>NW_026294606.1:128357278-128957278 GCF_007827085.1 Peromyscus californicus insignis
GGATGCCAGTCAGCAAGAGAAGAGAGGACAAGTGTGAGCTAAGCAGAGGCCCCTCCGGACCTGCCCTTGGGCTTCCCGACCTGGGACTCTGCTCGTCCCTGGCTGGCATCCAGCCGGCCCAAGCGTCCTCACCTGGGGAGTTGAAGACTGGGGGCGAGGAAGGATTGAAGCCCACAGACTCCGCGATGAGTGTATTGTACGGGCTAGTGCCCCCACGGGGCTGCAGCACAGGGTTGGTCAGCAGGTGATTCCCCAATGGTACCTGCCCAAGGGAAGGAAGGGTTCGAGGTACAAGGCAGCCCAGAGACTTGGGGCGAGCAGCTCTGGAGAGAGGAGCCTGGGCCAGGGGAGACCTCACCTCGGTTCAGGGTAGGAGTGCTGTTGATGTCACCTGCCATGAAGGAGGACTCCGTCTGTTTCCTCACGGTATCGTTCCACATCCTCCGGATTCGGCTCTGGGGACACAGCCCAAACATGAGGGGATCTCTAGGAACACCCCACCCTCCAGGTTCTTGGCCCCAGAGAGACGTGCTCGCACATGCTCCCCTCCCGGGTACCTGGGTCCCCGTGTAGTATCGGGTGTTGCTCCGCATGGCGGAGGTCATGAGGGAGCCGTGCGAGCCCCCGGGCGGGTGAGCGGATGCAGCAGTACGAGTGACGTAGGCACTTGCTGTACTCCTTGTGCACCTGCGGAGGGGGACCGTCAGCGGGCAGGCCACAGGAACCCTGCGCCATCCACACCCTGGGGGCCCGGCATTCAGGCTATCATTTTGGCCCATTCTCTTTTCCTCACCGCCATCACTTCCTCATTCCTTCATTTCTTCATTCTCCAACTCAACACATCTTTAAGGAACATGTACTACAGGTACAGGGAACCTTCCTGACCCTCCTGCCCTCGGCTCCCGCGGGCTAGAATTCTAGGCTCGCACCGCTATGCCCAAATCCTGATACTGATGATGGAACCCAGACTTCATGTATGCTAGGCAAGCATTCTACCACCTCAGCCACATGCTCAGCCCTTGTGTGTGTATGGACGTTGTGCCTGCACGTATGTATGTGCACCGTGTGTGCTACGCATCTGAAGCCAGACAAGGGTTCCCCTGGACCCATTCCTTCTATCATTACAAAACCCGGTTCTTCCTAGAACGGTTTAAGGCGGGAATCTTAACACTGTGGCTCCAGTTGTCTGCACCGAGCTGGGCCTCACGTCTGGCAGGCCCCCTGCTCTGCACTCCCACCTCCTTATAAGGCTGCCTCACTTCTAGACTCTCACTGCTGGCTGAATCCCCCAGCCCCCCATCAGACTTAGATGGTTCCACAGAAGCGAGTGACCAGAGGACACACTAGACGAGAGGCCCCAGGGGACACCGAGCTCTTTCAATCCTGGCCTCCCTCCCCTGACAGGTCAGATTGTCCCCAAGGAGAGCTCTGCCCCCTCACCTTTTTCTGTAAGGCGCAGTGAAAGACAAAGATGAAAACCCCCTGGAAGGCGTTGAAGGTGGTGAAGAGATAGGCCATGACCACTGACTCCTTGTTGATGAAGAGGAGGCCAAAGGCCCAGGTGAGGCCCAGCAAGAAGAGCAGCGCATGGCACCCAGTGCCCAGGACCTGGTGGCCAGGGGGACAGGCAGTCATGGTGCTCACCAGGGAAGACAGCCCAGCCCCTAGGCCTCCGGTGCCGCCTGAAAGACCTAGCCTAAGGTTGGGGAGGCCTTGGGAAGGCCTGCTGGTTGACACTGAGGGTTGGCTCCAGGTGATGGCTCATTCCCTGCCAACTTTATCACTTTGGCCAAATTTCCAGTCCACTCAAACTCCCTTTGTGGCCGGCTTTTCAAGATGCCCTCAAGCAGACTTGCACTGAATCTTAATTGCAGGCCTGAAAGCACAGGTCAGATGGACTGCTGCACTTCCTGACCCTGTTAAGTAGGGCCTATACCATGCATAAATACCCTCCTGCTGAAAACCCCACTGCACGGCACCGGTGGGGAATAGTGCTCTGGGAGACCTCAGGGGCCACAGGGTGAGGGTCTCACTTGATGTTGTCAAGGCGGCTGGAGTCAGGTTTGAGCACTGATGAGCTGCGGACCATCTTGTGCAGGGTCACCATGAGGAATAACCAGGTTCACCTGGGTAGGAGTACAGCACATGGGCTCAGTTTCTGCTCCAACTCCCTCTTCAGGGGCCCAAAGTGCCCACTACCTGGGTCTGCTATTTGCTGTCACCGCTGTGAGGCCAAGGGTCACGGCTCGGCATGAAATGGGCTTGGACCACAGCTGCTGGTGCACTGGCCTCAGCGCTGGGGACTGTGGACTCAGTCACCCTGGTCTTTTTAGCTACTGCTCAGGCCTGTGTGTGTGTGTGTGTGATTTTAGGGCTAGAACCCAGGGCCTTTTGCACAGTGGGCAAAGTGTCCACCCCTGAGCCATGCCCTGGCCTCTCTGCTTGGTTCTGATAGAGTTTCTACACTAGTGCCTTGAAAAGCTGGCAAGGGGCCCAAGGTTAGGGTCTAGGACCAGCCTGAATGCAAGGAACCCCAGTACTTGGAGTGCCACTCACCACAATGACAAAGGAGACGGGGCCCCAATGAAGCTCCAGATGAAGTAGTTATCCACTCTCAGCCAGCAGCTAAAACGGAACACAATCAGAGTGGAGAAATACCTGGAAGGCTAGCCACCCCAGCCCTGGCCCAAGGAAAGACAGCCACTCAAGAGCCAATCAGATGAAGACCATGGGGACAACAGAGACACTCACGCCTTCTCGGTGCCATAGCTTCGGTAGTCAATGGCGGGCTGCGATGCCTACCACCAGGGCTGGGAAGCAGTAGCCGCCCAGGTAATAGTACTTGGTGCGTGAGTACTCGCTCTCAAACACCTCCACCAGCAGCAGGTAGAGGTGCACACCTTCTAGGCACAGCCAGGAGAAGGCGGCCAGGAAAAAGTAGTGCAGCAGGCCCGCAAAGATGGGGCAGGCGACCTGGGAGAGCACATCAGTAAGAGGCGGTTCTTACCGGTGGCGCGGTCCCCTCCCGCTGCCTGGCCCCGGCCCCAAGTCTGGCTCACCTCATACTGAGTCTTGTCTATCCCAACCAGGAAGAGCAGTTTCCGCAAGGAAGAGGTTGATGCAGAGGTTTTATGTGGATGGTGTTGCGGTCAGTCTGCAGGCCACGCAGGAAGCAGAAGGTGGAGATGCAGATGGACCAGACAGACCAGGGAGATGACAATGCCAACCCAGGTGATGACTGACAGTAGAAGCTCATTGATGCGGCCCTGGTACTGGGGACAGCAGGAGGGAGACACTCAGGGCCTGGCTAGTGACAGCTGCAGCGAAGGACCCAGGCAAGGCTGTGGGCCACAAGGCCCTCCAGTGCTACCCCACCCGGCCACCAAGCTGGCCCCCGCCCCTGTGCGGACAGTGCGGCCTCAACTCCTCATGCTCTGGAAGGCTTGTGGAGAGATGACAGATGGCTTCTCCAGAGTGCCTCAGGACCAGAGGGAGCCAGATGCAAGGCCTCATGCCCCAGGCAAGACTGGGGGCCCCCCAAGCCCCCGAACTGGCCTTGTAGGCATCGCCCATTGCCGTGTGCTCTCTAGGAGGCCATGCAAAGCCAGGCCAGCAGCGAGCAGGCCCGCCCAGAGCCGCAGAGCGCCGGGTAGCTTACGATCTCTCGGTGAGCCATGAGCACTGCGAAGTTGGTGAGGTGGCTTGCAGGCACATGTGGTATGGGTCTTATTGGACTCCACCAGGCGGCAGCCCTGGGTTGACCAGTAGCCCAGCATGGAGCGCTCTGAGTAGTTCCAGAAGGAGCAGTTTGCATTGAAGTGGTTCTTGGCCTGTTATATGGTGGGACAGGGTGGTCAAGACTGTCAAGTGCTATTCCTGTCCTCAAACCAGCTACGGGGACAGTGACAGGTGTGACAAGTGCCTAGGGCCCGAGGTGACCACCAGCTCTATGGAACATATGGTCCAAGCTGAAGCAGGGAAAGCTGAAACTTACTCGCAGGTGGGTGAACACATGGTGGGGGATATGTAGTCCAGAAACAGAGGATGCTGGGACCTCCAGGGAGGGAGGGGTACACCTGAGCTCACCTCCAAGTGGGCCACAGTAAAGATGACAGGGTCCATGAGGAAGACGCGGCTGGATTCCTTATTAATGGATGCTGCAATGACCTGTGAGTTCACCACCAGGGAGGCACCTCCAGGGCCACCGGTCCCTGCCTCGCCCGCCAGCTTCACTGTGGCATTCTCCGTGGACAAGAATAGGCCCAAGTTGTTGTAGAGGATGAAGACAACCTTGACCACACCTTAGGAAGATGGGCACAGGGAGATAAGAGTGGCTATCCTCAGGCACCACATTTCTCTCTGGGCTCCATGGCTCTCAGACACACTGAGAGTGGGCAGTGTCCCAGGTGAAGCAGCAACTCAGAAGTCATTTCCACAAGGCCACTGTCCAGCAGTGGCCAGGACATACAATACAGGCTGCCTCTCTGACCCACTTTTACTTCCTGTGTGACCCTGGGCAGATTCCCTAGCCTCTCTGTAATCTCAGCCTCAAATGGCACAATGACTTCTAGAGCTAGGGCTCCCCTCTGCAAACCCAGGCCTCCGCAGGGCTTTGGGATATCCATACCAGTGGCAGATAAACTGTAATTAAAAGACACCACCGTTGTGTTCCATAAAGTCAAGCTCAAGGGTGCCAAGTGGGCAGTGTGTACATGCTTTCGGACAAACCCCACGGGACACTGACCATTGCGGCTATTCTGCTTGATGGTGTTGGCGGACAGCTGGATAGAGTTCTCGCTGGGGTATTCCTGGGGGAACACCAACTCTTGCACTTGACCCTCTGTGTTCAGGACAGTCACCTCCAAGACTGTGGGGGCAGGGGCAGAAAGGGCATGCTATCAGTGTCTATCCCCAGACAGGATTCATGCTATACCATGAGGCCTGCAGCAAAATCACAGGCCCAGGAATCGGGGAACCAACATACTCATAGTTTGGGATTGGTCCTGGGGTGACTGCGGTACTCACCCACGTTCTGCTTGGCAGCCAAGAAGCGAGCGGGTTCCCTGACATTGTCGGCCAGCAGGAAGGCCCCCTCCTCCAGGACATCTAGGAGCATGGTGGCTGTGTGCACCTGTTCTGTGGCATTCATGTCTTTCCAGGACTCAAGGGCCTCTGGCCGGAGCAGGTTGTCTACTGTCTCTACCACAGCCTGTGTGTAGCAGGGACAATACACATGAGTCCTCCACATTCTTGAGTTCCCTGGGACAGTCTTGATGTCCTCTCCTCTCCCATCCCCTCACTCCCACAAGCTGTATCCCACTGAGCTCACCTTGATATAGTCCTTGCAGGTCCTCTCTCGTTTGTGCATCTAGAGACAGAGATGGAGGGAGACAGGTGGGGACTCCAAGACTGCTCCCCGCCACAGTGCTCTCTCCCCCAGAGGAACCCCACCTCTGAGGACTACTCAAGGAAGCGCAGCAGTGAAGCCCAGCAGCCCCTGGGGTGTGGTGTCCCTCACTGGCCACTGTGGGGTGGCAGCAGGTGCAGGTGCCTACCTTATTGTAGTTCTTGCCAGCTGACTCGCGCTCAATGGGCCGGAGGGCCTGGAGCTGGGCATCCAGGATGTCCAAGAGCTGTTCCATCAGCTTCACTGACGAGGACACGTCCCCAGCGTAGATGGAGCCCCGGGTGTGACGAGCCAGCTCACTAGCGATGTTGGCTGCGTTCTCCCCGCTCTTAATCTGTATGAGGCAGGGAGGCCAGGGCCTCAGGTCTACTGGGCACTGGCCGGCCCTGCCCTCCATTCCCTTTTCACACACCCCACCTGCCTAGGCCCTCTCCCTCTGCTGGCCCCCTCCCACGCAAGGGTTAGGTAACAGGAGACCCCTTGTGTCTCCCAAGCTCTTTCCTCCACTGCTGACCGGGGGCACGGGATGGCTGCCTGTAAGGGCAGCAGTTACTGGTACCTTCTGGGCTACTTGGTTGACCCAGGGAGAGGTGCAGTTGCTGAGGTCAGGGCCCCGAGGGTTCCAGAGTCCCAGAGCAGGGAGACACTGGAATGAGGCAATTCCTGTAGAGACAGATAAGAAAGTCAAAGAGAAGGAGACGAAGAGAGGCCAAGGAAGGAGGGAGGAGACAGAGCAGAGGATGAGAAGGAGAGGGACACTTGGGAAAAGGCACAAGGCAGTCCACCCTAGCCTCGCAGAGTTAGAACCTCCTAGGCAAGATCCACTATGGAAGGTTTTCTCCACTAAGCTTCTTCCAACCTTGCCTGGAACCCCCAGGGTACCTGGGCTGCTTAGCTGTCCCACATCTGTCCCGAAACTGGCTTTGCCACTTTAGTCTGACGCAGGTGGCCGGATTACCTGCAGCTCCCTGGGTGCTAGGCCGCAGATAGCACCTGTATAGCTAAGCTGTGTGTCTCCCAGCACTCACCTCGAGTTCCCTTGGGGCAAGGCCTCTCCACCAGCATGCCCTGTTGGGTAGCTGGCCACTGGACCCGCCGGACCTCTCGGGGTTCACAGAAGAGCTCAGGAGACACATGCAGATTGGGAGCTGGAGGCCGCCGGGTGCTGGGTGCTGGGGCTGTGGCTGGAGGCAGGTCAGGTCCCAGCTGGTTAATGGCACCCACTGGGTGTGTGGTGAGGGGTGCCCGACGGAGTGGGGTGGTAGCTGCAGGCGAGGCTGTGCTGGTGAGGGGTGTGGGCCGAGCTGTGGTGGTGGTACTGAGAGGTGGGGAAGTGGCTGGGCCTAGAAGGTAAAAGGGATAGGACAGGGTCACACCCATGCCTAAGACCCACCAATGTGCCTAAGCACAGGGTCCTTTGGCACCTTGATAGCCTCCTTATCCATTGAATTGGAAAGCTGTCCTGGGTCCCTGGCCTTTCTGTGCTCAGAGGCACGCTACGTTCATCAGACCATATACTCGGAAGAGGGTAAAAAATGTACTACTATGCACCAGAAGGTGTCTCTCCCAGAACTGGGACTGGACATGTGTGTCAAAGTGTCTGGATGTAATCACCTCTCATCTGTGACACACTTGATTGTGGGGTCTGGAACCTGGGTGCCCAACTCCCCTTCTGTAACGGTTGGCTAAGGCTCTCCAGAGTTCTGGGGATGCTCTAGGTTAGTGATGGGAACATCAGCTGGAGTTAAAATGAGAACACAGCAAGTGTCTGATTCTGCATCCCCCTAAACTACCCCAAACTACTGTGCCCAGGCAGCACAGGTCACTGGGTAGAGCCCAGAATCCTGGGGTTCAATCCTCAAGTAAGATAATCCCTCAGCCGCGCAGTGCACGGGTTTCGCCTGTAAAACAGTGCGATGAACCTCATGCCCCGAGGACGACAGGCACACCGCGCAGGAGCAACGGCGATGAGGACAGCGTGTGCCCCGAGGACGACAGGCACACCCCGCAGGAGCAACGGTGATGAGGACAGCGTGTGCCCCGAGCCATGACTCGCTTTACCTCCAATCCTCAGCAGCGCACAGTGAGCCTGCATTCTGGTGTCAAGGAGTGACAGATGCTAAGAGGCCCGCACCCCTCAAAACCCATCCTCACCAGCACTGGGGTCTGGGGGTCCAAACTCCAGGCTGTAGCGCACCACAAAATAGTTGTTCCACACGTACAGCTGGTTGTCCCGGGGGTTGTAGTCGACGGAGGACACAAACTGGTAGGGGTTGGGGAAAGCGAGACTGACTGGCTCCTCGCGGTTTGCATTGGTGTTGAAGGCGTAGTCCACGCGGTTGCCCGCCGCCTCACTGTCGTCATCCACATACACGGAGCGCAGCACATAAAGGACTCCGCATACCATGAAGGCGTTGGAGGCCGAGCGCTTATCGTAGCCCGTTTCCCATGTGCCCTCGAAGCGTAGCGTGTAGGGGTTGAGCTGGCTCACCACCAGGCGCCCGTTGTTGCCCTCGGTGGCATAAATGACCCATAGCCCATTCTCATCCACCGCCAGGTCAATGTCGGTCTTGCCTCCCCAGCGATAAGGCGAGGTGTCATGGTAGTTGGCTGTGTTGATGACTGTCTCACCGCTCTTGATGCGGGTCCGCAGGTCATACTTGACGATGTTGCGCGTGCGCTCCTTGTTGTAGAAGACCGCGCCATCGTAGACTACAAAGCCGGTGCCATCCACACGGTTGGGCAGTCGGTATGTGGTAGTGTGGCGTGCAGCCACATAGTCCTCCCATGAGGCATATTCAGTCAGTGTGTCCGTGCGGTAGGGTATCCAGGGCATGACGTAGATACGGTCACCTGCCTGCAGCGGGTCCTTGCACCATGCACCAGACTGGTGCTCTGACTCATGCGTGGAGGTGGGCTCCAGTACCTTCTGCAGTGTCCCTGGGCACACGAAGACTGGGCCGGGTGGGTAGGTAGGCAGGGAGGAGGTGGGGAGGGGCAGAGGCAAGGAGAGAGGGGAGAGAGAGGCAAGTTGGTCACATGGCGAGGGGAGGAAACCATGCTGTCCCCCTCCTGCTGCTGCAGTCATGGTTGCTTGGTCGGGCTGGTGATGGGAAGGGGGTTTGTGGGCGGGGAGTCCCGCCCTGCCCAGCTGCCCCTCTCCCTGGAGCTGTGACCCCTGGAGACCATCAAGAGCAGGGTTAGTGTGGGGAGGTGGTGCTCTCTTCCCTTCCTTGGCTGCTAGAGACCCCACAGGCTGGGGACAAAGGATTCGGCCAGAGCTCTCCTAGACTGGGCTCCAGGGGGTAGGAGGTGGGGACCCCTGTTGCAGTGCAAGCTAGCCTCAAGGTTCAGGTATCAGCACCCTGGCTGGCCTCCCTTCTCTCCCTCTGTGGAAGAACTAGGGGCTGGGATCCCATCCTTCACCAACCATGCAGGGATGGACTTTTTAAAAAAACTTCACTTTCTTCCTCCAAAAGCTGCAAGGTAGAGTGATGTTTCCACACCCACTCTGGCAGGGAGGCTTAGAGCTGTCTATTCTCTCCTCAGGTCCCTGCTGCTGTCTGAGCTCCCCTCAGCTGGTACCCGTCAAGTAGGCAGCGGAGGAAAAAATGGAGGGAAGCAGCTCCCAGGTTAGGCTAGGGAGAAGTCCAGCTCTGCCCCAGCCGGCAGGGTCTCTGGTGGGGTCAGGTTCAGAAGCGCACATGGACACTGGTGTACAAGGGTGGAGTGGGGACATGGAGAAAGACAGGACTCCCGGGACATTTGGGGTGAGGGAGCTGCGCAGAGGGAAGAGAGACAAGGAGGGTTGTGTGTGTCCACAAGTCCTGGCTCCAAAGGAGACGTTCTGGAGACCACCTGGGAAGAGAGGGTTAGTGCTGGCAAGGAGAGAGGGGGTGAGCAGAGAATTCACTCCAAGGCCCAGGCCCGACTGAGAGCCCCTTCCAGGGGCAGTCCCAGGTCCAGCTCGGAGGGGGCAAGGGAGGGAACCAGGTGCTAGGATAAAGCCCCAGCCCACCCCAGCCAGCCCCCCACCTCCCCTGCCCCGGACCCCGATTTACCTGTGACCATCCCCGGCTCGGGAGGAGGGACCAAGGCAGCGCTGATGTCAGAAAGGTGGGGGGCCCCGCCCCACCCCCCCATTCCCTGAAAAGAGGAAAACCTCAACTGCATCTCGTTGGCACCACTGGCCTGCCCACCCTTGCCCCTCACAGCCCAGCACCACCTGTTCCTAGCCTACCCTAGTGATCCAGCAGGTCAGTGTGGCCCACCCTCTCTTCTTCCCTGAGCACTGTGGGACAGACAACCTTCCCTTCAGGAGGGCTGGCACCTCCCTCTCATTTCTCCATGATAGAACCCACAGGCAGGCCAGGGCTGTAGGATGTGTGTTTGTGGGTCTATGGTGAATTCTCTGCTCCTGCTTGGTCCATCACCAAAGCAGCTAGCCCCAGGGGCACAGGGAGGGCTGCGACGACTTGGCACCAGCATGGTGGGCAGCTTCAGTAGTGAGGGACCTCTGGGTAGGAGCCAGGCCTAGTGCCTATTTCTAGCCTGGCTCATCAGCAGGCTAACTTGGTTAGAAGAGGGGAGCAATCTGTAGCCAGCCCCCCCCACCCCCGCACTAGGGCAGCTTGGCTTTAGGTCCCTAGGCCCAAGGCGTCAGCAACACAGCCTCTTTAGCATGAGTTAACCCTGGGCTCTAGCCCTGGCATTCCCATCAGTTATGTCTGTACCCTCTGACCAGACTACCTGGCCCCCACCCTTTTTTTCTGTTCCCCAGGTCCCTCTACCCCATAAAAACCCCTGCCAGGGGTGTGTGCTCATAAAGAGGGCCTGAGCTGGTCAGAGGGTACCAGGGAGGAAAAACACAGTTAGAGGTCATCCCAAGGAAGGGGAAGAGATAAGGAAGAGTCTGCTAGGGGCCTTGGGCAGCAAGGACCCCACCTCAGCACCCAGCTCCCAACATCTCTTCCCTCCCCCAGCCCGACCCAGAGAGGAGATCCAGTGCCGGAGTTCCAAGCCTGCAAGAAGAGTGGCTAGTGCAGGGCTGACTGAGGAGAGCAAGGGAGAGGCTGCCCAGGCCTCTGAGATGGGCAAGGCGGGAAGGAGAGGGAGGGGAGCAGCTCAGAGGGACCCCGCCCACCTCCCCGGCAGGGGCCCTCCACAGACCACCGTAATTTCAAGGTGAAAGGGACCCTGAAGGCCATGTCATTGTTCGTCCATTGCCTCCTGCCTTACCACTAGCCAGGCACCCTCCACTCCCTAGCCCATAACAGACAGCCACACCTACTACCATGGGGCTCCCTGCAAGAAATTACGGGGCCTGTGGAAGTCCCCAGAGCAAGTCTGTGACCCCCGCCACCCCTCCCTGGTCCTCTCCCACATCAGCCCGGAAGAAACCCTGACTGCAGCTTTGCAAGTGTGCCGAGACAGAACCCACTCCCACCCTCTCCAGGAGGCCCGCCCCCAACCCACCCCAGGGCTTTGGCAGGCTGCCCCCTCCCAGGGGCTTGGGATGGCTGACAACCCTCCCCAGGACTGGACCCGGCTGGTCAGAAAGGGTGGAGGGTGGAGACTTGTTCTCTGTGCTCCATAACAGCTCTGGGCCTTGGAAACGCCAAACCAGAGGAACTGAGGCCACCAGGAGCCAGAGAGAGAGGAGAAATCTGGTCCCCAAAGGAAAGAGTTCCCTCCATCCCACCACCCTCTACCAGAAACACTTGGCAAAAGGTACAAGGGGACAGGAAAGGAGAGAGAGGAGGGAGAGAGTAAGAGGGAGGAGGGCAGGAGAGACAGAGAGGCCTCTAGCGGTGCCTGTGGAAGCTGGGGAGTCCCTCCCTCCCCACCCGCCTGGATGCTTACACATTTCTCCTAAGGAAGGCAAAAGAAATGAGAGATGAGGTCAGGTGCCCTGCAGGGACCAGGGACCAGAAGAGGTAGAGAGAGAAGTGAAGAGAGAGAGAGAGCGAGAGAGCGAGAGAGCGAGAGAGCGAGAGCGAGAGCGAGAGCGAGAGCGAGAGCGAGAGAGAGAGAGAGAGAGAGAGAGAGAGAGAGGTGGAGGAGTGGGGTGAGTCTCTTGCCCAGGCTCAGAGAGGAGCTTCGGTGAGTATCTGGAGGGTGGAGAAGCCCATGGCCGTGACCTTGGCCTTGGTGGTGCTGCAGCACCAGGCCCAGCCCAGCTGTGCTGGGGGGACACCGGGGCAGGGATCCCTGGACCGAGTGGGGGGGGAGAAGAAGGGGGGGGGGGGCGGGCGGGCCACATGAGTATGGACAGTGGACGAAGTGTGAGTTGGGGTCGGCAGTGGTGGTGACAGTGCGTTTACCTTTCTGCTCCACTTCTACTTTAAGCATCGGAAGAGAGAGAGAAAACAAATTGAAAAAAATGTGCAAGAAAAAAAAGAGAAAAAAAAGATTAAATCGCTTTCGTTTCTTTTCTGGCCACACGCCCCCTCTTCCTGCCTTTCCTCCGCTTTCCCAACCCCTTCCGTAGCATCATCTCAGCCCCCACCCCCAAGTCCCTTTTTCTGGGGGTGGGGTTGGGTAAGAGGGTGCTGAGGAGACAGTGAGAAGGGGCAGGGGAGACACACGGGAGGGAAGAGACGAAAAGACTGCTATGGTACAGACAGGCAGGTCGACAGGACCCTCAGGCGGGAGGGCCCCGGTGTAGAGGAGCCCCAGCTAGGAGTTGAACTCTGGCTCGGGTGACACCAGGCAGTGGGGATATAGGAACCGCAGGGCTCCTCTCCACCCTGTGTGCTAACCCCCTGCTAGAACCAGGGGCTGAGGGGAGGGATTTAGTGTCTCTGGGGCCTGAGTACCCCTCCCAGCCGAGAGCACAGGCTGAGCCCCTTCCCCTCTGAATAGGCCCCACCTGAGTCCAGCTGTGTTCCCCTAAGCCCTCCGGACCCCTGAAACGCACAGAGAGGGCAGTAGAGCCAGACACAGAACAACAGAGGCAGGCAGGCAGGCGCCCCTGGCCTCGGACAGAGCCAGGGTAGGGGAGACAAGAGGCACAGAACTGGAGGGGACACAGACTGGGCTGGACAGATTGTGGCAGACAGGCTCCTACACTCCCGGGGGGGGGGGGGGGGGGAAGGCTCAAGGTTCAGCTGCTCTGCCCAATCCACCAAGGGCCCAGGAGCCCTAGCTGCACCCTGCCCTGCCCACCGCCCTTGATGACGCACGGGTGGCACCTGGGGAGGAAGGGAGAGTTAGGCTGTGCTCAGCTGCAAAGCAAATCCAGTGTTAGTCCAATGTCTGGGGTTTCCACACTCCAGTGATCCCCCAACTGTGGGATCCCTGCCCCCCACCCTGCCCCCCTTCACCAGCACTGGGGTCACCCCAGCCTCTAAAGCCCAGGGCCCTGTGGCTGACCAGACCCTCCAGGCACCCTGCTTGGGTTCTGCAGGGACTCTGGCCCCCCAGCGCCTTGTCCAGGACCCAGCACTCAGGATATGCTCAGGGAAAGTCATGAAGCATCATGTGTCTGGGTTCTTCTTAGCTTTAGTTATTCCTGAACCCCGATTATCTGGGGGGCCAGGAGATGGTTTACCTGGGCTGACTAGCTCTTGCCTGACCAGGAGCACCTGTGGCTCGCCCTGTCCATGACCTCCACCCTGTGCATGGGCATGGGCATGGGTGCAGTCTGCAAGGCTCAGGTCTGCGTTCTCCTCAGTCTAAAGCTGGCATCCCTGCCCTGCACCACTTCAACCCCAAAGCCCATCTTTCTGGGTTGTGCTCCTGGACCACACAAGGGGGCCCAGGGCTCTAGGTCTCTACGCTCCATCTAAGGATCTGTGGCCTCTTCTTTTTTCTCGTATCTTGGTTTGACCTTTGAACCTGGACCAGGAACTTTTCCAGCCTCGCGTCCTGTCTGTTCTAGAGAATTGTGTTCATTATATGTTGCTATTCCAGTGACCATGACATTAATCGTAACTGGTTAGAAGTGAAGTGTAGTCACAGTGACAGCAACCAGTGCTCATGAAGGCGCGGGAACAGTGCAGGCCCTTGCAGCCAGGCCTTCCAGGACCCTGTCTACAGCTGGGGAAACTGAGGTTCAGAGAAGTGAAGCCACACAGAGGGGGCCATGCAGCTGCCACTCCCTTAGAACCTATGGCCCGGGGCACAAAGCAGCTTGGGTCCCATGCTGTCGCTATTTCTCGAAGCACCCCTCCCCCATCACAGGCGTTAAGAGGCTCAGGTGGCGGGAAGGAGCGTCCGTACCATCACTGAGCACATCCTGAACCAGGCTCGGGGCTGGGTGCTGGGGGGTGAAGTCGCGGACTCTGCCTTCGGGGCTGTGCTCCTGGGAGCACTCTGGCCGCAGGGCCGAGTGCTTGTCACTCCCGGTCTCCAGGACTCACGCCTCCGTCTGCAGCACCCGGAGAGATTTTAAGTCATTTGCTGCAGGTTTCAGAGCCAGACAAGTCAGGAGCCACAGCTGAGCCTCACGCCACCTGCCCAGCCCTCTGTCCTAGACACACGTCACTTCCCACCTCCCTCCCTGCTGCCCCAGCTGCGGATGGGCAGTGTCCCCAGTGCTGTGGGGAGGCTTCGGGGGAGCAGACGGGCATCCCCCTCAGGCGGTGGAAGGCGGCCTCAGGCACTGAAAGGAAAGGGCGGAGACTAAAAGGAGAAAGTTACACAAGCAGTGAGCGATCCTGTTCGCCCGCCCGTCCTCCTGGCTTCACCTGCAAGGAAAAATCAAAGGTTGGAGGGGTGGGGCGGGGAAAGCTGGGTAGGAGGGGAGAGGAGGCAGAGTTAGGAGGTCTCCTGCTCCCCTGCCCCCTCATTTGGACACCCCGAAGGTCCTGCCTCCTCCCCTTTTGCCTAGAGGCCCTCCCTACCTCCGGGCTGGCTATGTGAAGGCAGGTGAGAGGACAGAGGGGTGATGGAGGGAGAGAGTGGGCAGGAAGACTGGTGATGCCAGGGGCAGGTGCTGAGGATGAGCAACCCTGTCTATCTGCCCCCCTCAGTCAGATGTAGGAGTCAGGCTCTTGGCTCCCCAAAATCATCTTCTTGGGGGCACTGTCATTCCAACATGGCAGTACTTCCTTTGCAGATAGGAAGTGTTCTCAGGGTAAGCGATAAAGCAACCAATAGTTAGGAACCTTGGAAGATGAAAGCTTTGGCTTTCATGATGTGGAAGGGGCAGGAGGGGGTGTGTGGAGAAAGTCAGGTGTGTCCATGGTCAGGAGGAGAAAGCGTGTGAAACAGGAGGGTGGGAGAGCAGCTGGAGGGCCAGAGAGAGGGGCCAGCATGCTGTAGGTGTGTGGCTGCGAAGGGCTTGAGCAAGTGAAGGACATGTGAAGGAGCAGGAACGGGCAGGTGACTAGAACTGAAGATGCCCTACAGGAGGGACACATCTGTGTGGGAAAGCAGCCACCAAATGTGGCAAGTGTCTGTGAAAAATATGTGTCAAAAGTGGGAGTGAGCTTGCTAGCTTCTGTGCCCAGCCCCATGGATGTGTGCACACGTGTGCACATGTGTGCTGGATCAAGATGCACCAGGCTCCTTGCTCTGTGGGGGAAGGGCCCGAGCATGAGGAACAAGGTGACTCACTGTAGGGGACACAGTCGTACTGCACCTCCAGGTACTTGTAGGTTCCAGGACAGGGGTCAGGAAAGGCGTCGGAGCCGGCCACCACCACACACTGGGTTCGGTTATTGCACCTACAGGGACAGGAAAATTGACTCAGACCCAGAAGGCTCCAGGTCAGAAGCGAGCGCACAGCTCCAGGCCGGAATGTGTGGGGACAGGTGGGGTGGGGTCTATTTTGCTTCCTGCCTGTTTTCTTTCCCACAGCCCTCCACAGTTGTGAGGCAGGGTCTTCCCGGTACATCTTTGGCATTTTCCTTTAAATTGAATTAAAAGCCCCCGTGCCAGTCACTAAAAACACACAGTATCACATGTGACGGGCACCTTCACAGAAGACTGAGTGCCTGTTGTGTCTACCTTGGCTCTTCCATGGACACTGCCACACTCTGGACACTGACTGAACCTGCAGCAGCACAGTCAGGAAGAATCCATGGGGGTCCCCTGACCCCAAGCCCCTGCTAGCCTCTCAGGGGTCTGGCTAGTATGGAAAACGAGGTCTATTTTACAACCAGAAGACACCATCAGAGACACTTGTTCCCATTTGGTGGCTGCTCTCCTACCCCACAGCCTGTACCCACCTGCAGGAGCATCTTCAGCTCTAGTCACCTGCCTGTCCACTCCTTCAGATTCCTACAGCTGCCTGTGTCCAGTCAAGGTGCCTGCAATGGTTCGTCCTCTCTGTCAGCTAGCCTGGGTTTAGAATTGCCTAGGAGACTGGTTAGGTACGCTTCAAGGTACGTCTGTGAGGGTACTGCTAGAGGGGATTAACCAGGCAAACAGATCCACCCCACACGTGGGTCTAGACTAATGTAAGAAAAGTGAGGGAGGAGAGAGGCAGCAGAGTGCCCACAGTTCCCTCTGTGCTTCCCGGCAGCCACGATGTGAAGAGCCCTGGCATGCCACACACGTACGTGCGTACACACACACACACACACACACACACACACACACGCGCGCACACACGCACACACACACGCACACTCCTGCTGCAATGGACGGAACTCTGAAACCAAGAGCCAAAATGAACCCTTCCTCCCTACATTGTTTCTATCAAGTGTTCGGTCACGATCAGAGACAAGAAATGCAGCCAACATTATCCCAGGTCCTTGGAATGGCAGATAAGGTGTGGACAAGTGGTAAGTACCTTGAATCTGCCTCCAGTTCTTCCCGGGACCAGGAAGTGCAAAGAGGAAAACAGCAGGAGGCTGGGAGTAAACAGGCAGGCGGATCTGTGAGTTCGAGGCCAGCCTGGTCTACAGAGTTCCAGGACAGCCAGGGCTAACACAGAGAAACCCTGTCTCAAAAAAACCAAAACCAAAACCAAAACCAATCACCACAACAAACAAACAAAAAACCACACAGGGGCCTCATGCAACTCAGCAATCCTGGTCCTCACCAATGTGCCCTAGAATTTATAGCAAGTGTGAACAATTACTGAACACACATGTTCACTGCTGCATTGCCCACATCCACCAACAGGGGGAGAGAACCCAAAAGTCTGCCCATGGAGGAATGGCAGAACAAAACGTGGTCTGTTTTGAGATACTGATGGTATGTTGGTAAAATGTGGCCTGCCCACGTGATGGAACGCTATCTGGCCAGGAAAAAGGACATGGTGGCTGACCCACAATGTAACAAGTGTATGAAAAGGCTGCACAGGGCAGACTGGTGGGCATGGAGAAAGAGTCTAGGCAAACCTCTGGGAAGAGAACACAGAGCAGGACAACAGGAGATTGTGAAGATTATGGAGTCTCCTTTTGGAGTGATGGAATGCTCTGCAACTAAGCTGAGCTGGTAAATGCACAAAATGTCACTAATTTCAGGGATGAGTGTGGTCCAGTAGCAGAGTGCTCATCTAGAATGTGCAAGGCCCTCAGCACCCTAGCTTTGTACCCCGACTCCTCTGGAGCTGTAGGCGTGGCATCTGTCTTTAAGGGGTGGGATTTGAAGGAGGTGGAAACACTAAGTCCAGCGAAGGTTGGGGACAACTACCCAGTGGTGGTATCTGTCACCAGCAGCTTAGCTGTGACCCTGATAGACACAGAGCGCTTCAAGACTGGGAGCATTAGGAGAAGCAGCAGGGCTAAGGGCCCCCAAGCCCTTCCCCACAAGGCTCCTGAGGTCTCATCTCGCTCCCTGGCCCAGCAACTGCACACACAGCCTCCTGTGTAGAGGTGTGCAGACATGACTGTTTTAGCTGCTGTGGAGACTGTGGGACCAAGGAAGGGGGTGGGGCCTGTCAGGGCTGGAAGGCTGGATGAGGTGTCAGGAGAAATGGAGGAAGGAGGCAAGGCAGCTCTGGCCCTGCACACTTTGAATCACCCTGCCTCCCCGATGTCCTATGAAGCTCTTGCCTTCCCTTCCTCTGGCCCAGCCTTCCTCCCCTTCCTCCTCCCATGCTACAGGCCAGGGAGCGGGCCCTGAACTCTGACCTCTCAGGCATCAAACATCCAGTGAATGCCTGCTGTAGACCTGGCTATAGCCACAGTGGTGAGGGACAAAGGCTTGTTGTTCCTGTAGGGCCAATGGGTTAGGGTTCGGGAGGACACAGGATAAAATACCAAGCACAAAATATCGGATGAAAATGTGGATGGAAGGCAGGGCCCTGAAGGGGTCAGGAGGAGGGAGGGGCTGCAATTTCAGAGCGTGTGAAAGTTAGGTAGACAGCCACAAAGAAGTATAAGAACAGCTACTTGGATCCAGGGACAGCATTTAAGGCAGAAGGAATGTAGGGATAGGCTCATGTTTCTAGAAAAACCCAGAGGTTGGCTTTGCCACTTAGCTGTGGCCCACAGACCCTATCAGGGTGTGACAGAGCAGAACCGGAGACTGGGAGCCTTTGGGCTACCAGGATGCAGATTCTGATGCATGCTCAAGTATCTACGGTATAAGGACTGAACCCAGGCAACACTCCACAGCGAGCTGCCTTGCAAGGCTGGAACTGAGCCCACAGGAAACGAGGGCCAGTTGTCAAGGCAGGTCACACAGGCAGGTCTAGCCTCAGGAAGGCTTTGGCTTTCACAAGAAGGTGGGAACCTGAGAATGTTCTAACAGAGGGAAAGGATCTGACTCAGGTGTTCACTGATGCCTGCCATGTAGGAAGAATGGACTATAAGGGACAAGGTGGAGGCAAGGAGAGCAGGCAGGGGCCCTGTGCCACGGAGGGGTGCTTGTGGGGAAACTGAAGGCTCTAGACAGACTATTCGAGTGGGTTATGCAGCTTCCTATGTGGGCTGCCCCAGCCTGGGACACCTCCTTAGTCACACAAGTACACCCTTATTCACACCCACAGCTGCTCAGAGACACACATATTCAGACACGAAATCACCCTCTGTACAGTTATATACGCGCAACATGCACAAGGACAACTTTGCACACCAAAGCACACCAAAGCGCCTTGCCACAGACAGACAGACACACACACACACTTCTGTAAGTTATGAGTAGCTGTCTCTCTTTGGGAAGCATACCTTTGCTTTGATTCTGCAAGCTCCCACCTGCCACCAACAGTCTTGAATAAGTCTCTGGAGGTAGCAGAGGGATGAGCAAGGTCTATGGCAGTGGTTCTCAACCCATGGGCTGCGACCCCAAGAGGGGGTGTGCATGTCAGACATTTACATTACAACTCATAACAGCAAAATCACAGTTATGAAGTAGCAACAAAATAATTTTATGGTTGGGGGTCACCACAACCCGAGGAACTGTATTACAGGGTCGCAACATCAGGAAGATGGAGAACCACTGCTCTCTGGGGGTGAGTGAGTTGGGGGACACTGTCCGTGGGAGTAGCTCAGTCTCGCTTTGCTGTCTGTGTACAGGGGCCGATGTGAGGCCTGTGGAACTGGAGCAGGCTCACCTCTGTGACATAATTTTGAAGGCGTCGGGCAGGTAGCACTGCACATTCTCCATCTGGAAAGGGTCGGCATCGCAGATCTTGTCATCCGTGCGCCCGTAGTTAGCATTCTCCACCATGATGACGTCGCTGCCTGGGCACCGCAGCTCGATGGGGTAGCCTTCACATGCTAACTCCCGGCGCATCAATCCAAATGGGAGCCCGGCACGACTCAGGCCTGCAGAACAGTCGGGGACAGTGTCACAGTCACCAGGGAAGAAAAGACCTGCTGGCTTAGCCAGCCTGGGAAGCTGGTTATGGGATTTTCAGGCCTACTCGGCTATACAGTGGCACAGAGTTTTAAGCCCTGTGGAGGAAGGAGTAGCCTGGCTCAGAGAGAGCTGACCCTTCTTCATCCTGTAACGAATGCCTTGCTGGTAAGAGTGATACCACCCTGGATGTTGTGGGCCAGTCACAACTGTGGAACCCCAACTCCTTTCAAAGCAACCTTCTACATTTATTTTGTCTGTTTGAGGGTGGGCATGTGGAGGTCACTTGTACCTTTTGCCAATGACAGTGGTGACTAAACTCAGGACAGGCTTGGTGGCAAACACCTTAGCTCCCCTGAGCTATCTCACTAGCCCTGTCCCCCAAAATCTTATGCTGAATTGAAGAACTAAGCTCCAGTACTTCACAAGTGACTGTACTTGGAGATAGTGTCTTTTGGATTTTTTCTCTCCCAACCCCCAACTAAGGCAAGGGTCTCATGTGGCCTAGGCTAGCCTCAAACTTGCAACATAGCCTTGAACTGATTCTCCTGCATCTACCTCCCTAGGACTATAGTCACGCGCCAACACACCCAGCGCACACACACAAATTTTCCTCCTCTGAAGGTCTCAGTGTAGCCTATGCTGACCTTGAACTCACTAGGTAGCCTAGGCTGGCCACAACCCTACAATGATCTTCCTCCCTGCCCCAGCCTCACGAGCGCTGGGGTGAGAGGTGTGCACAACCACATCTGCCTTGGAGATGACTTTTTTTTTTTTTTTTACAGTGGAAATCAATTGAAAAATGAGGGGTCAAAGGGCCTCGATGCAGTCTGGCTAGGGTCCTAACAAAAGGGAGCATTTAGGGTATATTTTATTGTTATTATTGCAATACTAGTAACAGAGCTAAGGCTACACACACCTTCGGGAAGTGCTCTACCACACCTTTCCTTCTGAGACGGCATCTTACTGACTGGCTTAGGTTGTCCTTGGAACTGTGGTCCTGCTTCAGCCTCCTGAACAGCTAGGACACTGGGGCTGGGCCATCACTCTGCACTACAGAGGGGGTCCGACACAGTGTCATCCAGGTAGACTGTGCACAGACGTAGGGGGAGGGCACCCCAGCAGGCCGAGGAGACCTCGGCAGGAGCCAGCTGGGTTGGTGCCATGATGGTGGGCCTTTGTTTTCCTCACTGGTGGGGCAAAGGCTGTGGCAGTTTTAGCAGACAAGCCCTGACGACAGGACTTAGGGCCTCTGCAGGGGGGGGTGGCTGCCATGAAGGCCATCAATCAAGTCTATGATGGGACTTCTGCTGAGACTGGGGACACCAGGACATACTGTCATAGCAGAACCGCACAGAACTTTACTTTTCCATGTCAAACACCTTCACCAGACTGGGCTGAATCTGTCTTCCCATTGGAAAAAGCTGTCCCTAAGTACAGTAGCGTCTGTGGGTGCTGCTAGTCCTTGTCACAAGTGGGAGTGGTCTGGGGACCTCCTACCACCACCACACACCACACAAGGAGTGGATGGAACCCAGGCAACAATTCAACCATGAGCTCTATATACCTGCCTGTTTTGTTTGTTTACTGGGAGCAGGGTCTTGCTGTGTAGCCCAGCCTGGCTTGAAACTTGGTGTCCTCTTGCCTCAGCCTCCCCCAAATTCTGAGGTTACAAGCATGTGCCACCATGTCTAACTTTTGCATGCTTAAGTTCAGATAACTACTGGTAGTAGCTTTCCCAGGCCTTGTTTTCCTGAGCTGTAAAATGGGCACTCACCCACAGGTCAGGACCAGACAGCAGGGATTCTAAACCAAAGGAATCTTTCTGTTTTGGGTTTTTTTGTTGTTGTTGTTGTTGTTGTTTTTTGTTTTTTTCGAGACAGGGTTTCTCTGTGTAGCTTTGCGCCTTTCCTGGATCTTGCTCTGTAGACCAGGCTGGCCTCGAACTCACAGAGATCCACCTGCCTCTGCCTCCTGAGTGCTGGGATTAAAGGCATGCGCCACCATCGCCCGGCCTGTTTTGGTTTCTGAGACAGGATCACACATAGTTAGGTGGTCTCACAGTCTAAGCAGCCAAGGTTAGCCCTAAACTCCTGATCCTCCCACTCCATCCCCAGGTGTGGCAGCATGCTTCACATGAGGGGACCCCCTATGACAATCAGAGCTACACAATATAGCTCTGAATCCCAGCTCTGCTGCTCCCTGGCCTGGCTGATGGCTCCAAGGCACCTATTGGGTCCCTGGTCTCTCTGCTACTGCAGAGGTTAATCTACAGTTAACGCCTACTAATGTGCTGACGAGATGCTCATTTTTTTGTTATGGGTATTTCTCAGGATCCAGGGTTGACATGTGCCAGGCTGCCCTGGCAACCACTTTGGGATCCTGGTTGCAGCCCAGCCACACGGGGTACAGGAAGGTAGAAGCTACAGATGTCTGGGGGAGGACCACAGCTGGGGGTAAGCTAAGTGCTGTGAAAGGTGTTTGTACTAAGGTGCAGAGCCAAGTCAGCCCCTCTTCAGAGACGGGGTCCCCAGGGGTTCTAGCAGCCAGGCCTTCGGGTTTCTGGGGGTGAGCAGAGCCCCAGTTGAGAAAAAGTTTCCCATGTGCTCCTGTCGTACCATCTGCTTCCTCCCCTAATTTTAGCTTCCCTTGTCAGGGAGGGAGGCCGGGGGTGGAGGGCTGGCTCACACGGGGCGGGGGGTGGAGGCAGCCCCTCCTGGCCTGCAGGGGCTGGGCCTGGAACTTGGGCACTAGGAAGATTGGGTCACTGGCCAGCAGGACCCTGCCAAGGCTTCAGAACAAGGCTGACAATATCCTAGTGACTCTCCAGAGGATGGGCCCGGCAAGGTGGGGAGGGGAGCCCTCTAGGAAGGGGCCAGGCCAGCAGACCCCTTCTTAGCTTCTGTTGTCCTGCACACAGCTGGTGCCCAACCTGGGGATGGTAACTAGGTAATGTCAACAGTGGGCAGCAGGCTCAGGGCACTAATTGTGGCATGTGCAGGATCCCAGGCCGGAGCTGGGTAATTAGTTGTTTTTAAATAAACGTCAGCAGGCATGCTTTAATTAAGCCTTGGTCCCAGTGAGCCTCAGAGATGTGATGAATGACGGGGGGGAGGGAGAGATAGAGAGAAATAGCTGCCCCCCGGAAGGCCTGTCTTAGTCCTAGGGGTCCCCAAGCAAGACAGCACCCAGTGCACTGGCCTGCTGGGAGTTCAACACCAAGGGTGGCATCACCAGGTTCCCTCTGGCCTGGTCCAGCTTCATCTGGAGTGGAGGCTGTGGTCCAGAGAATTCATGTTTCCCACCTTCCATCTGGGTTTGGAGACCCAGCCCTTCCCCAGCCCAGCCAGCACCTACCTTGGGTAGCAGAGGTGACGAGGACAGTGGTGACACAGAGGCTCCAGAGTGCTGCGGCCAAGCGGGCCATGGCGAAGGCCAGGGGCGGGGGCAGGGCTCTCAGCGGACTGTGGGGGGGGCCTCGCCCCGCATCACCAGGGTGCCACGGCCTGGCCCACCAGCCTGAGGGAGGACAGCGGAGTGACATGGGGCAGGAGCTGACCTCAGCAAGCCCAGTGGGAGTCTGTCTTCTGCTTCCTGGACTGGGGTGCACACTGCCCTGTTCTGGGGTCACTCTAACCAGCTCTGGTCCCTCTTCTCCAACCTCCCCGGGGGCAGCTTGACAGGTCAGCATGGCTGCCATGCACCCACCCACACCAAAGCTGCTTCAGCCCTCACCCCTAAACCCTGCCCCACCCACTCCTCTCCACCACCAAGACCTTCATCCCTCAAGGAGGGCAAGGGGTGTCCAATTTGATTTCAGCCTTGGCTTCGGGCAGGGATCCAGCCCCGCCCCTAGCCTCTGCTTCCTGTCTCTCCGCTCTGGCAGCTAATTAGAATCCAGCTGGCTGGCGCCACCGATAGGGGATCAGGGACACCCAAGTCCCCTCTTTCCTTTCTAGGGGACTCTCGGGGTGAGCTGGAGACAGGCGGGCGGAGTGGGAGGAGTGCTGAGGAGAGGAAGTTGGGATCATGGTGTCATGAGCTTCTTCCAGGACCTCAGTTCTGACTTGCTGTTCCCCCGCTACCCTCTGCATTCTCAGGGCCTATTACCTCACCTGATAATAGCGGAAGCACCATGTCCTACCCTCACCCCACCACTGTCACCTAGCCTGCCCCTTCCACTCCAATCCAGTATGTTCTAAGTCTCTTCTTTCCTGTCTGGGATCCCCCAACACAGCCTCTGTCCTGCTCCTCCCATTTTAAAGTCTTTGAGAAACCACCTACCAACGACCCGTCCCTGTTCTGCTCCACCTGGGCCCTGCCCAGCCTTTCATGTGTCCTTCCCTCTGCTGCAGCTTCAGCTCCTGAGTTATCCACAGGGCTGGCTGTCCTTTTGCTCAGATGTAACTGTCTATCTGGTTAGGAAACTGCCCATCTGGGGATCTAGAGTGCTTGGTTCATGACCACCACACCCAACTTTTAGAGCAGGCCCTACATACTGAGAAATTCTATTTGTTGACTGAATCTCAGACCTATCCACTCCCTTCCAAGGCAGGTCTACCTCTGTGTATAGTCCCCTCTGCCCCTCCCTCACCAGAGCTAAGGGATGTGGGATGAGGCTCAGGCTCAGCTTCCTTCTACTCCTCAGGTGTCACTCTGCTGGCCTGTCAACCCCACCTCTCTGCCCCCCCGCCCCTCCCCCCGCTCCCTTAAGCTCCCAGCTTCCAAGCACTGTCTGAGACGGTCTCCCATGATTCCCAGGTACAGGCTTCTTACTTGGGGCTCAGACTGAGGACAACTGTCCCTGATCCTGTGCCATAAACTCACCATCCGCTCATCCTTTAACTCCTGCTACAAGCCACCCCTGAAGTGGCCTTCCCACGTGGCAATCTGTCAGTAACCCCCTCAAGGTTTGTCCGGTCCCCTGTGTGCCAGCCATGGCCATCTCTCTTCTCACCGCCAGGCTAGCGACCATCTTCCCTCATCCTGCCCAGACATGGGTGGCCTGAGACAGTGCAGGTCACTTCTGTACTGAAGACGGAACCTCCCTGGCACTCACCCACCTCTACATCCCAGGCGGTCCCGGCAGTTTTCACCCGCCTCTTCCGGAGCTTTCTTTGCAGCTGAGCTAGCCTCAGAGGCAGGAGGAAATGCAACTGCAAAGGCTGGTTCACTGCCCTCACAGGAGGCTCTAGAAGCCCCTGCCTGCCCCATGTGGGTCCAGGTCCCCAAAGTTGAGTCAGTTTGAAACAATCTAGGCCAGACCTATAGGTATTCCACCACCTCCCCAGCCCCACTCCCTCAGGGAGGCAAACTATTAGACTGCTGTAAGACCAACAGCCTCCACTTAGAACCTCTTCAGGTGGGAAGTAATTACGGGGGGCTCTCCTCCCCAAGGCTGCATCCATGATGCAGAGACCCCAGAGGGAGTCTGCATACAGCTCATGACCTAAGGAGGCTACAAGTGTACTCTCTAGCAGGACCAGACCACAAAAAAGCCCTCCTACCCACCAGTGGCAGCCACCTTCCAGGTCCAGATCTCAGAAGCCCCAGACCCTTGCTTGTTCTTCCTCACCCTGTCCCAGCTCAGGAGTGAGGCAGGAGTCTGTCCCCATGGTTCCCTTTTGTCCAAATACTCTAGGCTACCAGCAGGCAGAGGGATCATTGTTTGTTTGTTTTTTAATTGCAACATAGGGCTGGAGAGAGGGCTCAAAGGTCAAGAGGACCGGCTCCTGCACAGGATCGGTCAGCTCCCAGCACCCATATGACGGCTCACAATCACCTGTAACTCGAATCTAGGGGATCCAGTGCCCTCTTCAGACCCCCGAGGACATCAGGCACCGAGAGGGTGCACAAACACATGAGTGAAACTCCTATATATACAAAATATGACATATTTAAAACATGGGTTTTCTTCTGGTGTACAGATAGAATCTAGTATCTCCCGAATGCTAAGCATTCATTCTATCTGTGACCTGTACCCCCAGCCCCCAAACCACCCAAGTGTACAATAAGTGGAATTAATTACAGAGTCATTCTGAGGCTTAGTTTGTAGTAGCCCAAGCTGGCCTTACAGTCACAGCAGTCCTCCTGTCTCAGTCTCCCGTAAGCTGGGATTGCAAGTGTGTGTACTACACCTGTTTCTATTACCTTGTGACATGGCTCTACTCTGATGTCCAGGATTTTGTGAATTCCTGGGCTCAAGTGACTTCAGCCTCCCTCAGCAGCTGCTGCTTCTGCAGTCCGAGGAATCACACCCACCCAGCCTTTCTAGCTTTCTTTTTTGTTTGTTTTTCAAGACAGGGTTTCTCTGTGTAGCCCTGGCTGTCCTGGAACTTGCTCTGTAGACTAGCCTAGCCTTAAACTCAGAGATCGCCTGCCTCTGCCTACCGAGTGCTGGAATTAAAGATGTGTGCCACCACCGCCCGGCTACTCTAGCTTTCTTAAGGCTGGAACTGTGTGCGCATGCCTGGTTCTTCTTCCCTTGAGTGCTAAGGATGGACCAAGGCTCTGCGAGCCAGGGAAGCCAGCTTCTCACACCATGGGTTGTAGCCTCACAACTGAAGTCCGGGTAGTGAAAAAGTTGCTAGCTCTTCATCAACTGTCTGAATGTGCAAAGACCAAAAACTAATTCAAATCAAATAGATCACAAATCGGAAGCATTTCTGACAGTGCTCGCCTGGGCTACACTCTGACTTTACTGGAGCCTTGGTTCCAAGGGCACAGCATTTGCAGCGTGTGCCTTGGTTGCTACCCACTTAGCACCTATGAACCGTGTGCCTTGTCTCTCAGACCAGACTGCCATAGGTGTGCTCTGCAGTGTTGACCATCCTTACAAAGTTCTCAGAATTTATGAAAACATAGTGGTTTAATTACGGGAAAATAAGAACTTTTATTGTTTTCCTACTATTATTCCTAAGCATGTCTTTGGATTGTATT
The DNA here is from genome assembly GCF_007827085.1 of Peromyscus californicus insignis. Lineage (NCBI taxonomy): Eukaryota > Metazoa > Chordata > Mammalia > Rodentia > Cricetidae > Peromyscus > Peromyscus californicus. The sequence continues at coordinate 128,383,323 of NW_026294606.1, forward strand.
ATGTTGTTTATTTTTAAACTTGTTTGAGGGGAAGCTGGGAAAATGATTTAGTGGTTAAAAGTGTATACTGCTGCTGGGCATGGTGGCCACATGCCTTTAATCCCAGCATTCTGGAGGTTGAGACAAGAGGATCTCTGTGAGTTCCAGGCCAGCCTGGTCTATAAATTGATTTCCAGGACAGTCAAGGATAAATAGAGAAACATAGAGAAACTCTGTTTTGACACCCCCCTTCCCCTCCAAAAAAAAAAAAAAAAGGTGTACTGCTGTAGCAGGACTCGAGTTGGGTTCCCAGCGCCCATATCAGGTGGCTCATAACCACCTTAACTCTATTCCAGTGCATCTCATGTCTCTTGGCCTCCGTGGGTACCTGCATGGACATGCACATACCCACACACATACACATAATCTAAAAATAATAAATTATTGAATGAATACTGGCTTGAGATTAGGTCAGAATTTCCAGCAAGTTCTCAACACTCCCAAACATGCTTCTGCCATTTTGAACTGTGTATTCAAGTGAAACTGATTCTGAAGTAACTGCTCCAAGTGACTCAGGACAATACAGGAGACTTTGTGTCCTGCAGTGAGTTCATCTTTTAAAAATGGTGAAATTATTATTATGCATACCAAAGAGTTGTTTTGAAATTCCCTTATGGTTTACGACCAGCTAGTGTATGATTTGTGTATCTACATACTAGATTCATGTGTCCATTTCTCAGGTAAAAAGGGATTGTGAGTAGAAAAGTTTAGGAAGCCATATGCTGGGCAAACACTGAGTCACACGTCAAGACTTTTCCAGGAATGCTGGCACACACCTTTAATCCCAGCATGCAGGAGGCAGAGGCAGGCGGATCTCTCTATGATTTTAAGGCCAGCCTGGTCTACAGAGTAAATTCTAGGACAGCCAGGCATGAATAGTGAGACCTTGCTCTCTAAAAAAATGAACAAAAGAAAATAAAGTGTGTGTGTGTGAGTGTGTGTGTGTGTGTGTGTATACCACGTGTGTGTGGATTCCCACAAAGGGTGTTGGATCCCCTTAACGATTAGTTACTGAGTCTTCAACAGCTTTGATGCAGGGTCAGCAATCAGTGCAGGTCCAAGAGGGACCACACAGGGTCTTGGAATGCCACACTCCTTCACACACAGTCTTAAGCACCCGACTGTGGTATCTGGGGTCCTGGGCAGCGGAAACTAACTTCCTCATTGCTCTGGGAGCCAGGCATGAGCTCAAGAAGCCTGTAAGCCAGGCTTCTGTCAAGGGCTCCCTGCCCAGCACGCAGACTGCTTCTCCCTGTCCTCACTCAGCCTTCCTGGGTGTGTAGGGGAGAGGTCTCTGTGTATCTCTGTGTTCTTACAAGGACATCACTAGCCCTGTTTTCACCACCACCTCCATGAGGCCCATGATAGGATCTCACTTAACCTTAGCAATCCACTAAAAGCTCCCCAAACCTTCTCTCCAGGGAGGTGGTGGGTGCAAGAGTGGGGAAACAAGGGGATCTTGAGCTGAAGGCCATTCTGAGCTACAGAGTAAGTTCAAGGTCAGCCTGGATAACCTAAGACATTATTTCAAAATAAAATTTATGCTGCGTGCAGTGGCACACCCCTTTAATCTCAGTACTTTGGAAGCAGAGATAGGCGGATCTCCATGAGTTTGTGGCCAGTCAGTTCTACATAGCGAGTCCCAGGCCAGGGTTACATAGCAAGATGTTGTCTTGAAAATAGAAATTTAAATTTTATTTTCATTGTGTGTGTGTGTGTGTGTGTGTGTGTGTGTGTGTGTGTGTGTAAGGGTATGTACACATGAGTGCTGATACCAAGGGAGGCCAGAGGCACTGGATCCCTGAGGCAATTGACGTAAGTGCTGGGAACTGAACTTGGGTTCTCTGGGAAAGCAGAACACACGCCTCAACAGGTGAACCAACCATCTCTCCCGTTCTTTTTTTTTTTTTTTTTTTTTTTGGTTTTTCGAGACAGGGTTTCTCTGTGTAGCTTTGCGCCTTTCCTGGAACTCACTTGGTAGTCCAGGCTGGCCTCGAACTCACAGCGATCCGCCTGTCTCTGCCTCCCGAGTGCTGGGATTAAAGGCGTGCGCCACCACCGCCCGGCTCATCTCTCCCGTTCTTAAAGGAATAGTTTTTAAAAGGTCAGGGCATGGTAGAGCACACTGTCTTCACTCACTCTCCATCTTACTTTGGGGCAGTGTCTCTCACAGAACCTGGAGCTCATGTGCCTGGCTAGCTCCTCACTCACTCCTACACCTCAATCCTCCTGTCCTCACAGGGGTTATGGAGACACACTGCCACACCTAGGATCTCAAACTCAGGCTGGCCTTGAGCTTGTGGCAATCCCTCTGCCTCTGCCTCCAAAGTGCTGGGATGCCATGTATCTCATTTAACCACCAACAGAGCCAGGGGCTGCAGGACCCATTTTATGGAATGGGTCCCTTCTCTCCTGGGTGCCATCTCTGTCCAGCCCAGTCCCCTCCTCCCTGAACCTGACTCCTACCCTCACTCTCTCCCGCCTGCCCCCACCCCCTGTGGGTCACAGGGTGCTCATTAGCACCTGAATCATTTCTGTCCCTCCTTTGCTTAGAACACTCCATGGCTCCCACCTTCCTTAGACCAAAAGCTTAAAGCCCTCACTGAGCACCCACACAGGGCCCAAAGCAGAAAGTACCCTACTGAGACGGCGACCAGGAGGAAGAGGAAACCCCTCCCAGGCTCCAGCTGTGCTCAAGTGTTGTGAGAGAATGAGACACTAGTGTGGCAGCTCAAGGAACCAGGTGTGCACACACCTGTGCCCATCTCCTTCTCATACCATGTGACCCTGGGGAAACAAGGGTGGCGACTCACCCTCAGTGGGAACTCGACCCTGGCGTGTCCCCCAGGGGCCACACACCTGCCTTTATGTTTGTGTCTGAGTCCTATGGTTGCCTTACGCCTAGAGAGGGCATGTGCAGCAGGGTCTGTCCTCGAGTGCCCTAGGGCGGGGACAGGAGTGTGACAGGAGGAGAAGCGGCTGCTGGAGGAGAGGGGGCGCCTGGAGCCTGCCCTAGCCTGCGGTTTCCACGGCAACCCTGTATGCTGAGTGAGTGGGAGTCTGAGTGTCTAAGGAGGGGTGGTAGGCAACCAGAAGGGGGCGCTGGGCCCCTCCTGGCCTCACTCGCCCGTCCCTAGAACAGTCACCCCTTAGGCACCTTGTCTCCTGTTGCTGGCTGTGAGCCCACTTCCGCCTGCACTTCCAGGAAGCCAGGGCTGGTAGACACAGTGGCCAGTGCCAGAGCCAGTCTGGAGTGGATCAATTGATCAGGCTTTTGGCCTTTTGGGCCCATCTCCTGGGCCCTACATGGGAACTAGCAAGGGTGTCTTGCAGAGATGGAGCAGGTGCCTGAGAGTGCTGGGCACATGTCCTTCTCCAAGAGATTGGGGGTGAGGACAGGGTTCCCACTACATAGTCATCAGTACCTCAGACTCACCAGACAGCAGCCTAGTCCTTCCCAATACCCTGCCCCACAGACAGCTGTCCTGGGTCCCTGGGTCACCTCTGCTCAGGAGTTACTTCTTCCCTGAACCCCCTGGCTCTTACCCTCATTCTCCAGTGAGGCCAGGGCTAGCCAGCTAGCACCTGAATCATTTCTGTCTTTCTGCTCAGAATACTCCATGGCTGCCACCTTCCTCAGACCTCACTGAGGCCCCCAAACCTTGCAACATGAACTCCCTTGCATGGCCCTACCCCAGGACCTTTGCACAGACTGCCCCCTTGCCCCGCAGCTACCCTTGTCTACTGGACTTTGTTCACACTTTCTCAGGGCCCAGGAAGGCCTTGTCAATGGCATCACCCCAGTGCTCTACCCTGCTTTTATTTCTTTATTTCCTTGTGGTTCTTATGTCAAGGAACCTGGATGTTTCGTTACATGCTTTTCTCTCCAACCAGAGGTTGGCTCTGCAGGGCTGTGTATGAGTCTGTGTCCCAACACCCAGCAGGGAAGGAACTGCATGTGTAATTATTCAGTAGAAAAGCTTCAGAATGCTGCCCTACTGGAAGCAGACAGGGGAGTGTCACAAGTTCAAGGCTAGCCTGGTCTACAAAGTGAAACCAAGCCACCCAGGATTAAATAGGTTGTGATATTCTGTTTCAAAATAAATAAATGAATAGACTTTTAAAAATGTAAAGGCTGGGGGTGTACCCAGCTGACCACCAGGCATGCCTGTACCCCTGAACACCTTTTCTCTAGTCTCCTATCAATCTACCCCTCCCCTATACCCAGGTTCTACCCTAAATCCAGGATATCTGCAAAATGAAGACCCAGTTATATCACTTGCTGCCCACAATTCTCAATGGCTCCCCATTGCCCCTGTAACCTAATATAGCAGGCCAGGCTCGTTTGTTAGGGGCCCTGCACAGGGCCTTCCTCCAACTCCTCCTCATACATACAGCTCTGATAGCCCGACACCTGGCCCCGTCTCCCCCTAAGGTAATTCACCCTCTTCCCACACTGTCTCTCCGATTTCTCCCTGAGTTGGACTCAGCCCAGTTGTTGATGGTCTCAGAGAAGAAGGTCTTATCTTCAACTACCACAAACCCAGCCCCGGGCACAGGGTAGGTGATTGTTAGAACAGGCGCAAAGAGCCAGGCACGCGGGGAGGGGGTGACATTTAAGACTGGGGCATATGTGTGAGTGCCACTGCAGTCAAGGACGTGCAAAGGTCCTGAGGCAGCGATGTGCTGAAACACAGCAGGCAGTCAGCAAAGGAAGGGGGACTGGAGGGGCACTTGTGGCCTCTGAGATGACCCTGGCCTTTTCTGTGTGTGGGGTGGAAGCATTTCTAAGCAAAAGAGGAATGAGATGTCACGTGAATGTTTACCTCTGCTGCAAAGGTGTTCACTTCTGCTGCAGAGGTCTCCTCTGGAGAGTAGACTGTGTGGATTGTGGTCCTGGGACTGGAGGGGCACCTCAGTCTATTCCTTCCTTTTCCCCGCCCCCACCAAACCTAGGAACTTATTTTTCCCATCCGCTCCCCTCCCTGCCTATCAACCCTGTTCTCAACTCTGCCTCAGAGACACCACACCATCTCATCCCCGTGTCTCAAGGCCACTGTGCCACCTCATTTCCATATCTTGAGGCCAGGAAAAGCTAGCTGCTTCTGGCCCCCACTCCAACGCCCTTGGCTATGAGGGTTTTATTCCCTAGGGCTCTGACTCCTTCCACGTGGGCCCTGACCCTGGGCCAGGCCCACCCTAAGTTTGCTCAGTCCAGGAACGCTACCAGACCTGGGCAGTAGATCTCATGCTGAGCCTCTCTACACTCCACAGGTGAACCCCGGACCTCTCTAAACCTAACTGACAACATCGAGGTCCAGCCCAGCTTCCTATCCACAGCTACAAAAATACCTTTCTTTCCTTATATGAGCCCTGTGTCTTTCTCACCTTAGGGAGGACTTCCTTCCAAGCTCTCTAGCCAGTTTCTCCTCCAGGCCATAGCTGGGGAGCCCCCTCCTCCAGGAAGCTCTGACCTACATGCCTGCCCGCTTTGCTCTCTGCTATGGTAAGCTAGCGCCAGGGTGGCGGGCGTCCACCTCCCAGTGTTCCTGTTCACCCAGGCTTCACCTCCCATGCCATGGCAGAAATCAGTGCTAGAAGCCAAGACCCTGGGACGAGGTGAACAGGATGCTCCTGGCCCTCTGATGGATGCATGCTGGCAGGGCGAGAGTGCAAAGCCCAGAGAGGGAAATTTCTGAGATAGATTCTCAATAGGGCAAAAGGACAAAGCCCCAGAATAGCATCCCCGGGTCCAAGGTTCAAATCCTGGAGGTCCACACTTGCAGCTTAATGACAAGATGTATATGCAGGTCACAGTTTGGGAATTCTGACTCTCAGCAGGGGCAGAGCCAGTGGCATAATAGGGTTGTAAGGCTCGAAATAACATTTGACTTGGGGTTGCAGGGTCTCATAGTGGAGCATTTGTCCACCATACACAAGTCCTGGGTCCTGTCTCCACCACCTAAGATAGACAGACAGACAGACAGATAAGCAGTCTTTACTCCTGCTCTCCTGAGCATCTAGCGTATGTCAGCCAGGCACTGGGGCAGGGGAGATGGTGGTAACGAGGTAGATTTGATCATGTACTAGTGCAACTGAAGAAAATGCTAGGGAGAGGAGCCTGAGGGCTTGCCTTTTCATTTTCTTTTTTACTGTATGTATGGGTGTTTTCCTGCATGTATGTCTGTGTCCCATATATGTTCGGTGCCCACAGAAGCCAGAGAAGGTGAGGGACCCCTGTCACTAGAGTTACAGACTGCTGTCAGTGGCCATGTGGGTGCTAGGAACTGCACCCAGGTCATCGGGAAGAGCAGCCAGTGCTCTTAACCACTGATCCATCTCTCTGGGTAATTACCTGGAGATGACACTTCAGCTAAGTCATGCAGAAATCCATGGAAGGAAAAGGTATTCTAGGCCATCCGTGGTTTGTGCAAAGGTCCTGTTTACAGAACAGGTCCACGGAGAATGAGGGAATCAAAACAGTGGGGAGGCAGCCAGACTATGTCTGAGTCCCGAAGCACTTGTGGTCCCCAAATGGGGGTCCCCCTCAGTTGATATTCTGGGCCATTATTGTTCTTGGTGAGCTAAGAAGGGCTTCTTACATCCTCTTTACAGTGAAGAGGATGATGAACTTGTAATAGAGCTGTTCCACAAAGCCCACAGAAATTCCTATCTTGCTTTTCGGGGCAGGGGGGTAACCAAACCTGGGCTCAGAGCCATAGAATATACTTCTCAACTGGGCAATTCTGCCTTGGGGTCAGTCTGGAGAGGCTACTGAGTGCAGCGCAGCGGTGGGGGGGGGGGTTGCTGCTGCCATTGGGTAGGGGTAGCCCTAAGGTGTCGTTAGGCACCCTACAGATTGCCCAGCAGTCTCATAAAAAAAACACCATGAAGAGCTTGTGGGTTCCCAAGCCTGTCATCCCAGCACTCAGGAAGCTGAGGCAAGAGAGTGGAAGGTGTGTACCCAGCCTGGCACACACCGGGAGGAGAGAGAGGGCGCCCGAGAGAGCAAGAGCTAGCATGCACATCAGGATCCAACATCGGGGGCACCACTGGGCCACCAGTGGCCCACAGTCCACTTGTGACTTTTAAGCTATGTTTTAGCTTCTGTGTGTGTGTGGGGGGGGTCACTGTTTATTTTTAGCTGGGGGGGGGTTGCTGAACTATTTTTAGTCTTCAATTTATTGACTGAATTGTTATCTCCCCCCCACACTTTGGAGTAGGAGGTGAACAAGACATAGAATTCTGGTTACTAGCTCCCCAAGGCCCAGAGAAACCGAAATCATGTGGAGGGCCCCATCTCAGGGAGAAGTAGGGTCAGTGCCCAAGGGACCTTGGGAGCAACTGCTCAGACCTTGACTCAGGGGCTCCCAGCCCCCTGGGGAGGGTAAGTATTCCTTGAATTGCCACTCCAGGACCTAACCCCTGTAGCACACAGTAATTTGGAGCCATGTTCCCACAAAGACAACCTCACACACAAAGGTACCTGTGAGTACCGCGAGACTGTCCCCAGGTGGGCACAGGCATGCAAAGAACGTAGCATAGCTAACCCAGCCCAGGCCTTACTTCTGAAAAGGAGGCCAGGTCAAAGCTATCACACAGGGTTCCTCTCCAGCTCTAAGGAAACGACCCTCCTGTTCAGTCAAGAGTGCCAGCCCGCCTGCCTCACTCCCTCCTTCCTCCCTCAGTTTAGAAACCTCATCTTTATTATTTGTAATCATGTTTATGTGTAGGGGGCGGGGGACAGCATGAGTGAAGGTGCTCGTGAATGCTAGAGATGTCAGGTCCCTTGGAGCTATGAACTGATGTGGGTGCTGGAAACTGAATTCTGGTCCTTGACAAGAGCAGCACATTCTTTTAATCTCTGAGCCACCTCTCTCTCTCTCTCTCTCTCTCTCTCTCTCTCTCTCTCTCTCTTTAAATTATTAAAATGTCTCCCTCTGCAGCCTAGCTTGGCCTTGAATTCATGCTCAGCCCTCCGAGTCTTGGGAGGGTAGGCTGGTACCATCCCATGCAGCTCAGCCAAGAGTTCCTCCAGGGCCCCCGAGCTCCAAGAGCACACCTAGCAACAAGATCCCCAACTTCTGAATCTTACTCAGGCAGACAGACAGTAAACAGACAGGCGCAATAAATCAGGAAATTACAGAGGTGTGAAAGCCACAGGCTCCACAGAAAGCCAGGAGTGCTGTGGGAGCTGCAGTTCGAAGCCTAGTGCATGGGCCATGTCCTGGATGGAACTGCCTTTGAGAAGGTGGGATTTCCAAGAGCATGGTAGATGTGAAGGAGTGGGGTGAGAGGCGGTGACATCACGTTCTACACCGAGGTGCAGCCTGAGGGGTGAGGGTCTCTGTGTGCAGTCTAGGGCCATCCTCCCTAGAATGAACACACACACACACACACACACACACACACACACACACACACGAGCACACCTTCTCTTTGTCAGGCTGTGAGCCAAGGGAACAGAAGTGGCCACCGTCACAGTGGCCTCACACCTGACACCCAGCAGAAAAAACACTTGTATTTGCAGCTTGCTTGGAGAGGAGCGCCAATCCTGCTTGCTCCAAGCAGTTCTGGGACACACAGCTGAGCCTACACTAGTAGGTGTGGGCAAAGGAGAGCCCTCCTGTCCTGTGCACACAGAGGGCTGCCCCAGAGTCACCCCTCAGCAAAACTCACCAAGGAATGCATCATTCGGACCCACAGGGGCAAGTAGCTACACACCCAGATGCAGGCAGAAGTGGAAACCAGCGGGATGTGGAGAGCCCCCACCCCAACCCCAGGACCCCAATTTCTGTATTCAGTAGCAACCATTTGGTTCCATCCCAGGCAGAGAGGCATGCTGTCTTGCTGGGCACCTTCAGCTCACCAGGGAACCCCCACCTTGGTCAGCCCCTCCCCCAGTATCCCCACAGAGGAGCTGGAGGAGGGGAAGTGTCTGGCAACTGGAAATCTGATCCCTGAGAGCAGCCCACACAGAAGCCAGAGCTTTCAGTGTCCTTGGCCACGTCTGGCTGGAGAACCGGCAGAGGGCCGGAACAGAGACCAGAAGCTTCCCCGTCTGCAGTGGAAGGTGGCTCCCACTCCTACAACACTTTAGGGGTATACACTCCAGGGGTTCTCCTGTTAGATGCCCAAGCCGAGGCTGATGCACCAAAGGGTCTCTGGCCAGCCTGGTGGGACAGCCGACACACAGACACAAGAGACACAGGCGGCAGACGGTCCCACGTGCAGGTGGAAACCAGAGGGCCTGATGCAAACAGACTCCGCCTGGACCAGGCGTCCGCGGCTCCTCCCCCCTCGTGGGGCTTCCAGAGCGCCCCCTAGGAGAAGGGGGTTCCCCAGGGCAGGCTGGGAATAGAAGCCTAGCTTCGCGTCTCCGGCCTCCCACCTCCACCTCCCACCTCCTCCTCCCGGGCTCAGTGGCCCAGGTGCACTGGTCTCCAGCTCCCCACCCTCCCCCAACTCTGGGGGCTATCTCCACACCTAAGGGTGTCCAGCGGCACACGTGATAGTGGAGTATGCCAGTCCCCACAAACAGGAGTCAGGGAGCACGTCAGAAGGCAGAGCAACAGGGTGGCCCAAGCCAGAGGAGGGAGATGGTGGCATACCAGCAGGAGGGCCAGTACCCACACATCCACTTCCGTGGCTGTGGCTCGGTGCAAAGGTGCCACGCCGCCAGCCATGGGATTAGTTCCCCTTTCCGCCTTCCAGATGAGTTTTCATCTCTGTAATTAATGGGCAAGTCATATCTGAACGGCGTGGCAGACAAATTGCTAGTTAGGAAAATCACAGATAATTTTCTCGATATGATAATGAAGGTTGTATTCTGTCTCTTATTTTCCCTGTTTTCATCCTACTTTTAAGTAATAAATTCGGCACTAATGGGCAGCGTGTGGAGAAGAAGTCATCTGTCCCCAAAGCTGGGACCTGTCCTGGCCGGCCTCCCCTAACACACACACACCAAGGTCCCCAGCGCCTGACTGTGGGCAGATGGAGAAGAGGATGCTAGGGGGACCCTCAATGGAACACTCTGACATTCCATGATTGATGGGGTAGTACAGGGTCTAGGAAGCCGGTGGAGCACAAGGAGCCGTCAGGTTGGGGGCCAGAATGGAGTTGGACTTCGGGTCATTCCTGCCCTTGGGGTGCAGGAGAGAGAAACAGGTACCGATGGCTCTCTCAGCAGCACTGGAGGTCAACAGGCCCAGAATAGACATCCACCCTCAGGTGTCCTCCACACCTATCCCCACACCATCCACCTCCCTCTCCACGGTAACCCCTCACTATCGGAGGCATGAGGGTAAGCAGAGACAGGGGGAGACAGACAGAGATAAAGAGGCTGCCAGCCATCTTGGCGGCCATCTTGAACCCCTCCCCCAACTCCCCCAAACGCACCACATGTTTGGATATGGGAAGACAAACCCTGGCTCTGGGTCCCACAGAGGCTGGGAAAGAAGGGGGATCTGGTTCACACTGGGACAGGAGGGACACCCACGAAGATGCCGAGGCTGAGAAGGCGGGGTGAGGGGACCAGGAGGGTACAGTATATAAGATGCTGGGCAAGGATAGGGCTGGGAGCTGACCTAGACGAGAAGTGTAGGGGCTGGATGTGGGAGCTTAGGGGCTGTTTGCCGGCGGGGTGCCGTCTTCACATCGGTGCCTGGGGCGCACTGAAGTGATGCCATTGAGGGCATTTTCTGGCCACTGCTGGAGTACACACGACCCTCCCACCACACACACATACACACACACACACACACACACACACACACACACACACACACACGAACTGGACTTTCAGCCCAGGACCCTCAAACTGGACGATGACAGCTGAACCACACAGCTCTATTTCAGGAACACCTGGAAGAGGGGAGAGCTCGTTTCGGTAGATCTAACCTGACAGCCTCCATCGGTGCTTAACCGGGTGCCGCACGCCTGCACCCGGTCCTGCCCACGGCGCCCCTCCGGGCTGAAACCCTCGCGACACCCAGACAGCCCGCTCCCCATCCCCCCGCGCCATGCCTCCCAGAGAAAAACAACCCTAAACCCAGCATCCTGCGGTGCCGGCCCCCCGACATGGCTTCTCTTGGGAGCCGGGGCCCGCGCGCCGCGCGCACACGCACCCTCTCCACTCACACCCAGACACCTACACAAACAGGGCGCCAAGCACCCGCGCGCACACGCACCGGGGACACGCAGGCACCGCCGCGCCGCTTCCCCACAAAGGCCGGCGCGCGCGCGGGCACACGCAGCCACGCGCGGGCACACTCGCGGTCCCCTCCCCCTGCAGGGCACCCTGCGGCCGCCCATCCGCACCCAAACCGAGCCCCCGGCGGGCGGGGGTAGGGGGCCTCCCCCGCCCCTCTCGCCGCGCACACCTGGCCCAGGTGCGGCGTGGCCTGCGACTCCCGCACACTCACCTGTCCAGCGGCGCTTCGGGGTCGGCCGTGCGCGCTCCTCCGGCGGCTCCGCGAAGCCGGGCCCCCCGCCCGGCACATCTCCCGGAGCCCGGCCCAGGGGGAAGCGGGGAGGGGGTGGCTGAGCGAGGGCGGCCTCCGTGTCCCTTCCTTCCTCGGGCCCAGCACTGCCGCCACCGACCAAAATTTAAAAGGGGGGGAAAAAGGGAGGAAAAAAAAAGAAAGAGAGAGAGAGAGAGAGAGAGAGAGAGAGAGAGAGAGAGAGGAAAGAAAAGGCGGATCGCGGCGCTCCGGAGGCGGCCCCGGCCCCGGGCGCGCGGGTCTGCGCCCCTCCCGGGGAGCGAGGCGTGGAGGCGGAGGGGCGGGGGCGGCGTCAGAGCTCGGGGGGCTGGGGCGAGGCGGAGCCCCCCGAGGCGGCGCCGGCTGCCCGCATCTCCCCCGCAGCTCCGAGGCCCCGACGGAGGCGGCACGTGTGTGCCCAGGCGACTTCCCAGCGCCCCCGGACGGCAGCGGGCGAAGGGTTAACGCGGCAGCCCGGGCGGCCCCGCAGGCCCCCGCCGCCCGGCGGCGCCGCTCCCGGGCCCGCGCGGCCCCATCCGCCGGGGCGTCTCCGGCAGACGGCGGGGCGGGGGCGCCGCAGCGCCGGCTGCTCCCGCGCCGACCGCTCGCGCTGCCCGCGGGGGGCCGGGGCTAGGCGGCTGGAGGCAGGCGCGGCGGCGTCGCGCCCCCGGGGTGGCCGGAGCAGGGGGCGCGGGGCCGGGCCCGTGGGCACCGCAGGACGCGCCGAGCGAGCGGGCGCGGGGCACCAGCAATGACAAGCCGCCTGCTCTCGGCGCTCCCCGGCCCGCCGGCTCCGGGAGGGGGGCGGCGGGCAAGCGCAAAAACCTGGCCTGGACTACACGCCCGGGACTGGCCTCCGCAGACCTCCCGTGCTCCCCAGCGACGGGCTCGGAAACCCGGCCTGGAGTTCCACTCGCCTCCCCCAAGGAAAAGTGGGCAGAGGGAGGCGACGCGCTAGATCCCCTAGTTGGGCCAGGGGGTGGTGGGGTGCGACGGGCAGCAGGAAGAACCGGAACGGATTCTACTGCCGTGCTGTGCAGAAAGCGCCTAACTGGTGGAGGGGTAAATGGGGAGCTGTGCAAGGACTGCGCAAAACCTGGCCCAGATTAGGCGGAGCGGGCAGGGACGGCGGGGAGGGGGGCGCTTGTGGGAGCTGCGACAAGGCCAGATGCACCCGAAGCACGCAAATTTCGGGCCGGATTCTTCCCGGGGAGACGGAGTAATGCGTCAAGCCTGTGCAGTGGTAGCAAGCAAGACCTGGACCAGAGCTCTCCGACCCGGGCTTGCAGGAGGGTCGGAGGGGGTGCTGCTTAGTGACTGACAACAGCGTAGGCTGTCCCCCATCATCCTGACAGCGACGTGCGATAGGGAGGGGCAAAATGAGGGCTGGACTGAGGTATGGAGGGATCCCGCGCGCTGGCTGCAACGGAGCCTGCAGGTAAAAGCGGTTTCTGGATCCTAGGTGATGCTACAGGAAGGGGATGTGGTGTAGATCCCGCTACCCTGGGAGACCAGACCTACAATAAAAAGCGAGAGAGGGACGCAAAGCCAGGACTGGAGTATAGGCGGGATGGGATGAGGCACCCCCCCACCCCCCACCCCAGCAGAAGAGAGCCTTGGCAACCGGACAGGGGCCTGGAGCTGACCAGGCTGCTGGAGCGGAGGAGAGGTTAGTATCTATAAACGCCTCAAGCGTCTGGCTTTGGAGGGGGTGGGTAAAGAAGAAAAAAAATTGAATTTTAGGATTCTGGCGGGAGCAAAAGCCCGGTGCAGATTTTCACAACCTAAGAACTACACGGCAGCTGATGGACTGAAGAAGTAGGGCAGCGGACCGAGCTTGGATTCTAGATCTCGGACTCAGTGAGTGAGGCCGGAGGCTGCGTTCAGGCCCCGGCTGCAGATGAAGCCTCGGATTCCCTCTCAGGATGGGGAAGGCCGTCGACCTGGCCAAATCCCTGGAGCCAAAGCTATCATTGCCAAGACCCACAGTGGGGGCTATAAAACCGGGCCTCGTGCCAAAAACCGGCACTTCAGCAGTATAGGCAAGTCAGTGCAGGGTGGGGGCTGGGGAAGGGGGAGTCCTGAGGGCTAAGAGCGCAGCTTGGAAGCTGCCGCGCTGCGAATTCGTTTTACGAAAGATGGGTGCAACTCTTAAGATTGATGGCTGGGGAGGAGCAAAACCGGGGCTTGGATTCTTGGGGAATGGAGTCCACCCAAATGCAGCCTAAATATCGAATCAGGTAGCTTATTCGAGTTCAAAGTCCGGCTGAATTTTAGCACTCTGAAGCCTTAGGAGGGCAGATAAACTCTGATGTGGATTTTTAGAGAAAGGGACGTGTTGGGGTTAGAGCAGGGGATAAAAGTCCATCTCTGTGTCCAAGGAAGGCGACGCATTGCTGACCAAGCTGTCTGCTGAGTGGATGAACGTCAGAAAAGGCTTTGAAAGTAGACGGGATTGAAGCGGTCACTACACAGAACTTGGGTGGGTTTTGAATAGGAACAAAGATTATCTACGAAAGCCTGAATGCATATGGTAGGCCCTTAACCTGGCTTCCAAAACTCCCTTCTAAGCAGCACGTGCTGCTGGCGGAGTCCGGTGGGAGGCACGGCAACAGTAGATGTCAAGGAGGGCTGGGTAGAACTAGGAGCTACCCGTGTAATTCTCGTTCCTACTTCTTTAAAAACACACCTTTCCTCCAGGACTGGGGGTTCTTGGCTCTTCAAAACCTAAAATCTGTGGTCCCCAAACTTCAGGTAGGAGTACTTAGGTACCCCGCCCCAAGACTCCATGTTTCAAGAACATCAGCCATGAGCCTAAGTGACCAGGCCCTGGGAACTGAATCCAGGGAACCAGAGACACATCTTGAGTGCAGAAAGGTGTGACTGACTGATGGTTATGGTCAGAGAGGAGGGTCCCATCTCTCTGTGCCTCAGTTTCCCACTTTGACATACTAACGAACCCCTGAAAAGCTTGCTGTTCTCACATCTGAGTGCGCGTGGTGTGTGTGTGTGTGTGTGTGTGTGTGTGTGTGTGTGTGTGTGTGTGTGTAGCACTGGGGCTAGTGTTCAGTGGCCTAGCATGTGTAAGGCCCTGGGTTCCACCTCTAGCCCAAAGGGCTTCCCATTTCTCCCAGCAGCCCACCCATCTCTACTGCAAAGCAATCCAGGAGGTATTTCGAACTAGCACTCTCCGTTATGAGGAAAAGTCGTGCCATATTTTTTTTTAAGGACCAAGGCTCAGTTTGGAAAAATGCTGGCAGGCTGGCCCTTCCCCCTCCAGCTTTCCGGACCCCTTCTCTCCCCCAATGCTGGTGGGCAGTGGTGCGCCCCTGGTGGCAGCCGGATTGGCTTGCCAGCCTCCTTCCTATGAGTGACTCTTGGGCTCTTGGGCAGAGGGCTCACAAGGCAAAGGATGCAAGGAGGCTGTGAACGCGAAGAGTCACCCCCACACCCCGACTCTCTGCCCGCGCAGTCGCAATGGAGGCTGCGCTGGCAGCCGGGCTCCGGGAACCAAAGCTTCTGCGCGCGCGCAGACTCGCCCCTGCGGGCGCCACTAACCCCTAACTCCTTAGTGGTACCCAAGGCCCTGACACAGTACACTTGGCTTCTAACATCCTGCCTTTCGCTTCGGGACGCTATGCAGAGTGACCACGTGGTTCGTTCCTTGACACTACATTCTGTACATCTAGTCCCATTGGATTTTTATGCACAGGCTGTCCCTTGTCTTGGTTACCTCTGAGTTTACAAGGCACGACACTTCATCTTTTGAGCACCATGTTCTAGAGGGCACCTATGCCCAGAGTGTCCCAGCATGAAGGTACCCTATATTTTCCGACATCTTTAGGATCCCATATTCTGAACGTCTAGAACATTAGACACCCCAGTCCTAGGCGTTATGGTACCCTCCTTGGGCCATCATGTGGCGCCTACAGGCTCAGTGAACTCTTGTCCCCAGCGCTCCCTATTTGCTTGTCTCAGGCCCGCCACCTTCCAGTGGTGGGGGTGGGGTTGCTGCACCTGCTAGAGTGAGTGGACCTGTCATGAGAGCTGGGTGCGCTCCTGCTGCCCCTGGGAGCTCCCTATACCGGGTCCCTTGAGCAATTTCTGAGCTCCATCCCATACCACACTCAGTACCCACTCAAGTGAATAGCATGATAAAGACCTCACAGAGTGCCGGGCAGTTGTGGACACATCTTTAACCCCGGAACTCAGGTAGTTCAATGGCAGCGAACAAATACAAGGTCCTGCAAAGGCATAAAAGATAAATGATGCAAGAATAAAAGTGCCACCGAGGAAAGGACGGAAAACGGACACCGAAGAGGTGGCAGGTTTCGCGGTGCTGGAGTGGGATCTGAGGCTTCATTAGACAAACACTCTCCCATAACCCCAGCGCTGGAATCTTTAGTTGGGGGAGGTCCCTGAAGCTCTCTCTGAGAAGATGGAGTTTGAACAAAGATCTAAGAAAAGGGAGGAGCCACAGGGTTGGGGTGGGAATATGAGGAAGTCACTCCAGGCAGAGCAAACAGCCTTTTCCCGGGACCTGAGGCAGGGGCATTGAACAGATCAGTGAAAGGGAGGGGGAGGGGCAAGAGGGAGGAGGTAATGGGTTTTGTGCTGGTTTAGTGAGCTGTGCTCTGGGAAGTCGTTGAGAGAGAAAAGGTAGGGTGATAACTGACTGAGGTGTTCACAGGTCCTGCTGGTCACCGTGGGGGAAGGGTATGGGGTCAAGAGCAGAGCCAGAGACTGCAGAAACTACTCTGATAGTCCAGGCTCCATGCTGATAGGGGGACCCTGATGGTGGCGATGGAGATGGTGAGGAAGACCTGAGGGCTGGGGTACAGAGCACCTGCCTAAAATCCCTCGGTGAGGGGCTAGGAATCTAAGTCGGTATCAGAGTATACTGGCTTAGACTCTCCCAGGGAGGGGCTGGGTAGGGCACTTGCTGTGGCCCTATCTGTTGAAATGATCCCATCCCCAGAACAGCAAGAAAATGGAGCAGATGACTTGGAAATGGAGGACAGAGCACACTGGAGTGCGGCTGAGCTCGGGAAGGTGCAGAAGGGACACTTGGAGGTTAGACTCAAGATTTCCATCTGATCCACCGACGAGCAAGCGTCAACAGCAAGTCAGCCCCGGGGCTCAGCACAGGTAACCTACACTGTGCTGTAGACAAGACAAGACCGAGGAGACGCTGCCTTCCCCGTCTCACGGAACCGAGAGCAATTGCAGGATCAGAGTCAAGCTGGGTGAGATGGCACACGTCACCTCAGCACTCTGGAGGTTGAGGCAGGAGAAATGCCATGAGTTCGAAGCCATGCAGTGTTACAGTACATGATTCCATTGATGCGAAATGTCAAAAAATGGAGACAGATGGGTGGTGGCCAGGGAACGGGGAAGGGAGAGACAGTGGAAGCTAATAGGCAGGGTTTTCATTTGGGGGGAGGTTGGTAGAAACACTGTGGACCTAGACACATGTCCCAAACTCTGGGTTGTCGATTTGGGAGTGGTTTTAGCACTTAATTTTACATAATGATATGTTAGCTCCAATTTTAAACAATTATAGGAGAGGGGCAGCGAGATGGCTCAGCAGGTAAAGGCACTTGCTGCCAAACATGATGACCTGAGTTCGATTCCTGGGACCCACACAGAAGAAGGAGAAAATCAACGTCCAAAGTTGTCCTCTGAACTACACACACACACACACACACACACACACACACACACACACACACACACACTAAATGCAAATTTAAAAAAATTATAGGGGTGACTTGAGAGAGATGGGGAGAGTGGGAAGGTGGTCATCAGATGAGAGGCTGGTGAATGAGGCTGGCATAGCATTTATGGGGAAGGTGGTAGGGTTCAGGAGATGCTGTAGAGACAGAGTCAATGGTACCCTTAACCTTTGCACCTCCACGGCGCCTAGCACCCCATCCTTCTAATTTCTGAGCCCTTCCCCACAGCATTTTCCACCTTAGAGTGTTCTTGTCTGCTGTGTGTCCTCCACAGGCACCTGTGTTAAATCTTGGTCCCCTACTTGGTGCTGTTGGGAGGTGCTGCGTACCTCTTTAGGAGATGAAGCTTTGCTAGAGGTCTTTGAGTCACAAAGTGTCTTTGTTACTGTTACTGTAATCAGACATCACATCCAAGGCAACTTACAAAAGAAAGAGTGTATTTGGAGCTTTGGGTTCCAGAGGGTTGGAGATCACGGCCAGCATGGTGGGGAGCATGGCAGCAGGCAGGCCTGGTGCTGGAGCAGTAGCTGAGAGTTCACATCTGAGACACAAGCTCAAGGAGAGAGAGCTAACTGGGAGTGGTATGGACTTTGCCCAGTGACACACCTCCTCGAACAAGTCCACACTTCCTAACCCTTCCCAAACAGTTCCACTGTTCAAGACCAAGTGTTCACACATATGAGCTTCCCGGGGCCATTCTCATTCAAACCACCACACTAAGGATGCCATTTGTAGTCGGACTTTCCTTTGGGCCACTAGTTCACAAGTAATGCCATGGAGACTTCTTATTAATTATGAAAGCTTGGCTATAGCTTAGGCTTGTTCTTACAAGTTCTTACAACTTAAATTAACCCATTTGTATTAATCTACGTTCTATCACGTGGCGTTACCTCTCTTCCATCTTGCACCTCCTGCTTCCACTCTGTGTCTCCTGGTGTCTCCTCTGCACCTCGATTATCTCCTCCTACTTTCTCTCTCTCTGCCTGGAAAGTCCCACCTATACCTTCTGCCTAGCTATCGGCCATTCAGCTCTTTATTAAACCAATCACAGCAATGTATCTTCACACAGTGTACAAATATCCCACAACAGACCCTGAAGGGAACTGCAAGGCTCTCCTCCTGTCTCCCCTGCACCTCCTGAGCAGGGAGTGAACGGTGTGTTCCCCCACGGCTCCTGCTGAGAAAGAGGTGCCACCTCACCACAGACCACACCGTTATGGAGGAGACCTCCAAAACTGTGTGCCAAAAGACATGTCTCTGGGGCTGATGTGCAGCACAGTTGGTACAGCACCTGCCTGCCACACACCAGGTTCTGTCCCCGTCACCACAAACATAAATAAGTGAACAACCTTTCCTCTTTATAAAGTGATTTATCTCAGGCATTTAGTCCCAGACAACCTTTTTGTTGTTGTTGTCATTATTTGAGTCAACAACTTTATGATCAGTTTACATCGTAGAAAAAAAGGGTGCAAAGAATAGATCAGGGATTACTAAAAAACAGTCCAGGTGTGTACACATCCTCTGTTTACACATGGTTGTAGGGCTGTGTCCCCAGCAGGTGCACTTCTGCAGATGCACGCCTCCGGGCAGCAGGTGCAGCAGTTTTTCTTATAGTGGGTGCATGTGAACTCTGCAACAGTGGGCACAGGAGCAACTGGAGTCTGTGGTGAGCCAAAGCCAGCGGGTGACTGGTGTCCAAAGACAGATGTTCACAGCTATGCTAGCAGGAAACCTTCACTTCTTTTCTTTCTGACACGGTCTCACGGAGCCCAGGCTGGCCTTTGACTGAATAGTTTAGAATGACCTTGGACTCCTGACTGTGACTCCCAAGTAGGAGGGCTAGGATCACAGGTAGGCTGCACCACACAAGGTCTTATACGATGCCGGGGATTGAACCTAGGCCTAGTGCATGTTGTGGAGGCTTTCCATCAACTGAGCCACATCTGCAGCCCCTTTGTGTTTTTCTTGTCTTTGATTTGTGTCTTCTGATGGATACCGGGAGGCAGGGCATGTTTATTTCATGTCCTTGGCTGTAAGACCACAGTCCAGAACGGTTCCAGGCAAGTAGTAGGCGTTTATGAGGAGGTAAGGGAGTAAGCAAGAGTTCAGTAGGCTGCTGAGCGCCGTGGTTCCAGTCAGAGCAGTAGGTAGGAGGGTAGATTGAGTTAAATGGAGAAAGGTTGAGGCGAGTGCTTCACAGGTAACCCAGTTGGTCCGCGCTTCCTTCCCCGACCACTAGGGGCCACTGCCATACTGCTCTGCGGCCACCAGGTGAGCGGCCGCCCTTCTCCCCAGGTGTGCCGGAGACACAGCCGTCTCCAGGGCCTGGAGACGGGGCAAACTGAGGTATGAGTGGGGGGTTCCGAGGGAAGGAGACTGCAGAGCTTGCCTGAGATGGGGACCGCGGAAAGAGGAAAGTGAGGGGTGGGGGGAGGAAGGAGAAAGGCCACTTGGTGTTGCAGGGGCTAGGGGGTGCGGGAGCAGAAGGGAGGCTGGAGGATGCCACCGGGACATACTTCAGAGTAGGGATCAAGAGACAGGTGAACAGGTGAGAAGGAAGAAGGGTCCTGGAGGGGTGACCTTGAATGCTTTGCTGGGGGTGATTTGGGTGGGGCCTGTGGCCAGCCGAGGTAGATGACAGGGTGCAGGGCTGTAGGGGGGTGAGCAGACCCAGGGAAGGTGATGAAGATAGACTACCTGGTGTGTGTGTGTGTGTGTGTGTGTGTGTGTGTGTGTGTGTGTGTGTGTGTGTTCACTGGTGACAGAAAACATTGGTGAGCCACGGGAGGCAAGGCAAAGGTGGAAGTCAGATGGAGACTTGGGGAGGGCACAGGGCCCCCATAACCAGAGGGTTCCCAGGCTATCTCACACTAGGATGAGTGATGGGGAGGCTGGGGGCTGAGGAAAGAGAGCTCTTCTGGTCTTGGAAGAGAAGAATCTCACTGCAGAGGTCTGAGGGTGCTGCCAAGGAAGGAATAGGCAGATCCAGGCTGTAGTAGGCGGCAGGGAGTGGTGCGGTCTGAGGCAGCATGGAAGGGCCTAATAGGACTGAAGGGGCCCGTGTGTGAGGAAGAGAGATATGAGGACAGAGAGAGGTCGATGGAGGTGGAAGCTGTAGCTCCAGGGAATAGGTGATTCCTAATCGTGTCCAGGCCCGTTGAAGGAGTTAGAAAGCCAGTACTGACCCAGGAATGAACGGGACAGGACTCGACGGAGACACTGGGGAAGGAGGACAACAGTTGAACTGAAGCCACACCTCCCTCTGAAGCCCAGTCACTGCAGCTCCAGCCGGATGCTAGGACGCGGGCACCACTCTGTTGAAAGACTGGATTCTGCGAAAGAACCAAGAAGTTAGGGTGGCTGTGTGTGTGTGTTTTCTTCTTGTTACCATAGCCAGGTTCGGACCTACAGACAGACAGATTTATGTAGGGGGTTCTGGCCCACAACCTATTAGCCATGTTGCTTTTGGGCAAAGCCAATCATGCCAGGGCAAACACATGAGGACACTCTCCTGATAACTGCAGTCTCCCCAGTGGCCCTCTTGGGGTTTTTTGTTTTGGTTTGGTTTGGTTTTTTGAGATAGGGTTTCTCTGTGTAGCCTTGGCTGTCCTAGAACTAGCTTTGTAGACTAAGCTGGCCTTGAACTCATAGAGTTCTGCCTGCCTCTGCCTCCTGAGTGCTGGGATTAAAGGTCTGTATCACCACCCGCCAGCTGAGCCCTCATTTCTTAAACATTCTACCATCTTCCTGTAGTTCAGTGAGACTTTGAATATGCACACACCCCTGCCTGCTCAGGGTATATATTGTAAGTGGCTATCCACCTGGGGCCATTGCATTGGAAGGTTCTGGAAACTTTGGGAGATGAGGTCTAGTTTGAAAAATTAGATCACTGAAGAATTGTCTTTCAGGGTTCTGCCAAGTCTCCAGACCCCCTTTCTTCCTGCTTCCTGTTTGCAATGATTTCAGCAGCTCTGCCTCAGGCTGTCAAGCCAAGGTGCCTGGGAGCACACAGCAGAGCAAATGTGGAGGGGGCCTTCCACAACTGTGAGCCAAGTAACCCTTTCCTCCCCGGGTTGCTCTCTCAGGCGTTTTCTCACAGTTACAACAAAATAATTAGTGAAAGCTCCAAGGTGGGGACCAAGCTTTTAGCACGTGGGCCCTTGGTGGGGCATTCCAGATCCCATCTGTAGTTTGTACAGAACTCCCCAGCCTCAGATCTACTGAGTAAAACCGTTATCACACAGCAGTTCCACCATGGGACTAATTCATAGTGGGGACAAAGAGCAGACATTGTATAACCCCTTTCCTGTGACATTTAAGGCCAGGCAGAAGCAATCTGGAGATAGCGCGGGCGGGCCTCAGGGTTCCCAAATGCGGCACTGTGGATGCTTATGGCGGATAGGTCTAGATACTTGCCCCGTGCACTCTGGGTCAGAAGCAGCATCCTTAGCTGCCACCTGCTAGATGCCAGCAGCATACTCCTAGTTGTGACAAGGATCTTTCACGGGTGGAGGCAAAAACACTCTCAGAGGAGAGCTCTTTGGAGAGTGAGACTTTGTATAAAATACTTCCTCTGACACAGACTTCTGGGGTTTTGAATGGTTTCTATCTTGAAGTAGATGGTGGTGATGAGTGTGAAATATTGGTTTAAAAAAAAAACAACAACTTAGAGAGACTGAGGAGATGGCTTAGTTGTTAAAGTATTTGTCACATAATCATGAGGACCTGAGTTTGAAGCCTGCACTTGTGAAAAGCTGGACCCCAGTGTGTTCCTGTAACCCCAGGGGTGGGGAGCAGGAACAGGAGACTACCTGGGCTTGACTGGCTAGCCAGCCTTGCCTAATGGGTGAGCTCCAGGTTCAATAAGGGTGCCTGTCTCAGAAATTAAAGTGGAGGGTCGGCAAGATGGCTCAGCAGGTAGAGGTACTTGCTGCGGAAGCCTGATGACCTCTGGTTCGAGACCAGAGATTACATGGTGGAAGAAGAACACTGACTGGAGAAGTTGCCCTCTGACCCCACAGATGTACCGTGGCTCAGGCACAAACACACACAAACATGTTCTATATATATATATATATATTTTTTTTTTTTTTCTTTTGGTTTTTTGAGATAGGGTTTCTCTATGTAGTTTTGGAGCCTGTCCTGGATCTCACTCTGTAGACCAGGCTGGCCTCGAACTCACAGAGATCTGCCTGGCTCTGCTTCCCGAGTGCTGGGATTAATGGTGTGCTCCACCACCACCTGGCTATAATAAATATTTTAATTAGGTTAAATAAGGTGGACAGCAATTGAGGACAACGACATACTGTACCTACCTCTGCCCCCCACATGAACACACGCACACAAGCACACATAGAAGTTTACAGACCTGTCCTGCACATCTCTAACTGAACTCAGGCCTAGAGTCTACCAGTGGCGTGGGACATGGCTCATTGGTAGAAAGGCAGTACAGAGTCAACCACTGAGGGGAAGGGGGGGCGTGGTTTGGTGGTAGAGCCCTTGTCTAGAATCCTCCAGAGAGGGGCTGCAGGTGTCTATCATTCAGTGGTAGGGAACTTGCCCGAGGTCTTTGGCGTAGGTTCCATTGCCATAAAAGGGGACTCAGAACCAATGCTCCTCCATTTTGTAATGGCTGGGAGTTGTAACTCAATCAGTGGCAGAGCACTTGCTTGGCCTTGTGTGGTCTTGAGTTCCACCCCCAGCATCAGAAATACAAAAATGAGAACCCAAGATGCATGTGACTTGGAACATAAGAGTCAACCTGCCACAGAGCTGACCCCTGACCTGCCACTAAGCAGAAGAAGCCCAGACCCCAAAGAGCTGAGTGTTTGAGTCTCTGTATGAAATGTCTAGAGCAGGCGAAGGCAGAAGGTAGATCAGAGGCTGCAAGGGGCTGTAGAGGAGGGGAGCAAGCAACTTTGAGGTAAAGAGAATATCCTGGAATTAAGAGGTGACAGTCACACAATTCTTGAGTGTACTGAGCTGTACTTTTGTTTTCTCTCTGGTGGGGGGGCTGGAACCCAGGGCTTTGGGATGGTAAGCACCCTAATACCGAACCACAGGCTAGCCCTTGACTTACGTTTTCATTATCTTGCTTTTTATTTTGTCCTTCATGTGTGTACTAGTGCATTCTGATCATTGCCCCCATCCTCTCTTGTCCTTCCCACCATCAGCTCTCTCTCCCCACTACACATCTCTGCCACGTTCACGACTTTTCATTTGTTTGTGAGCCACTGAACTTAACCAGGCCTGTCTCTGCGACCCTGGGTTTGGTGCTACCCACTGGAGTCTGGTGTGCTCACCAGAGGGTACAGTTTTCTTCATTTCTTTAGGAGACCGTGTCTCATTCTGTCCAAGTCTGGCCCGGCACTATGGAACCCTGGCCATCCTCAAACTAATGGCAATCCTCCTTCCTCAGCCTCCTGAGTTCTGGGATGACAGCCAGCACACCCCATTTACTGTTTGGCTGAGCAGTACATTCCTACTATACACAAATTACCAAACATTGGGCATTTTGCTACAGCAACAAGAGCACACGGTGACAGCGACATCATATGTGTCAAGACGTGGCTGACTTTTCCTTTTGCGGGAGAAGTGGCCACCATCTGCAGCCCCAAGCTTCTGGGCTCCGGAAAGCCTCCCTAGTCCCCCTCCAGCTCAGCACTGCAGATTCAGGCCTGAGCTGCCCAGGCAGCCCCAGCTGGTCTGGCTGAGATGCTCTCATTTCCCTTCCAGTCAGCAGCTTGAGCTAGCCTCTGACCCGCAGCGCAGCGCTCTGTCCAAGGCTCAGAGGGAGCTAAGAGAAACGCTTTTTCCCTTTTGTCCGATTTGCCTCAGCTCTCCTGCCACAGGAACACCAACTTCTAAAGGCTGAGGCGGCCTCTCTTCTTTTAATGTTTCTTTCTTTTTGGTTTGTTTGTTTGTTTGTTTTATTTTGTTCTCTTGTTGTTGTTTTTCAAGACAGGGTTTCTCTGTATAACCACCCTGGCTGTCCTGGATCTCACTCTGTAGACCAGGCTGGCCTCAAACTCAGAGACCCACCTGCCTCTGCCTCCCGAGTGCTGGCATTAAAGGTGTGCACCACCACTGCTCAGATCCTTTTATTATTTATTTTTTAATTATCTTTTTATTTACTTATTTTTATTTCTTATGCATTGGTGTTCTGCCTGCATGTGTGTCTCTGTGAGAGTGTTGGATCTCCTGGAACTGGAGTTACAGACAGTTGTGAGCTGCCATGTGGGTGCTGGGACTTAAACCTGGGTCCTCTGGAAGAGCAGCTAGTGCTCTTAAGCACTGAGCTATCTCTCCAGCCTGCCTTTTATTATTCTGTATTCATTAACTCATGGGTTTTATTGTAACATTTTCATCAACACGTGCTTTGATCACGGTCGCCTCTCAAGTCTGGCTGCGGTGGCACACAGCTGCAGCTTCTGCACTGAGGGGGCCAGAAGCTGAAGGGGATCCACAGTCCTGTAGTGAGTTCGAAGCCTGGAATACATGACACTCCGTGTCTCAAAAAGCAATGTCCCCATCACCACGCCTTCCCCCCGTTTCCCTTCCTCATGCTAAAGAGCCACGCATATGTTCTAGACATACAGGTGCGTGTAGTGCACGCGTGTGCACACACACACACACAAAGTGAGAACAAAATGAAAAAGGAAAAACTAAAACACGACTGGAAAGGCGTCAAACCCGTCCGTCCCAGGGGCCCTGGGCATGCGGCTTGTGGGCAGAGGACAGGGTCACAGTCTCACAGGCTCCGCCAGGCCACCTTTTCAGACTCAACACCCTTGCGTTGCTAGGAGTGACTCCGTGGCTGACAGTCCTTCCTCACCCTGAGCCTGAAAAGCGGGAGAGAGGGAGGAGGAATCTCCATCTGCTCTTCCTGTGACGGAGTGAGATTGTCACTGCTCACACCCACGTTTCCTCCCATCTCTTCTAGGCCAAGGGGACAAATAACACAGATCCCCGCAAATGACTTTGCTGGCTGCTCACCAGGATGTGTTAATAATGGCTCATTTGATGCCCTGGGGAGGGAAAATACTCCATGGAGATATTGGAGATAGGGGCCTCAGAGAGAGGGAGAGAGAGAGAGACAGAGAGACAGAGACAGAGAGACTGTGTGTGTATATATAATGGCCCTGTCACCCCAAAGGACATTCTAGAATGTCTTCATCTTATTGGGATCCCAACTGACCCTTCTTTCATTTATTTATGTGTTTATTATTATTTTTTTATTTATTTTTAATTTGAAATCACCCTTTAAAGTGTGGGTTCTGGGGGTTGAACTCAGAACTCAGATGGTCAGGATTGGCAGCAAGTGTCTTCACCTACTCAGTCATTTTGCTGATCCTAATTTTTTGTTTGTTTGTTTCATTTTATTTTAAACAGGGCCTTACCATGTAACCCTAACTAGCTTAGAATTACTCTTTAGAGCAGACTCGTCTTAAAGTCACAGAGCTCCCCACCTGCCTCTGCCTCTGCGTCTGGAGTGAGGAGATTTAAATGTGTGTCCCACCACACCTACCCCTCCTTTTTTTCTTCGGAGGGAACCTATTTATTTTTGGCACAGGACCTGTGTGGTCCAGACTGGCCTCCAACTACGCAGTTGAAGATGACCCTCAACTTCTGGTCCTCCTGCCTCCGCGTCTTGATTGCTGGAATCACAGGCGTGTAGCATCACATCTGGTTTATGTGGTGCAGGGATCCAACCGGGTGCTTTGTGCACGCCAGGCAAGCACGACACCAACTGAGCCACATCCCGGCCCCTCCAGTCAACCTTTCTATGTAAGTATTACTGCTCAGAGCCCCATGGAACCCATTCCCCCTGGAATGGAGGGGTTTTGTTAGAGAACATCTGGGTCCATTCAGTGAGCACCCATTCCCCCTGGAATGGAGGGGTTTTGTTAGAGAACATACGGGTCCGTTTAGTGAGCACCAAGTGTAGTCCCTGAGCTAGGTGCAAGCACTACAGCCAGTCTCCTAAAGCCTTGCCCTTCCTGGATGCACATTCTAGAAACTGAAGACAGCGAGGATGTTGACAAAGAACTCATGCTGGGGTGGTCAGCACCCCTGAGGAGCGGGGCTGCATGCTATGGACTGCACAACCGGATCCTGTCTCTGAAGAAATGAAGAAATAAAGGCTTTGTCTGAGGAGGCAGCTCGGTGTTGGCTGCCTTAGCTCAAGGAGGCTAAGTCTGGATCCCCAACACGGACATGAAAGTCAGGCCTGGTGGCATGTGTCTCTAACAGCGGCGCTGGGGAGGTGGAGACCCGAGGATCCCTAGGACTAGCGACAGCCAGTTTAACCCGACCAGGGAGCTTCAGTTCAGTGACAGACCCTGTCTGTCCCCGAAAGCAGGGTGTGGGGCTGGTGGTATGGTTCACAGGGTCATGTTACCTGCCGCCAAGTCTGACGGCTTGGGTTCAGTCCCTGGGACCCACACAGTGGCGAGAGCTGACTCCACAAAAGTACACTTTGACCTCCATTCTCACACTATGGCACATGTGTCCACACAGGCAGGCACACACACACACACACACACACACACACACACACACACACACACACAATTATACACATAAACCTAAACAAATAAGGTGAAATATAGAGGTAGACCTCTGCATACATGTACATACACATGTGTACATGAGCACATGTGCACACACATGCATACATGACATGCACACAAGAACATATCACACACCAAAACAATTTAAAAAAATAAGGACCAGCTCATTAGTGAGCACTTTCCTAGCATGTACAAAGTCTTGGCTTGCATCCCAGCTCTGCTGCTGCTGCTGCTGCTGCTGCTGGTGATGATGATGATGATGATACACTAGACAAAAGTGCACTAAACTAAGCCAATCAGTGGTGGCACTCACCTTTAATCCCAGCACTGGGGAGGCAGAGGCAGGTGGATCTCTGTGAGTTTGAGGCCAACCTGGGCTACAGAGTGAGTTCCAGGACAGCCAGGGCTACACAGGGAAAACCTATCTCAGGGAGACAAAAAAAAAAAAAAAAAAAAAAAAAAAAAAAAAAAAAAAAAAAAAAAAAAAAGCCAACTAGACTGGGCTGGTGCTGCGGCTCAGCAGGTAAAAGGCATCTGCTGGCCGGGCGGTGGTGGCGCACGCCTTTAATCCCAGCACTCGGGAGGCAGAGCCAGGCGGATCTCTGTGAGTTCGAGGTCAGCCTGGTCTCCAAAGCGAGTACCAGGAAAGGCGCAAAGCTACACAGAGAAACCCTGTCTCGAAAAACCAAAAAAAAAAAAAAAAAAAAAAAAAAAAAAAAAAAAAGGCATCTGCTGTAGGACCCTGAGTTCAGTCTCTGGGACTCACGGTAGAAAGAGAAGTGTGACTCTCGGAAGTTGTCGTCCGATCTCCACATTTCGGAGGACTGTGGCATGCCTGCACCCCTCATACAGTTATAATACGTAAATAAATAATATTTAAAGTCCATCAAACTGTCTTTCTGATTGGGGAGCTTGTGATGGAAGTGTGGGTCGTAGTGAGGATGGGTAGTAGCCCATGTAATCCCAGCATTCTGGAGGCAGGGCAAAAGGATTAGGAGTTCAAGGTCATCCTTGTCTATATAGTGAGTTCCCAGCCAGCCTGAGCTATGTCTCCAAAAAGTAAAATCCCAGGATATTGTAAATCAGGTTATTTCCACACAGCAGATATTATTGTCTTCAAGTCTGAAGTCTGGAAGTCCGAGTCCATGGTGCCAGCCTGTTTTTACAGAGACATGAGGAGTCCTTGTTCTACAGGTCCTGGGACTCTGCCTTCTACATAAGGTCACAGTCCCACTCAGGAGGTCTCTAAATGTCCTCACTGCCCACCTTGTAATGCCATGACCATGGAGGGTTAGGGGAAACTGAGAGGAAAGCAGACAGATTCAGAAGACAGGACTTCCCCTCCATCCCTTCATGTCTGCTTTCTCCCTGCCGTGGGGTAAATGTTAGCTTCCCTTCAAGATAGTCTTATATCCCAGAACCAGCGAGTGTGAGCATTTTTGGGAAAATGAGATCTTTGAAGGCATAATTAAGAATCTCCACGTGATATCTCAGTGGATTGAGATGTGCCCCAATCCACTGACAAGTGTCCCTGTGAGAGAAGAGGGTGGGAGATAAACACTCGAGACCCAGGGACAAAGGCTGAACCTGGAGCTTACAGTTCCAGCTAGACTGGCTAGGCAGCTCGGCCCCTGCAACCCTCCTGCTTCCCACTCCCCACAGCGTTGGATTACAGGCCCACGCCGCTGTGCTCAGTGCGGTGCGTCCCCACAGCGCTGGATTACAGGTCCACGCCGCTGGGCTCAGTGCGGTGCGTCCCCACAGCGCTGGATTACAGGTCCACGCCGCTGTGCTCAGTGCGGTGCGTCCCCACAGCGCTGGATTACAGGTCCACGCTGCTGGGCTCAGTGCGGTGCGTGCCGGGATCCCGCCCCCGCCCCTTGTGCAGCACCTTTGCACCCAGCCGTCTCCCCACCCTCAGTTTGAGCCACCCTAGTTTAGAGTCTGCCGTGGTGAACTGATACATTGCTCTCATTGTTTGGGTCCAAAACGTCCTCATGTTCTCATGCTCCAGCACCTGCTCCCCATCTGCTGGCAATATTTTGGGAGTCAGTAGACTCTTTAGGAGGTGGGACATAGATGGCAGAAACGGATCAATCAGAGGGTTGTCCTTTGAAGGTCAAACCTTGCTCCTGGTCCTGGTGCCTTTCTGTCTTCTGGTGTACCCTCCCACCAGCCTTCCCTGGTGGTTTGAAACTTAAACTGTGAGCCAGTAAAACAGTTTAACGCACCGGGGCGGTGGTGGCACACACCTTTAGTTCCAGCACTCAGATAGCAAAGCCAGGCAGATCTCTGAGTTGAAGGCCAGCCTGGACTATAGAGTGAGTTCCAGGACAGCTTGGGCTACACAAAAAAAACCTATCTAGCAGAAAAAAAAATTGAGGCAGGGTCTCAATGTAACCAGGCTGACTTCAAACTCACATCACCATGCAGCAGATGACCTTGAGTTTCTGATCTCCTGCTCACACCCTAAATGCTGGGTTTATAGGTAAGTACCCCTGTGTCCAGTGTATACAGTGCTGAGGATGGAACCCAGGGCCTGAGCATCCTAGGCAAGCATTTTGCCGACTAAGTCATATCTCCAGCCTCCAGAAGTAATCTCTCTTCCTTTAAGTTGTCTCTCTCAGAAATTCTGTCACAGCAATGCACAGCTGACCAGTAAGGGGTTGGTGGGATGGCTCAGCAGATAAAGGCCTGAGGACCTGAGTTTGATCCCTGGATCCCACATGGTGGAAGGAGAGAACCGACTCCTGCAGTTGTCCTCTGCACACACACACACACACACACACACACACACACACACACACACACACTCACACATTGTTGTCTGAATGCAGACACACACAAAAAAGTAAGCATCATATTTGTTTAAATGACCAGTACAACCTCCTCCTCCAGCAGAGTCCTCAAGAGTCATAGGGGTCTTGAGCTGTTCTCCCATCCTGCCTCTGTCCATCCTTCTCCATCAAGCTTCTGTCCCCCTTGGCCATCTCGAGGGATCCACTTTGCTCAACCAGATGGCAGTTTCTTAGTGGACAGGGCCTGTATCTTTTGACTTCCCTCCACAGCTACTCTGCACCTACAGGACAGGTTCCAGGAGAGGGGCACCAAAGGCTAGGAAGCTTCTAATCGCCTCAGTAGAAGGCAAGGGCTCTCTTGAGCCTTGGGAGCACTTCGACTTTGGATTCCCAACTCCAGAACCAGAGATGATGAACCGCTGTGCAAAGATCCGATGCATTTGGGTTTCCCCAAAGTAAGGCCTGAGACTTTGATTGGAGCAGAGGGATGGGTTCCCTGCGAGGTGAACTCTGAAGCACTGATGGGAAAGGGGGAGGGGCTATGAGAGCCTCTGCTTTCCGGTTTCTGTTGCTGTGAGTAAACACTGTGACCACAGCAACTTGGGGAGAAGCAGGTGTTCATTTTACATTTCTCAGGCAGTAGTCCATCACTGAGGGATGTCAAGGCAGGAACTGAAGCACGCCAGGATCTAGGAAGCAGGAAGTGATACAGAGACCGTGAAGGAATGTGGCTTACTGGCTTGCTCCCCATGGCTTGCTCAGCCTGCTTTCTTACAGCACCCAGGACCACCAGCACAGGGGTGGCACTGCCCACAGTCGGCTGGGTCCTCCCCCGTCAATCATCCACCAAGAAAAAGTACCACAGGCGCTCCCACAGGCAAATCTGGTGGGGACATTTTCTCAGTTAAGGTTCCCTCTTCCAAAATAACTCTGGCTTGTGTCAAGTTGCCCGCACAGTCTCCCAGAGGCCCATGTGTCGAAGGCCAGGCTCTCGGTGCAGCAGGCTTCCACAGATGGATCCTCTGCAAGGAGTCAGTTCTCCTGCGGGACGGAGGTCTTGAAGGCCACTGGCGCCTCTAGGACAACGTTGATATTCTCTCATGCAGAGCATGAGCGAGTGGGGTCCCTGCCATCTGACTCCTAGCCTGCTTGGGTTGATGTATGCCAACAGGGAGAAGGAATTCTCTAGAAGTCTTGGCATTCCCTGTGCAAGCACCTCCCCTTGAGTCTGGCTAGAACTCTGAGATCTGCCAAGGGAATGTGGAAAACATGGTGGGATGTCACTGCTGAAGTTAGGTTATAAAAAGAGACTCTCTTTCTCTCTCTCTCTCCACACACACACACACACACACACACACACACACACACGCACACGCACACGCACACGCACACGCACGCACATGCACCCTCTCTCAATCTTGCTCTTTTACTCTTCCTCAGAATCTCACTACATAGCCCAGGTTAGCCTCAAACCCCGGCAAACCTCCTGCCTCCACTTCCTGGGTGCTGATATTCTAATCCAGCACCACCTACACCTGGCTGCCATCTTTTCTGTTTTAATTGCAATGTGTCCATGGCTATTTGGACTTTGGTTTAATTTTCATTTTATTTATTTGTTTTTTAGATTTACTTGTTTGATTGTATGTGTTGAGTGTTTTGCACGCATATGCACTAGATTCATGCCTGGTGCCAGCGGAGATAAGAAGAGGGAATCAAATCCCTCTCAGAACTAGAGTTACAGATGATTGTGAGCTGCCATGTGGGTGCAAGGAATTGAGCCTGGGTTCTCTACAAGGACAGCAAGAGCTCTTAACTGCTGAGCCATCTCTCCAGCCTTGTTTAATTTTAAATTCACAAAGTAAAACAGCGTGTGTATTTATAGTGTGCCCCGTGGGGTTTTGGGACATGTGTACACTGTAGAGCATCTAAATGGAGCTAACTACCATGATCTTTCAACTTTGCCTCAGAGCAAAGGCAGTATGAGGTCGGTCAACAGAAGCTTCAGCGTGATGTTTGAGTTTTCATCTTTCCCAGCTGAGGGACGTGTGGTCCAATGCTCTTCTCAGTGCTGAGCAGTGTGGGCCGTCAGACCCCCAGGCAGTGGCAGGAGGCAATGAGAGTGCTGATGTCGCCAGTGCACTGTGTTGCTGAGCCAGGACGTTGGGTGGCTAGGTGTATTAAACACATCTAATTATTGTTAAACTCGGGGCTGGGGAGAAGCTCGTGAAGTGCTTTTCTTGCAGCTGTGAGGACCCAGCTGGATCACTAGAACCCACATTAGAAAAGTCAGGAGTGTTGGCCTGTCTGTAGTCCCAGCAGTGGGGAAGCTGGGACAGGGGCATCTCTGGGGCTGACTGGCTGGCTAGTCTCCTGAACTGGTGAACTCTAGGGTCAGTGAGAAACCCTGTCTCAAAAAAAAACAAGGTGGGACTCTGAGGAAGGATCTCAGAGTTTGACCCCATGCACTTGCGCACACATATACATCATGTGCACTCAAGTGAACATGCACTCACATGCACATACACACCAAATAAATAAGGACTGAGTGGCTTGTAATGTGTTGCACCTACAACAGGTTAGCAGGACATTGCCCACTGTAAGTTGGAGAACATCTGTATCTCATTTATCCCCCGTTTCCCTCTAGTTTTTATTAATGTCTTCCCTTTCTCTTTTTTCTAGAAAGAACATTTAAATGTTTTAGTGATATTCCTAGAATACATTGTTTATGAGGCAGGAGTGGTGGCTCACTCTTATAATTCCTGCCCTTAGGAGGCTGAGGCAGGAGGATTACTGTGAGCTCAAGGCTTGTCTGAGCTATATAGTGAGACCTTGTCTTGTTTGTTTTTATTTGTTTGTTTTTCAAGACAGGGTTTCTCTGTGTCATCCTGGCTGTCCTGGAGTTTGCTCTGTTAGACCAGGCTGGCCTCGAACTCACAGAGATCCGCCTGCCTCTACCTCCTGAGTGCTGGGATTAAAGGCGTGCGCCACCACACCCAGCCCTCCCTAACATTTTTATCATGGTTGTGATCTGAGAGGTCTCCCAAGACTTGCCCCCTCATGCAGCTGTTAGCAGGGCTCCACCCTCACTCTTGGACTCACCCACTGACCGCCATTTGCTGATCTATTGGAAGGTGGGTCTGGAACTTAGGAAGTGGGCTAGTTGAAGGCCGTGGGTCTGGGTTGTGCGTGTGCACGTGTGTGTGTGTGTGTGTGTGTGTGTGTGTGTGTGTGTGTGTGTGTCTTATCCCCAGTCTCTCTGTCTGGCACACTCAGATGATGACAGTAGCCATGGCAGCTCATGTCCCAAGCTCCCATCTTCTGCTCCAGCTACTTTCCAGCTGTCACTTTTCTGTCACCTAGTGAAGGACCCTGAGCCAGGAGCCCTCAGCAGCACCACAGCTGGATGCCTGGCCCCCAGGTACTGGGGTCACAAATGCACCTGGTTTAAAGTCACTGAAGTAAATAGTGTTATTAATGTTTGCTTGTTCGGTCTTTGGTTTGGTTTAGTTTTTTGAGAGGAGCATCTCACCCTGCAGACCAGGGGTCTTAGTTAGTTCTCTGCTGCTGTGATAAATACCATAACCAAAAGCAAGTCTGGGAGAAAAGGCTTTATTTCAATATGCGTCCTGACCCCAGTCCATCACTGGGGGGAGTCAGGGCAGGAATTCTAGCGGGGCAGGGACCTGAAGTCAGGAACTGGAGTCCATAGAGAAAGAAACACTGCTTACAGGCCCCTCATGGCTGTGCAACCTGCTTTCATATACAACCCTGTAATGGGACATTTCTCTCCTGCCCACATGTTCCCAAATACCTGGCAGCTACTTCCCAAATAATTGACTCAGAGGTTTAATATAAATTATAAGTGCTTGGCCAATAGCTCAGGCTTATTGCTAACTAGCTCTTACATTTTAAGTTAACCCACATTTCTATTTATGCTTTGCCACATGGCAGTACCTTTATTAACATGGCATGTTCATGTCCTGCTCCTGCTGTGTCTGGCTGGTGACTCCTGACTCTGCCCTTCCTCTTCCCATCATCTTTAGTTTGGTCACCCCGCCTATACTTCTTGCCTGGCTAGTGACCAATCAGCGTTTTATTAAACCAATTAGAGTGACAAATCTTTTTTTTTTTTCAATTTCAATAATTTTTTTTATTTATTTAATGCAGAATGCCATTTATTGAAGGAGGGAAGAGGTCTTAAATACAGGCTTACAGCACAATGGGAGAACCCCGGAGGGCAGAAGTTCGCTAACAATGTTTTACAATCTTGCATCTAAGCTGTTAACGCCCATTATGCAGGATACATAGACAAGGATCTTCCCTTAAGCATTCAGGAGGGTGGAACCCGGCAGGGAGTTAGCATAGGGAGGATATCAAGGTCAAGGTCAGCAAGCAAGGCAACAGTTACCCAAAACAGGGGCCAGGGTCCTACAGGTCCCTCTTTTACTAAAAAATGAGCTTCTGACTTAGGTTGCGTGGGACGTCAGCAGGTCACCTTACCTGTAGAGTGACAAATCTTTACAGTGTACAAGAGGATTATTCCACAGCACAACCCAGACCACCCGCCCAAGGGTGGCTCCACCCAGAGTGAGCTGTGGGCCCTCCCACATCAATCATTGATCAAGAAACTGGCCCCACTGTCTGGCCTACCAGTCAAATGGAGGCATTCTTAGTTAAAGTTCCCTCTTCCCAGATAACTCTAGCTTGTGTCAAGTTTACAGCAAATTAACCGGCACCCACGGCCACTTTGGGACTCATGACATCCTCCTGCCTTACCCTGTTAAGTGCTGCAATTGCAGGTATGAGGTAAAAACACTTGGGATAGGCCGCTAAGTTTTGAGGTAATTTGTTCATGGTCTGAGAGAACTGGAAATGTTCCTGCTGTGGTAGCCTGGGTTACACGTCCAGGCCCTGGCTGGCTGAGCAGGAATGACAGGGACCCAGAGGGAGGAATGTCAATACCATGTGGCAGACAACTACCCAGACCCTGCAAGGATCCCACTCTTCATATCTGGACCTGTAGCCAAGCCCGTCCACCTCTCCTCCGTGCCCGTCCACCTCTCCTCCTCCGTGCCCGTCCACCGCTCCTCCATGCCCGTCCACCGCTCCTCCATGCCCGTCCACCGCTCCTCCGTGCCCGTCCACCTCTCCTCCTCCATGCCCGTCCACCTCTCCTCCTCCGTGCCCGTCCACCGCTCCTCCATGCCCGTCCACCTCTCCTCCTCCGTGCCCGTCCACCTCTCCTCCATGCCCGTCCACCTCTCCTCCTCCGTGCCCGTCCACCGCTCCTCCATGCCCGTCCACCCCTCCTCCTCTGTGCCCGTCCACCTCTCCTCCATGCCCGTCCACCTCTCCTCCTCCGTGCCCGTCCACCTCTCCTCCTCCGTGCCCGTCCACCTCTCCTCCTCCGTGCCCGTCCACCGCTCCTCCTCCGTGCCCGTCCACCTCTCCTCCTCCGTGCCCGTCCACCTCTCCTCCGTGCCCGTCCACCTCTCCTCCGTGCCCGTCCACCTCTCCTCCATGCCCGTCCACCGCTCCTCCATGCCCGTCCACCGCTCCTCCATGCCCGTCCACCTCTCCTCCGTGCCCGTCCACCTCTCCTCCGTGCCCGTCCACCTCTCCTCCTCCGTGCCCGTCCACCTCTCCTCCTCCGTGCCCGTCCACCTCTCCTCCATGCCCGTCCACCTCTCCTCCGTGCCCGTCCACCTCTCCTCCGTGCCCGTCCACCTCTCCTCCGTGCCCGTCCACCTCTCCTCCGTGCCCGTCCACCTCTCCTCCGTGCCCGTCCACCGCTCCTCCTCCGTGCCTGTCCACCTCTCCTCCTCCATGCCCGTCCACCTCTCCTCCATGCCCGTCCACCTCTCCTCCATGCCCGTCCACCCCTCCTCCGTGCCCGTCCACCTCTCCTCCGTGCCCGTCCACCTCTCCTCCGTGCCCGTCCACCTCTCCTCCTCCGTGCCCGTCCACCTCTCCTCCTCCATGCCCGTCCACCTCTCCTCCATGCCCGTCCACCTCTCCTCCATGCCCGTCCACCCCTCCTCCGTGCCCGTCCACCTCTCCTCCATGCCCGTCCACCTCTCCTCCTCCGTGCCCGTCCACCTCTCCTCCTCCATGCCCGTCCACCTCTCCTCCATGCCCGTCCACCTCTCCTCCATGCCCGTCCACCCCTCCTCCGTGCCCGTCCACCGCTCCTCCGTGCCCGTCCACCTCTCCTCCTCCGTGCCCGTCCACCTCTCCTCCGTGCCCGTCCACCTCTCCTCCATGCCCGTCCACCGCTCCTCCGTGCCCGTCCACCGCTCCTCCGTGCCCGTCCACCTCTCCCTCCCTGTCTATTCTGAAGTTTGTCTTCCCCCACTGCTCTGCTGCCGGGCCAAGTGAAGTCTCACTCACATCCAGAGCCTCCTCTGTTCTCCACCCAGCTGAGGATTTTTATTTGCTTGTCTAGCTTTTTATTGGGGTGGGCATTCTATAGGAAAGTGTGTGGGTGTACCATTTGGATGTAGAGCCTGCAGAGGCCAGAAAACGGTGTTGGATCTCCCAGAATGGTGGTTGTGAGCCACCACGTGGGTGCTGGGAACTGGATCTGGGTCATTTATAAGATCAACAAGTGCTCTTAATGCCATTCCTCTCTCCAGCCCCTCATGTTTTGTTTTTTAAATATGAGTTCCAGCCACGGCTACACAGAGAAACCTTGTCTTGAAAAAACCAAAAATAAAGAAATAAACAAACAAATCATGTCTGTTTATGTGCACATATGTGCAGGTACCCAGGAGTTCAGAAGAGGGTACCAGATCCCTTGGCGCTGGAATTACAGGTGGTTTTAGTTTGTCCAACTTGGGTATTGAAAACTGAACTTTGGTCTTCCAGAAATGCACCTAACTGCTGAGCCATCTTCTCTACCTCAAGACTGCCATTTTTAAACCCTAAAACCAAATGTGGCACACAGTGGGTCCTCATTATCAGTGCAGTGAATTAAGATGTCCAGCGAGGTTAGAGCAGGTCTGTCCCATGACCCTCAGTTCTGAGCTCACCAGAGCTGACTTTTGGACTGCATGCAGCTCCCCGTCTGCCTGTCCTTCAGCACAGCCATGCTCAGCCTGAGCCTCACAGTCACCATGCAAGGGCCAGCACTCAGTAAGCAACTGCTGAATGCATAGGCCATCTGATCACAGGACAAATTTCATCTTCAAAATGACCGCTGCTGCTGGCCCCAGTTTACAGTCAGAAAGGTGCAGGTACAGAACAGCAAAGCCATGTGGTTTCTTGTGTGTGTGTGTGTGTGTGTGTGTGTGTGTGTGTGTGTGTGTGTGTGTGTGTGGTGGAGCTGTGTAGGCACATCCATGTGTGTTCCTGCACATGGAGGTCAGAAGTCAATCTCATATGTCATTCTTTTTGTTTGTTTGTTTTAGAGACAGGGTCTCTTTATGTAGCCCTGGCTGTCCTGGAACTCACTATGTAGTCCAGGCTGGCCTTGAACTCACAGAGATCTGCCTGCCTCTGCCTCCTGGTGCTAAGATTAAAGGTGTGCACCACCATGCCTGGTTTAGGCATCTTTTTTTTTTTTCTTTTTTTTGGTTTTTTGAGACAGGGTTTCTTTTTGTAGACCTGGCTGTTCTAGAACTAGCTGTGCAGACCAGGCTGGCCTCAAACTCACAGAGATCCAAGTGCCTCTGCCTCCTGAATGCTGGGATTAAAGATGTGCGCCACTGCCCGGCTAGGTGTCACTCTTTATGTGTGTTTGTGTGCATGTATGTGTATGGATGCATAAATGTCATAGCATGTGTATGGAGTTCAGAGGAACTTGCTGGAGTGGGTTCTCTCCTTCCATCATGTGAGATCCAGGAATTAAACACAGGTCATTGGACTTGACAGCAAGTGCCTTTACTCACTGAGCCATCTTGATGGCCTTCATCTATCTATCTATCTATCTATCTATCTATCTATCTATCTATCTATCTATCTATGGATCCATCCATCCATCCATCCATCCATCCATCCATCCATCCATGTATTTAAATAGGGTCTCTCACTGGCCAGTGAGCTCTAGGGGTCAGCCCACCTCGGCCTCCCCTGCAACATTGCCTGCCATTATGTCTGACTTTTAAAATATGGGTTCTGGGGATTGAACTCAGGTCTTCCTTCTTGCACAGCAGTAAGTATTTTACCAACCGAATCATCTTCGCAACCCCCAAGTCACAAGCATTCTAAAAGCAACCCAAATCCCAGCTGGGATTCCAAGTGAGGCTGTCACATTAGTGCTAGTGTCTCCAGTGAAGCTCAGCGCCTGTGAGGGATACGATGGTGCATTCCTGATGGAATCCCCGCACTCAAGAAGCAGAGGCAGGAGGATCAGGAGTTCAAGTTCATCCTCAGCTACATAGTGAGTGCAGGGCCAGTCTGAGCTACATAAGGTCCTGTCTAAATAATGGTGATGATGATGATGTAAAAAGCAGTTTGGCTTGTGTGTCCCACGGTTCATTTCTTATGACATAATGAGCCCTGTCCCCTCTCCCTTCCTTCTTTCACTGAGGTGAGATCAAGAGTTGGCTTAATGAAGCTGGGCAGTGGTGGTGCACACCTTTAATCCCAGCACTCAGGAGGCAGAGGCTGGTGGATGTCTGTGAGTTCAAGGCCAGCCTGGTCTACAGAGTGAGTTCCAGGACAGGTAGGATTATACAGAGAAACCCTGTATCAGAAAACAAAGCAAAACCAAAAACCAAATAAACTGAAGAGTTGGCATAATGAGCATGAGCCAGCAGGCCCAGCTGAGGAGTTTCAGTTCTGCCTCAGAGAGACTAAAGTCCAGTTGGATGTCTTCAGGACACAGAGCGATGCTGGTTTCAGAGATAGAGGAGTGTCCTGAGATATCTCCGTAGCCTGGGCCTAGAGAGGGTGCTAAACACTGACAGGCAGAGGAGCAAACAGCTGGCCCCAGGTGCCTCCTCTGCCAGACTGTTGGAGTCTGTGCATTGCCGCCTGCCCCCTTTACCCTGGAGTGTGTCTTCCCAGGCTGTGGGAGCATGGCAGCACAGGTGAGTCATCTTGGAAGAGGTGCTCCTCTCCCTGCTTTGGAGGTCAGAAGCCACAGTGAAGACATCAGGCTGAGCTCCCCTCTGAAACCCAAGCCCTTCTGTGCCCCCTGCTCACATCTGTTTCACACCAAATGCTGCTGGTCCCTGGCTGGAAGATACTTCCTAAGACATCCTTGAGGTGGAACTGCCCCGTCCTCTCCCACCCTGTGTCTCGGGGTCTCTGTTTTTGCACTGTCCAGGACTTCTCAGTTGCTTGGCCTGCGGTTTACCACTCAGCATGCCAGCTCCTCAGCACTGGTGGGTCCCAGGCATGGATTCCAGCAAGGTGCTTTTGAGACCCATTCAAACTATAACAGCTCTCCCCCTCCTTAGATCCCTCCCCTGGGGTTTCTCTTCTTATGTTGCCCACACAAGCCTGGAATTTTTTTTTTTTTTTTTTGAGACAGGGTTTGTCTGACTGTCCTGGAACTTGCTATGTAGACCAGGCTGTCCTTGAACTCACAGAAACCATTCTACCTGCCTCTGCCTCCTGGGTACTGGGATTAAAGGTGTGCCTCTCTAATTTCTAAAGTTAACCATAAGAGCATCTATCTTGGAGAATCCTCAAGGGCCCCAGACTACAGTCAGTTCTGTTGGGAATCTCCACTTGGGCCATTCCAGACCCTGCTCCCCCAGATCCCCCTCCCATGTCATCCCTTGCCAGCAGGAAGTAGCCAGACTTGAACCTGTGCCCATATATACCCCAAAAGTTCATCTTACGGATGAGAAGTTGACTGAGGTGATTCTGTGGTCCCTAGTTTATTTAGTCACTAACTGGTATTTACCCAGCACTTACTGTGTATTGTAGTGCCATTTGGGCACTAAGGACACTACAGTAAAACAATATTAAATTCTCTGAGGAGGGCTAACTTTCTATGTAAATGGGACTAGGTGGGTAGGTTACTCCCAAGTTGTAGAGAATGCTAGTACTGTAGGGCACTGTCTGGGCCTTTTTTTAAATTAGTCTTTGTAGTGGTGTGTGTTTCATTACTATCCACCCTTTTCTAAATGAGAACCAAGCTTCAGAGAGAGTAACATGCCTAACTCACACAACTAATAATACCAAGCTAGAATCCAGACCCCAGGCCCTGCTTTCCAGAGTTCAGGTGAGTCATAGGTAGTAAGACGGAGAAGCAGCTGTTAGGGGCCTGCTAGTTCAGGGAGGGCCTCTTCTGAAGGAGACCCTGAACAGAGGCCAGCAAGGGACATCAGCAGGCAGGCAGAGCCCCTCAGGTGGACACATGCTGTCTGTATCTGGGGTGCTGCGAGGGGACCAGTGATGAGGCAAATGTCCAAGTAGGTATTGTTGCATCCCAGTGCCTCTGTGACCACCTTTTGGCAGCTCAGCAGTCACCTGGCATTTTCTGTTTGCTTTTTCCGACAGGGCCCAAGCTGGCCTAGAACTCTTGTCTCAGCCTTCTATCTCACAGGCATGTCCCATCACGATTAGTCACTTGACATATAGGGAAACTGAGGCTCTGATCTGCCTGAGCCCTGCACCCTACGCTCCCCCCCCCCCCCCCCGCACCCCATCAGTGGAGCTTGGAAGTGAACCCAGGCCATTTGAACTAGCTGCCACAGGCTGGGAGGCTCCGGCAGCCAGTGAGGTTCAGGAACCCAGCAGGGATCGAGGGGTGGGCAGTCCTGCTCTGCCCAGGACAAGCCCGGTTTCCAAACGCCACCCCCCCCACCCCCCCTGTTAGTGCCCAGAATTCCTGCCTCTTCCTTAAGCCAAGCAGCTCCAGGCGCTTCATTAGCGCCTCTGAGCCCCGGCCGCCCTGGGGGATGAAAGCAGCCGAGAGGGGCGCCGTCCTAATTCCGGCACACCTGGCAGGGGGTCGGGCGTTGAAAAGGACGCGGCTGGCCGGCCGAGTGGCCCCGCCAGTGGCCGGCTGGACCCGCCGTCTGCGCTTCAAATGCAAAATCCGAGCGGGGGTGGGGGGTGCGGGGGGACGCCGGTGGCCTCTGCTCCTCCTTTAATAGACCAAAGGACTCTGGCGGCTTAGCTCTTTTTCCTAATTTAAAGATATTTTCAGGCTTTTGGGAGCTCCCCGTGGCGAAGCAGGAAGGCTGGGCTGGGGGGCCTTGAAACCGCCTCCACGGTTGCCCACGGAGGAACGGGCGAGCCCAGAGCAGGAGAGACTGAGGCTGGTTAGGGTCCAAAGATAAGACACAGGATGCGTAAGGAGATTCGTGTCGGTTCCTTGAGCCCTGCCTCAGTTTCCCTCTCTAGAACCTCTGCAGGCCCCCAGTCAGAAGGTAGGACAGAGGTGCAGAGGTGCTTACTAATTTTAAGCATCCGTCTCTCCTAAGAGAGGCTCTGAGGTCAGCCCTGGAGGCCTTGGGAGGCGGATGACTTGGGAGACAGATGGAAGAGGCGTGTTGCCTCCCTGTCTGGCACCCCGGATGCCAGGGCGGGAAGGAGTGGAGAGCCAGGCCGATGTGTGTAGCCGCCTCCGTGCGGGAGAATGGAGATGCTGCCTGGAGTTAGAGACAGTTTAGGGAGGACACGAGAGGTGTCTTCCTCTAGGTACTGCCCAGGGTGCACTCGCTGCTGCCTCGTCCTCCGGTTCCCCGTCCTCTCTTCCCCGCCCGCGGCACCCCTGCAGGCCTCCCCCCCCCCCCCCCGCCTGCTCTCCCGCTCCGTTTCTCGGGTTCCTGGCCAGCCCAGTTCTCTCCTCCCCACCCCCTCCTCCTGGGACTGCCTCCCGCGCCCGGGACTGCGCAGCCCCCACCCGCTTCATCCCGCCACACTTCCCACCTTCCCCCCAGGAGCGCCTCCTCCCCGTCCCCCCTCTCCCTAGGCGGGGCCGCGGCCGTCTCGCAGGCGGAGGGAGGGCGCGGAGGAGGGGAGAAGGGGTGCTTGGAGAAGCTCCCGCTCCCCGCCGGCGGACCTGCACCCGCGCCGCCCACCTCTCCCGCGCAGCCGCCCCCCCTCAACGCCGGGGCGCGAGAGCTTTCGGGGATCACTGGCGTGGGGCGTCGGCGCCCCAGATCCCTCCAACCCTGCAGGTGGGCCTCGGGGTCCGGGACCGGGACGCGCGCCGCTCTGGCTTTGGCCGGAAAGGGCGCCGCGGCTCTCGAACCCGCGGGCTCCCGCCGCCCCATCCCGCCCCGCACTCCTGCCCCGCAGCCGCGCCCGCGGCGGCCCCGTCCCCTCTCGGCGTGCTGAGCCCGGAGCGGCCGAGCGGTCCCGGAGTGCGGGAGGCTTCGCACATAAATCTGCGGTAATGATGGTGGTGCTAATGAGACCCCGCAGCTCGCCAGCCGAGCTCCCGCTCACTGCGCATGAGCAGCAGCAGCGGGCGCTCCCCAGGGCCCGGGACTCCTCCACACTTCTGACAGGCCTAGGCGGGGATCCAGGAGGCCAAGAGTTTGGGAGGACACCTCACCCGGTGCCTGCGCTGTGGCTCAAGGGCAAAAGTTCCCGTCAGGAGGAAGGCTGGTTTCCCTGGCCTCACTTATTGCCAGGCTACACCTCAGATCCTGATATCCCACAGTGATCCGAAACCGTGCCAGGCACACACAAGACGACTGCTTTCTAGTCAAGAAGGAAGTTCGGAATTTGGGTTTTCTTGTCCTCATTCCATTTCTTAGCTGTGTGACCTTAGACAAGTCGCTTGACTTCTCTTGACATTGAATTGTGGTATTGTAATGCACTCTTAAGGCAACCTTGGATGTCACAAACACAGGGAACCAGCAGTTGGGGGCGCGGGGGGGGGGGGGGGGGGGGGCGGGGGGCAGAGGGGGGAAGGGGATAATGTCTACCTCCAAAGATAACCTTCAACTCATGAACTCGGAACTCACACTCTGGTGGCCTCTCTATTGTGGCTGGCTCAAATTCAATACCTAGCTGTGGCTAAGGTCTGCTTCTGGCCTAGTGGCCCATTGGTCCATGTGGAGAGATAACTGGGTCCTTAAAAATGGGAGGTCAGAGGGCTAGGGGATGTGACCCAACTGTTCCATGCACAGTGCTGTGGCTTTGAATGCCATCCCCAGCACAGTGTGTAACGACATGGGTGGCACACACCTGTAATCCTAACACTTGGGAGACCCAGAAAGGGGAATCAGGAGTTCATGGCCATCTTTGGCTGTGATAAATTCGAGGCCAGTCTGCTCTATAGAGTGAGTTCCATTCCTTCCAGGACTACACAGTGGGCCCTGTCTGAAAAAAAATGGGGGAAAAACTGTGTTCCAGCTGCTGTGTGTGGTTCTAAAGCTACGTGGATCCTGATGCCTTCTTCCTGGGAATCGCTCCAGCCTTCTGGATCAACAGAAGTGGAGAGCGGGAAGAGGTGGCCTAATTTCAAATGGGTAATCCAGGCATGAGAGCCCAGCAGGGACAGTGCCTGCTGCTAACCCTGCCGACCTGGGTTCAATACTCTTGCAGGTTATCCTCTGAGCTCTGTGTCCCCATCTCCACCAATCAAGCAGTAAATGTTTTAAAAAGTAAACATCCAGGAGCTTCAAGAACTCACCTTCACTTTTGTGGCATAGCAAGGGTGTCTAAATTTGTCCTTGAAGGCAAAATGGGTGTCAGGCACCCTTCCTCTGTCTGGACGAAAGGGCTCCCACCACCACCTTTGACCTAGTCCATGTCTGCAGGGGAGTCAGGTGGTATGAAGCAGCCATTTATTAAGGATGGACACCATAGCTCCTGCTTCTTAGATTGCATTGACCACTAGGTTCCACAAGCTACCAAGAAAACATGGCCTTATTCTAGTTCTGAGTGTGTACATGCACGTGTGCCTGTGTGTGTGTGTGTGTGTGTGTGTTCACGCACGCGTGTGAAAAGAGAATAGTTGACATCTGGGTGTCTTCCTATGGTTGTTCTCCACATCATCAGCAGCAGCACAGCAGCAGCAGCACAGCAGCATTAGTTTTTTTGAGACAGGGTTTCTTTCTGTAGCCCTGACTGTCCTGGAACACTTTATGCAGACCAGGCTGGCCTTGGTCTCACAAAGATCTACCTGCCTGCCTCTTCCTCCTGCGTCCTGGGATTAAAGGCCTTTGCCGCCACACCCAGCCTCTCTACCTCATGTTTTGAGATTGAGTTTGGACTGCACCGCACTTGGCTGGATTGACTGGCCACTGAACCCCAGGGATCCTTATTTCTGCCTCCCCAGCACTAGGTTATAGACACACACTGCTGTGCTTTCTAATGTGGGGACTTGTGCTGGGATTATCTTTTTGTACACTGTGAAGATGTGTTTCTGCTAAGGCATGTTGTGGATATTTGTACACTGTGTGAAAATGTATCACTGTGATTGGTGTAATACAAAGCTGGACAGCCAATAGCTCGGCAGGAGGTGTAGGCAGAACTTCCGGGCAGAGAGAGAACACTGGGAAGAAGGTGGAGTCACAGGACTTGGAGGAAGTAGCATGAGCAGTATGGAGAGATGAGGTAAGGACCACGCACCAGAACACAGATTAAAATAAATGGGTTAACTTAAGATATAAGAGCTAGTGGGACACGCCAAGTTTTCATAATTAATAAATAGGAAGTCTCCATGTCATTTGGGAACTAGCTTCCAAAGAAAGTGTGACTACAGGAACTGGGATTCAAGCTCAGACCTCATGCTGTGTGGTGAGCACTTTACTCCTTTCTAGCTCCAGCTTTTTTCTTTTTAAAAAAGTCTATGTGATGAGTATACCACATGCATGCTTGGTGCCTGAGGAGGCCAGAAAAGGGCGTTGGATCCCCTAGGACTGCAGTTGTGAACTGGTTGTGAGCCACCATGTGGGTGCTGGGAACCAAACCAAGGTCCTCTGGAAGAGTAGCTTAACTGCTAAGCCACCTCCCCAGGTTTTATTTTCCTAAAAAATGCATGTTATTATTATTATTGTTTTCTTGAGAC
Source organism: Peromyscus californicus insignis (assembly GCF_007827085.1). Lineage (NCBI taxonomy): Eukaryota > Metazoa > Chordata > Mammalia > Rodentia > Cricetidae > Peromyscus > Peromyscus californicus. The sequence goes on from NW_026294606.1 coordinate 128,427,876, forward strand.
AGGGTTTCACTGTGTAGCCCTGGCTGTCCTGGAACTCACTCTGTAGACCAGACTGGCCTCAAACTCGTAGAGATTTGCTTGCCTTTACCTCCTGAGTACTGGGATTAAAGATGTGTACCACCACTTATTTTTTTAATTATAATGTATATGTGTGGATGTGTATATGAGTAGTGCTGGCTGTATATGAGTCCTGGAATTCAGGACAGCCTGCATAGACCATGCTAGCCTCAGACTCAAAGATCTGCCTGCCTCTGCCTCTTGAGTGCTAGGATTAAAGGCGTCCAGGCATACGGCACCACTGCCCTGGCTCATTATTTCTACTTTTAATTATGTGTATATGTGTGTGGGCATGTGCACATAAATGTAGAGCCTGAAGGGCCAGAAGAGGGTATTGGATCCCCTGGAGTTATAGCTCATGTGAGTTGCCATGCAGGTGCTGGGAACCAGATTCAGGTCCTGTTGTAAGTGTATGAGCTCTTAAGCACCAAGCCATCTGTCTGTAGCCCTGGCTCAGCCTTTCTTGTGTGTTCATCCATGCCCCCCTCTTCTCCTAGAGGCACGGCATCTTCGTTACCTTTCTATTGCTGTGCTAAGACACCATGAACAAGGCAACTTGTAGAAGAAAGTGTTTACCTTGGGGTTTATGGTTTCAGAGGGTTGGAGTCCATGACCATCATGGTGGGGAGCATGGCAGCAGGTAAGCAGGCCTGGTGCTGGAGCAGTAGCTGAGAGCTCACATCTTGAGACACAAGTGAAAATACCAGAGAAAGCTAAATGGAATGGTGAAGACTTTTGAAACCTTAGTAAATCCAGTGCCCGGTGACACACCTCCTCCAACAAGGCCACACTTCTTAATCCTTCATGAACAGTTCTGCCAACTGGAGAACAAGATGAGCTTGTGGGGCTCTCCTCATTGAAACTACCACACGTGGTCTCGCAGCTTCACTGTGTGTCCCTGGCTTGTGCCGTAACCCTTCTGTTTGCTGTCTCACAAAGCAGAGATGATATACCTGCTTTCTTACGTTAGTGAGGGTTAAAAACAACACATGCAAAGGGCTTCAGGCAGCTGCAGCACAATGGCCGCTCAATAAATCTATCGCTTGTATTTTGGAGGCCATGGCTGTTACTTTGTCCTCTTCTCTCTTTTCTCCTCTCCCGTCCGCTTTTTTCTGTCTGTCTGTCTGTCTGTCTGTCTCTTTGCACTTTCGTGCATATGTGTAAAGGCCAGAGGATAAGTTCTGAGATCACTTTTCAGGACCTGTCCATCTTGTGATTTGAGACTGGGTCTCCCATTGTCCTGGAACTCATCAGTTAGGCAAGGCTGACTGCCTGGAAGCCAGAGATCCACCTGGGTCAGCTTTTCCACACCAAGATTCTAAGTGTGAACCATCATGCCTGTCTTCTATGTGGGCTCTGGAAATGGAACTCAGATTAGCCTGGGCTATATATGTGCATGTGCATGTGCACACACCGCACACACAATGTAATTTTAAAGGAAAGTTCAGCCCCCTCTTCTTCCTCCTCTTTTATTTTGAGGCTGGCTCTCCCTCTGTAACTCAGGCTGGCTTTAAACTCAAGATCCTGATGACTCCTGTAAAGCTGGATTCCAAGCATGTGCCACTACATTGCTTTATCCTTCATTCTTTTGTTTGCTTGTTTTGAGATAGGCTCTAAGGCAGCCCAGACCAGCCTCTAACTTGCTACATAGCTGAGGATGACTTTGAACTCCTGGTCTCCTGCATTCACTTCCTGAGTGCTGGGATGATAGCTGTGTATCACCCTATCTGGCTTTATGTGGGACTGAGGGTAGAATCCAGGGCTTTGTACACGCTAGATGAGAGCTATAGCCCCGTTCCATTCCATTCCCAGCCCGTGAGATGGGAGATGGCTCAGTGGTTTAGAGACTGGTTGTTCCTCCACAGGAACCCAGGTTCCATTCCCACATGACAACTCACAATCATTTGTAACTCCATTTCCAGAGGATCTGACATCCACTTCTGGTCTCTGGGCATGAGGCACACACGTGTTGGTAGACATAAATGCAGGCAAAACTTCCACACACAGACATAGCCTGGATGACCTTGAACTTCTGCTGTTCCTGCCTCCTTCTAGTACACCTGGTTTATGCCCTGCTGGGGATGGAGCCCAGAGCCTTGTGCATGCTGGGCAAGGACTCTGTGGTGATTCCCCTGCAGGCTTTACAGCGGGCAGGGGGAAAAAATGATCCAGGAAGAGACGAGTGAAACTCAGCTCAGCCTGATTTTATTATAACTGGTGCTGGACCAGGACTTCTAGAGTCCGGCCCAGATCATTTTACTTCAGTCGTATTTAAGCACAGCACGATTTTTGAAGAAAATATTCAGATAACAATTAACTAAGCTCCAAGTGCATGACAATTTAAGACATGTTTACATCGAGATTCCTTAAAGGACATCTGGCTTCTTTCACAAGAATGGGTACTGTTACTCAGATAATGCCCAAGATTTGGGGTCTAGGGAGCTTGAATGAAGTAAACACCTGTGGGTGTCAGGATTGACCTGGCCCTAAGACAACACAGAAGTCACTTAGGCTGTTGTAAGGCACAAGTGACCTCACTCCTAAGAGTGGGCTTTATGGTCTAAAAACAATGCTCAAGATTTAGGGGGAAAGGTCTTGAATAAGTAAAAACATGAATTCTGGGAGATATGGCAGAGCCTGTCTCATTAGATGCAGAGGATCAGGTTGTAAAGGACATCATTCCTGGTGTTCCAGGAAGAGCGGCTTCTCACCTCATTCCTTTGAAGAGGTGAGCTGTGTGACTTTAACGTTCCTGGCTTCTCCAGTGCTCATCTGTGTGCACAAGGCTCTTTGTTCTCTACAGAACTCTACCAACTCAGTAATATCCCTAGCATTAGTTTTTGTTTTGTTCTTGTCTTTTCCAGACAGGGTTTCTCTGTGTAACCCAGGCTGGCCTGGAACTCATTCTGTAGCCCAGGTTGGCCTCGAACTCACAGAGCTCCACCTGCCTCTGCCTCCTGAGTGCTGGGATAAAAGGCGTGTATCACCACTGCCTGGCTTTTGGTTTTATTTTTAATTCACTTTAAATTTTTAATTTTTAATTCACTTTATTGTTTTATGCGTATGGGTGTTTTGCCTGCATGTATATTTACGCACTGTGTGTGTAGTGTCTGAAGAGGACAGACGAGGGTGTCAGATCCCCTGGAACTGGAGTTACAGCCAGTTGTGAGCCACTGGGTGGGTGCTATCAAACCTAGGTCTTCTGGAAGAGGAGCCTTTTTTTTTTTTTTTACTACTATGTAGTCTGGGCTGACCCAGATTCCTGAGCTCAAGCAGTCCTCCTGCCTCAGCCTGCCCAATTCCTGGAGTCACAGATACCACCACCACACTGGTCCTCTTTTTTTTTCCCTAAAGAAATTGGTCATTAGAGTTAAATGACCCTGAAGATGAAGATGTCTTCATCTCAAGACCACAAACTTAACTTCCCACAAAGACCCTGTTTCTAAGTCAGGTCACCTGAAGCACACCAGGGCCAGTGAGAACTTGGTGACATTTTCTCGGGCCCTGAAGTCCAACACTGATCACAATAAGTTTCTGACTTTTTTCCCTACCTCTTAAAAAACAAAAACAAACAAACAAACAAACAATGGTGATGGAGCACACCTTTTTAATCCCAGCACTTGGGAGGCAGTGGCAGGTGGATCTCCATGAGTTCGGGGCCAGGCTGGGCTACATAATAAGTTCCAGGACAGCCAGGGCTGTTACACAGAGAAACCCTGTCTCAAAAAACAAATAAACAACAAAAAACAACCCTCTTCTGTATATGTACCTGCTGTCAACTGCTTGTTTCTGTTTGTCTTTGTTTTTTGTTTGTTTGGGGGACATGGTCTCACTGTATAACCATAGCTGATCTGAAAATTCAATATGTAGACTAGACTGGGTTAACCTACAGAAAGCTGTCTGCTTCTGCCTCCTGAGTGCTGGAATTAAAGGTGAGTACCACCATGCCAAATTATTTTTGTTTTTGTTTTTTTGAAAGATTTTTATTCTTTGACAAGCTCACACATTTATGTAATATGTCTGGATTATATCTAACCTAAATTCCCCCTCTTGCCCCTCCCAGTCCTCCCCAATACATCTCCCTCTGTCCGAGCCAGGGTTTCTATTGCTGCAACAAAACACCATGACCAAAAGCAAGTTGGGAAGAAAGGGTTTATTTGGCTTACACTTCCCATCACAGGCCATCATAGAAGGAAGTCAGGACAGGAACTCAAGCAGGGCAGGAACCTGGAGGCAGGAGCTGATGCAGAGGCCATGGAGGAGTGCTGCTTACTGGCTTGCTCAACCTGCTTTATTATAGCATCCAGGACCGCCAGCCTAGGTATGGAACCACACACCATGGGCTGGGTCCTCCCTTATCAAACACTAATCAAGACAATGCCAGGCTGGGTGGCGGCGGCGCATGCCTTTAATCCCAGCACTCAGGAGGCAGAGGCAGGCGGATCTCTGTGAATTCGAGCCCGGCCTGGTCTACAAAGTGAGTTCCAGGAAAGGCACAAAGCTACACAGAGAAACCCTGTCTCGAAAAAAACAAACAAAAAACCAAAAGACAATGCCTTACAGCTGGTTCTTATGGGGGCATTTTCTCAATTGAAGGTTCCTCCTTTTAGATAACTTTAGCTCAGCAGTTCTCAACCTGTGGGTCACAACCCCTTTGGCGATGGCCTATCAGATAGCCTGAATATCAAATATTTATATTACGATTCGTAACAGTAGCAGATTTACAGTTATGAAGTTTGAACGGAATAATTTTATGGCTGGGGTCACCACAGCACGAGGAACTGTATGAAAGGGCTGCGGCGTTGGGAAGGCTGAGAAGCACGGCTCTAGTCTGTGTCAGGTTGACGTGAGACTAACCAGCACACTTCCCACTTGTGTGTTTATCTTGTTTTTTATAGCCCTCTTTGTCCTGTGAGTGTATGGTTGTGAGTGTATGGTTGTGGAGCCACCCATCTGAACATCTGGCAACCTACCAGGGGCCACATCCCCAAATAAAAATGACTCCCTGAGCTCCTACCCAAGCCATGCTGGAATTTTTAGCTCCCTTGACCTGAAAAAAGAAAGCAACCAACCAAGGGTCTGAAGAAATAGCCCACTCAGTAAAATTGCTTCCTGGGCGAGCAAGAGGCCAGGCCTTGTGCAGGTGGTCACAGCGACTGTGAGTTCATGATCGTGGCAGTCATGTCCGGAAGACAGCTGCTGTGGATATTGTTCTGTATAAATAAAACACTGATTGGCCAGTGGCCAGGCAGGAAGTATAGGCGGGACAAGGAGAGAGGAGAATTCTGGGAAGCGGAAGGCTGAGAGAGACACTGCCAGCTGCCGCCATGACAAGCAGCATGTGAAGACGCCAGTAAGCCATGAGCCATGTGGCAAGGTATAGATTTATAGAAATGAATTAATTTAAGCTATAAGAACAGTTAGCAAGAAGCCTGCCACGGCCATACAGTTTGTAAGCAATATAAGTCTCTGTGTTTACTTGGTTGGGTCTGAGCAGCTGTGGGACTGGCAGGTGACAGAGATTTGTCCTGACAGTGGGCAAGACAGGAAAACTCTAGCTACAGACAGCGTTTCACGGGACTCACCCTCCCCATCATCTAGCTCTTACATTCTTCCTGTCCCCTTTTCTTGATGTTCCCTGACCCTTGGTGGAGGGGATGTTGTTGTTGATATAAACGTCCCCATTAGGGCTGTGCCCTCAAAAGTTATTTGTTCTCAGCACTTTATCAGTTACAAGTCTTTGCATGGCTTGACTGCATGGGTAACTTTTGTGACCAAGCGTAAGAACATCTCTCATCTATGGTGTAGACAGGTGTATTCAGAAGGTAGTTTGACAAGATGACCAGTTAGCAAAGCCGCAGTAGCAGGTCCCCTCCCACGGCCTAGGAGCACTCCAGACGTAGGCTTTTGAATAGGAGGATTACATGCAGCAAGCTTTCTTGTCGGACTATCTTTGGACTGCCAGCCCTCAAATAATGACCTGGAGACTTATTAATTATAAAAGCTCAGCCTCAGCTTAGACTTTTTCCCAACTAGCTCTTATAACTTAATTAAACCAATATTCTTAAAAATCTATGTTCTACCACGTGGCTCAGTTACCTCTTCTTAGTACGGCACATCCAACTTGCTCCAAATCTGCTGGTGAAATGCGCACCTAGATTCCTCCTCCCAGTCGTGTCCCGTCCCCCCCCCCCCCCCCCCCCCCCCCCCCCCCCCCCCCCCGCACCAAGTCCCTATTCTCTCCTGCCTAGTTATTGGCCATTTAACACTTTATAAACCAATCAGAAGGCGCTTTAAGCAGACACACCTTTACAGTGTAAACAAATATTCTGCAACAGTTACAGTACCAGCCTGGGTTCCCTCTTGTGGAGTGGGCCTCAAATGTAATAGAGAAGTGACTGTTACTCCCAGAACTCCGGACACTGCTGCGCCAGTGAAGACATCTTGTCTGGTGGGTTGTGTTGCAGCATTCAGGGTAAGACTAGGTAAGACCAATGATGACATCCCAGCTTCGCGTGCACTGTGAAGATCAGCCAGCAGGGGGGAGTTTCTAGGTCAGTTCCAGCATCCTTCTCTATGTCTGCAGCCAACCTGTGTTTTGTTTCTTCAGCAACAGGGTCTTGCCGTCCAGCTGTTGTGGGCAGCCAAGCACGATGACCACGCGTGTTTGTGTTTCGTTTAGTGCATGCTCTAAGTGTCAGTGGCTAACGTCGGGGTCTTCCTCAATTGCTTTCCAACTTGTTTTCTGAGAAAGTCTCTCATGAACCTGAAGACAGTCTGAGAGACTCACAGCTCCATCAGTCTCCACCTTCTCAGCACTGGGATGACAAGCCTGTGCTACCATATCTGTTTTTTTCCATGGGTGCTGGAGATGGGACCAGGTTCTCACAATGGAGCCATCTCTCCAGCCTAGTGTGTTCTGTTTTTGTTTTTTGTTTTATTTTTTGGCTTTATGGAGGGCTCTGTCTCCACCTCTCATGCAGAAGAGCACTTAACCATAATGGGTTCCCATCGGAAAGGATGCTGGTTGGGAACTTTAGGTAAAATGGGATAGAATAAGGTATTTTTCATGTGTGGTGGCAGTGACTGTCACCGTGGCACTGGAGAGACTGGAGCAGAGGGACCAAGAGTTGCAGGCCAGCCTGGAATACACGATGCGACCCTGCCTGAATAAAACGAACAAACCAAGTGTCTGATGAAATAGCCCAGCCAGTAAAACTGCTTCCTGTGCAAGCAAGCCTGGGTGTGGTGGTGTGTGCCTGTGATTCCAGACCTGGGGAGAGAAAGACAGGCGGATCCCTAGGGCTCATCTGTCAACCAGTCTACCCAAATCGGTGAGCTCCAGGCCAGTGGGAGACCCTTCCTGAAGACGACACTAGAGGCTGTCCTCTGGACTCTGCGCACCCATGAACACATTTGTAAGCACCCATGCATTTTTTAAAGGGAAGAAAAATGACTGAAGCCAGGGTAACCAGAAAGTGCTGGTTTGGGTGGTTTCGGAGCTCCAAAGGTGAGCAATTCGGGATGGCAGGTGGATAGGGGATAGAAAAAAGTCCAGAGCCCATGAGATGGCTCAGTGGTAAAGGCACTTGCCTCCGAACTTGATCCCCAGGGACTCCTAAAATAGAAGAAGAGAACTGACCCCAGCACGTTGTCTTCTGATTTCCATGTGCATTGATCTACATGTAAATTTGTGTGTGTGTTGTTGTTTTTTGAGACAGGGTTCACTGTGTAGCTCTGGCTGTCCTAGAACTCGCTCTGTAGCCCAGGCTGGCCTCCAACTCACAGAGATCCGCCTGCTTCTGCCTCCCGAGTGCTGGGGTCAAAAGCATGAGCCATCACCATGCCCTGGGAAATAAATGTTAAAAGATAAAAATAAAGTGTCCCAGAAGGCTGGAGATTGAGGCCTGATCCGCATGCCTGGTTTGGAATACTACATGCACCCCTACTTTCAGGGTGACTTTGGGTGAGTCACCTCACTGCCTGTGCCGAAGTTCCCTCTCTGCTGAACAGTGCTAGTCTTTACAACTGCCTCCTAAGATCAGAACTTGAGGTGTCCTGTCAGGCTTCAGCCTGCTGGCACCCAGCCTTTCTGCACATACAAGTCTAGCTACCGTGATTTTGGGGGCTTTTGTGGGGGATACGCTGAGGTAATGACCCAGTTTCTGACCCGAAATCTGGCACCCGAGACACCATGGCGCCTACAGCAGCTAGCCTGTTAATTACCTATCCGGACCAAGAGTCTTAAGGACCCCCCACGGGGGTGTGTGTGAATCTTTGTCCAGCCCTCAGGCTGGTGAGTCTCTAAATCCTCCTGAATTTACCCTGCCTGACTTTCCTGAGCAGGGAGGTCGGGTGCAGGATTTAGGGGCTGACTGAGGGTGTCATGCGTGGAGTCCAAGGTAAAGCGAGGGCTTCCCCACTCTGCCTGCAGGATCGGGTCCCCCAACCCATCCCCGCAGAAATGGGCAAGCCTCCAGCTTAGGAGAGCTCTTCGCCTCGGTAATCCGTCCATGCAATTCAGGGCGCCAGGCTCAGAAACTCGCCTCCCCCCCCCCCCACCCCACCCCGCCTCGAGCCGCCCCTGCCCTCAGGCAGTGTGCGTGAGGCCTCCGTTCCCATCTTTGAAGTGAGTTGGAATTGTACGCTGAGGAAGCTTTGGGTTTTTTGAAATTAGGGGTGGGAACCATCCGGTGAGACCTGAAGAATAAGGATGAGGTAAATGGGGTAAAACGAGGTAGCATCGAAGAGGCTGCCCCTCTCCTACCGGTGAGAGTTGCTGTTCCAGCCTGCACGTCCAGCGTCCTCCGCTGGGCGATCCTGACACAGCCTTTTGGTGCTGTATCATCTGCCAGCTGCAGTAGGATCAAGCCCACATGCATGGTCTGGGGATGTGCCTCAGTAGGCAGAGTGCTTGCCTGGTGTGCACAACGTCCAAGGTTTGATCCCCATCACCCCGTAAACTGGCCGTTACCAGCTCAGCAGGTGGAGGCAGGAGGATCGTCAGTTGGAGGCCAGCTTGAGCTACATGGTGGAAACCTGTCTTGAAAGAAGGAAAAGAAAGCAAGAGTCAGGTGTTTTGCAAATGTGCAACCTCAGCACTTTGGAGGCGGAGCCAGGAGAAACAGGAGTTCAAACAAACCTGGGCTACACAGTGAATCTGAGGCCAGCCGGGGACCGATGCAAAACAAAACAAAAACAAACGAATCCAGATGTGGTCGCATGTGTCTGCAACCCCAGTGCAGGCGCCAGCCACGACAGGAGCCCAGTGCCCAGCGGGTTTGGTTGTTTGAGTTTTCAAAACAGGATTTCTCTGTGTAGCCCTGACTGTCCTGGAACTCGATTTGTAGACCAGGCTGGCCTTGGACTCACAAAGAGCCTCGGCCTCCTGAGTGCTGGGATTAAAGGCATGTGCCACCACTGCCCGCCGGTGCCCAACCAGTTTAGCAATCCTTGAGTTCTGGGTTTACTGAGAGACCCTATTCAGAAAGATGAGGGGCAAAGGGTAGAGAGCACTGAGGGAAGATGCCTGCCATCAGGGAGACAACCTGTTTTGACTCTAGTCTCCACATTTGCATGCAAGCCCACACAAACACATGCAGACACACATCTCAAACATTTTTTATTTTAAAATCTTGTTATTTTGTTTATGTGTATGAGCATTTTTGTCTGCATATATATTTGTGTACTACACGCATGCCTGGTGCCCAAGGAGGTCAGAAGAAGTCATCTGATTCCCTGGAACTGGAGTTAAAGAAGGTTGTGAGCCACCATGTGGGTGCTGGGAATTGAACCCAGGTCTTCTGCAGGAACGGGCTGTGCTCTTAACCACAGACCCATCTCTCTAGCTCCCGACTCCCTATTTAAGGCATCTTTTCAAGGTCTTACTATGTAGTTCCTGGTGGCCTAGAACTTGTAGACAAGGTTGCCTCAAACTTAGATGGGTCACCATTCTCAGCCCTAAAAACTTTTAAAAATGCACCCCCATTCTCCCTCCTCCAGAAAGGGACTTGAGTCACAAGAAAAAAAGGGTGTCAGTCCCCATTCACAAAAGGCAGCAAACAGGCAGCAGCTCCTGTGTCCTGTGCAAGGCAAGCTCAAGCCACTGCCTTTGAATGAAGGCCCTGGGCGGCAGAGCAGAGCTCCTGGTCTTGATCAGCTTCAAGGTCAGGCACCGGTGCCCAAACCCGAGTCTCGGCGACTGGGCCTCCTGATTGGTTTAAGCCTCTGGCAAGCTGTCCACAGCCAATGCCACAGATGTATCACAAACCTCAGACCAATTTTCTCTTCTTCTTTTCTCTCTTTCTGATTTTGTTGTTGTTTGTTTGTTTAGACAGGGTCTTATTGTGTAGCCCTGGCTGACCTTGAATTCACAGGGACCCACCTGCCTCTGCCTCCCAAGGGCTAGGATTAAGACATTCACCACTACACCTGGCTAGATCAGTTTTCTTGACAAAACAAAGTCATAAACGCCTAAGGATCTGGCTGGGAGATGGCTCAGTTGGTGAACTGCTTGGGGCACAAGGGTCACCCTGGAACCCACATAAAAAGCTGGGTGTGCTGTCACGTGACTGATCCTAGTGTCAGGCACGTTGAGACAAGCAAATCCCTAGGGCTTCTGGTCAGCCAGCTTAGCTTAGATGGAGAGCCCCCAGTTCCAGTGAGAGATCGTGCCCCCAAAAAAGGACAGCTGAGGAATGACACCCAGGGTTGACCTCTGGCCACTATCTGCACACCTGCACACAAACACCAAATGCAAAAAGAGGCCTCTCGGCCACTGTTCCAAACACCCCATCTTCATTAATTCAGTTTTCATGGCACTGTTGGCCATGTATTTCCTGCCCTGACCCTTGTGGGCACTAAGTTAGAGTTGAGTGTACTGTCATCTGGGAGATGGTGGGTGTGTGACTACTTCCAGTGACGAGTGTCGAGTGGAATTTACAGGCATCATTCCCAGGCTATTGCATTTAACTGACCACAGAAACCTTCCAGAGCAGTGAGGCAGAATGTTCCAGAAAGTGACTGCTTCACTAGTGCTCATGATGAGCAGATCCTCCCAACAAACCTGAAGTGGGGGTGGACAGTTGCACCTGTCCACCTGTCGGGGTTCTCTAGAGGACAGAATTGATGGGAGGCGTACATGCAACGCGGGTCATTAGGCTGGATTACACAATAAGGACTGAGCAGTTCAGCAATGGCTGTCTGCCCACTGGAGAGGGGGAGAACCCAATAGCTTCTCAGTCCACAAGGCTGTGTGCCTCAGCAGGCCCAATCTGGTGCTGGGGGATTCCTGGAGAGCTGCTCAGTCCATACTGCAAGGCTGAAGAAGCTTGGTTCTGATGTCAGTGAAGGATGGCAACTGTAGCAACATCAGACTGGATGCACTCACCAGCAAGGAGTAAAAACCAGACAGGCAAGGCAGCACTGCTTCTCCTCCAGGCTTCTTTATAACTGGCTAGGAGCAGAAGGTGTCACCCACTCTGGGGAAGGTCCAGAAAACCCTCACACCACACAGGCTGTCTCTTAGTTGACCCCAGATCTAATCAAGTTGACAACCAACACTAATCCTGTGGTTTTAAGTCACTGAGATCCTTGTTCATTTCTGTGGCATAACCTCCTGTCTTGGTTGCTTTTCTCTTGCTGTGAGGAAACACCAAGGCAACTTATAGGAGAGGGTTTATGTGGACATTCCAGAGCGTTATTGTCTATGATTCAGAGGCAGCAGGCTGCAGGCATGCAGCGGGAACGGAAGCTGGGGGCTCCTGTCTCAAACTGTAGGCAGGAAGCAGAGCGAGCAAACTTGAGAAGGTGTGAGTCTTTTAACACACAAAGCATGCACTCAATGACATACTTCCTCCAAGAAAGCCACACCTCCTAAGTCCTCCACCAGGGGACCAAGTATTCAAATGCTACAGCCTATGGGAGACATTCTCATTCAAATCATCACATTCCACTCCCTGGCCACCATAGGCTCTTAATGCAAAATGCATTTAGTCCAACTTCAGAAGTCCCCATAGACTTTCAGTCTCAGCACTGTTTAAAAGTCCAAAGTCTCTTCTGAGCCTCAAGGCAATCTCTTAACTGTAATCCCCTGTGAAATCAAAAAGTAAATTATATACTTCCAACTTCCAACAGCACAGACTATGCATTACTATTCCAAAAGCAAAGGAAGGGGACAGTGAGGAGATGCTGGATCAAGGCAAGAGTAGAACCCAGCAGGGCAAGCTCCAAGTCCCAAAGCTCCATCCCTTCCAGCTCTGCTGACGCAACACACTTCTCTCTCCAGGGCTCCTTTCCCTCCTGTGCAGATTTCTCATGGCTCTGGCTTCTCCATCTTGGAGAATCACAGTCCAGACTTCTCTTTCACACCTTCATGCATTGACTTCTCTGGCCCTTACGCAGAGACTCCTCTGCCACTCATTGCCTGGCCTCAGAGGCTCTCTGAAACCTTGGGGGAAGATTCCATGACATCTTTACTCATGTGTCCTTCCTGACTGTAGAGCCAGAAACATGTGGATGACACAGCCAGTTTCTGCTTCCTGTTTGGAGTGGATCCTCCCTTGAATGACATTTGCAGGTTTTATTTTTTGCTTTAGGGGAGCAGAATGACTCATGCTGTTTCACAAGCAGGAAGCTTAGCTGGGTGTGGTCTTGCCCAGAGGGCACCATTCCCTTTATCGCGGTGTGATTTGACTCCTTCTTAATGGCTCTAATACTGCTCGCAATTGCAGCCTGTCTTCTAGCCCAAGCCTTGGCTTGCTAGTGCCCTTTTCCTCCCAAACTGTTTGTACATTTTGTATTTCTGCTCTAGTTGCTCTTTTTCACTGAAGACCTGCGTAGGAGTGACTACTAATAACTTCGAGACACAGTCAATTTCAAGGCTTCCTTGAAATCACATACATACATATAAAAATTAGTCCATTTAATTTTAGCCTCAGGTAAGTTCTTAGGACATGGACAGAAGGCAACCAGGTTATTTGCCCAAACATCACAAGAACAGTCTTGGAGACTTTTCGAGTGGGGCCTTTGCAGGCTGAATGACTCCTGACACCACTGTCTTCTGGATTCCTGGATGGTTCAATCGTTCTGCTTACAGCATCCCACCACCCTTCTGGGCCAAAGCCCCAAACTCTTCTGTTAGCATTCAGACCCACTTCTTGGAATCCTGGTCAATAAGCAGATGATGATGTCAGGACACCGTGTAAATCCCACTTTAAAAGAAAGCTCCTCCCCACTCCCTATTCCCATGAGGTGTGCACTTCCGAGCTCCCTCTCTCTCCCTCCTCCCTCCTTTCTCCTTTCATCCATTCCCTCTCCCCTCCCCACAAAATAGTCTTTCCACGTGGACATGTGTCTGCATGGTGTGAGTGACTTTCCGCCACTCACCATGTCTGCATGGAGTGTCTCCCTCACCTACCAGCACCTTGGCCCAACCTGCCAAAGCCTCCCATGTGCCATATGATAACATTTTCCATATTCAAACAAACAAACAAAAAACCAAACACCATATGGTCCGATTCTTCACAGCACTACCTCACAGTTGTTGTTGACTGTTTTTTTACTACATACAGCGGTGCCCCTTAAGCAACTGCTGTCCTAATTAGAGACTGCAACTCCACCATTACCAGCATCCGTTAGGCACCAAGGGCCTCTGCACTGACTCTTTCAAAGCTATTAAGGGAAAATTTACCTAGACCTCTATCCCTTTAAAGAAGTTAGGATTCAAAGGTTGAGGTGGAATTATGCTGCTCAGAGAGGCTAAATAGCAGGTAGCTAACCTTCTTCCTTTGCTGGCATCTTCCAAAAAACCCAGCCCTTCTGCTTAGTCCCCACTTAAGGACCCTGGTGTTGTAGAATATTATTTTAAGGTGTGTTACTTTTGTTTATGTTGCATTTGTTTAACTCTGTGAAGCTGTGATAATTTGTCTGTCTAAAACATCAGATGGTCTAATAAAGAGCTGAATGGCCAATGGCAAGGCAGGAGAAAGGAGAGGTGGGGCTGGCAGGCAGAGAGAATATATAGAAGGAGAAATCTGGGAGGAGAAGGAGGTAACCAGAGAAGGAGGAGGACTCCAGGGACCAGCCACCCAGCTACACAGCCAGCCATGGAGTAAGAATAAGATTTACAGAAGTAAGCAAAAAGGAAAAGCCCATAGGCAAAAGATAGACGAGATAATTTAAGTTAAGTAAAACTGGCAAGAAACAAGCCAAGCTAAGGTCAGGCATTCATAAGTAATAATAAGCCTCCATATGTGATTTATTTGGGAGCTGGGTGGCGGAACTCCCAAAAGAGCAAAACAGCAAAAAACAACAACATCCTTGCTACATGCAGTTCTTCCCTACCACTTCCTGTCAGCTACTTCCTGACTCAGCCACCTGCTTTCAGGTTAATTTTATTTAATCAAACTAATGTAACACATCTTTGCATCGTTAACAGAAGCAGTAGGAAAAATGCAACACACTTGAAAATAATATTCCACAACACACAATCTTGGTACCAACTATGGTGGTTAGTTTTTATGTCAACTTGACAGAAGCTGGAGTCTTAGAGAAGAGAGGGCCTTAACTGAGAAAATGCCTCCGTAAGATTTCCTGTAGTCAAGTCTAATTGTATTTTCTTAATTAGTGTTTGAAGTGGGAGGGCCCAGCCTGTCAGGCCCATGGAGTTCCTGTCCTGGCTTCTCTGGATGGTGGACTACAACCTGTAAGAGGAAAGAAACCTTTCTTCCCCACATTGCTTTGGTCATGTTATTTTTTTTATTTTTTTTTTTTGTTTTTTGTTTTTTGTTTTTCGAGACAGGGTTTCTCTGTGTAGCTTTGCGCCTTTCCTGGAACTCGCTTTGGAGACCAGGCTGGCCTCGAACTCACAGAGATCTGCCTGGCTCTGCCTCCCGAGTGCTGGGATTAAAGGCGTGTGCCACCACCGCCCGGCGGTCATGTTATTTTATCACACCAATAGAAACCCCAACAAAGACATCAAGAAGTCATAAGGTTTCTGTTGCTATGATAAAGATGATGACTAAAAGTAACTTGGAGAAAGGAGGGTTTATTTGGTTTACAAATTCTGAGGCATAGTCCACTGAGGAAACCCAAGGTGGGAATCTGGGGGCAGAAAGGGAAGCAGAAGCCACGGAGGAACACTGCTTGCTGGCTTTTTCCTCCAGGCTCATGTTCAGCTGCTTTTCTTATACTTCCAAGGACCACTTGCCTAGGGATGGCACCACCCACAGTGGACTGGGGCCCTCTCTCATCAAACATTAATCAAGAAAATGCCCTACAGACTTGCTCATGGGCTAATCTGATGGAGACATTCTCTCAATTGAAATTCCTCTTTCCAAATGACTCTAGCTTGTGTCAAGCTGACAGACACTACCCAGGACACCTCACTCATCACAACTGCTGAAAATTATGCCCCATTGGAGGTGAGGAGAGTGAAATACAACATGAGAAGTTGCCTGTCCACAGACCATTCAGCTGTAATGATGTATCAAGGCTAGAAGCTGGCCAATCTGACTCCAAAGTGTTTTATTTCCAGGCTGACATCCCTGGAGTCCCAGAACAGATGGGAGATTTGTGAACTGCAGCTGCTTTTGGTGGGGTTAGTCTGCACTGACTGTCACCTCTGCTTTTAGAGGTGTGTTGTGGCCAGGGGTCAACATTCAGTGTTGCAGGCTTTCTCTGTCCCACCAGTTCCCAAATAATGACACAGACATTTCTTATTAATTACGAAAGCTTAGCCTGTAGCTTAGGCTTGTTCCTAACTAGCTCTTACTGTGTAACAGCTCTGGAGGGGAAGGTATCTTGTCTGTCAGAAGCCAGGCAATACCTGTAAATGTTACAGCTCTGCTCTGCTCTGATAAGGGAGTTTCCCTGAAGAAATGTAGCAGTTCTGTTCCGCTCTGGTGAGAGAGCCGTTACAGCTCTGCTCTTCTCTGCTGCAGCGAAAGTTGTTACTTCTCTGCCCCACTCCACTCCCACAAAAGACGGTTATCACCCAAACCTCATTCAGGAGATTTATTGGGAGGGAGGAATCCAGGAGACTGACTGCCTCTGCCAGGGCAGGAAAAGGCAGCTCCCAAATGAACAAGTACAGGGCTTATATAGGTTTTCTTAGGAGCAGAGATTTTTCAAGGTGAAGATTTTCAGCGTGGGAATTGGTAAGATTTCAATCCCTGAGCTTGGACGAGCACAGAGATTGGCTGGATTTCATGCTCAGGGATTGGTTGATTTCATGGTGAGTTTGTCAGGGGCAAGATGTGTTTCTTTGACTAGCTCTTTTACCCTACACTTATAACTTAAATTAACCCATTTATATTAATCTACATTCTATCATGTGGCATTACCTCTCTTCCATCTTGGACCTCCTGTTTCCTCTCCATCTCCTCTGGCATCCTCCCCCCCCCCCACCTAGATTCATCTCTCCTCTCTCTGCCCTAAAGTCCCACCTAACCTCTTCCTGCCTAGCTATTGGTCATTCAGCTCTTTATTAAACCAATCAGAAGGGTCCCCGGCAAAGACATCTTCACAGTGTACAAAAAAGATTATTTTACAACATTTCCCCCTTTCTTGTCTAAATAAAAAAAAAGAAAAGTTTTAACTCTTAACGCAGTAAAACTATATACAATAAGAACAATTATCAGGAAAAAAGGAGGGGAGGGGGAGGAGGAAAGACACGAGCCTCCCGGGCCCGTGGGCGGGTCAGAGTCCCTCACCCTTCCTGAGGCCTGTGATGTGGGGGCCGCGGTGCCGTCACGCATTGCGTCACGGTTTTCCTGCCTGGGTGCAGACACTAAAGGGATCTTTAGGTTGGCTCTCCCTCTGGGACCTTCCGATGCAGATCTTTGGAGGATGTAGTTTATTGATCAAAAGAACACAAGATCTGGAGACCTAGATGTTTGTAAATTAAAATGACCGACTTTCATTAGCATTCTTGAGGTAATCTGCACCGTCTGCCTGGGAAAAGATGGTCAACGTCTTGAAAGGAGTGCTTAATGAGCATTTTGTGGGGAAGGGTGCAGGCTCATTTATTCAGATGGAAGCCCCCAACTAATTTTGTTGGACCATTAAAAAAATGTTTTTAAGGAAGAACCAAAAAAAAAAAAAAAAAAGGAACAACTATCAGGTAAGAATTACATTTACAGGGCTGGAGTGATGGCTCAGTGGTTAAGAGCACCAAGTGCTCTACCAAAGGACCCAGGTTCAATTCCCAGCACCCACATGGCAGCTAACAACTGTCTGTAACTCTAAGATCTGACACTCTCCATTCTCACACAGACATACATGCATACACCAATGCACATAAAAAAATAAAGATAAATAAATTGTTTAAAATAAATAATTACATTTTACAATGTCCAGTTCATTTGTATTTGGCAAATTTAGAGAAAATATTCCATTATCTATCCTATCTTGGTGAGTCCAATGTTTTGTACCTAATTTACTTTCTATCCTAACTTGTATTACCAACCCAAAAGTATTTTTTTAGACCTCAAAACATTTTCTTAGATAAACAATTTAAGCTTTTATGTCTCTCAATCTTATACACTTTACACCTTTTTTTGTGAATTTCTTTTTCTTTTCTTTTCTTTTTTTTTTTGAGTTTCTTTTTCTGAATTTGGTAACAAGGAAAACTGTAACTATAACTACCTATTCTTCAACTCCATCAGAGACCCAAGAAGGATGTAATATTACCTGAGTAAACAGGAAATACAGGGCAAACAACATCCAAAAGTATAGAAATGACAAAAACAGCTGGTTACCTGGGCAGTCACCCAAGGTTCCTCTGAAACGTTGGGGCATCCATCTTCAGCTTATGGACCTAAAATATCTGACCAACTTTTCTATGAATCAGGAATATTTTGAAGGTCTGTCCTTCCATGTCTTGGCAAAGTTTGGCAGTCACTTTTTTGGTGTGTCCTGTTTGTTCAACTTGGACAGCATACTGTCAGCAGTCGAGGCAAGGGCAGTTTTTTGCCCAAATGGCTAGCTTTGCCACATTTGAAAGCAAACTCCATATGAAGATTTTTTGATGCCCATCTTCTTCTCTGAAGTACATTGGTACTGCCAGGAGCAGACATGTCTCACTGTCATGAAAAGCCTTATATTATTAAAAACATCTTGGGGTTGGGGATTTAGCTCAGTGGTAGAGCGCTTGCCTAGCAAGTGCAAGGCCCTGGGTTCGGTCCTTAGCTCTGGAAAAAAAAAATAACAAAAAACATCTTAAGTGCCATATTCTGTAGGTCTCTGAAGTGTTTTAAGACCACCTGTCTAAAATATCTCTGTTTGACCTTGAAAACATACCTAACACGACTACAAGTTTGATTGTAATAGGTGACTATTAACCTGCATTTCTTTATTATCCTAAATAGTTTGTAATAATAACTTTCAAGGACTAGAAATTTACATTCCATTGTTAAATGAGCTGCATAGGTACAATACCTTAAGCAAGAGTAAAAATATATGTACAGTATGTTCTAACAAACATAACCCTAAATTTCTATCATTATACAAAAATCCATATCAATGTAAAATATTTGAGACTAGTGGTGGTTTAAAAATAGACTCAACAATCCACCCTTTTATCCCATCATTTCTATACTATATCCCCCTTTTTTCTTTCAGGAAGAGATCCCTGAATCTAATCTCCTTTGTTTAGCTTTCTCCCTGACCATATGACAACTTATAACCAACCCCCTCTAAATGATGACAAACATCCATAACCCACTGAGAAACCAAAAACCACCCATCCCACCTCTTGGGAATGTGGGCATTGTGTTCTCTAAACTGCTTCCTGTTGTCTGGAGGTGATGACATCTTTAGGGAACTGAGAAAACTGAGATAATGGTCAAGTCCTGGGAAAACTGCCATAGCATTTGTTGTCCAGTCACTGTGCAATGGGAAAGCGCAAGGCTTATCTGAAGCCCTGGCTGGAGTAGTCTGTGAGGCTGGACCATCTCAGTCAGTAGCCTTGAAGCTGTTCTGGATGCAGAACTCTGAGGAAACTGCTGCAACAGAGGCACTCTGAGAGGCTGGATCAGCTGGGCCACCCATTTTTATTGGTTCTCTAAACATACAAACTTTCAAAGGTAACATACATATCTGCATTAACACAAGTATGGACTGTGTGTTGTACACAAGCCAACCAAAGATGACTTTTTTGTTTTATGTTTGTGCAGGTAAAATATATGTCACCTATCTTATAGATTTCATATGTTTATTTCTTTATGTCTGCTGCCAGGATTTTCAGGGGGTCTCCCCTGATCAAATCTGATCTCTACCAACCTTGAATGAATCCACAGCCTTTCATTTTATGTGAAAACAAGAGCATAATCTCTTCCCCAAAGCAATACATTATCTGACTTCCATTTTAAAGTTAAGGCATCCCTAAACTCTCTAGGCCGGTTTACTTCAGCAGTCCCTTCCACAATCCCATGTCTCTCAGCAGCTGTTCACTCATCAGCAATCAAAGAATTCAAAGTCAGCACAACATCGTACTGGATTCAGACTCCCTGTGTATTTTCCATCTTTATATGACTTATCCTTCTTATTTATCTTTTTTTCTTTAAAGACTTTATCTTATTTTTTATAAGCTATTTTTTTCTATGACTTTCTATACTCATTTTCTTTTCTTTTTTAAGCCTGTAACCTATTTAGAGGTTATTTTTCTACTAGATCTGTCTTTATTGAGCACCTGCAGTGTTCTCTGACTGTGTAACACAAATCTTAAACTGCCACGTCAGCTGCTGTGAGGATCAGCTTAGCACATGGTGCTGGTGGTTGGCTCCAGCCAGCAGGCAGCAGCTGGCAGCTGTCCCTCTGTGTGCCAAATACCAGCTTGCCTGAGAGACTCCAGGACTAGAAAGCCACATCCCACTCCTTGTCCAGAACTTTTTTTAGCTTTCTCAGGCCCTATGTTTGGATATTTGAGCCCTTACATTTTATGCCATATGTAGACAGACTTTTTTGGGGGGAAGGGCTGCCAGCTCATAAAAAATAACATGGAGACTTCTTATTTAACTATGAAAGCTTGGTCTATAGCTTAGGCTTATTCCTAACTAGCTCTTACAACTTAAATTTACCTATTTCTATTAATCAACAACATGACATTGCCTATGGTGATATTTTATTTGTTTTTTTTTTTTTTTTTTTTTTTTTTTTTTTTTGGTTTTTCGAGACAGGGTTTCTCTGTGTAGCTTTGCGCCTTTCCTGGAACTCGCTTTGTAGACCAGGCTGGCCTCGAACTCACAGAGATCCGCCTGGCTCTGCCTCCCGAGTGCTGGGATTAAAGGCGTGCGCCACCACCGCCCGGTTGATATTTTATTTGTATTAAATTGTTATTTATATGTTATTTGTATGTTAATAAATAAAGTTGCCCGGGGGTCAGAGTTATTAGCAAGCCATAGGAAAGCAGGGCAGTGGTGGCGTACGCTTGTAATCCCAGCACTTGGTAGGCAGAGCTAGATAAGTCTCTGTGTGCTCAGGGATACAGCCAGTATTGGATACACATGCCTTTAATTTCAATACCAATCATGGAAAACCTGGAGGCCTATACAGACAGGCCGTGACGAGGCAGTCATGTGGTTGGGTTTACAACCAATGAGAAGGCAGAACAGGAACTCTATATAAAGACTTTAACACAGGGGTAACTCTGGTTCGGAGAGGTAGGACCACCGCAGGAGGAAGGGTAAGGTTTTAGCTCTTAGCTCTGACCTCTTGGCTTTCTTCTTTGCGTTGGTTCTGTGTTTCTTATTTAATAAGAAGGTTGGTTACATCTACAATTGCCTCTCTTCCATCTTGCACCTCCTGTTCCCTCCCCATCTCCTCTGGCATCTCCCAATTTAGATTCATCTCCTCTTCTCTCTCTGCCCTGAAGTCCCACCTAACCTCTTCCTGCCTAGCTATTGGCCATTCAGCTCTTTATTAAACCAATCAGAAAGCACCCTGGCAAAGATACATCTTCACAGTGTACAGAAAGATTATTCCATAACAGCTCAGAAGTCATTTGCCTTGTTTGAGGAGAAAAAGTATCTCACAGGGACCCAAGGCTTGCCCGTTCAACTGCAACAGCTGCCCAGTGAGCTCTAGGAATCCTCCTGTCTCCACCTCCAACGTTACAAGCACATGCCCAGACTGTTTCTGGGGATTGATCTCTGTCCTCAAGCTTTGTGCAGCAAGCACACTAGCAACTGAGCATTTCCTCAGCCTTGGACTTTTGTGTTTTGTTTATTTGCTTTTTGAGATGGGGTCTCACTATATAGTCCAGACAGGCCTGGAACTTGCCTCCTGCTTCTGTCCCTTGGGGACACCAAGCAAAGGTGTATGTCACACACTCAGCTTGTTTTTTATTTCTTTTTCTTTTGGACCCTGGCATTTAGGGATGGAGTTATTCCATTGCCTTCCCAGGAGATATGTGGGAGACTAGAGAAAGTGACATGGCTTCATCTCATCTACCCTCCATCTAAAATTTCTAACTTGTTTAGCTCAGGGTGCTTGTATGTGTGTGTGTGTGTGTGTGTGTGTGTGTGTGTGTGTGTGTGTGTGAGAGAGAGAGAGAGAGAGAGAGAGAGAGAGAGAGAGAGAGAGAGGTGAGTGCAGGTGATGTTGCAGTCTATAAAAGGATGTTGGATCCCTGGAACTGGAGTTACAGGCTTCTTGAAGTAGGTACTTGCTGGGGATGTCTTTATATGCTGTGAATGTGTTGCTCTGATTGATTGATAAATAAAACACTGATTGGCCAGTAGCCAGGCAGGAAGTCTAGTATAGGTGGGATAAACAGAGAGGAGAATTCTGGGAAGTGAAAGGCTGAATCAGGAGACTCTGCCAGCCGCCACCCGCCACCATGAGAAGTAAGATGTAAAGTACCGGTAAGCCACAAGCCACGTGGCCACTTATAGAATTAATAGAAATGGATTAATTTAAGATATAAGAACTAGATAGCAAGAAGCCTGCCATGACCTTACAGTTTATAAGTAATATAAGTCTCTGTGTGTTTACTTGCGTCTGAGTGGCTGCAGGCCTGAGCGGGACTGGAGAAAACTCCAGCTACAGGTGCTGGAAACTTGGTTCCTCTGAAAGAGCAGCCAGTGCTCATGACTCCATTTCTCCAAGTACTGTCTTCACATTCCCAACCTTGGTTTTTTGTTTTTGTTTTTTTTGGTTTTTCAAGACAGGGTTTCTCTGTGTAGCTTTGCACCTTTCCTGGAACTCACTTTGTAGCCCAGGCTGGCCTCAAACTCACAGAGATCCGCCTGCCTCTGCCTCCTGAGTGCTGGGATTAAAGGCGTGCGCCGCCCACTGAACCTGGAGCTCATTGAATTGGCCCAGCTGTTTGGCCAGTGAATTTCAGGGATCCACCTGTCTCAGGCCCCCCAGCACCGGGACCACAAATTTGTGCCACACACTTTTTGTTAGTTTTTGCAATTGAACTCAGGTCCATCTGCTTGCAAGAGAGGCACTTTGGCAACTGAGCCATTCCCCTAGCCCCAGAATGATTCTCTTTGAGACAGCATTTTGCTATGTCTCTTGGGCTGGCCTGAAATGCTTCATTCTCCTGCTTCAACCTTCCCAGTGCTGGGATGGCAAGCATGGGCCACCATGGGGAGCTTCAGAGTGCTCCTGGTCCCTTCCACGCTTCTGTGGTCCTCCCATCCTCTGATCCCAAACAGTTCCTCCCTCTCCAGCCAGGACAGCTGTGGATCATACTTTGTTATGAAGAGTGAAAGAGGAGGGCACGGTGACCCACACCTTCGATCCCAGCACTCAGGAGGCAGAGGCAGGCAGATCTCTGTGAGTTTGAGGCCAGCCTGGGCTACATGGTGAGTGTCAGGCCCTAAAGGAACAAGGTTCACTCAGTAGCTGTGGTTCCTCCCAGCACTTCTCACCCTGCTGCCCCTTGCCCTAAACCTCTCCAGCCCAGGAGTTTCTCTTTCCTAAATAAACCAGCTTTTCGGCCATGCGCTCCCTTGGTCTGCCTGCTGCTGTAGATGTAATGGTCTTATTAAATAAGAAACACAGAGCCAAATGTGGAGTTAAAAGCTCAAGAGGTCAGAGCAGTAGCTGAGAGCTGAGACTTAAACTGCCTTCTTATCACCTGCTGCTGCTGCCATCCTTCCCCTGAAAAAGAGACCTACTTCCTGTGTGTCTGTCTTTTTATTGACTTTCTGTTCTGCCTTCTCATTGGTTGTAAACCCAACCACATGACCTCCTCGTCACTGCTTGTCTATACAGACCTCCAGGTCTCTATGGTTGGTATTGAGATTAAAGGCCTGTGTCTCCAAGCTGGCTATGTCCTTGAACACACAGGCTCTGCCTGCCATGTGATTGGGATTAAGGGCGTGTGCTACCACTGACAGACTTCTGCTATGGCTAGCTATTAGCTCTGACCCACAGGCAGCTTTATTTATTAACATACAAATAAAATCACATTTCAGCACAAATAAAATATCACCATATGCTGCCCCCACCTTCTCCCCCTCGCCCCTTGGCCTGGTTCAGTCTGGACTCTTCCAGATGCTTCTGGCTGTTCTCTCCCTCATATCTACACTAAAACGCTTCCTCAACCATATCTAGGTGTGGTCATGTCCTCATTCTTATTCAGTGAGTTTGAGGCCAGCCAGGATGACATAGTGAGACCCCGTCTCGGGGGCAGGGGGTGGGGGAGAATAATAAGAAGAAAACAAAACGAAGGTGAAAGTTCCTAAGCCAGATGTGGAAACACGGGATTCCAGGCTCCTTCAATCCTGCTTCTCCTCCCCAGGCTACATTCCGCCATGATCTCTGGCCTCTGAGGTTCTAGGCAGTCACCTCTGTACCAGCTGAGGGACTCCTAGGGAGGAGCAGAGAGCCTAGGCTGCAGACTCCTCCGCAGCAGCCTCAGCTCTCCCTGCTCTGAGCAGTTAACAGAACACTTACTCTCCATTAAACACTAGTGATTTCTTGCTGCACTCAAATTTCCACAGCTGCACTGCTGGGTGGGGATGAGTTTATTTACCTCAGCTGGGAATGTGTGGGCAAGGAGGGGAGATCGGCAGAGACCCACCTGAGGACTGGTGAGGCAGGATCTGCACAGGCTAGCCTTGGATCTGTCACGTGTATTTGAAATGTTTGGTTTCTATTTGGTGGAATATTTAGGAAAGATTAGAAAGTGTGGCCCTGTTGGAGGATGTGTGCCACTGGGGGAGGACTTTGAGGTTTCAAAAGCCCTCACCATTCTCAATTCCCAGGTAGTTCTCTCTGCCTCCCACTTGCCGATGAAGATATGATAGTAATCCCTCAGCAACTGCTCAACGCCATGCCTGCCTGCTGCCATGCTCCATGACAGGATGTCATGGACCGTAGCCCCCTGCAACTGCAGTCCCACCCCCAATAGATTCTTCTATATGTTTCTTGGTTGTGGTGTCTTATTGTGGCAGTGGAAAAGCAACCAAGACACCTCCAGACTTATTTCTAAAGTGGCTACACTCCCAGCTTTTGTCCCTTCCACAGTGGCATTTGTTGTCATTTGGATTCTTGATGATGCCCATTCTGACTGGAGTGTGACAGAACCTTAAAGTGATTTGAATTGGCATTGGCTAAGAATTGGTTGGCTAAGAATGCTGAACAGTTTTAAAATGATTTCCCAGCCCTGTGCCTGTGCTTTCTTCTTTTGAAATGTTTCTATTCATTTCTATAGCCTATTTATTTATTTATTTATCTGTTTATTTATGCATATATGAGTATTCTTGGGTCTGTAGAACCCAAGAAGCCTTTGGAGTTCAGAAGAAGTGAGTTCTTGGAACTGGAGTTACAGGCAGTTGTAAGCTTCTCAGTAGATGTTGGGTGTCAAGCTTGGGTCCTCTGAAAGAGCAGTACATGCTCTTAATTTCTGAGCCATCTCTCCAGCTCCCTACCCCACTTTCAACTGGGTTTCTTATTTCTTTCATGTCTGGGTTTTTCGTTGTTGTTTGCCTGTTCTAGACAGTACCCTCCAGTAGATGAAGAACTGACAAGTATTTCTTCCACTCTGTTGACCCCCTCTTCACTCGGTTGACTGTTTCCTGGCTGTACAGAGCTCGTTAATGTCACGAGGTCCCATTCGTCAATTGTTGGTCTTACATCCTATGCTAACAGAGTCTTATCCAGAGTCCCTTCTTTTACCTGTGAGTTTGGGAGTACTCAGACTTCCCTCCTCTACCAGTTTCAGGGTGAGAAGTCTTATGTTGAAGTTCTTGTGATCCACTGGGAGTTGAGTTTTGGGCAGAGTGAGAGATAAGGATCTAGTTTCATTCTTCTACACTTACCCAGTTTGGCCAGCACCATTTGTTAAAGATTCAGTCTTTTATCCAATGTGTATTTTTACCATCTTTGTAAAAAATCAGGTAGTCAAAATGATGGCATTACTTCAGGGTCCCCATTTCTAGTCCATTGGTCTGTGTGTCTGTTTTGTGCTGGTATCACACTGTTTTTCTTCTATGACTCTGTAGTATAAATTGAAATCAGATACAGTGATACCTCCAGCAATAGTTTGGGGGTTTTGTTGTGTTCAGAATTGTTTTCTGTATCATCCCCCCCCCCCGCCCCTCTCTCTCTCTCTCTCCTTGCTGGCCTGGAACTTGCTATAAATACTAGACTGGCCTCAAACTCATAGAGATCCACCTGCCTCTGACTCCTGGGTGCTAGGATTAAAGTCATGTACCTCCATGGCCAGCTTATCTTTGGTCTTTTGTGCTGCCATATAAATTTTTTATTTCTTTATGTTTTTCTTTCTTTTTTTCCCTCTTTTTTTTTTGAGACAGGGTTTCTCTGTGTAATAGTCATGGCTGTTTTAGAACTCGATTTGTAGACCAGGCTGATCTTGAACTCACAGAGATCTGTCTGTCTTTGCCTCACAAGTACTGGGGTCAAAGGTGTGTGCCACCACACTCGGCTTTGGATTTCTTTTTTTATGTCTGTGAAGAATGGCCCTGGAATTTTGATGAGATTAAATGGAATCTGTAGATTGCTTTGGTGTGGTGCAGTAGGATGGTTATTTCACAATCTGGTTCTCTTAGTCCATGAGTGTGAGAGGCTTTCCATCTTCCCCTGTGTCCTCCATTTCTTTCTTCAGTGTCTTAAGATTTTCACTGTAGAAGTCTTGTGTGTGTGTGTGTGTGTGTGTGTGTGTGTGTGTGTGTGTGTGTAATGAAATTGTTTTTGTGATTTCTCTTTCAGTATTTTTGTCTTTAGTATATAGGAAAGGTATTGATTTTTCTTTGTGTGTGTTAATTTTATGTCCTACTGCTTTGTTGAAAGTGTTTTATTAGCTCTAAGATTTTTTTTGGCATTTTCTTTAGGGTCTCATAAGAATGTCATCTATCTCCACTTAGGGAAACTGACTTCCTGTTTGCATCCCCTTTATTGCCTTCTCTTGTAATGTTGCTCCAGCTGAGGCTTGAAGCACCATATTGAACAGGACTGGAGAGTGGACACCCTTCTCCACTTCGTGTAATGTAGCTGTAGACTCGTGGTATATAACCTTTATCATACGGGCCCTTCACCCCCTGCCTCTCCATCACTTTATCATGAAGGGATGTTGGATTTGTCAAAATTGTTTTTGACTATTGAAATGATCATGTGGTTCCTTTTAGTCCATTTATTTGATGCGTTATATTTATTGATTTATTTGATGTAATCTCAAATGAAGTTTGTGAATTTAAAATTTGTATGTGTGTGTGTGTTGTTGGTGTTTTGCCTGCATGTATATCTGTGCAACAAACATGTGCCCGGTGCCCTTGGAGACCAGAAGGGGGCATGGGATCACCTGGAACTGGAGTTGCAAATGATTGTTAGCCAGGATGTGGGTGGTGGGACTCAAACCTGCGGCCTCTGCAAGAGTAGCCAGTGCCCTTAACCACCGAGCCGTCTGCAGCCCCCAGTTTGTGAATAGTTCATTGAGCTTTTGTAGCTGTGTTCCTCTGTGCTTTGTTGGTGGTGGTGGATTTGTCAGGGTCAGTGCAGGGCTGCGCTGGCTTCTTTAGAAGGGTTTGGTTCCCTCCTCTTCTACTTCCTGGGAGAGCTGAGAGTCACTGGTTTAGTTCTTTGAGGGTCTGTTTTCTTCAGACTTTTCCAGCTGGGAGACTATTATACTCCTTCAATCTCAGTGCTGGCTAGAGGTCTGTTTAAATGATTTATTTCAGGGCTGGAGAGATGGCTATGTGGACAAGAGGGCTTGCTGATCTTCCAAACAAACCACGTTTAGTCCCCAGCTCCATGCTGCGTGGCCCACGGCTGCCTGTAATTCTAGTTCCAGAGTTCTGATGCCCTCTGTGGCCACTAGTGGTACCTGTCTCAAGTGTGTGTACCTGTGTGTGCATACACACGTACACAATTAGAAGTAAAATAAACCTTTAAAATAATTTATTTCATCTCAGTTTAATATTGGTGTCATGTGCACTTAGAAATCATACATTATTTTTAACTTTTCCAATTTAGTGAAGTATAGGTTTTTAAAGTGTGTCCTCCACCAACCAATGAGTGCCCTTGGTGTCCATTGTAATATCTCCTTGCTCATCTCTCTAATTTCATTACACTGGATATTCTCTTTGTTTTGGTTAATTTGGCTTAGGGTTTATCAAGCATTTCATTGATTCTTCATCATTTTCCTGTTTAGTGACTTTGATCTCAGCCTGACCTCCAGTCTACTGTTAATGGATGTGGGTGGATGCTTCTTTCTCCAAAGTCTTCAAGACATCGTTAAGTGTTTAATTTCTGAAATTAAAACAAAAATTACATTTATTTATTGTGTGTGTGTGTGTGTGTGTGTGTGTGTGAGAGAGAGAGAGAGAGAGAGAGAGAGAGAGAGAGAGAGAGAGAGAGAGAGAGAGACAGAGAGAGAGAGACAGAGAGAGAGAGAGAGAGAGAGAGAGTGGGAAGGAGAGGAAGGGAGAGGGAGAATCCATGTGCAGGTCTGAGGACATTTGCAGGAGTTAGTTCTCTTCTTCTACCATATGGGTCCCAAGATCCAACTCAGGTCATCAAACTTGGTGGCAAATGCCTTTACTCACTGAACCATCTTGCCCCCACCTCCATCAAGACAGTATCTCACTACGTAATTCTTCCTGGAACTCACTATATGTGAGACTACTCTAAACTCACGGTGGTCCACCTGCCTCTGCCTCCCAAGTGCTGGAACTAAAGGTGTGCACATTTTCTATGTAGGTGTGCAACGCCGTACCCTTTCCTCTTAGCACGTACACTTTCACAGGTTGGGTTTTCACTTTCACTCGGTTCTGGGAATTGAGAATCTTTCCTTCCTGTAGTCTTCAGTGACTCATGATCATGTGATTTTCTGTTGCTATGCTGCGTGTTTCCTGTAGTTCCTCTTACTGTTGCTGTCTAGCTTTACTTCGTGTGATCAGAAAGACTACAGGATGGCATTTGAGTTTCCTCATAGTTTTTGAGATGCACTTTGTGTGCTAACGTGCGATCAGTTTTGGAGAAAAGCTCCACAGGCTGCTGAGAAGAATGTGTGTTTTGATTTGTCTCACGTGCGTACTTATGAGTGATTGCATGGAGGCCAGAAGAGGGGGTCAGATCCCATGAACTGGACTTACAGACACTTGTGAGCCACCAAGAAGGAACTGGGAACTGAAACCAGGTCCTCTGCCAGAGCAGCAAGTTCTCTCAGCTGTTCAGCCATCTCTCAATGTCTGAGCCATCTCCGCCCAAGAAACTGTATCCTAATGCTTGGGTGGAGTGTTCTGTAGGTCCACCAGACTGACAACGACATCATTTAACTCCAGTGTTTCTCTATTCTTTTGTCAGGATGACCTGTGTGCTGATGAGAGTGGAGTGTTTAAGTCACTGGCTATTGCTGTAGTTGACGGGTTCACATCTAGCAGTGTTTGTTTTATGAAATTGCGAACACTTGTGTTGAGTATATATATCTATATAGAATTGTAGCCTCCTCTTGGAACATTGCTTCATTGATGAGTATGATGTGACCTTCTTTGTTTCTTCTGATTATTTTTTGTTTAAAGTGTATTTTATCCAATATTTAGAGTAGCTATGCCTGCTATTTCCCAGCCCCCCGCCCCTTTTTGTAATATCCTTTCCCTAAGATGGTGTCTGTCTTTGGTGGTTAGAGACAACAAAAAAAGATCATGTTTATATTCAAATCTGCGAGTGTGTGTCGAGTCTGGTGAATCAAGACTATTAATGTTTTATTATTATTGAAAGATGTGTATTGATTCCTGTTATTTTATTGACTTCGTGGTATTTTCTTTTTCTTTTGGTTTTTCGAGACAGGGTTTCTCCATGTAGTTTTGGTGCCTATTCTGGATCTCGCTCTGTAGACCAGGCTGGCCTTGAACTCACAGGAGATCCACCTGCCTCTGCCTTCCAAGTGCTGGGATTAAAGGCGTGTGCCACCATGCCCAGCTGACTTCATGGTACTTTCTTGGGCATCTTTTTAAATTTTTTATTTTATTTATTTACTTAATATATATATGGGCATTTGTCTGCATGAATATCTGTGCATCAGATGCATGCTTGGTACCCACAGTGGCCAGTACAGGGTGTCGAGTCATCTGTAACTAGAGTAACAGGCAGTTGTGAGCCCCATGTGGGTGCTGGGAATGGAACCTGGGTTTTCTGCAAGAGTAGCCAGTGCTCTTAACCACCAAGTCATCTCCTGCCCTCTGCTCTGAAAATTTTATTCCCATTGGCCCTGCCTCACATCCTGACTTTCTGTCTACACAGTGTTCTGTTGGCTCCCGAAGCTTTCAGTTGGCTGATGGAGTTCTGTTCCCAGCATTATCTTACCTCCCTTCTCCAGGTCTCTCTCTTTATTGGATTCAGTCATCGTCGTTATCCTTGGACTATGTCCTTACCTCGCTGTGTACTTTGTCTCCGTTCTCTGGCTTTGCATGCAGGTTTTTCCTTGGACTATGTCCTTACCTCGCTGTGTACTTTGTCTCCGTTCTCTGGCTTTGCATGCAAGTTTTTGAGTAGTCTGAACATGGTTGCAATTATCCTTTTGAAGTTTTCATCTGGAAATTCTTGTAAATCCCTTTTGTGGGATCATGGTCTGGGAAGACACAGCCGTGGTTCTTGCTTATCAGCAGTTAGCTTGTTCCTTGAGTTTCTTTCATTTTACTGTCTACTCAGGTGTCTTTTAAGTGGCATGCTTACCACGTTCAGGAGAGGACTGAGTCAGGACAGGGTTGAAGTGTACTCTTTCTTGGTCGGACAGATATCTATCTATCCCCTTCCTCTAAGGGTCTGGCACTGAGCTGGGTTGAGCTGGGTCAGCTCAGGCTCTCCCGGGTCCACAATTTCTGCTGCCATTTGTGGAACTCCTTGCACGTCTGAGGCCTTTGTCCTGGTCAGATTCAGTGCCCACCCTAGGTCCACAGCTTTCACTGCTCCCAAACAGACATTGATTGTTTGTTTGTTTGTTTTCGAGACAGGGTTTTTCTGTGCAGTTTTGGTGCCTGTCCTCAAACTCACTCTGTAGACCAGGCTGGCCTCGAACTCACAGAGATCCACCTGGCTCTGCCTCCTGAGTGCTGGGATTAAAGGCACGTGCCACCTTCCACCATCGCCCGGCGACATTTGATTTTTAGAAGTAAAGTTTTAAGTTTTATAATACTTTTTTTTTTTTTTTTTGGTGAGACAGTGTCAGGGACCAAACATGGACCATGGAAAAGTACTAGCTAGGCCAGAGAACAAGCCCCTGCCCTAAACCAGATGCCCCCAAAGATAAAGAACAGGTCAGGTAGGTCAGGTAGCATAGCAACAGAACAATGGGCCCTGACCAGTGACCTTACCACCTAGCAGCCTCACGACTTGCACATAGTCCTTCACCTGCACGCCACCCCTTTACCTGCACGTCGTGCACCCCTTCCCTCCTTCCTGCCCCCTCCCCCTCCATATTTAAGCCTTGCTGAGGAGAATAAAATGTGCAGCTTGATCAGAATACTGTCTTGCTGTCTTCTCTCGTGTCTCCCATCCCTTTCATTCTCTCCCACAGGTGGGTCGCCCCCATTGACACCCCGCTGGCCGGGGCAAGACAGGGTTCCTCTGTGTAGCCCTGGTTGTCCTAGAATTCACTTTGTAGACCATGCTGGACTTGAACTCACAGAGATCCACCTGCCTTTGTCTCCAGAGTATTGGGTAAAGGCGTGCACCACCACTGCCTGGCTTATAGAACATTTTTATTGGCACATCCTCCCATTTTGTTGTAAATAAAGTTTTATTGGCACACAGATGCACCCACTCACTTACATAGCTTCTCTGTCCATTTTGTCAGACAGTGGTGGGATTTCGTAGGTACAACAGAGAATATGTGCCCTCAGAGCTAGGACATTTTAAACCAATCTTCCTCAGGCTGTCTGAGCTCTGGTCTGGACTTTAAGTTAGTCTTAGGGTTTTAACAAACATTTTTTTTTTCATTTATTTGTTTGTTTTTGTTCTGGTGGAAGCTCTACCTCAGCTCTTGGCACCCTGGCATCCCTATACCCAAATAGTCTGGAATGTTCTTGTGGAAGCCCACTTCTCTGCCCAGACCCTGCCCCACAGAAAGTCCGGCCAAACAGGGCTCCTCCTGCAGAGATGCTCAAGACCACTCCCATGGCGTATTTTAACTGCACCTCAGAAAACAGACACATGTTTTTTTTCAGTCCCTCTTTCCCATCTCCTCTCAGGGGAGCTGGAGAATCACCCGGGAACACTTTACCCATTCAACTGGGGCTTTTTCTAATTCGGTCTGATTTGGATTGCTTCATCGGCAGAGAGGTTTATCGGGGTGCAAAAGCAAAAACTTTTCAGTTTTGAGACAGGGTCTTGGTATGCAAACCTGGCTGTCCTGAAACTCAAGTTGTAGACCAGGCTGTCCTCAAAACCACAGAGATCCACCTGCCTCTGCCTGGGATCAAAAGTGTGTGCCATCATGTCCAGCTCACACACAGTTTTTTCTTGAAGACTCAGTTTGCTCCAAGCTGAGTTGGGTGAGTGATCACAGAAGCCAAGGCAGCCCCAGCCTGTGAAGGCCTCAGCAACAGACTTCTGTTCAAAAGCTACCCTGTTGTGGAGGCTGGGGGGTGTCTCACTGGATAAAATGTTTGCCCTGTAAACACTAAGGCTTGGTGGCAAACACCTATAACCACCCCCACCCCCCAGTGGGAGGTGGATCCAGGTAAATGCCTGGGGCTCTCAGGTCTGCCAGCCTGACCTGGCTGGTGAGCTGCAGGCCAGTGCTGAGGCCCTCGGGCTGCCATACTCACATTCCAGTATGCGCATACACAAAGCACCAATTGGTGTTTGTTATAGAAGCCCAGGCCATCTGGGACAGGGGCCTTTTCACTCACACTGGCCTTGACTGTCATTGAAAGCTTCCTCTGGTCCCCTGTGGGGATTCAGTGGGGTAGCACACATAAAGTGTGTAGTTGTGCATGGTACACAGCAGATGCTCGATTAATGTTCAGTCTTCCCAAGCTCCTCTGAGGCTTGGTCTGCAAATATAACTAGATACCAGAGGCCAACAGGGTTTGAAAATGGGAAGGCCATCAGGGGTCCCTGGCTGGAGCGGGCCCCTCTAGGGGCCCCTTGTTCACTCTCAGGCCTTTTTCAGCCCTGCCTTGCAAGGTTCCTCCCAGAGC
Organism: Peromyscus californicus insignis; assembly: GCF_007827085.1. Lineage (NCBI taxonomy): Eukaryota > Metazoa > Chordata > Mammalia > Rodentia > Cricetidae > Peromyscus > Peromyscus californicus. Next base: position 128,460,548 of record NW_026294606.1, read on the forward strand.
CATCTTGCACTTCCCTTGGCCTTACCCCCATCTCCCCCGCCCCACCCCACCATCTTCCTGTGTCTGTTTTCCCCATCTCTTTCTCCACACTTCCTGGTTTCCTACACACTTGCTCCAACTGTGAGAAGATTCTGCAGCACTACAGTCTCCTCTGGTCTCCTGTGACCTGAGATAAGACACTAGAAATCCGATTTGTAACAATTTGCTTCATTTGTGAGGTCTTTGGTGTCTTCCATTCTCCCCACTGACACCGGCTGAGCAAACCGGGGAGGTGGGGGAGACAAGGGACTGGATGATGCTGACCATTTAGTATTCAGAGCAGGTTGGTACAAAGTTGTAAAAGATACTGGCCCTGGCTGCTAGCTTTGGGGGCAGGTGCCAGTTGAAAGGTGAGCATGAGCCCAAGTGGCACAGTGGAGAAGTGTCTGTGCTGGGGAGGGCAGGATGCAGGAACTGGGGAGGCATGGACAGACTCAGAGGAAGAAGCTGTGGAGCCAGGGTTCACCCAGCAGGTTCAGGCTGATACAGAACCTTAACTGCCTTTTCTGCACCCTCCACCCTCCTCCTGGTGCTTCCCACTGGCTGAATCTAACCTCAAACTAGTGGGCCAGGGGCCAAATGCAGCCTGGAAGTCAGTGTCCCAGAACAGGACATCCAGTGAACCTGGGTGCAGGGGACAGTGTGACCAAGGTCCATCTTCCTTGTCCACCTTAGACTTCTAACCCCTCGACAGTTTGGGGACTGAGGGCACCACTCTCCCTAAACTAGAGGGTATGCAATAGGTTAACATTTATTAAACACCTACTGTGTATCATACCAGGGACATGCTTTGTGTGTACAGCCTCATCACCCACAAGATTTGACAACGGAAGCTTCTCTCTTTTTATTTTCCCTCAAATTTTTTGAGATGAGAGTCCTACTGTTTAGCCCAGGCTGGCCTTAAACTTGAGAGCCTTCTATCTAAGTCTCCCAAGTGCTGGGATTAGAGACCTGCTCCATAGTGCCTGCCTTGGAAGTGCTTTTCTTTTGTGGGTGTGTATGCAGCAAGGTGAGGATGTGGTCACAATACCCTCGCCCCATTCTGACTGATACAACAAAATGCCCCCTAGAAGTGGCTTTAACATTTGTTTATTTATTATGGGGTGGGGTGGACGTGCCTGTGTCACAGTGTGTGTGTGGAGGTCAGAGGGCAACATTCCAGAGCTGTGTCTTAGTTAGGGTTAATTTTTTTTCTTCCTTTATCAAAATTTATTTTTTAAAGATTTTATTTTTATTTTATGTGCATTGGTATTTTGCCTGCATGTGTCTGTGCGAGGGTGTCGGATCCTGTGGAACTAGGGTTACAGACAGTTGTGAGCTTCTGTGTGGGTGCTGGGAATTGAACCCAGGTCCTCTGGAAGACCAGCCAGTGCTCTTCACCACTGAGCCATCTCTCTAGCCCTTAGTTGGGATTTCTATTGCTGTGATGAAACACCATGTCTAAAAAGCAAGCTGAGGGAGGAAAGAGTTTATTTGGCTTACACTTCTACATCACTGTTCATCATCAGAGGAAGTCAGGACAGGAACTCACACAGGGCAGGAACCTGGAGGCAGAAGCTGATGCAGAGGCCATGGAGGGGTGCTGCTTACTGGCTTGCTCCTTGTGGCTTGCTCAGCCTGCTTTCTTATAAAACTCAGGACCGCCAACCCAGGGATGGCACCACTTACAATGGGCTGGGCCCTCCCCCATCAATTACTAAGATAATGTCTTACAGCCAGATCTTATGGAGACATTTTCTCACTGGAGGTTCCCTCCTCTCAGATAAATAGCTATGTGTCAGGTTGACATAGACCAGCCAGCCCAGGCTGCATGATCACACCTGGTGAGCTGGAGGAGAGTGAGAAGGCTGATGTGTTGGAAAGTGTGATGGAGTCGAGAGGCTGGATGAAGGAATGAGCTCAGGAAAATGGCTGTGGCGATCATGCAGGGCTCTTTAGCCAGGGTGGGGCCTGGACCTTTGCTGCGGGTGAGGGGTTCCTGGGCACAGAAATGCTGCCCTGCCCCCCAAGGCTTGTTTCTGCTGTAGAAACCGTATCCACCCTGAGCACTGAAGGCATGGGGCACCAGACAGGGTTGCCAGTCTGAATTGCACAGGTCCCCTGGGTACCACCAAGTCACACAAATCCTTAATGGGAACAGCAGCAGGGTGAGCCTGCTGAGAGCTTCAGAGAGAGGAACCCTTCCTTTCCTGCTTTGAAGTTAGAGAAAGGACCGGGAACCAAGGAGTGATATAGCATGTATATATATACACACACATACATACATATACATATATACATATATATGTATATGTATGTATGTGTGTGTATATATATTACATATGCTGGGCACAACCATCAATACACAAATCTGGACCACATTCTACATCTGCAGGGGCCAGAATTCTCTCTCAGGCACCTGAAGAAGTAGAGAAGGAATCTTCTGCTGAACTTTGAGGAAGGGCGTATCTTCTACCCGTTGACCTCAGCCACATGACACCTAGCTGGAAATCTGACCTCCAGAACACTGCAATGATAGGTTGATGATTCAGCTCAACTTCAAATGCCAAGTCTGTAAACCGGATGAGGAGCACAGCTTGTAATCCCAGCACTTAGGAGGCAGAAGCAGGCGGATCTCTGTGTTCGAGGACAGCCTGGTCTACATAGCAAGTTCCAGGACAGCCAGGGCTACTTAGTGAGACTATCTTAAATGGGGAAGCAGGGCTGGAAAAATGGCCCAGAGGTTAAGTGAAGAAAACTGATTGCTTTTCTGGAGGACCTGGGTTCAATTCCAAGCATCCATATGACAGCTAACAACTGTCTGTAGCTACGGTTCCAGGGGACCTGATGCCCTCTTCTGGCCTCTGAGAACACTGCATGTAGTACACAGACATACATGCAGACAAAACACCCATGCACATAAAAATAAATGAATAAATCTGTAAACAGAAAGTTTAAGATAAACTACGTGTGCGATGGCGGCAGGGGGCTGGTGATGTTGCCATCAGGTGGCCCTGGGCAGGAGTGGGGCTTTTCTGAGCAGGAGGGCGTGGCCTGCGCCAGTGCTCACGAGCGCCCTCTGGCGTCAGTGGGAACACACTCCATGGCGTGGGTAGCGATGGAGACCAGGACACAGGACTGCACAGTCCAGGTGAACACAAAACAGAGCTGGGGAGTGAGAGGCGTGGGGACTGCGCCAGGTGCACAGACAGGAAGCGGGAGGTGGGTAAGATAGGAACTCGAACTTTCAAGGATGTCGCAAAGGACCGCACTGCAGCTCGGGTGCAGAGTCCTTGCCTAGTAACGGAGGCTCTGGTCTCCAAGCCCGCACTGTGAATGAGGAAAAACAAAAACCCAAACCTGGGTTTGCTTTTTATCCCAGCCTTGGAAACCCCTGTCTCCTCTGTTTTCTGCAGCTCATTCGAGAGTCCCCATAGCTGTCCTAGGATGCCGTCATACCCAGAGCCTTGCACCAAGTGGGCAAGAACTGAATCACCGAGCCGCGCCCTCGCATCGGAGCCTTGGTGGGTCCTGTACAACAATGTTGCATTCCAACTCTTGGGCTGGTTCTTAGTTTTGGCTTTGATAAGTGTGTGCGTGGGTGGGGGGTGGGGGGTATCTGCGCCCATACATGCAGAGGTCAGAGGAGGAGTTCAGGTGTTCTGATCTGTCAGTATCCACTTCATTCCTCTGGGACAGGGTCTCTCAATGAGTCTGGAGCTGGACTGACAGCCAGCTAACCCTATGACCCTCCCTTCTCCATCTCTGAGAAAGGCTGGGGTTATAGCATTATGACAAATTGGGGCTATAAAAAACAAGGACTCCAGTGGAGTCCTAATGAGGTTTGAAGAGTCCACAGGGACAAGGCCTCAGTGCTCTGCACTGGTTGTTCCCTCTGACATCCAGGACACCCCAGTCCTGCTGCTGGGCACCATCTGCTTCCTCTTGGGGTGTCTGCCACCAGCTACATCTACCAAGGAAGCAGAGCAGGAGGATCCCACCCAGGAACTCAGGGACAGCATCAACAATGTGGTGACAGCCCATCTTATTTTAAAACGAGTCCCCTCTCCATGACAGCACATTGTAAGCATCCACAGTGCCCTGGGTGCCTCAACATCATCACTTCCTCTACTGTCTGCTTTAGTTAGGGGTTCTATTGCTGTGAAGAGACACCATGACCATGACAACTCTTATAAAGGAAAACATTTCATTGGGGCTAGCCTACAGTTGATCATGGCAGGAAACATGGTGACATGCAGGCAGACCCGGTGCTAGGGAAGGAGCCAAGAGTTTTACATTTGGATCCTCAGGCAGCAGGAAGAGAGGGCAACACTGAGCCTGGCTTGAGTTTCTGAAACCCCAAGCCCATCCACCGTGACACACTTCCTCCAATGAGGACACACCTACTCCAACAAGGCCACACCTTCTAATAGTGTCACTCCCTGAGCCTAAGAGGGTCGCTTTCATTCAAAGCACCACACTATACATGGGTTTTGGGGGTTATTTGTCAGTCTGCCCACTGGAGTGCCAACCCAGGACAGGGTTTACTCACTGCCCATCACAACTCCTGTGATATTAAGATTCAGGAAATAGGCCGGGCAGTGGTGGCGCACGCCTTTAATCCCAGCACTGGGAGGCAGAGCCAGGCGGATTTCTGTAAATTCCAGGTCAGCCTGGACTACAGAGCGAGTTCCAGGAAAGGTGCAAAGCTACACAGAGAAACCCTGTCTCAAAAAACAAAAAACAAAAAAAAAAAACAAAACAAAAAGATTCAGGAAATATTTGTGGAGTGAGTAAGTGATTGAATTCCACCTGATCCCTCCCTCTCAGATCCTTTGATGGGGAGTGTGGCACAGGGCAAGAGCAGACACCTACCTAGTCCAGTTGTGTGTGTGTGGAAAAGTTCACAAAACAGGAAACGAATTGCCATAAAGTGTGTAGCAGATGTGGTGTGCACACTGGGCCACTGAGACAAAATGGTCGCTGGAGCCACAGAGATCCCCGAATCAATGTCCTGTAGGTGTGGCATATGGGAGCCACACCCACTTGTGGAGCACAGAGGACAACCTCAGGCATGAGTCTTGTTTGAGGCAGGCTCTTGTTGACTGCTGCGCATGCCAGGCTGGCTGGGCTGTGAGCCTCTGCACTCTGACTCCGCCCACCACCTGTCTTAGGAGCCCTGGGGCTTCAGACACACGCACTACCACATCTGGCTTCACGCGGATGGAGACTGGAATTCGGGTCCTCACATCTGTGCAGTAAGCACTTCCCCCACAAAGCCGTCTCCCCAGCTCATTCAGTAATAATAATAATAATAATAATAATAATAATAATAATAATAATAAATGAAGCCTGCAGTGGCTGGGGAGACGACCCACTGAGGAAGGAGCTTGCTGGGCAAGCATGAACGCCTGGGTTCAGATTTTGAGCACCTCCATGAAGAGCTCCAGGCAGGGTGTGCCTGTAATCCCAGCTCTGGGGAGCAGACAGGAGGGTCTCTGGGGCTCACTGGTCAGCCAGTCCTAGCCATGTAGTGAGCTCCAGATCCAGCGAGAAACTCTGCCCTTTAAAAAAAGTGAAAAAATAAGTGAAGCAGCAATAGAGGAAGACATCTGTCATGTGACACTGTTCCTAGGGAGCTGTGAAGATGTGAACAGTAGATGGGGAGCAGATAACAGCGGACCCAAGCACGATGTCACCGAAGTTGAACTTGGTGACCCAGCATCTTTTACTGAGGTTACTTACGGGAGCAGGAATGACTCAAAGACACATCACTAAGGCAGACCCGGTGCCAGTGACAGCTCATGGAAGCTCTAGTTATCTCAACAGGTGGGAGAGGACCTTTTCCAGGCAGCTGCTCTGAGCCCCTTCTAGGCAGCTCAGCTTGTCTGAGGGTCTCTCCGCACTTCTTACAGTTTGTGCATGCTTGCAAGGGGGATGCCCTCTGGATCTGGTCAGTTTGGGAGACTTCCTGAAGGCTGTACCCTTGCTGAGCTTAAGGAGCTTCCCTGCAGGATGGGGTATCTCACTTCTCTTAATATCCTACATCTTGGGGGGGCTGGAGAGATGGCTGTGTTAAGAGCACTTGTTACTATTATTGCAGAATGTGGTGATATTTTGTTTGTACTCTAACAAATAAAATTTGCCTGAAGATCAGAGGACAGAGCCAGCCAGTAGATTAAACATAGAGGCCAGGCAGTGCTGGCACACACCTTTGATCCCAGCACTAGGAAGGTTGAGACAGGAAGTGATATGGCTGCGCAGAGAAGGGAACATAAGGCGGGAGGAGACAGGAGTTTGGTGCCCTTTCAGTCAATGACTCAGGGGCGTTCAGGCTGAGGGTTCGTGGAGACAGGATCACCTCTTTCAGGCTAAGGAGTTGGTGAGGTGAGAAGGGGCTGTGGCTTGTTTCCTCTGATCTTTCAGCATTTATCCCAATATCTGGCTCTGGGTTTTTATTATAAGACCAATTAGGATTTGTGCTACAGCCGAGGACCTGGGTTCTGTTCCCAGCACCCATATGGTGGATAAAAAATGTCTGTAACTCCAGTTTCCGGGGGATCCTATGCCCTCTTCTGGCCTCTGAGGGAACTCCATGAATATGATGCATGTATAGAATGCATAGAATAAAAATAAATGAAACTTTCTAAAGAAAAAGAATGTCCTGTGTCTCAATGATCTCCCAGAAAGATAGAATGCTTCCCCTCGGAGGAAAGTGCTATGCAGCAACCACAGGGTCAGCCTCTGGGCTACACACGTGCACACACTCACACGCTACATTTTTTTAATGTGTTTGCACAACCTAGGGGTTGGTTCATTCCATCCACCATGTGGATCACTGGAATCAAACTCCGGTCATCAGTCTTGGCCACACGCACCCTGACCCACTCAGCCACCTCACCAGTGAACACAAACAGTTTTAAAGTAACAATAAGATAAAATAAATGGAGACCCGTTGGGGGCACCAAGGACATCCACCATGCTGTCTAATCTGGAGCTTGTTCCTCTTCCTAGAAGGAGCCCCTATCTATCTGCAGCCCTTCCTCATCCCTTAGGGGGTCCCCTCTGTTGCTCCTCGTCTTTGCCTCTGCGGGTTGCCTAATCCTTGCATCCCATGCTCCATGGGATCATGCCCTGTGACCTTTGGCCTTGGCTGCTGAAGGTTCACCCCTGTCATGGGTTGGGAATGCTTCATCCCATTTCATGGCTGAGTAATATTTCATTGTCTGTCGGTCACTTCTGTGGACCTGTCCTCTGATGGTGGCCTCACCTTTTCTGTATAGATATGTCAAAGACTTCCCTTGCTCTGGGCAGACACAGGGTGTGGCCAGGGGACCAGATGAAATCACTGTTTGCACAGAAGTGCTGTGAGCAGTCTGCATGACTGTCCTTGGCAGTCCTGTCTTTTGGAGCCATCGTCTGAGTTCAGGATGCTGGAAATTTTGCAAAGACCAACCCCAATGGGAATAGATGTCCCCTGGCTCACGGCTCCCCAACCAAGGAGTGAGCCCCTTCCTCCTACCCCTCAGAGCCTCCTGGGCCCCTTTGCATGTCCCCACCATGGGGAACCATCTCCCAGTCCCCCTCCTCTCTCTCCAGCAGAGTAACTATTTTTGTTTCTCCTTCTTATTAAATTTCCACTTCTGCAAACAGCAGCCCTGCCGTCCCCTCCCCCTCCAGAGCAGCTTGGATCCACTTGTGCTTTATGAACAGATTTTTAAAAAGAAGAACTAAAAGCAAAACCCTCTGCTGCCCCCACGGCACATGTTCCCACCTTCTTCGGGGCTCTAGGCTGAAGGTGCACACTAGGCCTTTAACTCTGCCCTTGGCACAGGTTGGTGCGTTGAACCTGGCATCCAATCAGAGAAGCTCTGGGGAACTGGAGAGCAAGACAGGGCCTCCTGAGGCTGGGGAACTGGCAGGAACAGACCCATGCCACACCCCAGCAAGGAGCTTGTTCTGAAGTAGAATTGGAAGTTTAAGAAGGAGGAGAAAGATGGAGAATGTGGTCAGGTTGGTAGACTGCTGGCCTAGCATTCCCCAAGTCCTGGGTTTGATCTCCAGCACCGAAAAAGCTGGGGATGTCAGCCCAAACCTTAATCACAACACTGGTGAGGCTGGAAGATCAGGAGTTCAAGGTCATTCTTGGCTGTGTAATGAGTTCAAGATCAGCCTGGGTTACTTGAGAGTTTATCTCAAAAAAAACCAAAGAAGTGATGTGAGCCATTGAGATGGCTTAGCATATAAGGGCACTCATGACCAAGCCTGACAGACTCACAGAATAAAGGAGAAAACCGTATCTGCGAGTTGTTCTCTGGCTTGTACATGAATGCTATTGCTTAGGCTGGCAAACATGCACGCGCGCGCGCGCGCGCACACACACACACACACACACACACACACACACACACACACACACCAAACAAATAAATATTAAAATTAAAAAAAAAAAAGGCCGGGTGGTGGTGGCCCTTAATCCCAGCACTCAGGAGGCAGAGCCAGGAGGATCTCTGTGAGTTCAAGATCAGCCTGGTGTACAGAGCGAGATCCAGGACAGGCACCAAAACTATACAGAGAAACCCTGTCTTGAAAAACCAAAAAAAAAAGGAAAAACTTTTTTTTTTTTTTTTTTTTTTTTGGTTTTTTCGAGACAGGGTTTCTCTGTGTAGCTTTGCGCCTTTTCCTGGAACTCACTTGGTAGCCCAGGCTGGCCTCGAACTCACAGAGATCCGCCTGGCTCTGCCTCCCGAGTGCTGGGATTAAAGGCGTGCGCCACCACCGCCCGGCAGGAAAGAGATGGCTCAGCCGTTAAAGGCTAGGCTCACAACCAAAAATATAGGAAAAACTTTTTAAAGGTGAGTGATGGTTGGAGGTCCTGCAACATGCCCTCCCCAGCCACACTTGGCACAGAGGCTTGGGGCAGATTCAGCCTCCACAGTGGCCTTGCACGTGGGACCCCCACCTCACCCTGGGCCCGCTGGGCCTCTTTCCCTTTTGCATGGCTGACAGGCTCATGAAAAGGCTCCTGAACTCTGCCTCTTTTAGGTCAGCCAGGAGACTGGAGTTCCAGGAGTACACCAGAGAGTGGAGAGCAGGATGTTGGGCATCCCCCTCCCCAGATTTCTTTGTGGCAGTCACCATAGCAACAAAGGTCCCAGGTGCACTTTATTTCCTTGGGATACAGGACAAAGTGGGGGGCAACCTCCCTCCCTGGTGTGCCCAGGTCACCTGTAACCCACAGAAGGCCTGGCTGCCCATCTGGGTAGTACATTAGGATGTATGCTTACCCTCACTGGACAAAGGCCGGAAGCACCTCGCCTTGGGCTTTGCTTTTATAAGCATCTGACTGACAGAGTTTGCAGCCATTCTCTGGGAGTCCCGGGTGTGGACTGTGTCCATTGTCCTGGCCAGTATTTAATAAAGCTTGCTTCAAATTTGGCTCAAAAACTGTGGTAGTGGTCTTATTCTTGCCCGTGGGATTAACAGATGACCCCAACTATTGGGCTGGGCCCTCCCACATCAGTCACTAATTAACATAATGCCCTACAAACTTACCTACAGCCTGACCTCAGGGAGGCTTTTTCTCAGTTGGGGTTCCCTTCTCTCAGATGACTCTAGCCTGCGTCAAGCTGACATTAAATTAGCCATCACAGTGCCAGCAGAGATCAGAGGGCATGGCTCTGTCTACGTTTACCTGGGTCCTGGGTTTCAGGGTTTGGGGAACTGAACTTGACGGACTTGTTAGGCAAGTTAAAGCTTGCTGGCCGAGGAAGTGACAGTCTGGATGGGAACCTCAAGCTGTGCACGCGCGCTTGCTGCCTGTTTGTTCTCTGGAGCTGGGTTTTTGTCATGTGACCAAGACCACACTAACGGGGAAGGAGGGACATGGAGCAGAACCCTGCCTAGACTACCCCACAGCCATCAGAGTCCCACACATGAGAAAGAATCTGCAGAGGGAGAGGGAGACGCCCAGGTTCACACGACTACACACCAAAAGCTGTAGACTGGAGCACAGTTAACACTAATTATCCGGAGACACTGGACGTCCATGTTGCTCGTCAGGCAGCATCATGAGCAGTAGATAATTATCTCTGACAGGGATGGGTAGCTTCGCAGCTTCCTGGGCAGGTCTGGGTGCTCTCTCAAGCTTTGCCCTGTTTCTCTGCCCCTCAGTGTGTCTCTCATACAGGACTCCTCTGTGGCTGCCTCCCTCCTTAAGCCAAACCAGCTCCCTGGCTGATGTGCATTTTTCAAGCTCCATCCTACTCCAGGGCCTTTGCACGTGCAAGTCTGAGATATAAAATGAGACCTTAAAAAAACAAAACAAACAAATAAACAAACAAAAAACAGAAATAAAGCCCAAAAGGCCCATCTTTAAAGGATCTTGTCACTATTTATGGCGACACCTGTTTGTTTTTATCAATTGGATATGGGGTCCCAAGAACATGACCACATAATCCAAAGTATTTTGGCAAGCAAACATTATTACTTCTGCAAAGGGTACATATCCAAATCAAGCAGGCAAGCCTGCCCAGCAGAGCTCCTGCTGCGTTTTTCTTCTTAACACAAAGGGGTCCTGATGCAGGTGGCCAGAGTGTGGCCTCACATTCTTTCACAGGTGGTTCACTGGAAGTGCTACAGCTGATAAGCAAAGTACAATTTTTGAGAACAGGACTCATCCTCGAGCACATGTTCGGATTTCAAGAAGAACTAGCCAGAGGAATCTGGAGTTCTCTCAAGCAGCTTCTTTGCAATTAAAAAATTTGTTTCTGTGTATGTCTGGCATGAATGTATGTGTGCCACAGATGTGCCTAGTATCTTGGAGGCTAGAAGAGGGCATTGGATCCTTCTGGCACTGTGAGCCGCCATGTGGGAGCTGGGAATTGATTCTAAGTCCCCTGGAAAGAGCAGCCAGTGCTCTTAATCACGGAGCCATCTCTTCAACTCCTGCAATTTCTTTAAAACGGAGTTTTGTCTTATTTAACCATTTGATAGAAAAGACAGTACATTTGTCAACATTTTCCACAGTGGGAAACGCTACAGGGCTTCCCCTGTAGAGCTGTTGGGTTCCCCAAACATCACTAAATAATACCTCTAAACTCAGGAGATAGAGCCCAGTGGAAACAGACAGACTGACCAACAGACAGACAGACAGACCAAAAGACAGACAGACAAGCATTGTTCAGGGCAAAGAAAATTTCCTGAGATGAGAAGGGCCCACGCTGCCTCTGATGCTCTGGTGGAGAGCCCCGATGGTCTGTGTCCCCAATTCACTGTCCACCTTCATCCCCTGGCCCTCCATGGTCAGGACAGGGGGTATGGCAGAAACAGACATCAACTGTTTAAGGGGCCGGCACCACTTTCCTTTGAAAGAATGTTCAAATTCAGACATTTCTCTTATTATCTTCTGCCAAGGGAAAAAATTAATAACACAGCACAGTATAAAATACTAAATTAAAGGCATTTTGGAACCAGCAATTATTTCATAAGCTTCTCCTTTATTGCCACGCTAATGTGCCTAATTGCTGTCTTAATGAGGACATTAATTTCTGGCTAATGTGATGTTATTATAGAAATTGCAGTCAATCTCTTAAAAGGGGGGAAAGTGCTAGAAAGCTGTCCGGAGAGGCAAGGGCTCTGGTCACCCCAAGGCTGAGGTGCAAAAGAGAGAGGCAGAGATGGCGTGGGAACCCAGGCACAACGGACGGAGCTGCTGGCGCGACGGAACGGAAGAGGGGGCTGTGCTGGGAGTGGGCAGCCCAGGCACACCACAGAGAGCCAGCTGCTGCCATGCTGGGGACCCAGAAAACCAAAACTGAACAGAAGAAAGTGTGAGGGCAGCTGTGACGCCTGAGCGTTGTGCCCACTGCTTCCAGGGCGTGACTGGAGCACTGGTTATCATAACGTTTGCATTGTTCTCACATTCTAGGCGGAGAAACAGAGGCACAGAGAGGTTAAATAACTTACCCCAAATCACGTGGGAAATGTATGGTGAAGATGGGATTAGAACCGCCCATCAGGTGTAACTACAGAGCTATGCAGCCTCTCAGCTGAACTGTGACATGATGGACAATAATGATGTCAAGATGTAGAGGGCTGAGAGCATGGCTCACTGGCAGACCATATGTGGAATTCCGAGTTCCATTCCCAGAATGAATGGATGGATGGATGGATGGATGGATGGATAAACAAACAAACAAACAAATAAAATTCCCAAACACAAAGATGGCTGAAACACAGCCTGAAGTACTTCTCCTCTGTGCTAGCAGCCCCTCACACAGGATGCCAAACGGCTCTATCTTGGGAGGAGAAAGACGTCGCCAATGGGCACTCCCTGACCTGAAAGGCAGGGTCAAAGAAGTCTTCCGGTTTGAGTTAGAGATGGACTACACTCCTGTCTGAATAGGAATCCACTGTAGGCCACATATCACAGGGGCAACCAAGGGGAGGTGACTGGGGTCACAGCACTCCCAGAGGGGGATGCTAGGCAGGAGCTCTACCACTGAGCCATGCCCTAGCCCTTCATGGGAGACTCTAGGCAAGGGCTCTACTAGTGAGCCACACCCCAGTCCCTCATTGGTGTCTTCTAGACAGGGGCTCTACTGCTGAATCACGCCCCAAGATCCTCACTGTGGATTCCATGTGGGTACTCTACCTCTGAGCCACACCCTCAGTGTCTTACTGGGACATCCTAGGCAAGAGCTGCACCAACAACCCAGCCACGCCTCCAGCTCCTGACTGGGGGATTCTCGGCAGAGGCTTTACTTCTGAGCTCTTTTTCCACTGTATTTGAGACAGAGTTTCACACTGTAGCCCAGGCTAGCCTTGAAACTGCGATCTGCTCCTCTATCTCAACCTCCTTTTCTAAGCTCATTGTCTGAGGCGGTAGCAGGAGCCGGGTGAAACCACTGGCGCTCCTGCCATCTAATCTGAACTAACCTTGCCGTCGAAGCCTGGGGTGCGAGGGCTCCGCTCTGTCCACTGTGCGGTTCAGAGCCAGGCGTCTTGAGGGCTCAGACCTTCGCCCTGGACTGATATGTTGGTCACTGTGCAATTTAATGAACTGTTGGAAGGTGGTGGTGGTGGAAGGCACAGCCAGGTAGAGGCAGTGGACTTGTTACAGTTTCCCACCTGCTATGATAAAACATTGACCGAAACCAGTTTGGGACTGGACAGTGGCGGGATCTCTATGAGTTTGAGGCCAGCCAGAACTACATAGAGAAACTGTCTCAAAACCTAACAGGGGCTGGAGACACAGCTCAGTGGCTAAAAGTACTGGCTGCTCTTCCAGAGAACCCAGCTCTATTTCCAGGACCCACATGATAATTCAAGACGATCTTTAACACTGTTTCTGAAGAGTCCTCTTCTGGTCTCCGTGGACACCAGGCACACAAGTGGTACAGACAAACAGACAGACAAAACAGCCACACACAGAAAGTAAAAACAAAACCACAAACAGAAACAGCAAGAAAAATATCTTGTGGAGGAAAGGGTTTATTTCATCCTGCACCTCAAGGTCCATCACTGAGACAAGTCAGAGTGGAAACTCGAGGCAGGAGCTCATGCAGAGGCCGTGGTGGGGTGCTGCTCACTGGGTGGCTCCCCATGGCTTCCTCAGTATGCTTTTATACACAACCGAGGACCAACCTTCCTAGGGTGCCATTATCCACAGTGGGCCAGGCTCTCCCACACCAATAATTAATCAAGAAAATGCCCCCACAGGCTTGACTACAGGCCAAGCTGATGGAGGCAATTTCTTAATTCTTCTTCTTCCCAAGGACCCTGGTTTGTGTCATGTTGACAAAAAGATTAATAATACAGGGCCACCAGGCGGTGGTGGCACACACCTTTAATTCCCAGCACTTGAGAGGCAGAGCCAGGCGGATTTCTGTGAGTTCGAGGCCAGCCTGGTCTACAGAGCGAGATCCAGGACAGACACCAAAACTACACAGAGAAATCCTGTCTTGAAACTCTCCCTCCAAAAAAATACAAGGCCATTGGGGGGCTGTCTTTGAGAGGCATATGTCGTTGCTTGTTTTTGCTGTTTCTCTCTCTGCTTTCTGGTCACCATGAGAGAAACAGCCTCCAGCCATCCATTTCCACTGTCCATGACGTTCCACTTTACCTCAGGCCCAGAGCACAGAACTGTGTCGCTGGCCTCAGGTGAGTCATGAGCCCATATAACGCCTTCCCACTTTAACTTACTTCTGTCCGTGTCCTGTAACAGTGAGAGATGGCTAACACAAGTATCATGGGTGGGGTGCCTGGCACCTGACAGTCTTGCTGACAGAAACTGCAAAAGGCCGATGTTATTCCCCTCTCTCTGATGGATAAAGCCACTTTGCAGCTGTCAAAAGGAGACATTTCAGGATGTAACTATGTGCCAGGGTAAAAACCACTGGGGACTCCAAAGACCCTGAGCAGCCGTGCCTCTGGGGGACCTCAGTGTTCCCAGCTGTAGAAAGTAGGCACAATGGGTCATGTAGTGTGCCAATCTGAAAATTCTGCTCCACAGAACTGGGTTTTCCATAGAGACAGAACTAAGACAAGCATACCTGCTTTTCAACTGACAATCGAATTATATGCATATGATGCCCACGGCAAACAAACTAGAAATGGAAAGGGTCTTTCACTTTTCCTTTGCTTAAGACAGGGTCTGATGCCCAGGCTGTGCTCAAACCCATATATAGATGAGGATGACCTCGAACTGTTGACTCTCCTCTCTTTGTCTCCTAAGTGCTGGGGTCACAGGCATATCTGTCTAGTTTGTGTGGTGTTGGGAATGCAATCCAGACTTCATGCATGCTAGGTGTACCAGCTAGTTTTTATGTTAGCTTGACATAGGCTAGGCTCATTTGGGGAGAGGAAACCTCCACTGAGAAAATGCACCCATCAGGACTGACCTATGGACCAGCCTGTAGTGCTTTCTCTTTATTAATGATTGATGTGAGAGGGCCCAGCCCAGGACAGGCTCTGGGTGGATAAGAAAGCAAACAGAGGAAGTCCCTGGGGGCAAGCCAGGAAGCAGTGTTCCTCCATGGTCTTTTCTTCAGTTCCTGTCTCCAGGTTCCTGCCTTGATTCCTGCCCTGACTCCCCTTCATGATGGACCTCGATCAGAATGTGTAAGCCAAGTGAACCCTTTCCTCCCTGTCCTCCCAAGTTGCTTTTGATAAAAATGTTTTATCACAGTGATAGAAAGCCAACTCAGACAGAGATTGGACGGAGAGAGGTACACTGCTCTGCAGACCTGACCACGCTGTTTTGGGGAGGATTGTGGAAGGACTTTGTAACTTTGGGCTACAAAAGCCATTGAGTGCTCAGAGCTTAATAGGCTGTTGTGGGAGCTTTGAAGATAACTCTGAGAGCAGTGCCTCATATCACAGGTGATGTGAGGCTCGGCTGTGAAGTTACACGGAAGCAGAGATTCCATCAGGGCTGTTTGGGTGATGTTGTGATTAAGAATCTATGGTTCTCGGGAACATGACCCACAGAATCAACTGACCAGAATTCATGGGGGCTCGCTCAGATCAGGGAACCTCTGGGGCTCTGACCTAGGTCCTCTGCAGATATGTTATGGCTGAGTAGTTTGGGGTTCTTGTGGGGTTCCTAAGAGCGGAAGCGACTCTGACTCTGTCGCTTACTTGTAGGACCCTTTTCCTCCTACTGGGTTGCCTCGTCCAGCCTTGATGTGGTGAACGTGCCTGGTCTTATGGTAGCGTGTTATGCCGTGTTTGGTTGATGTCCCTGTAATGCCTGCTCTTTTCCAAGAGGAGACAGGGATGAGGGTGGGGGGTGGGATCTGGAGGAAAGGGAAGAGGCTGGGGGAGGTGGAGAAAAGGGAAACTGCAGTTGGGATGTAACGCATAGGATAAGAATAAAGATGAAATGAATTTCCCTACAGGCTTGACTACAGCCCAAGCTTATGGAGGAAGTCTCAATTGTGATTTCCTACCCTCAGGTGACTAGCTATAACTTGTGTCAACTTGGCATAAAACTAGCAATGGCGGGAGAGCCTGTGCTCACGATTTCAAAACAAAATTCGAAACCTACAAATGAGGTTAGGAAGTTTATTATAGGTTCATAGTTGGGATTTTTTTTTCCCAGATAGGGTTTCTCTGAACAGTCCTGGCTGTCCTGGAACTCACTCTGTAGACCAGGCTGGCCTCAGACTCAGAGATCTGCCTGCCTCTGCATCTCAAATCCCGGGATTAAAGGTGTGTGCTGCCACATCTGGCCATAGCTGGGATCTTAAGAGACGGGGCAGAAGGGAAAGCAGAGAACCTGTGGTTCTGGGCTGCTGGGGCCCTGTCAACTGTGATTAACAAGAGACCCGAAACACTGAGTGAAACCTCTGCTTATTGGGGCGCTGATGCCGGTCATCTGGGACTGGGAAATTAGCGGTGATTAAGAAGAGATCTTTTACCTCAGCATCACTGAGGTAAAAATCTCTGGGAGGTGTTTCCTGGTGGTCAGCACACAAGCTGTGGTCCAGAGTGGGGCCAAGACTGTGTCTCATGCTGGCAGCTGACGTTGGTAATGCGTAAAAGTCTCTCATGAAGTACTGTGTTTGAAGACATGAGGGGTCACAGACAGCAGCTGAGGCTTGGTTCCAGGAGAGGCAATTGGTTAGGTGCAGCCTCAGTAGCAGTGGAACTCCAGGACTGAAGGGGTCATGGAGAGAGGCCAAGGCTTAGCACCATGTGGCAGGCTCAGAGTCTCCGAAAAGAGCCCAGGAGAGACCACTGTTGAAGGTGCGGCCAGGTGCAGTAGAGACACCCGTATTTTGGAGATGCCAGGACCATGGGATGACCGCTAAGTACAGGTGCAGGTGTAGAGTGTAGATGGCCTGAACCTACAGGCTGCATGTGCTGTGGATGGTAGAACTAGGGAAGTGCCGTTGCCAAGGTCTTTTGGATCTCAGAAGACTGGGAATGGGTCCCAGATACCAAGTATTGAGCTCTATACAGTGCTAAACTTTTGCTTTGCTTTGAATGTGACTGTACTCTGATTTTCCCCTCTGAGCATAGAGTATTTAATACTTTTTTTTCATTTTACAGGAACCTACAGTTATAAGACCTTGAACATTTTAGAGAAACTTTGAACTTTTTAAGAGACTCTGAACTTTTCAAGAGACTGAAGAGGGGCTTTGAATTTGTAAGAGACTTTGGATGTTTTAGAGAGACTGAACTTTTAAAGTGTTTGAATTTTTAAAGAGTGGGAATTTTTTTTTTTTTTCGAGACAGGGTTTCTTCGTGGTTTTGGTGCCTGTCCTGGATCTTGCTCTATAGACTAGGCTGGCCTCAAACTCACAGAGATCCATCTGGCTCTGCCTCCCGAGTGCTGTGTACCACTGCTGCCTGGCAAGAGTGGGAATTTTAAAAGTTGGGATGTTTTATGCTGTGATACCGATATTAATACAAGATATTGGGGATAAACAAAAAAGGAAAGGTTATGGTTTAACAGTAATGTGTCAACTTGACAGGGACTAGAGGCGTTTGGGAAGACAGGACCATAACTGAGAAAAACACCCCCACCAGATTGGCCTGTGGGCAAACTTATGGAATATTTTCTTGATTAATAATTGGCATAGGTGGGTCCATCTCACAAGCAGCAGTTGCCACTCCTAGTGTGCTGGTCCTGGGTTGTATAAGAAAGCAGGCTGAGCAAGCCATGGAGAATGACCTTCGATGACCTCTGCATCTATTCCTGCCTTGAGTTCTTGTCCTGACTTCCTTAGATGATGGACTAAAAGCTACAAAATAAAATAAACCCTTTCCTCCCCAAGTTGCTTTTGGCCATGGTAAACACTCTGCCAGCTGAGCCGCAAGCCCTCCATCAACTTAGCCACATCCCCACACCTGCATTTTATCTTCAGACACAGGGTCACTCTGTACCCTAGGCTAGTCTTAACCTCAAATTGTTTTTGCCTTAGCTTCCTCCATGCTGGGATGACAGATGTAACCACTGCACCTGACCCAAAAAAAAAAAAAATGCACTTGATATAATGAAACTATGAAAGTCCAAGTTGAGCCCAGCCTAACTTACCACTGGTCAACATGCCTCTATTAGCCCATAGCTGGGTATAAACATCTGATGCTGTTAGTTACTTCTCAGTTGCTGTGATAAAACAAAATGACCAAGACAACTTATAAAAGAAATTGTTTAATTTGGGGGCTCACGGTTCCAGAGGGTTAGGGTCCATGACCATCATGGTGGGGAGCATGGCAGCATGCAGGCAGGCATGGTGCTGGAGCAGTAGCTGAGAGCTTACATTGTGAGTCACAACCATGAGGCAGAGAGAGCTGAGTGAAAATATGGGTTTCTGAAACCTCAAAACCCACATCCAGTGACACACCTCCTCCAACAAGACCACACCTCCTAATCCTTCCTGAACAGTTCCACCAACTGGGGACCAAGTATTGGAACATATGATACTATAGGAGCCTTTCCCACTTAAACATCCAGACACAAAGGCTCTTCATGCTGAAATGTTGAACACCTCATGTTGTGGTCATTCTCGCACCACAGTCAGGTTGAAGTAGGACACTGTAAGTTGGGAACCATCTGTAGGGGGAAGGGATATTTTAAGGAACGGGCTACACGATGCTGGAGGCTTGATAAACTGTGACTCTTGGGGTTGACCCAAGGAGGAGCTGTTGCAGTTTGTATTCAGAGGTGTTCAGGCAGCCCTTCATACAGGGAGGATCCATCTTGTTCTGTTAAGATCTCAACCGACTGGACAGATTGCATCTGCTTTATTCATGGTGCTTAATTCCAGGGCCCAGGAAATGGCTCGGTGGGTGGGCTGCTTGCTGTGTAAGCATGAGTAAGGGAGGTGGAGACAGGACAATCCAGAGAAACCCTTGGGCCAGCTAGCCCAACCAACACCGGAGACTGTCCTCTGACCTCCAAAAGAACACCATGACATGTGCATGCCTACACTCAGGGACACAGACACATATACATACACATATTGAGAGAGAGAGAGAGAGAGAGAGAGAGAGAGAGAGAGAGAGAGAGAGAGAGCAAACAGAGACAGACAGAGAGCACCAGTTCCCAATTCCAACATTAATCTTACCCATTAAAAACAGCTTCACAGAAACATCCTGGGAGATGTTTCACCAAGAATCTAGACACATGGTCCAGCAAAGTGGACACATCAGTTGTTTTGTGTGCATGTGTAGACGTGTGTATGGGGAATTTTGCCTGAGTGCATGATCATGGGGTTGTGTACATGCCTGTGTGTGGTTGTACATGCATATGGAGACCAGAGATCAATGTTGGGGTTTTCTCTTCTCATTCTCCAGGTTGCTCTTTGAGACAGAGTCTCTTGCTGAACCTTGAACTTGTTGAGTGACTAGGCTGACTGCCCAAGAGCTCTAGGGGTCCTCCTGTCTCCCTCTGTCTACCCAGTGCTAGGATCACAGAGTCTGGCTTTTATGTGAGTGCTGGGGATTTGAACTCAGGTAATCACATTGGTTTAATGAGCACTATACCCATTGAGCCATCTCCTCAGACATTAACCTTCCTTGGCTCAGCCCCAAACTCCATTTTTTTCCATTCCCTGTGACCTTTGGTCTGGTGCTCTGCATAGAAATTCTGGGCCCACCTCTGGAGTCCCCCACATTTCTGGGTCTCCCTACTTTGAGGCTTTGCTTTTTCTTAAGGCAGAGTCTTGCCATGTAGTACAGCTGACCCTCAAACCCACTATCCCCCTGCTTCAGCTCCCCGAATACTTGACTCACAGACATGTACCACCATTCTTGGTCTTAATGCAGGACCTTAAGGCTGAGAGTTTTGAGTTGACACTTGCTGGAAAGGTCATGTTAGCATTTTGAGGGGTCAGGTACCCCAGTGCTCACCATCAGAACTACAGTTTGCTCAAGGAGTCTTCTGGGTGGATACTCCCACTACCCCTGCCTCCCCGTCCCTCTGCAGCCTGGACTTCTGCAGTCACCTGACAAAGTAATTATATGCTTCTTGCATGTAACTTGCTTCTCTCCTTGGGTCTGCTGTTGGGGGAGCCCATGTTCTAAAGGATCACCTTTGAACCTGTCAATCCCACCAGGTGAGAATAAGACCACTACCACAGTTTTTGAGCCAAATTTGAAGCAAGCTTTATAAACACTGGCCAAGACAATGGACACTGGCCAGGTTCATACCCAGGACTCCCAGAGAATGGGCACAAATTACATTAGTCCAGTGCTTATAAAGGCAAAACCTCAAGGCTACATACTTCCTGCCTGTGTCAAAAGGGGGGTAAGCATACGTGCCTATGTGTGATCAGTCACATCCTGTGCAGTTGAGGCAACCAACCATGTTTACTGAAGTGAAAACATGTGGCTTGTTTATATGAACAACAGCCCCCAGCATTCCAGGAAGTCATCTGTTCTTGGGTACATAGGGCTTACAGGTTAGAGGCATTTTTGTTTTATAGATCTCTTAAGCATACTAATTAAAACTTAAAGCAACTTTAGCCCTCACAGAAACTCCCCATCCCCACTTCTACAGCAGCAGGTAGGAGAGGGTGGGAACGAGTGACCTGCTTAGAGAAGCAAGACATAGTCACGATAAAATGCAGAAAATTTGACCCTCCTGGGGGAAGAATAGTTCACAGCGTCAATCTCCACTCCTCCCTCACCATACCTGCAGAGCCAGAACCAACAGCACTCACCCTGGCCTCTTCCCCCACACTAACATCTGTGGAAGTCTTTTTTCTTCCTTTCACGAGCAGAACTGCTGCATACAAGTCCACTCTTGCTATTTTCCAGTTAATTATATCCCTCAGACACTGCACAGACCCCCATATCCAGGCCCACCCACTCTAACTCAGGGAGTCAGGACACTGGAAAGTGGGCCTTAGTGGGTAGAAGGCAACAGCTGCCCACAACCCACCCTGGGTTGATGAGATGTCACCCCACTACAATCCCTGGCTTTTCTTTAGCTTAGGAACCAGATGAACCTCAAATGACCAGCTCCGTTTAACAAGGACAGATAAAGCATGGAGGCTCAGATCTGTTATCCTGGCTCTTGGAGGGCTGAAGCAAATGGATTTTGAGTGTTAAGTCACCTTGGGCTACATAGTGAGACCCTGTCATGTGTGTGTGGTGGGGGGGGGTATATGTTTGTGGAAGGGTGTTGTCTGTGTGTGTGTTGATTATGTGTCTGTGTTGTATGTATATGTATGTGTTGTATGTGTATAGGAAGACATGGGATGTGTACATGTATGTGAGTGCATGTGGAATGTAGAGGCCAGAGGTGGACACCCAGTACCTTCTTCTATTATTTTCCACCTTATGTTTTGAGACAAGGTCTCTCATCATTGATTTGTCTTGCTAGTTGGCCAATGAGCTTTGGGGATCCTCCATCTCAGCCTCCTGATTCCAGGGTCACTGGCCTGTGTTAACACTCCCAGCTTTTATGTGGGTACTGGGGAACCGAACTCAAGTCCTTATGATATGTGCACAAGCATAATATACTACCCATTGAGCCATCTCCCCACTTCAATGACAAACTGAAGTTCCACTTCACTGAAGTTCACCCTGGGGGACTAAAGAGTTTAAGGGCTTACTTACAGGGCATGGCTGAGGGGTTCTGTGTGGGAGTCTGTGGGAGACCAGCTCCAACCTGCTCCCACCTTTCAAAGGGTTCTTGGTTGGAGAAGAGAGGAATGAGGAAATGATAGACAGATAGAAGGAGACGGTAAGACAGACAGAGACACAGGATAGCTTGGGGAGGGCCCTGGGTTTATACCCAGTCACTGCTAGGTGTTTATTCAAAAGGGCTTTTTATACAAATGCCAAAGGAGAGGCAAAAGACCTCCCCCTTGCAAGATCAAAGCACACTGTACAATCAAGTGTAGACCCTTCAAAACACCTGGTAACCACGCCTGTGGTCATATCATACCATTATGCAGCCCTGCTGGGTAAAGCAAGGCCAGATTCTCTGACCCTGAGTAAGTTCTCACTAAAAAGCCTCTGTGGGTCTCCACAGCTCCCCCTTCTTAATAATATAAAGGGCCCCTCAGACCCCTTAGACAGACTGTGCCTATCTAAGATCACCTTCTTCCACCAGACAGTCTTACCTGTCTTTGAGGTGCACTTTCCACCAACTGTACTCTGTCTTAGCTTGACAGCTAGCAAGAAGGACATACCCATCTCTGACTACCAGTCTCTGGCAGGGGAGAGTGCAGAGCTTAACTCTATGCAGATCTGAAGCTGCTTTTCCACTAAGAGCTTGCAAATAGCTGGAATAATTATAGCAACACTTCTGCTCCTTACGGCTGCTAGGCCTCCTAGTAAAGAAGTAGAGGATGATAAAGATGGAATGGCCTTTTTGGAATGGGTCTAAGATGACTACAACAGTCTTAGCTGCACCAAGCCCTTTTTTAAATCAGTAAACTGATGCAGCTGCATCAAATCTAAGGACTCCTTAGCATCACCATTAACATTAACCGGTTAACATCATAATTCTAGCATGAACATTACTATACACAAATAATTACAATTCTCATAAACTTACATCCAAAAGCAAACTCTTAATAGAACTATTTACACTTCATAAACTTTAGCAAACATCAAAAAGAAATTTCTTAATAGAACTCTTTGCATTTCTTGCTAACAAAACACAGAGTACATTAATACAGGCTAACATCCATTCAAGGGGCAAGAAAATTTTTTTTTAATTAAAGAGACTGAGTGTGGGGGACCTACCCATTTCTTTGGTACTCTTGAGGAGGGAGGATGTGGTAGTATTGTGTTCCTCAAAATATTGTGTACCCTAATAAACTTATCTGGGGTCAGAGAACAGAAAAGCCACTAGATACTTAGGATAGGCAGTGGTAGCACACACCTTTAATCCTAGCATTCCAGAGGCAGAAATCCATGTGTTCAAGGATACAGCCAAGCATGGTGACTCACACCTTTAATCCCAGAAAGTGAGCCTTTAATCCCAGGGAGTGGTGGTAGAAAGCAGAAAGGTATATAAGGCATGAGGACCAGAAACTAGAAGCTTTTAGCTGGTTAAGCTTCAGGCTTTCGAGCAGCAGTTCAGCTGAGAGCCATTGGGATGAGGACATAGAAGCTTCCAGTCTGAGGAAACAAGATCAGCTGAGAAGTTGGCCAGGTGAGGTTAACTGTGGCTTGTTCTGTCTCTCTGATCTTCCAGTGTTCACCCCAATACCTGGCTCCAGGTTTGATTTTATTAATAAGAACTTTTTAAGATTCCTGTTACAGGAGGAGGGAGAAATATTTAGATAGAAAGATAGAGGGAAGAAAAACCAGATAGAAAAACAGGATAGCCTCAGAAGGGCCTGGATCATTATCCACTGGCCCCTTCTATCTCTTCTAAAGGGCTTTTATAGACATGCCAAGGGGTGGAGCAAAAGACCTCCCCCTAGCACAGCCAAATGCAGACCCTTTCCAATCACCTGGTAACCACTCACATGGTCAAGCCATCCTCTAAGGCAGCCCTGCTGGGTAAAGCAAACTCAGATCTCACTAGAAAACCTTTGTGGACCTCCACAACTGAGGAATATTAATTCCCCCTTTTCTTTATAAATTTTTAAGCTGCATCTTAATCCTGGATAGAAAAACCCAAACTTCTCCATTTCTACACACAACAGTTCCATTTTTTACACAAACAGTTCCACAAAGCAGTTCTTGAGTCACCAGTTAATAAAGTTGTAGGTAAAATCAAAATTGTCCCATTGCATTTGAATCACTCCTGTCCATCCCATTTCTTAAGTCTGAAAAGTTCAAAAAGTCAGTTCTGATACCAGTCTTAATGTTCCACTGAAAGCTTTCTGATACCAGTCTTAAAGTTCCAAATATGAAGAGACCCACAACCAAAAACTTTTTGAAGTTCTGTTGTATGCAACAACTCAGTCCAAACAAGAGTCTCTGAAACTTCACTCAGTTACAGCAGCATTTTACAGCAGCCTTCCCCTAGGCAATTTTGCCCCAGGGCGAAGGTGGCTGTCACAATAACTGAGCTGCTGCAGAGCTCTTTGAAAAAGACCTCCATGCAGCCAGCAAACAGAAGCTGTGTGACTTTAGCTGCTGACTCTGTCCATTCAGCTTTTACAGTCCCAGTTCTTAAATACCAAGTAGCAGCAAAACCTTTGTCCCAAACTCATCCTCAGCAGTCTGTCTGTGCCTTCTGTAGCTGGCTCATCCACGTAGGACCCCTGTGTTCTGAGTCCCGGAAGGCTCTTTCATGCCTTGCACTGTACAGCTCAAGTTGCTGCGCAGCTGCTATGAGCTATGGCTCTCAGTCAGCACCTCAGGTCTGGGAGGAAACCCAGTCGTGGCCACTGCTTTGCCAGTGACCTTGCTTGCATCCTCTGTGTGCTACCTTCCTTGCGTGGCTGAATGCTGTGGGTCTCCACAGTTCTAACAGGAGTATGGGTGACCTGAAGCCACACTGGAAAGTCTTCCCTCAGTATGGACAGTGGCTTCCCCACAGTGCAGCCTGCTCTCTCTAGTCTTCCCGCCTTTATGTTTTAGCTCCTCCCCAAGACCTCTGCCATGAGGGCAGAACCGCACTCAGCCGGCTGGGAGGAGGGGCTGGGTGCTCAGTGAGGGTCCAGTGACCCCACCCACACCCTCCTCTTATGAAGGAACATCAGTAGTAACAGGTCCAGCTGTGATGATCTTTTTAAATTTTAGATTTATTTATTTTATTTGTGCAAAGTTCTTTGCTTGTATGTATGTATGCATGTATGTGCAACAAATGTATATCTGGGCCCTAAGGAGGTCAGAAGAGGACACCAGATTCCCTGGAACTGAAGTTCCAGATGGTTGTGAGCTGCCATGTGAGTGCTGGGAACCGAACCTGGGACCTCTGCAAGAACAACTGTTGAGCCATGTCTCCAGCCCCTGTGATGGTCTTTCTAAAGCAGAAAGAATTGGTCATATGAAGACAGCTGTTCTTTGGCTTAGAGGACAGTGCTGTGCAATGTCACCTTAATAACAGAAGCTGAAGCCAGCTCTACACATAGGCTAATATAACCAGGGTGTGTGCTGTTCGGCTGCAAGGCTTTGCATGTTCCAAGATTACAGAGAACACAAGATAGTCATTAATAGCATCTTCTATGGTCTGTACAGTCCAGAGAATGAGCTACTACAGCCATGCCTCTGTGACATCCAGGAGAACTCAACTAAGGATGCCCTGCTAAGAAAGACTGCGAGCACCTCCATGGGGCACTCATCGTCTATATGGCATAGGACCCCCTCTTTCAGAAACCTGTAAGGAGGAGCCACACTGCCTCATGAGGCTGCCATGCTGTCCTTCTTCGATGTTAAGAACCCACCTAGTTGTGGTAATCAACAGCCTGGGATACTTCAGCCCCAGTGTGGGGGGTGACTAATAAATGTAGATGTTTTCAAAGATTTATTTTATTTTTAAGTATGTGTATCTGTATTATGTATGTGCACACGAGTGCAGGTGCCCTCAGAGGTCAGAGGCACTGCATATACGGAAGCTGGAGTTCTAGGCAGTTGTGAGCCTCCAGGCATGGTGCTGGAGCTGAAACTCAGAACTTCTGCAAAAGCAGTTTGTGCTCATGATCACCCAGCCATCTTTCCGGTCCTTCTAGCCAATACATCTGAAAGGACAATTCCTCATTTTCTCTCTTGACCCCTAAATCTCGTACTTTACGAAATGAAAGAAGGAAGGAAGGGAGGCAGGAAGGGAGGGAGGGAGGGAGGGTGGGAGGGAGGGAGGGAGGGAGGGAGGAAAGAAGGGAGGGAGGGAGGGAGGGAGGGAATTCCAAGAAGAATCTAATTCTTCCCAACTAGCTTGTCTATGTCTCCATTCAGGTTTGCTGAGGATGTTGAGCTCACCACATTGATGTGTCATGGGGACCTGGCTGGCTCATGGTGCTTTTATGTGGCAGCTTAGAGTGGCAGATTGTGTCCTGTGTCCTTAAGGAGCTGTGGTACTTCTACTCAGTTCATCAGCTGGCATCTGTGGCAGATACAAAGACTGGGGCCTGCTGTGTGGTCCCCTGGGTCCCCTTTGTGTTCTCTGGGCATCTCACAGGGATCAGGCCTCTGAATCTGGTAAAAGGTGATCAACTCTGAGTGTGGCAGGCTGGAGATCCTGGGGGTGAGCCCACATGCCCTGAGGGATCTTGGTAAGTGACCCACCTGGCTCATGGCAAGGCACCCCCTCCTCCTTGTTCTCCTCTGGCATTTTCTGGAGTTACCTCCACAGTAAACTCTTTATCCTGGACTCTGTGATATGGCTATGATCTGAGAAGTCCCCCCAAAACTCACATATTTCAGGCTTGGTTCTCCAGACAGTCACAAGCAGAGCCTGACCTTACAAAGGGGACAAGATCACAGGACTCTGCCCTCACCTGGGGGCTCATCTGCTGACAGAGTCACCATTCCCTGGGCCAGCAGAAGTGGGGACTTATGAGGTAGGGCTAGTCACAGGCACCGTGATACTCTACTTTGCTTTAGACTCCAAGCAAAGGGACCACGTGCTCACGGACCAACTCTTTAGAGACTGAGCCACAAATGAGCTTCTACTCCTCCTCAGTTGTTTCTTCTGGCATTCTCAGTCTCAGGCGGATACTGAGGGCTGAGATTAAGAAGTGTGGTGGAGCCGGGTGGCGGTGGCGCTTAGACTGAACAAGAGGACATAGTTCTTGCTCTCAGAGACCTTGCATCCTTGCGTGCAGGGAGCAGACATCACAAAGAAACAAACCCGGTGTACACAAGCTCCTCCATTGATGAGATATTTGTCCCGGCTAACGTGGAACGGAAAATTGTCATCTCACTATTTTGTTTGGAGTGCTAGGATGGAACCCAGGCCTGTGAGCATGCCAGGCCAGGATCCTGCCTCCAGCCCCTCACTGGAGGCTCTAGGCAGCGGCTCTACCACTGAGCCATGTCTCAGCCCTTTACTGGAGGACTCTAGGTGGGTGGTGCTCCCCTTAACTGATTCTTAATCCACAGCTCTGGGCAGTGCAGAGATGGTCTGTGAGACGCATCCTGTGGCCACAGCCAGCATGGGCATTGGGGAAGCCCCTACATCTCCAGTTCTGTACCCTGTGTGAGAGCGCCTTGGCTGTAAAAACAGGATTCCTGTGAGATTACAACTGACCTGCCTTGGAAAGGACTGTCTGTTGGTACAGCCTGCCTCACCTAGGGTGAACAATTTCAGTAGGAAGGGATAATAGATCTACAGGAAGCCCCTATGGCTGCAACAACTTCCTCATTCCAAAGCTCTTCACCCGCCCCTACGAAGGGTCCTGGCCAGCTTTCCTCTTGCAGACCTCTCCATTTCTCTTGGGAGAGAGGCTGACCCTCACTGTGTTAATAAAGTGTGTTAACAAACAGTCTAGTCTGTTGAAGGTCAGGCTCTGGTCCCTCTTGGCCTTCTGTCTTTCGATGATGTCTCAGAAATTTAACATCCCTCCAAGGGCAAGCAGCTTCTCTCTCTCTCTCTCTCTCTCTCTCTCTCTCTCTCTCTCTCTCTCTCTCTCTCTCTCTGTATGTGTGTGTGTGTGTGTGTGTGTGTGTGTGTGTGTGTGTGTGTGTGTTAAGAGACACAGATAAATGTGAGGATACAGATTGATGGAAGTGATACCTGATCACTTAGGCTCAAGGTGAAGGGCACAGAAGCCAGGAACAGAAAGGCAGACTCAGCTGACAGCGGGCAGGCTACTGTGTCCTCTGGGAGAGTGACAGGCAGTAAGGACAAGACTTTGAGGGTCAAAGAGAAGTCAGTGTCCACTCAGGTCCCCTGGAGCCCACCCAAGAGGGGTCAGGACACAGCTATCAGTGAGCTAGTTCCTGGGGTGTTCCGTGTTGGGAGCTGCCATGGAGGGATGGATCTCCTAGAGTTGCTGTAACAAATGACCATATGCAGGGTGGAGAGGTGGCCCAGCAGTTAAGATCACTGGCTGCTCTTCCAGAAGACCTGGGTTCAGTTCCTAGAACCCACGTGGTGGCTCACAACCTTCTGGAACTCCAGTTCCAGGGGATCTGATGCTCTCTGGCCTCCAAGGTCACCAGGCATGCATGTACAAACATACATATAGGCAAAACACTCACTCACAAAAGATAAAATGAAACAAAATAAAACTTTTCAAAAGAGACCACATGCATGGTGTCTTACAGTGACAGAAATACACTCTCTCTGTGTTCCAGAAGACAGGGGCTTGAAAATAAGTGCCAATCCTCTTCCAACTGCTGGTGTCTTCAAGTAGTCCTTGGCTAGTGGTTACATCACTCCAATGGCTGCCTCTGTCTTAGTTAGGTTTCTGTTGCTTTGGCAAAACACCATGACCAAAGCAACTAGGGGAGAAAAGGGTCTGTTTCACCTCACTATTCCCAGGTCACAGTCCGTCACGAGGGGAGTCAGGCAGGGACTTGGATTCAGGGGCTGACGGTGCAGAAGTCATGGAGGAACTCTGCTCCTGGCTTGCTCACCACACCTTGCTAGCCTGCTTTCTTTCAGCGTCCAGGCCCATGGGGAGCACCACATTGCAGTGAGCTGGGTCTTGGGCCCTCCCCAACAACCATTAATCAAGAAAATGCCCCACAGGCTCACCTACAGAGGCGTTTTCTCAATTCATGTTTCCTCTTCCCGGACATGTCTAGATTTGACAAAAACCAACCAGTCCATGTCCTAGTCTGTCTTAGGTAGTGGAAGCTGGCCTTGAACTTCAAAAATCCTCCTGTCTCAGCCTCCTGAGAGCCAGGATCACAGGCATCATGTCTCACTTCTTTACCTTATAAAAACATCAGTCATCAGAGTCTTCTGGGGATGGGATGTAAACACATTCACACGCGCACACCCCCCCCCCCCCATTCTCACTTTAAAGGGAGTAAGAGATCGTTTATTCTGGAGCAATTCTGAGTAACCATGGCCCAGGAACACAGGTTTAGGTTACCCCAAATTCCATGTTCCATGTGGAAACAGTTTCATGAAGTTTTACAAAACAGCAAGTCATAAATCAAGGTTTAAAATACACTAGTGGTGGGGGCTGGAGAGATGGCTCAGTGATTAAGAGCACTGGCTGCTCTTCCAGAGGACCCAGGTTGAAATTTCAGTACCCACATAGTCACCCACGGCTGTAACTCTAGTTCACAGGATCTGGCACACTCTTCTCAACTCCACAGACACCAGGCAGACATACATGGTGCACAGATATACATGCAGATACACACACACACACACACACACACACACACACACACACACACACACAGAGTGTGTGTGTGTGTGTGTGTGTGTAAGGCAAACACTTATACACAGAAAAGAATAACTTCTAAAATAAAATACATTGGTGGGTACATCAGAGAGGCAGATACATCGAGATGGGGGAAGCTTTCCTATAGGCCCACACTGCTATCTGATGACATTCTTAGATTTGGGTTGGTGGAAGATAAGGATCTGCTAAGTTAATAGGTTAGAAAAGTTTGTGTTAGTCACAGATGTTAGTTCCGATACAGAGATGGACAAGGACTTGTTCCGGGGCTAAGGCTAGCCCAAGATAAGGTAATTGGTCTCTGGGCTGCAGCATCCTGACTCTCCACATTAGTTTTGATCAATCAGTCCCTGCAGACACATCTTTCCAGGAATTCTCATGGAAGGAAGGGTTGAGACAGGGTCTCACTCTGCCGCCAGCTGTCTGGGATTATGTAGGACAGATTGCCTTGAATTTGTGGCAATCCTCCAGCCTCAAGCGTGAAAGTATTGGTAATTACAGTGGTTTTGTACTTCAAGGAAAACCTTGAATTTCTGATCTCTCTGCCTCTGCCTGCCTCCTCAGAGCTAGGTCTGCAGGTGTGCACCACCACACCTGGTGCTATGGTGTTTTGGTTTCTTTAAATATTTTGCTTTAAGAATTCTTATTTCTGAGGCTAAAGAGATGGCTCAGTAGTTAAGAGCACTCATTGCTCTAGCAGAGGACCTGATTCAATTCCCAGCCCTACCTGGGGGCCTCACAACAACCTGTAACTCCAGATCCCACACCCTCTCCTAGCCTCCAAGGGTCCTGCACACACATGGTGCATATATGTGTGTGAGTGTGTCTGTGTATACATATATATGTGTGTGTGTGTATACATACATATATGCAAGCACTCACACATGCATATAAAATTAAAATAATAAATTTTTCTTAAAAGAATTTTTATTGAAGTATGTGTGTGTTTGTGTCTGTGTCTATGAACAGCACATGTGTAGAAGTTAGAAACAACTTGGGGAGTTGGCATGGTCACCACGCTTGGTGACAATTGTCTTTACCTGCTGAGCCATCTGCTCTGTCTTTTTTGTGGGGGGAGTTTGGTTTTTGAAGACAGGGTTTCTCTGTATAGCCCTGGCTGTCCTGGATCTCACTCTGTAGACCAGGCTGGCCTTGAACTCAGAGATCCTTCTGCCTCTACCTCCTGAGGGCTGGGATTAAAGGTGTGTGCCACCACTGCCCAGTTTCATTCTTTTTTAAAAATAACTTATTAATATTTTTTTTAACTTTTTTATTATTTTATGTGTATGAGTGTTTTGCTCACATGTATGTCTGTGAACCACCTATGTGCCTAGTGCCCATCAAGGTCAGGAAGGGAGATTAGATCCCCTGGGACTGTAGCTCCAGGAATTGTGAGCACCATGTAGGTGCTGGAAATCAAATCCAGGTCCTCTGCAAGAGCAACAAGTGCTCTTAACCACTGAGCCAACCCACCAGCCCCTCTACTTTTTAATGGAGTTGTAGTTTCACTATGTACTCTGGGCTGGCCACAGACTTCTGCCTCAGCGTCCTGAGCAACTGGAGCTCAGGTGATCTTGAGGACTGCCCTTTATGGACCTCCGTCTTATAGGGCGTTCAATTCAAGCCACCCCACTTAGTTCCCAGTAGCAGATCTGGGTTCCCTCTGGGAGCTTTACTTCCACGTTTGTGGGTCCCACTTCTAAAGCACAAGATTCAGCTATAGCCAGCCAGGAAACCCCAGCCCTCAAGTATTCCCTTCAGCCTGAGTCACCCTCAGTCATACAGTGGACCCACTAGGGAGGACCAGGGATGAATCAACACCCTTGCCACCCCAGGGAGGCTCCTGGAAAATAGTTAATTACTTCTCACACCCAGAGCCAGGCCATAGTCCAGATCAGATTGGTGGTCCCGCTGCCGCTCCGGTGCCATCACACACCAAAGCCAATAGAGCTTTAATCCCACAGCTATGCTTTGATTAGAGAGCTGATGTCTTGTGTGCGACCTCGGGGACCTCATTATTTTCCAAACTCAAATAAATACTGTGTTCAGAGAGACGGAGGGGTAGTAGAGTGGGTGGAGAGAAGGAGACCAGCAACTTCATCTACAGAAAGAATCCGGACCTTGATGAGATTTTCAGTAAAACCCAGCACCTTCCACTCATGCCCACTTCAAGCCCACTTCACCCCACCCCACCCAGCCCCAGCCCAGCCCACCGGTGCCCACCCCAGCCCCACCTCACCTATACCAGGCCAGCCCCAGCCCAGCCTACAAGCAGATGTTCAGACTTGAAGGAGAGTTAGGGTGGGTGGAGAGTTGTCAGGGGACGTTGGGGTGGGAAGGTGGAGGCAGGATCCATGAGGGGGCTGATCCTGGATTTACTCAAGAATCTTGATGTCTGGAAGCTTTGGAATATCTTAGTCTATGAAAGGGGGAAAGTGTACTCAGTCAGGTGCAGGACTGTGGCCCTGGCTGATTCCAGGGAGGCTTTGAGAAAGATCTAGAATGTCTTTTTACTTTTTTTTTTTTTTTTTTTTAACTCTACATAGCCTTGGAATTCTCTCTGTAGACCAGGCTGGCCTTGAACCCAGCATGCCCTACCACTGCCTGGCTTTTTTTAAAATACAGCTGCTTGTTTATTTATTTGTGTTGGTGAGTAGCCCATACATATCATAACACACATGTGGAGGTCAAAAGGCAACTTTTGAAGTAGAAGTTAAGCCGCTCCTCTGCTTCCATCCTGTGGGTTTTGGGATTAAACTCAGGCTGTTGGCCTTGGCAGCGGGCACTTTTATCTGCTGAGCCATCTTGCTTCCCCAAGATCTAGAATTTCTTTCTTGTTTGTTTGTTTGTTTTCTGAGACAAGGTTTCTCTGTGTAGCCTTGGCTGTCCTGGAATTCGCTTTGTAGACAAGGCTGGCCTAGAACTCACAGAGATCCACCTGCCCCTGCCTCTGGAGTGTGGAATTTCTCTTTCTTTCTTTCTTTCTTCTTTCTTTTTTTTCCTTCCTTTCTTTCTTTCTTTTTATAATTTATTTATTTTTATTTTATGTGCATTGATGTTTTTCCTGCATGCATATCTGTGTGAGGGTGTCAGATCTTGGAGTTACAGACAGGTGTGAGCTGCCACGTGTGTGCTGGGAATTGAACCTGGATCCTCTAGAAGAGTAGTCAGTGCTCTTATTGGCTGAGCCATCTCGACAAGCAAATATCTGTTCACCGCAGGCAGGGAACCAAGGACAGACAAAAGAAAAGATTCCATCCCAGTTTAACTCTGTGAACCAGTGTGTATCTGGGTTGCTTATAAGAGCTTGGACAGATCAGAGGGAACTGCATCATCAAAACGCTGCAGCCCTGGAGTTCTCTGCATGAGTGGCCATGCTACAGCTGCATATCTGGAAATTCTCCCCTAGTGTCTCCTGTAAAGAAGGTTCAGATGAGCAGATGGGGAAACTGAGGTATACTGTGGCAGACTAGACCGGAGGATATTGCTGCTTTTCCTGTCAATGTGAACTTGGTTACCATCTACCTCCTCCTGTGGAGGTGTGTATGTGTGTGTGTGTGTGGGGGGGTTCTTGAGTGGTCACCAGGCTGAAGAGCCCTTGAGTGGCCTGGGTTCTGGAGTTAGGGTTCCTGAGAGGGTGGGGATCCCTGAGCCGTTGCTCACTAGAACAGGATCAAACACACTCTCCAAAGCAGGCAGAGTCCACTCTGGACTGTATTGTCTTAGCATGGGAGAAATGAGTGTGACACTGAGAAGATTCTGGAAAAAAAACAAAGCCTGGAAATGGGGGTTGGAAAGACGGCTCAGCCTGTGAGGTGCTCGCTGGGAAGGAATGAAGACCTAAATTTGGACTCTCAAAACCCAAGTAAAACAAGTTGAGCACGTGGTGTGCACATGTAATCCCAGGGCTGGAGAGGCAGAGACAGATGGTCCCTGGGGCTCCATGGCTGGCCTCTCTTAGTTGGTGAGTTCCAGGCCTGGGAGAGACCCTTACTCAAAGGTAGGGAGCTGCCACATGAACAGACGTTTGCATGCCCACCTGCACACTTGCAGGTGCACTTCACATACATACATGTATAAAATAATCGTTCAAGAGCCAGACACTGTGGTCCACAAAAACACATACAAAATTCAGTGAGTGGAACAGACACAGGGCAGGGCCAAGGTCTCAGAGAGCTGGGAAAAGAGAGAGAGCAAGCAAAAAGAATGTAGTGTCTGGTGGGGGAGGAGCAGGAAATGGGAATTGGGGAAGGGTTACATGTGACCGACTGGGCTTTCACAGCCCCTCTGTCTAAAACGCTATTCCACCTCCCTCCACCCAGCCATCATGTGATTTTTGATTTGAGGTTTGTTTAAGGCAGGATCTGACTGACCTTAAATTTGCTGTGTAGCTGATCATAACCTTGAACTCCCGATCTTCCCTTCTCTACCTCCCGAGTGCTGGGATTATGGGTGTGTGCCCCATACTCAACCCTTCCCCCCAGACAAGGTTTCTCTGTGTAGCCCAAGCTGTCCTGGAACTAACTCTGTAGACCAGGCTGGCCACAAGCTCAGAGATCTGCCTGCCTCTGCTTCCCCAGTGCTGGGATTAAAGGCGTGTGCCGCCGCCGCCGCCGCCGCCGCCGCCGCCGCCGCCGCCGCCGCCGCCACCACCACCACCACCACCACCACCACCACCACCACCACCACCCAGCTGTACCACCATACTCTTAAAAAAAAAAAAAAAACTTTTAGGGGGCTGGAGAGATGGCTCGGAGGTTAAGAGCACCGGCTGCTGTTCCAGAGGTCCTGAGTTCAATTCCCAGCAACCACATGGTGGCTCACAACCATCTGGGATGAGATCTGGTGCCCCCTTCTGGTGTGTAGGCATACATGCCGGAACTCTGCATACATAATAAATAAATAATTTTTTTTAAAAAAAGAGAAAATAAACTTTTATTGACTCTTTGTGGGTTCCACATCAATGCATCCAGATCCCACCCATCTCCTGGTCCCTCACACTGGACCTCTGCCCTTGCAACCTCCTCCCCAAAACATAACCAAATCTAAAAGATAAACCATAACATCTTTTAGTTCTGTTATTTCTCTGTTTAGTTTCTGTCCAAATAAAATAAGATTCCACACATGAAAGAGATAATATTAAAAAAAAATAAAAAATAAGCCAAAACCCAAACCAAGCAAAACAGAAACAAAAACAAAAACAGAGAGAGAGAGAAGAACCTTTCCACGGAGGCTGTGGTGTGGCCCTGTGAGTCACACGGTTTACCCTTTAGTCCATTCATCTTTACTCACAAGTTCATTGCCGTGAGTCATTGCTCTGGCTGGAGGCCTCTGGCTTCTGCTGCACCACAGATAATGGGCTCTCACTGGGGCTCCTCACAGACTTCCTGCTGTTGTTCTGTGTCGTGGACACCCTGCTGCTTTGGATCTGTAGGCTCCTTCCCTTCGCCTGCTCCTACAGTTCCTAGATGGGGTGGGCCAACTCACAGCCCTGGTTCTGGGCCTGGGTGGTAGCTGGGTTGGTCAGCCTGCCAGCTTTTCCTCATCATCAAACCACCCGGGGAGCACACTAGAGCTGACCCTGTTGTGTGTGTGTGTGTGTGGGGGGTGGCCACAGGTGAGCCAGGAGAGCTGACCCTCCCTCACCCCCTCGTATGTCTCCTACGGCAATGGGGAGCAGGGGAGAAAGAGGGCCCTGCACCTCACCTGGGCAAAACTTTAGAGCTGGCCCTGGTGGTATCAGTGTGGATGACCTGAATCTGAGGACCTGGGAGCAGGAGAACTGGCCCTGCTCCTTGCTGCAGGCTGCATTGGGTGGGCTAGCCCAGGCAGTGCCGGAGAGCTTGCTGGGGTAGTGCCCCTATACTCTGTTGTTGTTGTTTTTTAAATACGAAACGCTTCACCAATTTGCGTGTCATCCTTGCTCAGGGGCCATGCTAATCTTCTCTGTATCGTTCCAATTTTACTATATGTGCTGCCGAAGCAAGCACGCCACTGTACTCTTAAGGCTCCTGTGACACTGCCTGGAGGTAATAAGGACTTTGGGAGGTGGGACCTGGCATGGAAGAATATAAGCAATGATGGGCTGGTAAGCCAGTGCAGGGGTGAGAACTTGATCTGCAGTGTTTGCTAAGTCCCATGACTTGAGACCTTACTCCCTGCCAACACGAGTTGAACTCCCAGTTAAGAAAAGACATGCACAGGAGAGCCACAGTCCTGCCTCCAGCACGCCACTGATACAGCCTTGAACCATCTCAAACTCAGGGCCTTGATGGAATAAATGGGAGCCAGAGGGGACCCAGAAGGCACAGGCCTTCCCCACATTCGTGGGGGATTTCTCCGCAAACTCACAAACACACTCTAAGGTGCAAGTCACAGACTTTTCCCAGGTGCTTCTCAGTCCAGTCAAGTTGACAACTGAGATTAACCATCACATTTCTTTTAAAGCAGATTGTCTTGGGTATTTTGTTACAACAACAGAAAGCTGAGTGACATAACACTTCTGCTACTTGGAACTGGGTCATCCTTTGTTCTGAAG
Source organism: Peromyscus californicus insignis (assembly GCF_007827085.1). Classification (NCBI taxonomy): domain Eukaryota; kingdom Metazoa; phylum Chordata; class Mammalia; order Rodentia; family Cricetidae; genus Peromyscus; species Peromyscus californicus. The sequence continues at coordinate 128,496,332 of NW_026294606.1, forward strand.
TCTTGTCCCAAGCATTGTCGGTCTTTTATAAGATCCTTGGCCTGCTCAGAGTGCAAGGCCTTGAATTCCATACTTAACACCAAGAGGGGGAAAAAATTCCTGGCTTCTATACATAGATGTTGGAAATGCCCTTGACCCACATTGTAATCAGCAAACATGTCTTCGGCACCAACCCATGTCCCCTGGAGACAGAAGCACCCTTTGCCATTTGGAAGGAAGCTGTTTATTTATTTTTGATGTTCTGAAACTAGGTCTCATGTTTAGCCTCAGACTTCCTATGTAGCTGAGGCTGTCCTTGAACTCCTGACACTGCTGCTTCCACCTCTCAGTGCTGAGATCACAAATGTGTACTCCCATGGGAGGCTCTAGTCACTAGTTCCTGTGACTCTACATATAAAATCACCTGTGGGGGCTGGAGAGCTAGATCTGTGGTTAAAAACACTGGATGCTCTTCCAGAGGACCTATGTTCAATTTCAAGAACCCATGTATTTCCCAACAAACACCATCTGTAATGACACTCTTTTCTGGCCTCTGTGGATGACATGGTACTCAGGCATACATCCAGGCAAATCATATACATGAAATAAAATTAATAAAAATAAATATTTTAGCTGAGTGGTGATGGCACACGCCTTTAATCCGAGGACTCGGGAAGTAGAGGCAGGTGGATCTCTGAGTTTGAGGCCAGTCTGGTCTATCAAGTGAGTTCCAGGACAGCCAGGGATACACAGAGGAACTCTGTCTTGAAAAAACCAAACCAAACCAAAAATCGCCTGAAGAATTAACACAAACATCCCCTCAAAGTTTCTGAGACTGGACAGAGCCATCCCTTTGAAATAGTTCTAGCCTCTGAGGTCTGTCTAATATGCAGCTAAGACTAAGAACAGTGGTGGTGTGTTCGGATTCTCTAGAGAAACAGAACCAGTGTGTGTGTGTGTGTGTGTGTGTGTGTGTGTGTGTGTGTGTGTGTGTGTGTGAGAGAGAGAGAGGGGGGGGGGGCAGGCAGGCAGAGACAGAGGACAACCATGAAGAATTGCCTTAAATGATTATGAGGCCTATATACCCCACTGTCCATCCTCTGGAAGCCACTGAGACCCAGGAGAGCAAGTGGTGTGTTTTCCTTGGGGCCAGAAGGTCCAAGAGCCAAGACGTGGCGATGGAAATCCCAGTGTGAGGTCAGGAGGCAGTGAGATGGAAGTCTCTGCTTGCTACGGCTCTGATACCTGTTGGACAGACACGTGAGGAAGACCTGGCCCCCACAGCACCACAGGGATGGGGGTGGCACAGCCTGTCAGAGGGGAAGCCTAGTGGGAGGAAGTGAGGCCCTTACAGGGTACTGAGCCCCCAGACATCTCCATGTTTAAAAATTTTTCTACTACCTTTATTTATTTGGTGTGGGTTTGCACGTGTGTGTGTGTGTGTGTGTGTGTGTGTGTGTGTGTGTGTGTGTGTGTGTGTTGGCCTGTGCGTGCCACAGAAGACAACGTTGAGAAGTCAGTTCTCTCCTTCTATCATTTGGGTCCTGGAGATTTAACACAGTTGCTAGGCTTAGCAGCAAGCACCTCTACCCCCTGAGCCATCCTGCTGGCCCAGCTGCTGGGGTGTAAGCAGCATCCTCTACTGTAGGCGCCCACTGTGATACACACACCGCACCACCCCAGGCGCCCACCGTGATACACACACCGCACCACCCCAGGCGCCCACCGTGATACACACACTGCACCACCCTAGACTCAGAGTAACAAGGCCCAATGACCATGAAGCTTACCAACACACAGTCCTTCCTCTGCCTTTTGTACAGTTCAGGTTCTCAAGAGATGGTGCAATGTCCATCCAATCAATGTTCATTTACTTTGTATGATATCTGTAAGACCTTATGAACCTTCCCTGTCAAAGCCTAATCACATTTGGAAACACCATGCAAGAAACTCTGGAAATGGGGATGGGGCTGTAGCTCAGTGGAATGCTTGCCCAACACTCAAGAAGCTTTGGGTTCCATCCAGACATAAACTGGGTGTGGTATAGCACACACACACACACACACACACACACACACACACACACACACACTCACACACACACACACACACACACACACGGGGAGGCGGAGGCAGGAGGATCAGAAGATCAAAGTCATCCTTGGCTACTGTGTAGGTTTGAACCAGAATGGCCTGGCTCATATGTTTGAATTCTTCGTCCCCAGTTAGTGGAACTTTTGGGAAGAATTAGGAGATGTGGCTTTGTTGGAGGAGGTATGCCATGAGGGGTGGGCCTCCAAGTTTCAAAAGCCCAAGCCAGGCCCAGAAAATGAAAACAAACGAACAAAACTTCACATAAAAAGCCAGATCAGTGGTGCACATGTGCAATAGCATCATCCCTATGGCAAGCTGAGACGTGGAGACCAGAGACTCCCTGGAAGGAAACTCCTAGCCTGCTGGTCTGGAGCGCACAGCAGAGCAGCAGGAACAGGACACGGCTTAACAAGGAGGGAGGTGGAAAACAGCTTCTGAGGACTTTCTCCTGACCACACAGGACATGGCATGCATACACCTGCGCGAGCGCGCCGCGCGCGTGCGTGCGCACACACACACACACACACACACACACACACACACACACACACCCCGCACATACATGGACATCTTTGAACCTGGTCTTAAAACAACAGACATGAGTTCTTTTACAGTCCTGAACATCAAAAGTCTAAAACCAGAGTGTCCCCAGCCCCCCTATGAGGATCTGGGGATTGTCGTTCAAGCTTTTTCCAGATTCCAGCAGTGGCTCTTTGACTTGAGGCAGCCTTCAAGGCTTTCCCCTGTGTCCAGGTTTTTCTTCTCTCTGTCTTCTGTGAGAGGACATTTGTCATTTTATTTAGAGCTATAGAGTTAATCCAGGATGACCTCATCCTGAGATCTCTGCTGTGATTACATCTGCAAAGATCTTTCTACGAATAATATTCCATTCGCAGGCTACAGGGTTGGGCTTGGTTATATATTTATTGATTTTAATTTTTTGCACAAGATCGCATGTATCCCAGGCTGACCTCAACCGTACTATGTAGCCACTGAACTTCTAACCTTTTGCCTGCTTTACTCTGCTGGGATGACAGGCATGTGCCTCCCTGTTGTGTTTATGTGGTGCTTGGGATGGAACCCATGCATGCTGGGCAAGAAGCCTACCACCCAGTCATGTCCTCAGCCCTAGACATGCATACCTTCCTAACTCACTGACTAGACCTTGTTCCAGATGTCACCACACCTCTGTGCCTCTTGGGACAGCACACGGTAAGTCTTCCGTAACTGGAAACTACTGTTTCCTTCCCTGGAGATTTTCTAGCAAGCAGGCTTGCAAGGCTCAGGCAATGTCTGAGCCCAGGTATAAGAGCCCAGGGTCCTGGTTGGTATCACAGAACTGCCATCAGAAAGAGCAAAGGTGACCAGCTGTGGTGACACTTGCCTTTTAATCTCAGCACTTGGGAGGCAGAAGCAGGAAGATCTCTGCGGGTTCAAGGCCAGGTTGGTCTACAGAGTGAACTCCAGGACAGCCAGGGCTAAACAGTGAGACCCTGTCTGGAAAAGAAAAAAAGAGAGAGAGAGAGAGAGAGAGAGAGAGAGAGAGAGAGAGAGAGAGAGAAAGAAAGAAAAAGAAAGGAGGTGGGGGAAGGTGCTTATTGGTGTGTGGCAGAGTCTGTCTCCCACATGCTGGGACTGGAGATGTACACCCCAAGACTGGCAGAATCTTTACCTTAAGGCCTGTGCTGTGGGTGTCAATTGTTGCTTGAGTTGTCTGCTTTGGAGGAAGCTGTGTTGTTATTGTTTTGAAAGAGGGTCTTCTGTGTAGCCCAGGCTGGCCTTGAACTCACAGAGACTCCCCTGCCTCTGCCTCCCGAGCACTGAGATTGCATGTATGTGCCCCACACCTGGCTGCTAGTGTAGACTTTGTTTTTAGTGTTGGGGTACCCCAGGCCCTTGCACACCAGGAGAGCCCTCCACCAGAACCACACCCTGCCTTAAGACTGAGCTTTTTACACCCTTAAGTCTGGCACACAAGTCCAGCCTCCCCGAGAGGCCTTACTTCTCCCAGAACTGTCTTGTGTATGTACTTGTGTACAAGAGCACACACAAGTTCACATGTGCACCTTGTAACCCAGGAGCAGGGAATAAATGAAGGGGTGGATCTGAAGTCTCCTTTGCCACTGTCTCCTCCCTTAAAAACATTTGTTAGGTTAATGAAATGATACTTTTTACATGTACGAGTGTGTATGTGCACTTCCTATGTGCCCGGAGCTCTCAGGGGCCTCAGATACCCTGGAACTGGAGTTACGGATGTTTGTCAGTTACCATTTGTCTGCGGAGAATCAAATGCAGGTCCTCTGAAAGAATAGCACGTGCCCTTAACCGCTGAGCCCTCTCTCCGCCTTCCTTGACCACTGTCTAGACCAGCAGTTCTCAACCTGTGGCTTTATACGCCTTTGGGGGTTGGAGGTCACATATCATATATCCTGCATATAGATATTTACATTAAGGAAATATCTGATATTAAGGAAACTGGGCTGGGAGAGGTGAGAAGGAAGAGGTCTCCATCTGACTCCCCAGCACCTTCCTGTGTAGGTCTGCCTCAGTTCATTTTTCTCAGACCCATCCTAATAGATGCCCACTTGGACCATGGTTTCTGCATGCCTCAGTGTCCTCATCTGTACAATGGGCATGCTTTCAAGGGATCATGTAGGTAGCTTGCTATAAAGAGGATGCACACATGCCCAGCACACAGTAGGGACTCCGTAGACTGTGGCTGGGTTAGCACTGGGTGAGAGGAAGAGAGAAGGCCAGGAGCCTGTGAAACCAGCCCTGGGGGCAGGCTGCGCTCTACCACAGCTCTGGTGTTCCCTGGGAAGACCTTTGGGAGAAACAGAGGTACTGACACTGTCCCCCTCCACAGTCCCTGTCCTCCCGACCCCATCCACTCAAATTGCAGCCCACCCGAGAACTGGAAGGTGCCCGCAGGAAAGCAGCACCGAAGGGACAGCCTGCCAGGCACGATTCCACTTCCGTCCTCATTAAACCACACCTTCATTCTAATTCAAGTTCTGCAGCCTCCAAGCAGTCAGGGCCCATTACTCCTCAGCTGCTCTACCAGTGGGCCACCTTCTTCCCACCCGGCCCGGACAGGAGCGCCACGCTGCTCTCCTGCTCGCTCTCTGGCAACCAGAGAGACGCAACCAAACATGTATAAGTAGCCTACTAAATGTCACTCGGTACTCCTACTGCATGTGTCCAGCTGAGGTTTCCCCTTTGCCCCCAGCACTTACCCCTTTCAGCATGCTCTGTGGGCTGTTCTCCCAAATGCCAGTAGCGACACCTGACCCCACAGCTTCCCACATCCAGCTCCAAGGACTGATGTTGGCTGCTAAGATGCTCCAAATGTGGATCAGTTAATAGAGTGCTTGCCTGGCATATGCAAAGCCTTGGATTTAATTTTCATCACTGAGTAGACTAGGTGCTACTGATACAGTGGTACAGACCTGTAAACCCACCACCTTCAAGGTAGAGCAAGAGGTCAGGAGTTCAAAGTCAGTCCCCAGCTACACAGTTTAAGACTAGCCTGGGTTACATGAGACCCTTTCTCAAAGGGGGAAAAAAAAAAAAAAAAAGAGCCACTCCTTGGCTCCATCCCACCTTCCTGCATGCAGTATTACCACGTGCCAGGCTGAACCACAAAACGCGCAGTGGTAGCTGGAGACTCACCTTCACGGCTGTCTCCATTCCTTCCTCACTGCCCGCTAATGCACGTGTGTGGCAGCAATGGCGAACCTTGGTTGTCCGTTTGAAAATCTGAGAAGAGGAAACTGCAGGTGAGGAACCGTGTAGTAGTTAGAATCTAACTGGCCCCATAATCCCATAATCCCATAAGGAGTGGCACTATTAGGAGGTGTGGCTTTGTTGGAGTGGGTGTGGCCTTGTTGGACGAAGTGTGTCACTGTAGGGGCGGGCTTTGAGGTTTCAAATACTCAGGATACCACCCAGTGTGGCAGTTGACTTCCTGTTACCTGCACGATGTAGGACACCTGGCTCTTTCTCCAGCACCATGCCTGCCTGCCTGCATGCCACCATACTCCCCGCCATGATGGTCTGCACCTCTGAACTGTAAGCGAGCCACCTCAATTAAATGTTTCCTTTATGAGAGTTGCCGTGGCCATGGTGTCTCTTCACAGCAATAAGAAACCCTAAGACAAACTGTGTCCATCAGACTGGCCTGTGGCCATGTCTGTGGGGCATTTTCTTGATTACTAATTGACATGGGGGCCCCAGCCTACTGGGAGTGGCACCATGCCTGAGCAGGTGGACCTGGGCTGTATAAGAAAGACTGCCGAATGTGGACGTGAGAGCACGTCAGTGAGCAGCTTTCTTCTGTGGTTTTGCTTTAGATTTCTGTTTTGGGTTCCTGCCCTGGCTTCCCTCAGCCATGGGCTGTAATCTGTGGTCTGTAAAATGAAGTAAAGCCTTCCCCAATTTGTTTTTGGTCATGGTGTCTATCACAACAACAGAAAACCACCGAGGACAGAAATTGGTACCGTGTGTGGCGTTCTTAGCTGTGGCTGAGACGGACCTGGATGTGTTGTTTTGGGGAGAATTGGGGAAGTTTGGGGAACTTTTTTCTGGAAAAGCCATCGGGTGATGAGAACTTAATGGTCTGTTCTGTGGGAGACTGGAAGATAAGAATTTTCAGAGATGGTCGGGCGATGGTGGCGCACGCCTTTAATCCCAGCACTCGGGAAGCAGAGGCAGGCGGATCTCTCTGAGTTCGAGGCCAGCCTGGTCTACAAAGCGAGTTCCGGGAAAGGCGCAAAGCTACACAGAGAAACCCTGTCTGGGGCTGTGGGGGGAAGAATTTTCAGAGAAATTTAGATGACAGAGGCCTGGCTCATAATTTCAGAGAGTTTGAGAGCTTCTGAAAAACTCTCAGGTCCACAGTGTGAATCATTTGAATTGAAATATGTGGAAGTAAAATCTGTGCTTTTTAGGACTCTCCATGCTAGTCAGTTGTGGGGAAAATCCAGCTGTGGTAAATAAAAGTCCAGCATCATTGAGGCAAAGTCTTCTGGGAAGTATTTCCTTCGAGTCAGCACACAGAAGCTGTGGTCCAGAGGGGCCAAGGCTGCACACTGAGCCGGCAGGCAGCAGAACTTGGCAAAAGTGTGTAAGAGTCTCCTGCATGGTACTGACTTTGAAGACATGAAGGAGTCATGGAGAGCAGCTGAGGCTTGGCACTGTGGGTAGGTTTGGGGTCCCTATAGAGAGACCCAAGGAGGCCATTGGTGAAGGTGCAGCCTTAGTCACAGTGGTGACCACAGAATAGTAGGGATTTTAGGACCATGGGATGTCCACCAAGAACAGTGGCAGTGTGGGCTGGAGCCAGCCGGAGCCTATGAGACAAGCTGTGCGTCTGTGGATGGCAGAGTCAGAAGTGGAGAGCCCAAGCCCTTTGGAGTCCAGAAGATTAGTAGAAGTCCCAGATGTCCAATATTGAGTTTGTGGGGTTTTTGTTGTTGTTGTTTTGGTTTTTTTTTTTTGTTTGTTTGTTTTTCAAGACAGGCTTTCTCTGTATAGTTTTGGTGCCTGTCCCGGATCTTGCTCTGTAGACCAGGCTGGCCTCGAACTCACAGAGATCCGCCTGGCTCTGCCTCCCCAGTGCTGGGATTAAAGGCGTGCGCCACCACCCGGTGACCAGCAGTGCTCTGAACACTGGGCCATCTATCTCTCCAGCCCCAGATATTGAGTTTTTACACTGTTGGATTTTGTTTTTGCTTTTATATGATAGTAACTGTTACCTGATTCTTCCTTCTTGAAATAAAGAAGCATATCACTTATTTTTTATAAGAGCCTACAGTTAAGACACTTTGGATTTTTAAAAAGATACTAAACTTTTTGTTTGTTTGTTTTTTGAGACAGGGTTTTTCTGTCCTGGATCTTACTTTGTAGACCAGGCTGGCCTTAAACTTAGAGATCCGCCTGGCTCTGCCTCTCTAGCACTGGGATTTAAGGTGTGCACCCAGCTTTTTATTTATTTATTTCATTTATTTATTTATTTATTTATTTTTGGTTTTTCGAGACAGGGTTTCTCTGTGTAGCCCAGATTCTCCTGGAACTCCCTCTATAGACCGGTCTGGCCTTGAACTCACAGAGATCCGCCTGCCTCTGCCTCCTGAGTGTTGGGATTAAAGGCATGCACCACCACTGCCCAGCTGAGACATTAAACTTTTAAAATGTTGCAATATTTTAAGTCTGTGAGACTTTAAAGTTGAACTGTATTTTACATGTGATGTTAGCATGAGGTCTTAGGGACAGGAGAGGTTAGGCTTTAATGAGCTGTTTGTGTTGACAAACACAAATTGACAAGGGGTAGACTTGTGATGGCTGGTCTTGGCTACCAATTTGACAGTCCTGGAGAGAGAGAAGCCCCTCTGGGAATTGCCTCTTCCAGATTAGCCTGTGGGCATGTCTGGGGGCATTTTCTTGATTGTTCATTGATATGGGAGCCCAACCCATTGAGAATGGTGCATCCCTCAGAAGGTGCCCTGAGCTGTGTAAGAATAACTGGGTGTGAGCCTGGGAGGAAGCTAGTGAGCCGTTCCGCATGGTTCCTGTTTTGCGTTTCTAACCCTGAATTCTCTCTGTGATGTGGGCTGTAACCTATAAACTAAAGCAAATCCTGTCCTCCCCACGTTGCTGTAGATCATGGTGTTTATCACAGCAACAGAGAGCAAAGGAGAAGAGGCAAGAAAGTAGGAACTGGGGAGAGGACTATCAGGGTTAATGTGAGGGGCTCGATGGCTCTAGAGTGCACAGACAGACTTGACGCTGCTTCTCAGAACCCACAGGAAAGTTACACGGGAGAACTGACTGCACAGGGCTGTCTCTGACCTCCACACATGCACCGTGGCAGGCGCAATGTTCCCGATACACACACGTCATAAACAAACCATGCACATGATAATTGTGGTTGGGATGTATTGTATGAGAGAAGAATCTATTTTCAATTAAAAAAAATTTAAAGCATGTAAGGGGCTGGAGAGATGCCTCAGCAATTAAGAACACTTGCTGCACAGTCATGAGTTGGAGTTCAGATCCCAGCACCCACATGACAAGCCAGGTGTCCCGTGCATGCCTGTAATTCCAGTTCTAAGCAGAGACAAAGACAGAATCAAGGGCTGGAGACATGGCCCAGTGGTTAAGAGCACTGACTGCTCTTGCAGAGGACCTGCTCACAGAACCCACATCAGGCAGCTCATAGCTGCCTGTAACTCCAGCTCCAGGGGATCTGATGTCCGTCTGTCCTCCTCATATGCAGACATATACACACACATAAATAAATAATAATAATAATAAACATACTTTAAGAAAGATAAAATTGGAGGAATCACAGGCCTGCTGGCGGCCATTAGGGTCCAGCAGACGAAGGACGTTCACAAGCCGGCGTGTGGTCATTCCCCCGGGCTAGGAGGAGGAATCACAGGCCAGCCCGGCGCCTTGCAGGGCCAGGCTTCCAAGAGCCAATATATGGTGGGGTATGGAACAGAGGAAGAGAGCTGCAGATCTGAAGAGTAAGGGCGGTGAGGAACAAGATGATGTAGGAGGCCTTCTTGCCCCCTGGGGCCATGTTGACGTCTGGGCCTGGGCTGCTGCCAAGGGCCATGTCTGGTCCATGGCCCTGCCCCAGCAGAAATCTTTGTCAATGTCTGTGGCTCCTGTTATCACCGAGTTATGAGGATGCCTGGGATCTGGGCCACCACATATGCCACGTTGGTGCCCAAGGGCCATGCCACTGCAGGGACCACCACAATCTGAGTGGCATGTGCTGCCACCGGGGCCATGGTGACATTCTGGCCTGGGCTGCTACTCGGGACTATGTTTAGACCCATGGTCCCTTCGCAGCCAGGGTCAGAATTGATGTCTGTGGCTCCTGTTACCACCAAAGGCCGTGCAGATGCCAGGGGTCTGGGCTGACACCTGAGGCCATGTTGGTGCCTGAGGGTCAGGCTGCTGCCAGGGCCATACAGAGTGGGTTGGCCTGTGCTGCCACCCAAGGCCATGGTGTTGTCTGGACCTGACCCCACTGCTGAGGGCCATGTCTAGGTCTGTGGCCCTACCGCAGCCGGGGCCAGAGTTGATGCCCCTGAGTCCCGTTACCGCCAAAGGCCATGTAGATGCCAGGGGTCTGGGCTGACACCTGAGGCCATGTTGGTGTCTATGGGTCATGTTGCCATCGGGGCCATACAGATCTGAGTGCCGTGCACTGCCACCCAGGGCCATGGTGACATCCTGGCTTGAGCCACAGCCTAGGGCCATGTCTGGGTCCATGGATCTACCTCAGCCAGGATCTGGGCCATGTCCATGACTCCTGTTGTCACCAAAGGCCGTGCAGATGCCAGGGGTCTGTGCTGACACCTGAGGCCATGTTGGTGCCTGAGGGTCACGCTGCTACCAGGGCCATACAGATTAGGGTGACCTGCACTACCACCCAGGGCCGTACTGATGTCCGAGCTCAAGTCGGGGCTGGGGCTGGGGCCCTACTGCAGCTAGGCTCTGTGTTGGCGCCTGTGGCTCCTGTTACCACCAAAGGCCCTGAAGTTGCCCAGGGTCTGGGCTGTCACCAGGGGTCACGACAGAGTCCAGGGACCACACCACTGCTGGGCCCATCCCAATGTGAGAGGCCTGCACTACCAGGTCTATAGTCCAGACGCAGCTGGGGTCTGACTGATGTCCGTTGCCCGTGTTACCACAGTGGCTCATGTGAACCATGTGTGAACTGTGTATCGAAGTACAAGGGCTGTGGTGAGCTGGTCCCACCCCTCACTGGCATGGAGAGAGCTGACCCTGTCCCCCATTGGTCCTGCCCCTCATAGGAAAGCTGCTCTCCTCCATCACACTTGGGAACATTGGCCCCACCCCTCACCGTGGACATGGGAAAACTGGCGTTGCCTCTCGACTGAGGCAAGTGGTCCCTGCAGCACAGACTGACCAACTCAGCCACAGCCCACGCACACATCCTGGGCTTTGAGTTGGCACTCCCCAACATCTACCCCACCTGTGACCTGCTGGGGCACATAAAGGACTGGTCCTCTGGAGCCATAGCCACAGAGTCTCCACGACTCAGACAACGACAGGATTTTGGAGAGGAGATTCAGTGAGGGTTCAGCACTGATGGCGTACCCGAAGCCAGAGGCCTTGAACCTGACCAACAACACACTACACAATGAACATTTGCAAGGAAAGCTGTGTGGACAAAAGGGTGTGCTGCATGACACACAGCAGCTCCCAACGCCACCAAGACGAATGAAGAGGTGATGGAGAGGCGGGAAAGATGGAGGAGTGAAGCGGATTTTTCTTTTCTTTCTTTTTCTTTTTTTTTTTGAGGGGTTGTTTGTTTTTAATTTTCTGATTTTTATTTTTTTTTTTATTTCTTTTTAAGTTTCCCTTGGGAGGAGGGACACTACAAGGGAGAAGGGAAGATACAGAGGGACTGGGAAATGAGTGGGATTGAGATGCTTAATGTGAAATTCCCAAAGAATCAATATAAAAATATTGTAATAAAAAAAGATAAAATAAATGGGCTTGCTGGCTTCCAACCAAGCTTAGAAAACAAAAGTCCCATGTCCAAGGAGAGACTTGGCCTCAAAGAAATAGGTAAAGAATGACAGATGAGGAGGACCCTCACCTGGTGTCTTCTTCTAGTCTCCACGATGGTGCACACACACATTTGTGAACTTTCACATGGACACATACATGCACACATACAAAAAAGTTTTTTGGGTTTTTTTGCTGGGGGGTGGGGGGGTGGAGGGGGTGTTTGTTTTTTTTTTCAAGATAGGGTTTCTCTGTGTAGCCTTGGCTGTCCTGGAACTTGCTCTGGCCTCAAACTCACAGAGATACACCTGCCTCTGCCTCCTGAGTGCTGGGATCAAAGGCATGCGCCACCACTGCCTGGCACAAATAAGTTTTTTAATTTACAGTACAAAATAGGCCAGTTGGCAGAGAGAGACTGGAAACTCTTCCTCACTTGGGTTTCATTTGACAAATAGTGCATGCTCAGGAAAATCCCTCTCTATACAGCGTAAGAGAGATGAGCGTTCCGTAGGTGACCTCTACAGGTCATGAGGTTTTGGCCCAGGGCTTTCTGTGCTTTTCTCTGAGCTCACTAGCTCATGTATAGTCTCCAGTCCCTAGAACACCTTCCTTGTCTTAAAAAACCATCCCTAGGGGCTGGAGAGATGGCTCAGCAGTTAAGAGCATTTGCTGCTCTTCCAGAGGACCTGGGTTGGATTCTCAGCACCCACATGACCACTCACAATCATTGGTAACATCAATTCTGGGGGATCTGGTGCCCTCTTCTGACCTCAGTGTAAACTACATGTAAAACTACATATAAAATAAAATAAATCTGGGGCTGGCGAGGTGGCCCAGAGGCTAAGAGCACTGGCTTCTCTCCCAGAGGGCCTTTTCTGGCCTCTGAGGGAAATGCACACACAGACATACACTTATACATATAAAATAAATAAAAACAATCTAAACATTTTGAAACTGCAAAACTATGTCTATTCTATTTGTAACCATAGATCCCTATTTCCAGAGAAGGCCACATTCACAGGTGACAGTGACTAAGACTTAAGTGACCCTGTAAAGTCTTTTATTATAGTCTTCCCTGTTTACTGGGGGGGGGGCACAGGTGTATCATGGTGCACCAGTGGAGGTCAGAGGAAAACTTGTGAACTTGGTAGACACCTAGACTTCTTCCACCGTGTCATTCCTAGGGATCCAACCCAGGTCATCGGCCTTGGCAGCAAGGGAAGGCCTGGACTGGACAAGAAAGCTGTCTCACCAGCACATGCATTCTATTTTGAGGGGACACAACTAAACCCTGCTCCATGGACCCTTCATGTGTAAAGTCCTGCTCCTGTGCGGAGGTAACAGTACCCTCTTGGGCTTCGGGTGTGGGTGCATAGTCATGTGCTGACCTCACTTGCTCAGAGTCCAGTACTGAAAAATAAGACAATATAAAAAGAAAGGCTAATTGTGTGTGGTGGTACATGCCTGTGATCCAGCATTTGAAGGCTAAAGCTGTTCGAGGCCAACTGGGTTACGTCATGAGATCCTAAAAACCTTTATCAGATAAAACATCTCTTGCCATGAACCCCATTCCTCCAAAATTTTGTGTTTGCTTGTACGAATACAGGCGCATATGTGGAGAGGTCAGAGGTCAAGGTGTTGATCCTCACCTCCCACCTTGTTTGAGACACGGTTTTCTCCTGTTTGCCACTTGCTCACCCGGGCTGCCTGTTGCCGGCTGGTTGTCCGTAGCTGGCTGTTGAGCTTGAGGACCCTCAGTCTCTGCCTGTGATGCCCTGGTGAAGCACGGTGATTCTAGATACACAACGCCGGACTTCACGGGGGTGCTGGGCATCTGAGCTCAGGCCCCACACTTTCATGACAAATGTACCCACTGGAGCTACCCCCCAGCCCCCACAGTAGCAGCACAGTTCTAGGCCCCCAGTGAGTGCGTGTGAACACACACACACACACACACACACACACACACACACATACTGTTTACACCAATACTCACTGCACTCAGCCACTCATTTGTCAGAGTTTAGGGATGTACTTTATTTCATCTTTTTCTTAAAACATTTTATTTGTTGTTATTTTGTGTTTAGTGTTTTGCCTGCGTGTGTTTAAGTACACCACTTGTATGCAGTGCTCATGGAGGCCAGGAGAGGGCACTGGATGCCCTCGACCTAGAATTGCTGACAGCTGTGAGCTGCCATGTGGGTGCTGGGAATCGAACCTGGGTCCTCTAAAGAGCAGCCAGTGACCAACTTCTGAGCTGTTTCTCCAGCCCCGTTTTTAGCAATCCCGTGAAGTCTGTACCAGACAAAGGAAACTTTACAGACTAGGAAACTCTAGCCTGTTCTGCTGAGTCCTTCCCTCAGAACCCAGGCCTGGTAACTGACAGAGACCACTGTAACTGCTCGCCTCTCAGCCCCAGGGCCAACTTTCTTTGTGTCGCTGTGTGACATGAAACTTCCATGATCGTTTATCTTTCCCAATGACTCTGCAAGGAAAGTATGACCCTCATGTTCTAGATGGGGAAACTGAGGCAGGGAATGAAGAAGAATTTACCTAAAAGTTTGATTCTCTGTGGAGTATCAGTGAGCTTTCTGGTGGGCCTCAGGTTATATCTCTTGGCAGGCGGAAGAACGTGAAGACAAGGTCTGAACCCAGGCTTCTGAGCGTCAGTGGCTCTTAAAGCTTACCCTGGGGTGTTCTCACCCATGGGCCCTGTTCTTGGCCCCAGCAGGGACCTCAGGCCCCGAATGTCACATACCAGGGACTCATGTCAGCCTCAAGGTTCTTTAGAGCTTGGGGATCTGTCACTGGCACAGTGCTGATCCCACAGGGATTATTAATTAATGCTAATTGATATATCTGTTCACAGATCCAACCAGCCCTTTTGGGCCTAGACTATCCACAGGAGTAAAGTACAAGAAACTTGGCATCTTGCCAAGGACTCAGCCTCTTCACGTGCCGAGGATCCTCTGCTGGGGCTCACGAATGATAAAGGGGACAGAGGCACGGAGAAGCCCGCCACTGTGGAACCTCAAGAGTGGTATCAGGGTGGCTGTGGTGGTATATACCTGTAATCCTAGCACCGGGAAAGCTGAGGATTGCCAAGAGATTGAGACCAGTCTGGAACCTGAGCTAGAGGCAGGAGGATAAGAAGTTCAAGACCAACCTTGGCTACTAGCTAGCTTGAGGCTAACCTGGGCTACAAGAGAACCTGTCTAAAAAAAAAAAAAATGCAGTTCTCATTTGAAAAGAGCAAAGACATGGAAGACATAGGACTTTGAGGACCGAGCTACTAAAGGTACTGTGCATCCCACCCCCAGCCCCTTTCCTCTGTCATAAATAGGAACAAGAGTACCTTGTATGTAGCAGGTTATGGGGACACCCCAGACAACTACTACATCTGGGCTACATCTGGAGCACTTTTAAAAAATTTGAGGGCTCAGCGGTTTACAGCTTAACACTGCTCTTGCAGAAGACAAGAGTTCAATTCCCAGCACCCATGGGCTCGTAAACCCCTGCAACTCCAGCTCCAGGAGATAAGATGCAATCTCCCGGCCTCTCTGGGCACCTGCACTGATGCGCACAAACCCATGTGGGGACACACACACACACAATTTTAAAAAGCAGATTAAAATTTAAAAATATTTTATTTATTTTCACTTTGTGTGCATGAACGCACACTTGGTGCCTGCAGAAACTCTCAGATCCCCTTGAACTGACAGCTATGAACCTTCATGTGGGTACCAGGAACCAAACCCGGTCCTCTACAAGGGCAGCCAGTGCTCTTAACTACTGAGCCATCTCGCAGGCCCTAAGTTTTTGTTTTTGTTTGAAGGTAGCTGTGGTGGTTCAGGTCTGTAATTAGCACGGGGAGGGCTGAGAAATGAGGAGACCACAAGTGGCAGCCATATTGGGCTACATAGTGAATCCCAGGCCATCCTGGGCAACAGAGTGAGACCTGTCTCAGAACAAAATAAAATGTATTTTTTAAATGTTTTTTCATTTTTGAGACAGGCTCTTACTCTGTATCCTGGACCAGCCTGGAATTCACTATCCTTTGATGACTGGTCTTGGTTGTCAATCTGATTACATCTAGAACTAACTAAAATTCAAGCAGCGGGACACCCTGGGAGGGATTTTTCTTGATTGGATCTACCCTAAATCTGGGCTGCACCCTCTGGTGGCAGCCTATATAAATGGCATGGAAGAAGGAAGCTCTTGTTCTTTGCCTGTCCTCATCCTCACTGGCGATTTCATTCCTTTACTGACATTAGAGCCTACTTCAGGATTCTGACACATACTGAAGACCAGCTGAGACATCCAGCCTTATGGACTGAACAACTATTGGGTTATTGGACTCTGTTGGGAGACAGCCATTGTTGGACTAGCTGGACTGCATTGTGTAAGCCATTCTAATAAATCCCCTTTTATATATCTGTAGATTTATTCTATCAGGTTTTTGTTTTGTTTTGTTTTTTTGTTTGGTTGGTTGGTTGGCTGTTTTTTTCGAGACAGGGTTTCTCTGTGTAGCTTTGTGCCTTTCCTGGAACTCGCTTTGGAGACCAGGCTGGCCTCGAACTCACAGAGATCCGCCTGGCTCTGCCTCCCAAGTGCTGGGATTAAAGGCGTGTGCCACCACCGCCCGGCCAGTTTTTTTCTCCCCTAGAACAGTGGTTCTCAACCTTCCTAATGCCATGAATACAGTTCCTTGTGTTGTGGTTCCCCCCCCCAACCATATAATTATTTTGTTGCTGCTTAATAACTGTACTTTTGTTACTGTTATGAATCTTTTCTTTTTTTTGGTTTTTTTTCAAGACAGGGTTTCTCTGTGTAACAGCCCTGGCTGTCCTGGATCTCGCTCTGTAGACCAGGCTAGCCTCGAACTCACAGAGATCTGCCTGGCTCTGCCTCCCGACTGCTGGGATTAAAGACATGCACCAACACCACCTGGCCTCTGTTGTGAATCTTAATGTAAATATCTGATATATAGGATATCTGATATATGACCCTGTGAGAGGGTTGTTTGACCCCAACACGGTCGCAACCTACAGTTTGAGAGCCACTGCTCTAGAGAACCCTGACTAATATACCTTCTGTTTCAGTGTCTGAGTGGCAGGGTGACAGGCGTTTGTCACTGTCCCTGGCTCATGAAGCGTTTATGCAAGCAGAACACTCTGCATGCGATTGGTTTACAATAGACATTCCCTGCTTCTGGCCACTCTCTCACCACCTCTCAGAAACCTTGTACCTTGGTTCCTTTCCTGAGCACAGAAGGAGGAGGTCCAGCAGCTTCTCCCTCTGAACGGGTTTCAGGCAAGACCCTTTGACTCTAACCTTGGGGAATTCACTGCTAGTCGGTCTTACTCAGCATGTGTAGCAGTTAAGATATTTCTCTGGCCCCTCACTGAAAACAGAAGTTCCCTCGCATTCATGAAGACAGAGCATAAGGAGAGACAAAGACAGACACTCCGGCCAGAAAAATCCGACGTAAACACTTTACAGCAGACAGACACACAGCCGGCTGCAGCCGCCCGGGTGGGCTGGGGTAGCCAGCTCACTGTGCCCAAAGAGATCTTCTGGAAGACCACAGCAAAGGTTGGGGACGCCCCTGAACAGACACTCTGGGCATGACCTCATCTGGACATTCAAGCATTTGAGTGCACCCAACCCCAAGCCAGAGGTTCAGGAATGAAAGCCAGAGAGGGCAGATCTCTGGGGAGGTTAGTGGGTGAGCACAGCCAGCACTGTCCCACAGCAGGTACTTGGCCTGGGCTCCAGGCAGCTTCCCAGGTGTCCCTAGCCATAAGTTTCTCTCCAAAAGCCTTCTGGGATCTCTTGCCAAACCAGGTACTCAGCTCCCATTCTTGAATCCGGGTCTGATCTTGAACCTGGTAAAGGTACAGACCAGTTCTGTGCCTTCTGGTCCTGGTGCGTCTGCCCAATAGACGTTTTCTGCCTTTCCCTGGCTGTTCTTCTCCTAAGGCCTCCTTGTGCCTCAGTTCCCCCTCTGTACCCTGTGGGCGTGGGGTTTCAGGACAACCTTCTGGACTCTGACCTTGGGGAAAGCAGTGAGGGGCAGCTATGGTTCAGCGGTGGGTGAGGGGCCCCTTTGGATACACTGGGAGTCAGCTGTGGTGACCAGGGATCTACTCTGCATCCTCCAAAGCGTGAGATGAGCTCCCTTGACAAACAACAGCCAATGTCAAGAGGCAGGGACTCAGGAGCCTCAGAGACTGGGAAGCAGCAGCTGGGCCAGACACCACGAGCACTGAGCCGCTGGGGGTGGGAGCAGGGGCCGGGACACCTGCACTAGAGATAATGGAACATTCGAGGCTCATGTGTCTCCCATCAGAGTGTATCCCACCTGGAAGAGGCCTCTTATAACCTGGGTGCCACTCCCATGCCAGGCTTTGCCAAGGCTTTTTGAGGGGGGAGGCCTGAGATTGAACCCAGGACCTTATTCTGCGTACTCAGGAAGTGCTCTACCACTGGGCTACACCCCCAGCCCTAATATACATATATATATATACATATATATATATATATATGTGTGTGTATAAATTTTAATAAATATAAGTCTATTTATAAATCTAATATACATAATAAATCTAAATATAAATACATTTATATTATATATATATATATATTTTTTTTTTTTAGACTAGTTTCGTGTAGCCCAGCATGGCCTGGATTCACTAAGCTGGATCCCCTGTTTCCACCTTCTGAGTGATGAGTGGCGGGTTAGCACCAGCATGCCCGGTTTTATGCAATGCTGGGCATCGAACCCAGAGCATCGCACATGCTAAGAAAGCACTGTACCAACTGAGCCACATCCCCAGCCTACATGTCTTACATTGTTTTGTTTTGTTTGAGACAGGGTGTCATCATGCAGCGCTGGCTGTCCTGAGCTCCCTATGTAGACCAGACTGGGCTCAAACTCAGAGATCTGCCTGCCATTTTTATTACTTGGGGGAGAGGGGCCACAGCGCATGTGTGGAGACCAGAAGACAACCCCGTGGAATCGGTTCTCTCCTTCCACCTTTACGTGGGTTCAGGGGTTTGGACTCAGGTCGTCAGGCTGAAATGCATGTTTTAAGGAACTGACTCTGAAGCCAGGACATGTGCTAGGTCATCCACTCTTCTGGTTTATGAACCTGAGCAAGTCATGTGGTTTTCCTGAGCCTCAGTTTCTCTGTACAATAGAGATTCGTTCTTCCCTACTGTGAGTATGCACCTTCCCTGCCCTGTGCCAGCCGTGGCCTGTGTAAGTGTAATAGGACAACCACCTAATGAGCTTGTCCCCTCGTACAAGAGGGGCATCCTCATCTCCATCTCACACATGCTCAAAAAGCTTTCCAACCAGGTGGTGGACTCCGAAACAGGACTTAGCATCCCAGTCCGTGGCTAGGCGCTCTTCCTAGGACACAGCGCAGAGGGCGAAGTCTGGAGGCCTCGCCTCACAAAGCACACACACCACTCACTGGTGGCTGCTAGTGCTGCCGCAGCGCGGGGAGCGAGCGCCACCTGGGGGCCGCCGAGTGGAGATGCGAGCGCCACCTGCGAAAGTGGGTCACTGCCACCTTCCTCCCCGCCCAGGGCGCACCCTCCCCCATCCCCAGGAGTAGTTTTAGAAACAGCTCACGTTTATGAAATTCTCCTGCAAAGGACGCTTTTCTCAGCCAGAATTTGTCCACGTATTCATGCAACAGACATTTGCTGAGCGCCACTGGGCTTGTCCTGGTCTGGGGTCACAGGCAGGGGACGTTTAAACCTGTCAGAGCTTCTGCTCGCCTGAGGATGCAGGTTGGGGCAGGAGGACAGCTAGGACCGGACAAGGCGATCGCTGACCCGCAATAAGTGTCCTGAGGAGAAGGTGAAAAGGGGGATGAAGTCATGGCTCACAACGGAAGAGCCAGACCATGAATCCCAGAGGGCTCCAAGGAGGCGTGGCTTGTGTGGAGGGCTGAGGAGCCCAAAGCTTCCAGACACTCCATAAGGGTGTGGCTCAGTGGTCCAGTGCTTGCCTAGCATCTGTGAAGCTCCAGGACACCACACACACACACACACACACACACACACACACACACACACACTCACTCACTCACACTCACACTCACACTCACACGGATTGGTTTACGGTTTTCCAGTTGGGTGTGGCAGGTACAAAGGCCCTGAGGCAGAAAAACTCGGAAGTTAAAGCGCCCTCCCTCTTTTGCACACAACCGTTTTTCCCTGCGTGAGTGTCTGCACACCACACGCCAGTGCCCTCTGAGGTCAGAAGGTGGCGTCAGATCCCCTGGAACTGGAATTACAGGCGGTTGTGAACCTCCAGGTGGGTGCTGAGAACTGAACCCAGGTCCCCTGCAAGAACAATACACGCTCTTAACCACAGAGCCCACTCTTTGCCCCAATGTGCTATTTCTTTATTTACTTATTTATTTTGTGTGTATGTGAACATGTGACACATGGCACACACTGTGGCATACATGTCTCTACATGTATGTAGAGGACAATCTGCAGAAGTGACTCTCTCCTTCTACCATGCAGGTTCTGGGGATGGAACTCAGGCTATCGTGTTTGGCACCCGGTGGCTTTGCCCACTGAGTGATCTCATGGGCAGTTGATGAATTCTTATAAGAGAGATCAGGGTAAGCTGGGTGGTGGTGGTGCACACACCTTTAATCCCAGCGCTTGGGAAGCAGAGGCAGGCAGATCTCTGAGTTCAAAGCCAGCCTGGTCTACAGAGTGAGTTCCAGGACAGCCAGGGCTGCTACCCTGGGGTGGGGGTGGGGGGCGGAGAACTGGGGTAGCTAGGGATGAGAGGAAGAAGTGGGGCAGCATCAAGATCCCCTTTGACAGAAATTTGCCCTGGGGAAGAATAAGCCTCACATTGAGCCAAAATCTGTGTCATGACCCAGCTTTCCGCTGCCATGTCACCCACAGAAAGGACCCTTGGCTCACACGCATGCCGAATTCTCTTGGGCCTTTGTCTCTAACCACAAATTTTTAAAAATGTATTAAGCTAGATAAGGTTATGGAGGCAGGAGAACCAGTTCAGAGCCATCCTTAACTACATAGTGAATTCTGGACTATTCTGAGTTATATGACACCCTGTCTTTAAAAAAGGGTGGGAGCCAGGCCGTGGTGGCACACACCTTTAATCCCAGCAGAGGCAGGCAGATCTCTGAGTTCGAGGCCAACCTGGTCCACAGAGTGAGTTCCAGGACAGCCAGGGCTACACGAAGAAACCCTGTCTCAAAGCAAAAACAAAACAAAACAAATAAAAATAAATAAAGGGGCAGTGTGCTGCCAGACATAACGACTCACACAGAGGCCGTGGATACTATGGGTTCTAGGACAGCCAGGACTACATAATAAGACCCTGTCTGAAAGAAAGAAAGAAAGAAAGGAAGGAAGGAAGGAAGGAAGGAAGGAAGGAAGGAAGGAAGGAAGGAAGGAAAGAAAAGAAGACACATGGTTGGGGGCAGACAACTCCATTTCTAGTCCTCACATCAGGAAGCATCTTACTCCAGTCCTCAGTAACCTTGCTTGCCCTTCAAAAGATAAAAAGAAAGTATTTCTTTATATATGATACTGCTGACTGAACCTACAGCTTCCTGTGTGTGAGGTGATCCCCCTCCTGAGACCCTCAGTAGACTGCCCAGTTTGGCCTTGAACTTACTCTGCAGCTCAGGCAGACCTTGAACTGCTTCAGCCTCCTGAGCAGCTGTGGTGGTGACAGGCATGTGCAATACCCTGGCTTATGTGATCCTGTTGACCCCGATGAGGGACAGGCCTGGCTATCAGAGTCCCCTCCTTCCTGTGAGACCCCAGGCTCTGCAGCCACCTTGGCCCTAGGACCAATACCTGGCCTTCTTTCTGACACTGAGAGTCACTAGAGGCCCAAACGTGCCCCACTTCAGACAGCCTGCGCTGCTGGGGAGGTGTCTAGTGTCCCTTCTTCCCCGATCCCCAAGACCGTTACCACCCCATCTTCCCTGAGGGAGCTGGTATCCGTACCTTCTTTACCTCAACGTGGGGTCTGGGGTACAAAACTGCTCAGCCAGATGAAAATGTCCTCAAATCAGATGTCATGGCACACGCCTGTATCCTCTTCACAAGAAGTGGAGGCAGGAGAATCTTGAATTCACAGTGAGACCCTGTCTAAGCAAACAAACAAAGTTCCCTCCAAGCCCCTCATGGTAGACCCCAGCCGCTTCATGGCCCCCAACAATATTGTGCACCCCAACAATATTGTGCACCCTCAAAAAGGACCATGAGGAAAAAATGATTTGATTCCAGGGACATTGCTTCTTTCCATGCTCGAGGGGCCCCTGGCCAGACCGATGGCTGTGCCAGCCTCTGAGGAAAGCCAGGGCTGTCCACATGCCTGCTGGTGCGCTTAGGGAGGGGCGGAGCCTCTGGGGCTTCTAATTATGGCTTCAGCAGCACAGACTTAATTACTGCCTTGCGAAGGGTTAATTACTCCTAATCGGTTGGGAATCAGGCAATTTCCTCGCCTCCTGAGAACCAAAATATTTTCCCTTCTCAAAGCCCCCCCTCCCCCTTCCTCAGGCTTTTTCTACTTTTGAGTAGAGGGTCTGGGCGGACAGGGTGCGTCGGAATTAGAATTCCCACAGGGAGCCAACTTGAGGGAGCCTGGTGCTTCTGACTTTGGTCAAAAGCAGATTCTGGTCTGGAGCAAATCTTTGAGAGGTGACCAAGAGCTATGTGGGCGACTCCAGTTCCTCGGGCTCTGGGAGAATCCTGTCCCACCCCAGGCCTCAGTTTCCCCATCTGTAGAAGTGCTGACACCTGCCTGGATGGCCTCGTAGGTGAGGGTGAGTGAGTTGACACCAAGTGTGGGCTGGACTAAGGCCCACGGAGCGGAGAGGATGAGGCAGATGGGATGAAGCCCACAGACGGTTAGGAAGGCTGGAGAGGGGAGGGAGAGTTAGGTCAGGGTGGGAAAATGGCCGCGTGGCCCTTCAGGAGGGAACCGACACACACATTTGATTGAGTCCTGAGCCCAAGGGACTGGAGAGAGGTTGGTCTCAGAACTCAGGATGGGGGCGCTGTTTGCTAGGGAAGTAGTTTCCTGTCACTTGGGTGGAAGAAGGTTCTTTCTAAGATGTGGGGAAGATGGAGGAGAGAGGGACTTGGATGATAACTAATGGCAGCCTAGAATTGACCGTCACCTTCCTCAGGCTGGTCTTTCAGTCTTTGTCCCTGGAGTGTTTCTGAGGTTCCCACTGTTACTTTCTGCAGTGACCTGAGGGGAGCTGCCCAGGCAGGTGCCTCCTCCACCCAGCCTGGCTCACCTGAGTGAGGCCTCCTTGTGGTGCTGGTGACTCTGCTCTCCACACTGTGGGGCTGGGCTGCGAAGGGGAAGCTGGCACCTCAGGCCCGACCTCTGAGGCTCTGAGCAGGCCTTGCTGACAGCTGGCTTGTTGCAGCCAAAGCAGCAGGCAGGCTGTATGGGAGAGGCAGGGGAGCCACTGACGGGTGGGCTGATAAGGACCCTCTAGGCTGGATCTCAGCCCTGAAGGGGTTGGCCAACTTCCTGTTTACAGAGATGCCAGTGGCCAAGCATTCACTGTTCCTCCCTGCTCTGGCCTGGTGAGAAAGTGCTGGGCCAGAGACAGTGGGTGGGAGCCAAGAGAGATTCAAAGCTGGGCACTGCTGCTCTCAGGACCCAAACTGAGCCAGACTCCGGCTTCCACCCCCAGGACTGCTAATGTGTGTGTGTGTGTGTGTGTGTGTGTGTGTGTGTGTGTGTGTGTGTGTGTTCGTGCATGCACATGTGCTCGTGTGACTACATGTGTGTCTGTACTTGTGTGTGACTGCATGTGTGAGTGTGTGTGTGCTCATGTGACTGCATGGGTGAGTGTGTATGTGAGTGTGAAGGTCATAGGTGAATTTCAGGTGTCATGCCTCAGGAACCATTGCCTTGTCTTTTGAGACAGGTTCTCTCACTGCCAGCAAGCCCCAGGGGTCCTCCTGGCTCACCCTCCTCAGCCCCGGGGCTACTGCAAACACATGCACATCCCGCATTTTACTTGGTGGGGACTGAATCAGGACCTCACGCTTGCAAGGCGAACACCTTGTCCTACTGGGCCGTCTTCTCAGGCCAATACTATCAACATTAAATAGCACTTTGATTTATCTTTTTTGAGCCTCGCTGTGTTGGTCTCAAAGGTTGGCAACCCTCCTGCCTCAGGCTCTCAAGTGCTGGAATGTGCGAAACTGGTTCTGTTTGTTTTTGTGTCAAAGGCGGTCAGCCCAACAAAAGCCTGCATTTCCCACCACCTTCCCCTTTGTGCTGATTGGCCAGTGACATCAAACTGTGAAGTCTAGCCCTCACCAGTGGGATGGGACACAATCACCACCAAGTGAGGGGTGGAAGACAGAGGCAATTGTGCTCAGTGTGTCTGCTAGCCCGCTTTGAGTCTGGTGTACGCCAAATGACTCTCATTGTTGGTGCGTTTGTTCGTGGGACACCAAGATTTTTTTTTTTCCAATAATTTGGGTGTTCTCCAGGATTCAAATCCACCCAGGAGAGTGTTATGACCCCCTCCATTGGGGAGACAGGCCCCACCGCTGTGGTGGTGGCCCCAGGGTCTAAGGGAATGACACTCTTTTGGATCTCTAAGGATCACAGGGCAAACATTTCTCAGCAGCTTGAGGAGGGCCCAAGAAAATGTCATGCAGGCGGGTGACTGCTGTGCACAAGGCCAGTGCAGATGTGCTGGCTACGTTTTTGTCAACTTGATGTAAGCTCAGGTTGTCTGAGAAGAGGGAACCTCATTTGAGAATATGCCTCCGTACATTGGCCTGGAAGCTAGTCTGGGGGCATTTTCTTCATTAATGTGGGAAGGCCACAGTGTGGAGAGGAGAGGCCACAGCACCACCAGTGGGCTTTGGACACCCGTCCCCATTCCGATCCTGTTCCTCTTGTGAGTTACAGTGTGTGATCCTGTTCCTCTTGTGAGTTACAGTGTGTCTGCAGGAGCTGAGGAGAGCTGAAATGGAATTCAGATAACGCCACTTGGCATTCACAGTTACTATGCGTAACCCCTTTTCTTGGGGCTGAGACCATGAATTCTGACTGTTTCTTTGCTTTGCTTTTTTGGGTGTGCGGTGGGGTGGGGGTGGAGTGAGGGGTTTACCTGCCTAGGCCATGTGTACAGTCTCCTCATGTATCCATGCTAACCTAACTCAATGCTTTTTTCTGTTACCGTGAGCCCTGGTTGGCTCAGCAGATACCCTAGAACTTTCTGCACCACATGCTCCAGTCTTCTCCTCCCAGTTCTTTCTTTCTTCCCGTTTTGATCTTCATCATCCTGATGCCTAATGGGAGCAAAGAAATGAGATCCAGAGAAGAACACAGCGTGGGCTGTATTGCCAAGGGGTGAGATCAATGCATGCATTTTCTGATCAGACTGAGGAGGCAACTCCAGTCCTCTGTGAAGTTCTCTTATTTTTAGTGTTTTGTTCGTTTTGACACATTGTTACATGATGTATTTACTGGTTTCCAGAGGGGACTCGAGAGCTTTTCCAGCAGTGTGTCTCCAACTCTAAAAGCATCGAAAGGAGCAGACACTGAGACGTCTAGACTTGGGAAGCTCACGTGATTTGCAGCAGCCCAGGGAGAACTTGGGAAAGCACAGATCCCAACTGGGCCCAGAGAAGAGATGTCCAGGGGCTGGCAAGCTGCTGCCAGTGGGCGGCTACCCCGGCTGGAGCCAGGGAGACGGGCTGCTTAGGGGAGGCTGGAGACACGGGCTGTGCTGGGTCTTCATGCCTGCTCTTCCTGCCATCGTCTCTAAGTCTGCTTTCCTCTAACTGACACAGAGCATCCTTTCCCTTCTCCAGACTCCTTCACTCCATGCTTGTCTGCTTCTGTTTGTGCCCCACGGAGCCCTGGGCACCCGAGTTTTTACATTCCAGTTCCTCTTCTGTGGACAGACTAGGGAAAAGAGCAGGATGGCCACCCGCCTCTAAGCTCTTAACTCCAGGGCATCCTTAGCCGAGTCCTTCAGGATCCTGTAAACACCAGATTTGTGGGTTTGTGGTGTTTTTACTGTGTCTATCTGCTTCTCACACGCCCTCAAAACCCTAAGTGCCGCTATGGCAGATCACTCTGTGTACTCTCTGAAGACTGTGTTCTCGACAAGGTTTACCTGGGAATTTAAAAGCCCTATGGTTTACCAGTATGCACACTGTTATTATATTAGCCTGTGTATGTAGTTTGGATTCCACTTGCTTTTATTAAAGTGGTGCTGCACAACACTGCGGTGAGCCAAACAGCTGTCATTGGCACGACTTCTTTGCCTGCTTACCAGAGGTCTTCACAGCTGGACTTGTTGGTTATTGATGCTCCTTCATAGAAGGAGGGTGTGGGCAGGGTCACTGGACCCTCACTGAGCACCCAGCCCCTCCTTCCAGCCGGCTGTGTGCGGTTCTGCCCTCCTGGCACTTGGCTTTGAGGTCTTATGGGGGAGCTGGAGTATGAAAGTGGGGGAATATTAGGGCAAGTGGCCCCAGCTAATCAGCTATTGGGAAGCCGTCATCCACTCTGGGTGCAGACTTTTCAGTGTGGCTGCTTTGGAGACACCATGGTCCTCTCAGTAACCCCTCAGCCATGCTTTGTTAGTAAACTCTATGGTTCTCCAGGGTGAACTTCCATGAAATCAAACTTTTGTTTGTCACTGGGACTTTATGAAGAGGGTAGATGTTGTTAGTCCATTCCTCCGGCGGGGAGGGGGAAATAGTCTCACAACACCTGGTAAGTTTGTTATTATGCCTTATGATGTTAAAAAACAAAACAACCCCCCCCCCCCAAAACTAAAAAGCTTCTGCAGCTGTAAAGGTCTGAGTAAGTGAAGGCAGGTCAAAGGTGAGGCTTAGAGTTGATGATATCAAAATTTCTTCAGTCAAAGCTCAATACGTCAACGTTAAACCTCTGCTTATATCGATGGAGCTTAAAAGGCTTCAGGTTTTCATTCAAGTTTTACCTAAATATTACACAGTAGTTAAAAGGACCCCTGGGTGGCTGACTCCGGGTGTCCAGTGTCCCATGCTTGGAGGCTATATTAATGTGGTC
This sequence comes from Peromyscus californicus insignis, assembly GCF_007827085.1. Classification (NCBI taxonomy): domain Eukaryota; kingdom Metazoa; phylum Chordata; class Mammalia; order Rodentia; family Cricetidae; genus Peromyscus; species Peromyscus californicus. The sequence continues at coordinate 128,523,063 of NW_026294606.1, forward strand.
AGACGGATTGGAGGGGAGAATATGTTCAACTAGACCCCAGGGAATTATGGGACATCCCAAAATGTCCTGTAACTGTTGGGAGTCTGCTGTTCTCTTGTTCAGGGAGGCCTTGGAGACTCACCCAGCAGACTCTAACTCCTGTCCAATCTAGAAAGAAGAGAGTCTGTATGGCTGGAAAATTTCCTCCATGCCTCCAAGTAAAGCCAGAGCCGAGCAAGGCCTTTGACATACCCTCACACAGATGAAACAGCTGAAAAGAAGGATAAAGGGCCAGGGGCTCCTCTCAAGCCCAGGTGACCCCTGAGGGTCGGAGACTCAAGTGGCCTTAACAGTTAAAAGAGAAAAGGTTCATTTTGCTCACTGCAGTCTTAACTCCCCAGTGGGAAAATATAGCCAAAGACCAATGACTGGTGTTTCCTCGACCATCCAAGGGGTTGTGCTCGCCATACGTTAGGCTTAACTCCACATAGGGTGTGGTTTAGACAATTATTTCTCACTAATGATTTTCTTCGTGGTGAGAAAAATGCTGCCCAGGTTTAAGACCTCAGACCTTGGCTCACTTCAGAACCTGTCTGCAGCCAAGAGAAACAGAGCCACTGTTATTTTAACCTAAAGCACAAATGATCGTGAAATATCTCTTCTCTCTATCTAGAAGCTGTATGGGAGGGACCCCATATTGATTCTAGCCACTCCAACGTCTGTCAACAGGCCTGAAGGCAGAGCCTGGGTTCATCACTCTGAAGAGCAGCTTTAGAGCCAAAGACAGACAAGGAGCAGCAGCGGGTGGAGGCCTTGGGAGCCCATCAGGAGACCTAACAGACTTGGATTTTGACATCTCAAATGGCCTCTTCTGTCTCCGGGTGCCTCGCCCTGCTGATCAGCTTGTCTTCACGTCTGCAGTCAAAGGCCTCCTTTCCTCTCGACACCTGGCAGTTTCACAAACAAAACTACCCGTGCTTTTGGGGGGGGTCTTTTTTATAGACCTACTAGAGGGGAGCCCTGACTGCTGTGCCTAATGACCCCATTGGGCTGGAGGAAGCCAGATCGGTGTTCGCCTCTTCTTCATCTTGCAGCTGTCTCTTCAGAAAGCCGGAGAGGATACAAAACCACAGGAGGAAATCAGGGCAGTCAGCCCAGGTTCTCCTTGTGCTGAGGAGTCAATCCGGCCAGATTGTCCAGTTCAGCTCCCCATAATGGGATGAGACAAAGTTACCACCTTCATGAGGAAGGCAGGCGCCATTTTGCTGAGTGTGGCCCAGCCAAGTTCCAGGTTGTGGTACAACTTTTTGTAAAAAGATAGCCTTGCCAAATTGAATATAAATTAATCATGTGTTCCTTTGTGTGACACTTGAAGTATTTTTTTCCTAACATGGGGTTCCAGGCATAGGTTACCATGCCCAGATTGTCTGTCTTCCTTCCTTCCTTCCTTTCTCTTCCTCCTCCTCCTCCTCCTCCTTCTTCTTTTTTTTTTTTTTTGAGAGAGAAGATTTCTCTATGTAACAGCGCTGGCTGTCCCAACTCACTCTGTAGACCAGGCTGGCCTCCAATTCAGAGATCCGCCTGCTTCTGCCTCCCGAGTGCTGGGATCAAAGGTGTGCACCACCACCACCAGGCTTCAGTTTGTTTTCTTATTGCACTACTGACAGAGCCCTGTTCCTTGTGTGCATGCTAAGCCAGTGCTCCAGTGTGCACCCTCAACCTTTAACTGTAGGCTTCTACTGGGCAAATTACATGGTACATTAATTGTGCCTCAACAAAGCAATTAAAGTGTCACCAAAGAAAAACCACAGGGCTGGTCTTTCAGCTCACTGAGCTAACAAATACCCTGAGACCCTGTTCTAAAGAGGCCTGGGGATGCCCTGGGGACAAGACAAATAAAACCCCACTCTCTATGTGGCCAGATGGCATCTATACTTGTCATCCCAGCACCTGATAGGTAGAGGCAGGATGAGTCAGTTGGAGGCCAGTCTGGGCTACATGGCCAAACCCTATCTCAAAACAACAACATAAAGGGAGGCTGGGGGATGGCCCAGTTGCTAAAAGGCTTGCTGTGCAAGCATGAGTTCCGTGTAAAACCAGGGGGGGGGGCACTCACCTGTGATCTCAGCTCCGGGGTGTGTGTCAGGGTCGGGGCTGGGGTGGAGACGTGAGGGTCCTGGAGGCTCACTGGCCAGCTAAGTTCTTGGTCCCATAAAAGACTATGTCTCAAAATAAGTAAGACAGAGAGCTGTTGAGGAAGACACTTGGCACGGACCTGTGGGCTCTACACACATTACACACATGCACACACATTACACACATGCACACACATTACACACATGCACACACAGGAAGCTGGGAGTGTTTGTTCTTACCTCTAATGACTGCAGAGTAAGAACCTACCTCAAAAAAAAAAAAAAAAAAAGAAAAGAAAAAAAAGAAAAGAAAGAAAGAAACCCCCTTCCACAGGCGACAGGAAACAAGATTAAGAATGGAGATACTGTAGTTGTGTTAAGAAAAAGGAAACAGGGAAGGGTGGAGTTCTGTGTTTGTTTTTCCATTTGAGATAGGGTCTCCGGTATCCCAGGCTGGCCTCAAACCAGTTGTACAGCTGAGGCTGGCCTTGACTGAACTCACTCCTCCCTCCGCCTCTTGAGTGCTGACTTGCCAGGACTTCGGAGGAGTTTTAAGCAGGGGCATGCGGGGCGGGCCAGTGAGCCTCCAGGACCCTCACGTCTCCACCCCAGCCCCGACCCTGACACATACCCCGGCGCTGAGATCACAGGTGAGTGCCCCTCCCCCCCCCCCCCCCCCCCCCCCCCCCCCCCCCCCCCCCCCCCCCCCCCCCCCCCCCCCCCGCCCCGGTTTTATACGGAACTCATGCTTGCACAGCAAGCCTTTTAGCAACTGGGCCATCCCCCAGCCTCCTTTTATGTTGTTGTTTTGAGATAGGGTTTGGCCATGTAGCCCAGACTGGCCTCCAACTGACTCATCCTGCCTCTACCTATCAGGTGCTGGGATGACAAGTATAGATGCCATCTGGCCACATAGAGAGTGGGATTTTATCTGTCTTATCCCCAGGGCATCCCCAGGCCTCTTTAGAACAGGGTCTCTGGAGGGGAGTGCCAGGCAAAGGGATATGCAGGAAAAAAGGTGGCGATACAGAAGTGTGCAGGGGACAGAAAGAAGCCAGAGGGGCTGGAGGGAAGAGGGAACTCAGAGGTGATGGGACAGACTCTGACTTGGCACTGAGTAGGAGCCATGGAGGATTCTGGAGCTGGAGAGGGATCTGGCCAGAGAGAACTGTTAGGCAGAGCTGAAGGGAGGAGCCTGTTGAATGCACAGGTTTCAGGGCACAGAATGGGGCTGGACCAAGTGGAGAGATGAAGAGCAGGTAGGTTGTGGGCAGACTTTGAAATTAAGACCTCTAGCTGTCCTGGTGTGCTGTAGAGGGACCCAGAGAACTCCAAGCACTTGAATGTGAGGTTCTGAACCAAATGAGGTTCGGAGAGAGAGAAGGTGTCCCCAGTGTCGCAGTTGGCAACAGGTCTGTGGACCCAGAGAGGCTGCTTAGATGGTCATCTTTTCCACCTCTCCCTGTTCACCCAGCCTCTGCCCACAGCAGCTCCCCTGGGATCCAGTCCAGGAGCTTCTAATCCTTTTGTCCTGAACTCAAAGGCACAAGCTCCCCCTCACCCACACAGCCAGGGCCAGCCAAGCCTTATGTGGAAATGTTTGGATGCCAAGGAAGGAAGGAGGCGGGGCATTTCCTGGGCCGTGGGAACTGCGCCTGGCCCCAGCAGCTCAGCTCCCTCAGCTCTCCCTCTCACTTCCTCTCCAGCCTAGATTTATTGAGTTCCGGCTCCTCTCCATCTCGGCCACTGCTCCTCTGGTCATCCGTCTGACCACATAGGGATGGTTCTCATAGCCCTACACAGCTTTGGTATGACTGTGCGGCTCGCACTCCACGAGGTGTTATGCCCTCCCAGGCTCTCACATCCTCATGCCTTTAAGCTTCCTCTTCTTTCCCATCTAAACATCCTCCATCCCTCCTCCCTCCAGAAAAGGCTCGTCCATTGTCTTATTTTTTTTCCTGAGCAAAGCTACTACAAAAAAAAAAAAAAAAAAAAAAAAGGAAAGTTTAAAAAACAAAACAAGAAACCTGGAAGATAAATTTTGTAAAGACTTTACCAGGTAAAGATAAAACCAGCTGTGATTGCCCCTCAAACCTGGAAAAGCAAGTGTTCCCATTTTACAGATTGGAAGATTGAGTCACAGAGTGTGTTGCTCACCAAGTCCACACAGCTACAAACCAGTAGAAGAGGACCAACCCCCAGCTACACTGCTCCACCACCTCAAAGGAAAGACAGCTGAGGCCTCCAGAGCCCCCAGCAGGAGAGACAGGAAATAGGAAGTGACTAAAAAGGCCCAGGAAGGGGCTGGAGAAATGGTTTGGTTGTTAAGAGCACTCTTCCAGGGGACCTGGGTTCAATTTGCAGCACGCACATGGTGGCTCACAAACATCTGTAACTCCAGTTCCAGGGGTCTTAATGCCTTCTTCTCACCTTCAAAGGTACTTGGCTGAATGTGGTACACAGACATACACAGAGATGCATAAAATAAAACAAGACAATATTTTTGTTAAAGGAAGAAAAGGGAAAAGGAGGAGGACGGACTCAGCAGCCATGCACACAAGCAGCAGCAGCATGGCAGAGCCGAGAACTGCCGCTGCACGGTGGCGGAGGGGCCCTGCACATGGAGCATCTGCCACTCAAGCACCGAGTTCAGTCTCCAGAACATGTGTAGAAAGCCACGTGCAGCAGCGCACACCTGTAACAGCACCTCTGGGGAGGTGCGGGCAGGACCCCGGGAGCCCTCAAGCCAGCCCGCCTAGCAAATCTCAAGCTCCAGGTTCCGCAAGAAACCCTGCCTCAAAAATAATGTGGGTAGGCACGGTGCCGTACAACTTTAATCCCAGCACTCAGAAGGCAAAAGGCGGGTGAATCTCTATGAGCTCAAGGCTGGTCTACATAGGTGAAACTCTGCTTAAAAAACTAATCAGTTCAGGGGATCTCTGTGACCTCCACAGTCAACAAAGTAAATGTCTGAAGGGAGCAAGAAAGCAGTTCAGTTCAACACGACTAAGTTACAGACATTGGTTCAAACTTTGGAAGTCTGACCCCTAGCAGTTTATTTTAGGCATATGTAAGCACAGCACAATTTGGTGAAGATTTCCTTGTGATAATTAACTCAACCCCACGTGCACAATAGAGCTTAAGACATGACTACATGGAAACTCTTTGTAGCCAGGTGGTGGTGACGCACAGCTTTAATCGTAGCACTTGGGAGGCAGAGGCAGGTGGATTTCTGTGAGTTCGAGACCAGCCTGGTCTACAGAATGAGTTCCAGGACAGCCAGGGCTACACAGAGAAACCCTATCTCGAAAAACCAAAATCAAAAAGCCAAACTCTTTGCAAGGTACATGTGACACTTTTCATAAAGATGGGGTCTATAGATTGACTACGTGGGACACCTTCCTTAGAGATAGGTTCTTACAGATGGACTAAGTCATGATAAGGGGCTGGGGAAGCACCCAGTGTAGCCACACAGACAATGCAGAGGTCACCAGGCTATTAATCATGTCCCTCCCTTTGAAAAGACAAATGCGTTTATCAGTCTTGTTCCTCCAGTGCCCATCTGTGAGCACTTATCTGAGATCCTCCGTGCCTCGACGTTTAGCTGGTTAAAGCATACAGGCCAGGTACAGCGGCACACACCTTTAGTCCCAGCACTTGGGAGGTGCACAGTGGCAAAGCACATGGAAAAACTCAAAATAAATAAATAAAGAAAATGTGGGTAGTGATGGAGGAATATGCCTCTGGCCTTCACATGCATGTATACACACGTGTACATGCACACCCTACACACACGCAGAGAGAAAGAGAGAGAGCCACAGAACTCAGACAAGGTGCTGTACCCATCCTTACCATGTATGTTGAAGGCGAACAGGAAGGGATTTGGTGTCTGTCTAATGGGACCTTCAGATGCGGCTTTGTCCTCCACTAACACCTACATTGCAGACTAGTGTGAGGCCCTGAGGTGTATAGCTGGGAACAGATTACAAGTGCAAAGGCCTTGAGCTACAACTGAGTATCCCAGAGAAAAGCAAGGCCAAGGGAACCAGCCAGGGGAAGGGGAGGAGGGAGGCTAGATATCTAAAGCCACATCAGAGGCCTTCGGGATCAGGTGACAGAAGAGTCCAGAAGGCACGCCCGTGTGCACACACACACACACACACACACGCACTTGAGGCCTGGAGATCTGGGCTGCTGGTGGAGCTGCGCACCAGGAAGCGACGATGGAGGCCACGGCAGAGGCAGACAGGCTCCTGCACTCCCTACGCTGGCTTAGGTGTCTGTCCTCATGGGCTTCTGTAGCAGAGTTTGGTCCTTAGGGAGCAGGCACTGGGGTAATAGGGACTTTAAGAGATGCAACTTGGTGGGGGTGGGGAGATGGTGCCCGCTTGAGGACCAGCGTTCAGTCCGAGGCACCTACATAAAAAGCTGGACAGGTGGGCTGTAGTGGTGGCTCAGAGGTTAGACACTTGCTGCTGTGGCAGAGGACCCACGTTCTGTTCCCAGCACCTACACGGCAGCTCACGACCATGCTTGACTCTGGTTCCCGGGCGTCCAATGCCCTATTCTGACCTCCCAGGGCACCAGGCACACACATAGTGTACATACATACATGCAGGCACAACATCCATACACATAAGTAAATCTTTGAAAGGAAGGTTGGGCATCTGGGGAGATGGCTCAGAGAAAAGCTGTGTGCTGTTCCAGATGACCATGCTCTGCATAGCTTCAGGGACTGACCTTACCGGGCAACAAGACCTGTGCCCAGAAAAGCTGCGACTGGCGGTCTGTGTTTGTTCTGAAGGAGGACGCTAACCACTCAGCAACACCATCCAGAAACTCACCGTGTTTGTTCTGTGTATCTGAATTGGGGAGGCAGGTTTGACCTCTACAGCTGGAAGAGGTGGGCTAGCTGTCTCAGTAGGAGGTCTCTGTGGAGGAGCAGTGCCTGGCGACAGTCCTCCTGGAGGAAGCGGTGGTTGACAGTGTTTATACACTGTGGGAATCATTCCTAAACACTGTACTTGGACCAGAGGAAGGCTTTGCCTCTCCCATGAGTCTGAGGCACTGGGGCCCTAAACCATGTGTCCACACCCAAATCAACAAGCCATATTCACTCAGGATTTTATCTGCTGCTTTCACATTGACTCGGGGTTTCCCCTGCTTCCCACAGTTCCCAGCACCCATGTCAGTTGGCACACAGCTGACTGTCACTCCAGCTGCAGGGGAGCCCATGTCCTCTGGCCTCTTGGGGACCTGTACTCATCTGCACATACCACGTACAGGCACACACACATCCACGTAATGTAAAATGATTTTTAAAAATCTTTAAGATATAAATTAAAAGCTGGACTTGGGGGTTCCTGTTTGCAACCCTAGCTCTGGCACAGTGGACACAAGGGACCCCTGGGGCTCCTGGCAGCCAGTGTAGCCGACTCAGTGAGCTTCAGGACAATGAGAGATCTGTCTCAAGCTACAAGGTGGACCGCTCCTGAGGACTGACAGCTAAGACTGACCTCTCACGCACGGATGTGCAGACATTTGTGTGCACTCACAGCCATACCCACATTAGTACATATAGACACACACCAACAGAGAGTGAGGGGGTGATTTGTTGGCAGATACTTCGGTCATCTCACCCCTGGCAGGGGCTGCAGGATCCAGTCTCCCTCAGGCGTCCTGTCCTGTTTCAGCACATAGGGTACCCGTCAGATCTGACCCAGGTCCCAGCCCTCGGCCTTGAACCCTCAGCTGTGTGTTACAGCCCTGGCTGTCCTGGAACTCAGAGATCCACCTGCCTCTGCCTCCCTCTGGAACTAAAGGCGTGTGCCACTGCTGCCCAGCTAATACCCTCTTCTTTATAAAAACTCTAAGTGTCAGACATTTAGTGATCATAAAAAGCATGGATGACTATAATTCCCTCCGACTCCCACATCCTAGCATGTTCCACTGTGATTCCCTCTCCTGGGGTTAGACTGAACTTGGTGACTTGTTTGTGTGGTGTGTGTGTGTGTGTGTGTACACTTGTGTACCTACTTATGCATGCATGTTTGTGTGGGAGTTACACGTGTGTATGTATATATGTGTGTGAAGGCCAGGGGGCAGCCTGAAGTGTTCATTAGGGGCCATCCACCTTGTTTTCTGAGACAGAATTTATCACTGAACCTGGAGCTGGCTAAGCAGGTTAGGCTGACTCAGCCAGAAGCATCAGGAACCTGCTTCCCTCCACGCCACAGCACCGGGATTCCAAGTGTACCCTACCATACCTGCCCTTTTCACGGGTTCTGGGGCGGAACACAGGTCCTTGTACTTGAACCACAAGCTGGTTAGCAGCCGAGCCATCTCCCCAGCCTGCGATTCGACTCTGACAGCAAAATGTGATCCTGATGGAATGCTCCTTCTGAGACTGGCTGTAAAAGGTTGACATTTCTTCCTGTTTTCTTTTGGGTTTTCTAATTTTTTATAGGGTAGGAAGTAATGCAGTGGTAGAGTGTTTGCCTGGCATTTGGGAGGCCTGGGACCCAATCCCCAGCACCTCCACCAAAACACACTTTGTAAAAACAAACAAATAAAAAATAAAAAATTATGTATGTATATGCATACCTGTAGGGACATGTGCACACACATCCAACACACACACACACACACACACACACACACACACACACACACACTGCCTAAAAATTAAAATTAGAAAAATAATTAAAAATAAAAATAATAAAAAACAAAAAATAAATAAGAAAATAAACAAAAGCATTTTTAAGCTAAGAAAAGGAGCTGCTGGGGCTGGAGAGATGGCTTGGCAGTGAAGAATGTCTGTGGCTATTACAAAGAGCTGAGCTGTGTACCGAACACCCACATCAGGTGACTCACAACCACCTGTTAATTCCACGTCCAGAGATCTGATGCTCTCCTCTGGTCTCCAAGGGCACCTACACTCACACACCTACACACACACACACACACACACACACACACACACACACACACACACACTTAAAAAGAAAAACGTATCTTGAAAGAAAAAGAGAGGGGCTGGGGATGTGTCTCAGCTGGTAGAGTTCCTGCCCAGTGTGAACTAGACTATGGGTTCCATCACCATAGCTATGGTAGCAACCGCATGTAATCTAACCACTCAGGAGGTGGAGGCAGGATTGGGAGTACAGGGTCATCCTCAGCCACACAGCCAGTGTGAGGTGAGTCTGACACACATAAGATCCTGTGGCTTAAAAAACAAAATTAAAAAGATGGGTTTGGAGGCCAAGTGGCAGTGACGCACACCTTTAATCCCAGCACTAAGGAGGCAGAGGCAGGGGGATCTCTGTGAGTTTGAGGGTAGCCTGGTCTACAGAGTGAGTTCCAGGTCAGCCAGGGCTACCCAGAGAATCCTATCTTGAAAGACGACAAAAAAAAAAAAAAAAAAGTAATTATCTGGAGTGCTATTCTGTGGTTCGGTGAGGCCCCCTTCATATTGATTTTTTCTTTATTTTGCCAAAGTCTGAATATGCTACAAGGTGATCATCACTGAACCACCTCAGCCCCTCACTGGGGGGTTCTAGGCAGAGGGTCTACCCCTGAGCCACACCCCAGCCCCTCACTAGGGAGTTCTAGGCAGAGGCTCTACCCCTGAGCCACACCCCACCCTCCAATTGAAATCTAATCTTGATTACTAGTAAGAACAGGACCAGGTGGATCCTACAGTCTAGTTGTGCAGGTATAGCAGATCTTTGTGAGATCCTGTGACTCTGGTTAGGTCTCCTGCAGGCTCCTATCCCTCATGTGATGAGCTACACTGTCTCAGGACTCTGTCACCCAATGGTGGCTCCCCTGACCTTGGACTCTAACCATGACCTAATGAAAACTTTCTTTAGAAATCACGAAGTCTGTGGTGTTGTGTTATCAGCACAGAAAACACACCATGGCAGAGCAGTATCATATGGCTGCTATGGGCCTCTGGGCTGACTGAAGTAGCTTCCCAGAGGACACAGAGGCCTTCATCCTGAGTCCTAAACAGACTAATGCTTCATAGCAGCCTCTCCACTGCTGGGATTGTTGTGTGACACTACACCTGATTCTCAGACCTGTAGCTCCCTGCCAGCTCTGGTTAGCAGCCTCCTAAGTGGAATACATAAACCTTGTGTTGGGGAGAGGCCAGAAGGAAGCAACATTATAAAGACCTAATCTTGCCATTAGTCTCAGGCTCCCATGTGACTCCACACAGCCCCATTGTTGGGCCTAACTTTATTTCAAACAGTGAAAGTTTAATTATCTTGGGGTTTTTTTTTTCATTAATCTTGAGTTTTATGAAATATGGCTCATCCAGTAAAGATGTTTCCAAATAAGCCAATGACCTGAGTTCAATCCCTGAACCTGTATGCTGGAGGGGGAAATTCATTCCTGGGTTGCCTATCTCAGCCATGCCCTCCCCCGAATAATGAATAAAATGTAATCGTTTTAAATGCCATTAAGATAGCAATCTTCGCCGGGCGGTGGTGGCGCACGCCTTTAATCCCAGCACTCGGGAGGCATAGGCAGGCGGATCTCTGTGAGTTCGAGGACAGCCTGTTCTACAGAGCGAGATACAGGAAAGGCGCAAAGCTACACAGAGAAACCCTGTCTCGAAAAACCAAAAAAAAAAAAAAAAAAGATAGCAATCTTCAGAATTGCCTATGCTTCTCTGTGTGTGCGTCATCGGTTGTGGAGATCAGCAGGCAACTTGGGGTGCTGTTCCTCAGATACTGTCCACCTTGGGGTTTTTTGGTTTTGTTTTTCTCTTTTCCTTCCTTCTTTCTTTCTTTCTTTCTTTCTTTCTTTCTTTCTTTCTTTCTTTCTTTCTTTCTTTCTTTTCCTTAAGGATTTATTTATTGGGCTTGATAGCCCACATCTTTAATCCCAGCACCTGTAAAGTGGTGGCAGGCAGAGCTCCGTGAGTTGTAGGTCAGTCAGGCCTACACAGTCAGAGACTGTCTCCAAAAAAGATTTTATTTTTATGCTCTGTGTATGTGTGAGTACCTGCATGTATGTCTGTGACCGCTTGTATGCCTGGTATCTGTGAATGCCAGAAGAGGGTGTTGGATTCCCTGAAACTGGAGTTACAGGCAGCTGTGAGCTGCCCTGTGGGTGCTGGGAACTGAGTCTGGGTCCTCTGTAACAACAGTCTGTGCTCTTGACCACTGAGTTCTCTCCAGATCCACCTTGTTCTTTGAGAAGGGGCCTGAAATTTGGCAGCTGGACAGGCCAGGGAGCCCCAGGGACTTGGCTGTCCTGTCCCTGCAGTGACCATCAGGCTTTCTTTTACAACCCCAAAGGGGAGAAGTAAAGGAGGAGGTCAACTGAGAGCTAAAATCGGTTAATATATCAGAAAAAGGGAATTTATGTGCTCAAACTACATTCCTAGAGGTGGTTAGGTAAATGTTAGGAGTCTATAATGTTAGGATAAATACTACTAAGGCCGTATAAGAAAGGAGGGTCTGAGCTTAATTTACCTTAATTCAGGAGATCATTTGGCCTTGGATGTTTGATAGGTATTTCAGATAAAATACACCGTTATGAGTTCTTGGAAGCATACATAGTATACAAGAAAATCATTGAAGAAATTGGCTAATATATATACAAAAGCTAAAATATCACCAAGACTTCTTAAGCCATGGCTTGACCTTCAGAAAAGTCCTTGACCTTTACTGTTGTGATAGTAGCTGGATGCCATACATTTTCCTACGGCTTGCAGCAAGGAAGGATCCACTCATACAGCTGTGAGGAATGTCCTCATTCATGTTGAGTGGAGACTTTTCCTGTGTGGCTGCTTTTGCGTACCCACATTCCCACCAGTAACCCCTCCCTCTTGCTTAGTGTGAAAGCCCAATAAATCATTGGTTTCCCAGGGTGAACGCTGATGAAACTTGAAAGGTTTACAACACGCCCCCACGGTCGGGCGTGTTCGCATATGCCCAACAGACACTTCCACCTAGCCAGTTCCAGGTCAGGATAGCCATTTCCGGGTCAGGGCATCTCGCGTGACCAAGATCCGTGACGTTCCATTGGCTACGTAGGCGCGCAACGTGGCCATGTGATCTACGCGCTTGCGTGTAGTAGTGATGCTGATCTGTCCACGCCCAGCCTTTAAAATCCGGCGCCATGTTCCCGGTTCCTTCTTCTTCTTCTTCTTCCTCCTTCTTCTCCACACACGTGCTTCCCGCAGGCCTGTTCACTCTCTGTCCCTTTAATAAAACTCTTGTTAGCGGATTCTGTCGTGCTTCGTGGCATTTCCTTGCAGGGTAAGAACACAACGCAGCCGAAAAACTAACAAAACTGAACTTTGGTTTGTCATTGGGACCATACTTCGAGGCTAAACTAATGTGGTCAGAGGGGTCAGAAGGGAGAATATTTTCCCCTTTGCCATCCATGATCAGTGAGGTCCCAGGACACTGTGGGCCAGCTCTGGATGTTCTGTAACTGTGGAAAGTCCCCTGTTCTCTTGTTCAGGGAGGCCATGGAGACACACCCAGTGACTCTAACCAGTGTCGGGCCTACAGAGAAGAGGAACACAGAGGACAGATGTTCTCAGTGATTCCACAGAAGCCACAGTCAAGCAAGGCTCTGACTGAGCCTCCCAGAGATGGGACAAGTGGTAAAGACCAGGCCAGAGGAGCCAGAGGTTCCTCCCACGACCAAGTGACCCCTGAGGACTAGATCTTCAAGTGGCCTGACAGCACCAAAGGAATGTGATAATTCTAGCCAACTGCATGGTCTTAGACATAAGCAGGAAAGTGCAACCAGAGACTAAGGATTGGCCAGAGTCGAAGGGCTCACACTCCCAGAGATTAGATAGGACTCTATATGAGATGTCATTTAGACAACTCTATCTTGCTAAATGTCTTCTTCTTCTTCTTCTTCTTCTTCTTCTTCTTCTTCTTCTTCTTCTTCTTCTTCTTCTTCTTCTTCCTCTTATTTTTTTTTTCGAGACATGGTTTCTATGTGTAGTTTTGGTGCCTGTCCTGGAACTCGCTCTGTAGCCCAGGCTGGCCTCAAACTCACAGAGATCCTGAGTGCTGGGATTAAAGGCGTGCACCACCATCACCCAGCTTTGTTTGCTTCTTGAAAAAAAAAGGCTGCCCAGATACAAAACTTCAGACTTAGTTCACTGTAAAGAACAGACCTGGAACTAGGTCCAATATTGTTCTAATGTAAAAATTAAATGATGGTTAAATATCTCTTCTTCCCTGTCTAGAAGCTGTTTGGGAAGGGCATTATGCTGATGCAATAGCTTTTACCTGATGGAACAGCTAGCAAAGGGCATGAGAGCAGACTGAGGTTCTGGAGACCAACCCTAGAGTCCAAAGACAAACAAGGGACCCAGTGGACAGAGCCTCTTCTGAGCCATCAGAAGATGCTAATGGACTTCGACTGGGAGTTTCTTTTTTCTTTCCCTTTTTTTTTTCTTTTTGGTTGTTGTTGGTGGTGGTGGTGCTGCTGGTTTTTCGAGACACGGTTTCTCTGTGGAGCTCTGGTTGTCCTGGAACTCACTCTGTAGACCAGACTGGCCTTGAACTCACAGAGCTCTTGCCTCTGCCTCCTAAGTACTGGGATTAAAGGCATGCACCACATTGCCAGGCTGATTAGGACATTTTAAAATTGTATGTCCTGGCTTCGGATTCTCCACCTAGGATTTGTAATGCTAATAACTGTTGTCTCTATTTCTCATCGGTCTCCTTCCAGACACCAGGCAAGTACTTGCTTTCCTCCCTACATCTGATAATTGGGGCCTTTTAGATAGGTCCCCAAACTGCCACACCCAACACCCCAAATGCAGCTGGAAGAAGCCAGATCATCCATCACCCCAATCCCATAATGCCATTTAGGGTTACCTCTTCAGGGGAGTGAGGGGGAGTAAGAACAGGAGGTAGAAGCCAGCCTGGCAGTTTAGGGGTAAAGACTGCAGAGAAGAGAAAGCAATTTCCTTATTGACTGGAAGCCAGAAACGCCCTTGGGACACTTGGCAGCTTCATCCTTGCCAGAGGCCAAAGACGCCAAAGTGTGTGGGGAGCTCTGGGCTCTGATCTGGCCCTAAATGACTCTAAGGTTAGCTCTTTAGGGAAATAGAATGTTAAAGTCGCAATGGATGCCTGTTAAGGAGAAACTGGCTAAGCATCTCTGGCCTGGGTCAGACTTAACAGTCCGCTGGGGCCAGCTCCGTCTGCTGCCAAGGAACCAAGCCTTGGGAGGCAGGCTCCCCTTAAACCATGCTAACAGAGTAGATGGAGCAATTCATTTCTTGTACTAGGCCTAACTCAGGCTTATTGACTCCATTATTACTAAACATATATCCCCCCTCACCCCATGATAGGAAGGAGAGGAGGGATTTGTAAGAAAGATCAAATATGAGTCTTTTCTATCAAATACTATAAGACTTGTGTTTAGGAAAAGGAATTCAAATCTTTATATACCCCCCCCCCACACACACTGCTATGCCCAGATTGCAAGGACCCCCAAAAGACCACCACAGAGAGAGAATCTTGAATGTAAAAGCAAAGAGCCTTTATTTTCAAGCTCCGAGCTTGGTTTCTCTGTCTGTCTGATGTAAGGGTGGGTGTTATTTATTTGTAAGCATTGTTTACCGGGCTCAAGAAAACAGGAGATACAACAGAACCCACTGAGAGTTTTTATTAGAGAAGAGAAAGAGTGGAGGTGGGTAGACCGACTGAAAAGAAAGATGCAGGGGTGGGTGGTGGGGTGAGTGGGGTAAGAGAGAGAGACAGTGGAGAGAGGGTAGAGCCTGCCCGAGGGCATGCGTATATGGGTGTATGTAGCTACGTCACACATGTGCATAGATTACATGACCACGCTGCATGCAGATTACGTGACCACACTGCACATGGATTGAGTAGGATGTAAGGCCCTGGTGTGACAAAGCATTTTGCCTGGCTGCTGGACAGCGAATTCGAGGAATAATAACATCAAGCACATGTGTGGTTCATAGACATACATGTAAACAAAAAATCCATACACATAAAATAAATCTAAAAAGAATACATATATAGTCAGGTATAGTCATGTATGCCTGCCAGGGGGAAGATGTGTTTGAGGACAGCCTGAACTGCATTGTGAGGCCCTGTCTCTAAATCCAAGAAGAAAGGACAGAGAGACAGACAGACAGCTGACAGCATCAGAAATGGCAGTAAGCCAGCAGGAAGGTGCCATTGAAGGTCTCAGTGAGGGGAGGAAACCTCAGCAGACAACTGAGGGAGGTAAGAGGGGCCCTGTGGGTGTCGGGTGGGAGGAACACTGCAGGCAAGACAACGACCCTGAAAGTGCCCTGGGGCCATAGGGGAGGACACCTCAGTGCAGCGGGGCCAGCTCCAAGCTGGGGTTCTCACTAACATCGGCTTTGCCATCCTTAAGGCCTGGGCAGAAGACTATAACACCTCCAGCATGGGTGGGTACCGACATTGTGATCAGCAAAGATTAGAATTTAGCCAGCCAACCTTGGGAGTGCCGCATTTAATCCCAGGACTCCTGAGCAGAAGTAGAAGGAACACTGTGTTTGAGGCCAGCCTGGTCTACATAAGGACTTCCAGGCTAGCCAAGACTACAGAGTAAGACTCTGTCTCAAATACAAAGGGGCTAGGGAATGACTCAGTGGTTAAACAGCTCTTATGGAGGACATGAGTTCAAGCCCCAGCACCCACATCAGGCCGCTCACAACTGCCTGTACCCCAGCTCTCAGAGAACCAGCGTCTCTGGTCTCTGCAGGAACCTGCACCCACATGCACATACCTCCCCACAAACACATGTACATGTAATTGAAAATAAGTGGGGTGGAGAGATGATGCATGCTTTTAGTCCCAAAGCACTGGGGAGGCAGAGGTGGGTGGATCTCTGAGTTCAAGGCCAGCCTGGTCTACAGAGTGAGTTCCAGGACAGCCAGGGCTACACAAAGAAACCCTGTCTCGAAAACCAAGCAATAATAAATAAATAGATATATCTTTAAAAAAAAAAAAGCCTAGGACATATCACACTGTATGTGAGGGGCGTGTAGGAGAAAATGCAGGCATGACCCGGCGCCCAGCCTACTTGGCACACTGCACTTCTAAATAAGGAGCACAGCAGACCATGCTCCCGAAATCAGAACATGAATTCTGAAGTAGTCTACGGACGAGTCTGCACTCTCCATGTCTCCTGTAATGTGCTTCTGAATAGAGACCCTGGTGGTGTGAACTGTCCAATCAGTGATAATGTGCTAACCAATCACAGTTGACAGGCTTCCACATGTAAGTGGTTGCTCATGCAGACACTGATCCCTGAAACCGTGTCTGGAGTAGTTTATTTCAGCACCCACAACAGACCCACGGGCATTTCGGTCTTGGGGGGTGGGGTGGGGTGACCGGTAATGAGGGCAGGGGTGTGGTAAAGAAACTGTCTACATGTCTGATCCATGATATGGTTAAGGTTTTTATTGAGAGAGAGAGAGAGAGAGAGAGAGAGAGAGAGAGAGAGAGAGAGAGAGAGAGAGAGAGAGACAGCCTGAGTCATCTGGAAGAATCCAGGTAGAAAGAGAACGAAGTAGATTGAACATGGCCAGGACTAGAGAAAGGGGAGAACAGTAGAGATGGTGATTGTGAGGGCTATTCTTGGTTCTCAACTTGACATCTGAAATGAACTAAACCCTCAAAATGGAGTGGTACACTTGTGAGGGATTTTTGCTTAATTTGAAGTGGGAAGATCCACTTCTAACCTGAATCTTTTGAGGTGGGAAAACCTCTAGTCTGGTCCACACCTTCTGGAAGCCTGTATAAGGACATGGAAGAAGGAAGCTTTTGCTCTTTGCCTGCATGCTCTCACCTGGCTGGCAAGTCCATTCCTTCACTGACATTAGAGCTTACTTCTTTAGGATTGCAGTGTATCCTGAAGACCAGTGAGACATCCAGCCTCATGGACTGAATAACTACAGAATGCTGTGTATCACATATATGTATATGTGTGTGTGTGAGAGAGAGATTTATTCTCTAGGTTCTGTTCCTCTAGGGAACCCTGACTAAGGCAGTGAGAGAAAGACATAAAGCACAGCGAGAGAGAGTAGCAGGATTATATAAGGATGGGTTGGGGGGTCCCCTGAGCTGGAGGAAGTTAAGCAGGAGAGAAGGCGAGAAGGACTAGGATGGCCATGGACTTGAAATGTGTAACAGGTGCTTGTGGTACTGAAGGAGCCTGGAGGCCAGCATGGGCTTTGATATGCTGATAGGTGCCACAGGTAGCTGGTCATATGTCCCATTTTGCCAGAGGTAAGGGAAAGGACTCCTTTTGGTAGATAGAAACTGGTTTCACAAGTTCCCCGAGGAACTCTGGCTTTTCCCCAACCACCAGAAACCCTCCTATAGTCCAGCTTGAGTTCATTTCTGTGTATTTGGACAGTCTGAGACCTAGCACTTACTAATATCTCCTCCCTGTGAGTGTGTGAGTGTGTGTGTGTGTGTGTGTGTGTGTGTGTGTGTGTGTGTGTGTGTTCTATCGAAGGTAGTTATTGTAGCTAGAGTTTTCCTGCCTGGCCCACAATCAGGACAAATCTCTCTCACCTGCCAGTCCCACAGCCGCTTAGGCCCAACCAAGTAAACACAGAGACTTACATTGGTTACAAACTGTATGGCCATGGCAGGCTTCTTGCTAACTGTTCTTACAGCTTAAATTAATCTATTTCCATTAATCTATACCTTGCCACATGGCTCGTGGCTTACCGGCATCTTCACATGCTGTTTGTCATCGTGATGGCTGGCAGTGTCTCTCTCACTCAGCCTTCCACTTCCCAGCTTTATTCTCCTCCTTGTCCCGCCTATACTTCCTGCCTGGCCACTGGCCAATCAGTGATTTATTTATTGACCAATCAGCAACACACTTGACATACAGACCATCCCACAGCAAGTTATCCCCAAGTATCCGGGACTATGGGGGTCCAGCCCCTCGATAGTCCCCTCCCAGGGTCCGGGAAGAATCTACAACCAGCTGATAATTAATCTTTGATGAGAAGAAATGAATCTATGTACACGAAACTCCTTAGTCCATATGCTTTATTGTTCTGTGTCAGTTACAAGCTTATATTCTGCTCTCATATTTAGCTCATTTTTAGCCTGATTTCTCTCTACACTTGTCTGCGGTCCCCTCTAGGTTCTATCTTAATTCCTTCATCTAGTTCTGCCCCTTCTAGGTTCTCATCCATCTTGTTCCTTCCCATATCATCTTTTCTCCCATCTCCTTCTCTCTCCTCATCTTGTTCTTCCTCATCTTCCATCTCATTCCTCTAGTACTCTCTTCTAGCCCTTCAATCTAGTTCTTCCCCATCTCAGTTTGTTCCTCTCAAGTTCTTACCTGTCTAGTTCTTCCATTCTCTTTTCTCTTCTCCATCCCCCGTGCCCTGGAAGTCCTGGTATATAAAGCCAGGCTTCCAGGGTCAAACGGAGGGGTGATAAGAATCACAATGAGAGGCAATAACTGTTAATTATCACTTGCAACCCCAAAGGGAAGTGACCAATGGGGAAATGAATTAACTAAAGGCTAAATTCAGGTAATATCTAAGAAGAGGGATCTTATGTGCTCAACCATTAAACTCTTAAACGTGATTGGTAGAAAATGTTAAGAATCTATAAGTTGCTAGGTCAATGGGAGAAAATAAAACTGTCTTCTTTTTTCCTGTGGCTCCTATCTGTCCAAGCTATCTGCCGCTTTTCTGCAGGGTGGGGGAAAGTGTGCTCAGTCGCTAGGCAACCTGTGTACAGCTAGATGCCTCTGGTGATAGTTAAAGGGAGATCTGGAACTAGAGGTAAAGTTTGGGAAAGGAGGAAGTAAAGCTTAATTGGCACATCCGCCAGGCCTTCTCAAACAGGCAGCCTGGATGCTCAAGTCTGTTCTTAGAGAGTACAGAGGTATCTCTGATAAATACTTTCCTCCATCTGGGGATGGACCTGGCCAGATGCTGCCAATGATGATAATTACAGGGAGGCTTGAACTGGGGTTCGGGCTGAGCATAGCTGTTAGTGCAGAAGGTTATCTAAATATTCCTAGAAGTGGTTAGATAAGGAGTTAGAGGTCTATAAAGTTAGTAAGGCTGTAAGAAAGGAGGGTCCGAGCTAAATTGTATAAAGCTATTACTTAACGTCCACCTGACCTAGGCAGTGTCTCCTTGTGGAATTTGTCTTAAATCAGGAGACTTGCATGTGGACTGTTATTACTACTAGTCCTTGAAAGTGGCCAAGGGAGATATCTGATTCCAGAGAAAACCTTTCCTGAGGCTGTTCTCCAAATACCTGGAATGTGTATGTCCAGAGAGTGATCAGTCCACACTGTTAGCCCTTCTTAGGGAAAAGTCAATTGGGAAAACTATGAAGGCACACATGATTTTCATAACAGAAGACAGCTGATATATGACAAGCCAAGTAACATCAAAAGCTCCTTGGGATTTGGCTTCCTCTGGAGGAATTCCCTGATTCCTCCAGGTAGGGACTTTGCTATAACCAGCTGAGTTCTTATGATATATCCCTGCGGCCTGCAGCACCCAAGGACTCAGATTTCCTGAGTCTTCTTCTTCCTCTTTTCACAGATTAATCACATCAGATTGTAAAGTCCTGCTCCTGCCGATAGGATGAGATGCAGTCACCACCCATGTCAGCAGCAGAAGACAGAAGCCATCTTGACTAAGTGTTCTTGCAGGCCTGGTCTGGTTTCTGTCAAACCCTTTTTTTTTTCCAGAAAGAATTGCCTTGCCAAGCTATTTTGACTGTTTGTGTGCTCCTTTGTGGACACTAAGATTATTCTTTATTTCCAGTATCACTTAAGATTTAATTCAAATGCCAGGTGGTATTGGCGCATGCCTTAAATCCCAGCACTTGGGACACAGAATCAGGTGAATCTCTGAGTTGGAGGCCAGCCTGGTGTACAGAGTGAGTTCTGGGACAACCAAGGCTACACAGAGAAACTCTGTCTAAAAAAACAAAAACAAAAACAAACAAACAAAAAGGTTTACTTCAAAGGGGCCTGAGTTAAATTCCCTGCACCCACATAACAGTTCACAACAACCTGTAACTCCACTTCCATGAGATGATGCCCTCTTCTGGCCTCCATGAGTACTGCATGCATGATACACAGTCATATATAGGCAAAACACCCACACACATAAAATAATCTAAAAAGAAAGAAAGAAAAAAAGAAAAAGCCAAAACATTTAATCCAAAGGTGGGAAAAGCACTTGTGGCTCTCTCAAGTCTGGCGCCCTCTTCTGGCCTCTGAGGGCACCTGCACACACATGCACAGACACAAAGATAAAATATTAAAATCTATAAAAAGAGTCAATCCAGTTGGGCCTGTCAGTCACCTCAGGAAGGAGGATTTACCTTAACCCAGGCTAAAGAGATTGTAGAAACAATTATCCCTTTAATGAGATAATGCGCTTTTAATGAGAAACCCTGATCTCAGCCATCCCTTACAGAGCCACCGCCATGTAGTTCTGGTAAATGTGCCTACTTTTCTTACACAGAAAAACATAACTTTTTCTTCTTTCTGTCTCTTTTCCACAAATCCAGACATGCTTGCCCTGACACTCTGGGCTTCCTTTTTTCCTCTGAAGACTACCACCTTATGCCACATGGCTGCTTGATGACTATGTTGGACCCTAGCTCAGCTTCCCTTCTCTGCCCCCTCTTCCAGGCAGCTGCCAGGACTTGCAGCTGTCCTACTCTGTTGTTTTTCTCTTAAACTCTAATTAAATTGTCCCCAGGCTTCCTTCTGAGTCCAATTTCTAAATCCCTTTATTAATGAGACTTAACGAACCAGCAAGCGTTCTTAGCTTCCCTGGTAATGTGGGGAATGTGTAAGGCCAGGAGGGAGAGATGCAGTCTAGGGATTGATGGGCCACATGGAGGATTTGGGATTTTGCTCTGAGAGAGGTGTGAATCACAGAGGGCTTTGAGTTCAACGATATCACATGATCAAGGAGGGTGTCTGTGTGTGGATTTTCTTTTTCATTTTTGAGACAGGGTCTCATTATGCATCCCTGGCTGGCCTAGAACTCACTATGCAGGGCAGACTGGCTTTGAACTCACAGAGATCTGCCTGCCTCTGCTTCCCTAGTGCTGGAATTAAAGTTGTGCAACACCATGTCCAGTTTATTACATTTTATTAGTGTGTGTCTCTGTGTACACAAGTACCACAGTGTATGGAGCTCAGGTGTCAGCTCTGGAGAGGTGGTCCTCTCCTTCCACTCTATGAATCCTAGGGATTCAAGTCAGGGTTAGCAGCAAACACCTTTATCTGCTGAGACATCTTTCAGGCCCAAATCATCTGGATTCTTGAATTTACCCAGAAGTCACACTCCTACCTCAGGGTAAAAGAAAACATCATACCAGGCGGTGATGGCACATGCCTTTAATCCCAGCACATGGGAGGCAAATGCAGGTGGATCTCTGTGAGTTCAAGGCCAGCCTGAGCTACAGAGTGAGTTCCAGGAAAGGTAGCAAAGCTACACAGCGAAACCCTGTCTCGAAAAAACAAAAAAAAAAAAAAAAGAAAGAAAGAAAGAAAAAATATCATTGTCCCCTGCCCTGCCCAATCTGTGACCCTGAGCAATTTCTTTCTACTCCAGCCTCAATTTTCCCACTCTGTAAAGTTACACACAGACCTTCCTTCTTCACAATTTTAAGCATCAGAACTCTGGCACCAGCGCAGGTCAGACAGGGTCCCTGGGGGTTAAGGAGACAAGAGGGAAGCCACACTGGTCTTGGGCAGGGACTTCTGAAGACAGAACCGTCAAGGGGACCCTGACTCTGCTCAGCTTGGAGGGGCTAGGAGAGCAGCATATAGACAGTCTTGTGATGCGGGTCCTTCCTGCATCCCTGCACCCCACTGTACCCACGGCATGACAGCAGTCCTCCAGGCCATGGTTGCTGATCAGCTTCCCTCCTGGCTGTGAGTCTTGTTTTGTTTGTTGATGTACAGGGGATCCCTGTACTGACTGGTGCTTGACAGGCAAGGGCTCTACTACTGGGTGACACCCCAGCACAGGGTACTCTGATTAATGCACACATCCCTCGTGTACCCCCTGCTCTCCCTCTTGTTCCCTACTTTTGCTGTTGTGCCCCAGGTATGCCCCAGCCCCAGAGCTTCTGCCTGAGCCTTTCTCCAAGCTTGGGACACTCTTCCTAAGCTAACCATAGGCCCCTTCCTCACCCACACCGTTCTTTTCTTTTAAAAACGCTTTATTTATTATTTTTATGTGTATGGGTGTTTTGCCTGTATGTATGTCTGTGCACCACACGGAGGCCAGAAGAGTGCGTTTCATCCCCTGGAACTAAAGTTATGGTCATGAGCCGCCGTGTGGGTGCAGAGAACTGAACCCGGGCCCTCTACAGGAGCAGCCAGTGCTCTTGACCCCTGAGACACCTCTTCAGCCCCCACTCACACTTTTCCTCAAACACCATCCTCCCCACACCCTGCATCCTTATTTCAGGCCCAGGTCTCCTCTGTCCCTGGTCCTCCGTCCCAAACACTCACCCCAGCACTCTTACCCCTGCCTCTTTGTTTGCTGCCTCTCTGCGTGTCTGCCCTACAGGGTTCTGGTGGGGTGGGGTGGCCCACACACTGTCCTTACATAGAGCACCAGCATGTACACAGTGGTGACTGACTCACTGGCTGCTCAGAGGTCAAGTGTGTAAAGAAGGAGAGAAATGGGTACGTGTCTCAGGATTGTGGAAAGAGCTGAGAGGTGAAGTGTGGCCACACTGGCCAGTAGGATGAGCAAACAGGCCTTGACCTGATAAGCATTTTCTGGGGTATTCTTCTCTTTCTTTCTCTTCTTCCCCACCCCACACTTTCTTTGAGAGAGAATGTTGTTGTTTTCTTATTCTTTGTCTCTTTGGGGGCCTGACACCCAGCTCCCAAATAAATCACACAGAGGCTTATTTTTAATTATGAATGCCTGGCTTTAGCTTGGCTTGTTTCTAGCCAGCTTTCCTTAACTTTAAATTATCCCATCTGTCTTTTGCCTCTGGGCTTTTCCTTTTCTATTCCTGTATACCTTTCTTTCTTACTCTGTTGCTGGTTGTGCAGCTGGGTAGCTGGCCCCTGATGTCCTCCTCCTTCTCTGACTACTTCTTTCCTCCCAGATTTCTCCTTGTATTTATTCTCTCTGCCTGCCACATGCCTATCCTTTCTCCTGCCTTGCTATTGGCCTTTCAGTTCTTTATTAGACCATCTGGTGTTTTAGACAGGCAAAGTATCATCACAGAGTTAAACAAATGCAACATAAACAAAAGTAACACACATTAAAATAATATTCTACTACATTTCCCCCTTTTTGTCTAAATAAAAATGAAAGGTTTGCCGGGCGGTGGTGGCGCACGCCTTTAATCCCAGCACTCGGGAGGCAGAGGCAGGTGGATCTTTGTGAGTTCGAGGCCAGCCTGGTCTACAGAGCGAGATCCAGGAAAAGGTGCAAAGCTACATAGAGAAACCCTATCTCAAAAAACCAAAAAAAAAAAAAAAAAAAAAAAAGAAAGGTTTTAACTTTCACATAATAAAACTACATACAACAAAAACAGTTATCAAGTAAGAATTACATTTACAATATTCTGTCCATTTGTAGTTAGCATATTCAGAGAAAATAATGCATTATCTTATCTTAGTGAATCCAAAATTTTACACCTAATTTACTTTCTATCATCACTAAGGAAAACTGCAACTTATCAACTCCATCAAAGACCAAGAAGGATGTAATATTATCTAACAACAGAGATATTTGGCTGCCAAGACAGTGACCCAAAGTTCCTCTGCAATGCTGGGGCATGCATCTTCAACATACAGGCCAAGAATATCTGGCAAACTTTTCAATGAAGCAGGAAATTTGAAGGACTGTCCTGCCCTGTATTGGCAAAGTTCATCAGTCACTTTCCTCTGTGTCCTGCAGAATATCTGGCAGTTTCTTCTGTGAAGCAGGAACCCTGAAGGACCATCCCACCTTGTTTTAGCAAAGTTCAGCAGTCACTTTCCTGTGGGTCCTGCATGTCCAGTTTATACAACATATTGTCAATCAGTCAAGGCAAGAGCAGCTTCTTGCCCAAATGGCTAGCCTTGCCACATTGAAAGCAAACTCTATAAGGAGTTTCTTTGATGCCCATCATCTCTGAAGTAAATTGGTGCTGCCAGGAGCAGATGTGTCTCCTTGTCATGAAAAGCCCTAAGGTAACAAAACATTTTAAATGCCATATTCCGTAGGTCTTTTAAAGGTTTGAAGACCATTGATATATCTAAAATATACCTATTTAACCTAGAAAACATATCTAATGTGACTACAGGTTTAACTATAATATATTAACTGCCAACCTCATTTCTTATACATTGCATTTTTAAATGAACTGCATAAGCACAATACCCCAAACAAGAGTAGAAACATATATACACTGTAACAAAATTAAATTTAAATTTGTATCAGTATACCAAAATTCATGCCAATACAAAATATCTGAGATTAACAGTTGTCTTTTTATCCTATATTTCCTTAAATTATAACAAACATCCATAACCCAACAAATAACCAAAGACCATCCACACCCCCCAACTCTTGGGGATGTGGGTGAGTTTTTCTCCATACTACTTCCTGCTGTCTGTGGGTGAAGCATCTTTAGGGTCCCTGAGAAATTTTTGAGATAATGACCAAGTCCTGGGAAGACTAGCAGTAACCTTTGCTGATAGATATCACCTGTCAAATTTCAGGAGGTCTCGCCAGATCAAATCTGATCCATGTTAACCCTGAAGGAATCCACAGCCTCTCATCTCCTGTGCGAACAAAATTCCAAAGCATTTTTTATTTCTATTTGAAAAATATATTTTTTACTTCATTTTTAAAGTTAAGATAGCCCTAACATATCTAGGTTGGTTTAGCAGTCCATTTCACAATCCCATATGTCCTAGCAACTGTCTTTTGCTCTTCAGCATTAAAAAAAAATTCAGAATCAACACAATAACATACAGGATCCAGACTCTCTGTGAATTTCCCTCTTATGTGGCTTTTTTCTTTTACTCTCTCTTTAAGGACTTTATTTTATAAACTATTCATTTCTTCTATAACAATACCCTTTTTCTTTTCTTAAGCCTAGGCACATTGTTAAACACACTGTAATCTGTTTAAAATTTTTTCCATCTGGACCTCTTTTACTTCAAATCTCTAGTTTTTTGACCACACAAGCAAACTTAAAATTGCTAACCTACACCTGGATCCTCTGCCAGTGGCTCTTGGCTGGCTCCACCTGCTTCTTGGTCATGAAAGCCAGGCCTAAAACCCACAGCTTGGTCAGAGGTAGGTAACCAAGAACTGCATTCAACCTTCCTAAAGTTCTAGAATGCTGATGCTTGTGCTGTGGCAAGTGTTTTTACTTAGTTTATTGTTCCTATTTAACATACTAGCTGCTCAAGGCCTCACTGTCTGGCAGAAAGTGTCCGGCAGAAACTCTTAAAGTAGCCATATTTTTAAAAAGCTTTTTCTGGCACTATGGAAATTGAGCCCTATGTTGGGTGCCAAAATGTTGTTTAATTCTTTGTCTTTTTGTGGGGCCAGGCACCCAGCTACACAACAAGCCACAGAGTAAGAAACAATATAGGAATAGAAAAGGAAAAGCCCAAAGGAAAAAGATAGATGGGATGATTTAAAGTTAAGAAAAGCTGGCTAGCAACGAGCCAACCTAAGGCCAGACATTTATAATTAAGAATAAGCCTCCGTGTGTGATTTATTTGGGAGCTGGGTGTCAGGCCCCCAAAGAGACAAAGAGTAAGAAAACAACAAGAGAGTTTCACTATGTAGCACTAGCTGGCCTGAACTCACAGATATCTGTGCTCTTTTCCCTCCAGAGTGCTGGAGTTAAAGGCAAATGGCACCTTGCTTAGTCTTTTTGTTGCTGTTGTTGAAACAGGGTCCCATGTAGTCCTAGCTGGCCTTGAACTCATTATGTCATTGAGGTAGACTGGCCTCTTGATTCTCCTGCTTCTGAGTGAGGCCTGAGGGAGCTTTCTGGCAGCCTTCTCAGAGCCTGCAGGCTAAGCTCTGAGAGTGGACCAGGGGACAGCTGTTAGTGAAGCAGCAAGCCAAGGGCGGTGGTGCAGGACTTAATTCCAGCACTCTGGAGGCGGAGGCAGGCACATCTGTGATAGTAGTTTTTCTTTGGGCTACCATCTCCCAAATAAAGACACAGAAATTTATCATTAATTATGAATGCTAGACCTTAGCTTAGGTTTGTCCCACTAGCTCTTTTAACTCAATTTAACCTGTTTCTATTCATCTACGTTTTGCCTCAGGACTTTTTACCTTTCTTTCATTCTGTATGACCTACTTTCCTGCTTCCTCTGTGTCTGTCTTTCTGGCCCCTGGTGTCTCCCAGTTTTTTTTCTTTCCTCTTTGAGCCTCAATTCTCCTCCTACTTACTCTCCCTGCCCAGAAGTCCTGCCTATACCTCCTCCCTCGCTATTGGCTGTTCAGCTTTTCGTTAGACCAATCAGGTGTCTTGGGTGGCAAACCATCTTTACACAGTTAAACATTCTGCAACACAGATCTCTGAGTTCGAGGCCAGCCTGGTCTACAAGGTTAGTTCCAGAACAGCCAGAGCTACACAGAGAAAACCTGTCTCAAAAAAACAAAACCAGCCAGGCGGTGGTGGCGCACGCCTTTAATCCCAGCACTCGGGAGGCAGAGGCAGGCGGATCTCTGTGAATTCCAGGCCAGCCTGGACTACCAAGTGAGTTCCAGGAGAGGCGCAAAGCTACACAGAGAAACCCTGTCTTGAAAAACCAAAAAAAAAAAAAAAAACCAACCAAACAACAGCAGCAAGGAGTTAGAGGTGGGTGAGAGCCTGATGGTGCTGGGGACTGAACTTGAGTCCTCTGAGCAGCACTGAGCATCCTTAGCTGCTGAGCCCTCTCTCCATGCCAGACGGTGAACTTTTACTGGGCCTTGGCTTCTTGTCCTCCTCCTCCACGTCTGACCACTCTTTCCTGGTTGGTCCTATTCTTCCCCTTATTTGCACATCCACATTAACTAGCTGGCACTCCATAGACCTAGGATGCTGTAAAACTCACAGAGGAGAAAAGAAGATCATTTTTTTTCTTTTTTCTTTTTTTTTTTTTTTGTTTTTTCGAGGCAGGGTTTCTCTGTGTAGCTTTGCACCTTTCCTGGAACTCGCTTTGGAGACCAGGCTGGCCTCGAACTCACAGAGATCCTCCCGAGTACTGGGATTAAAGGCGTGTGCCACCACTGCCCGGCAAGAAGATCGACTTTAAACTGGCTGAGAATGCACTAGCTGAAGGTAGAAGTCCCTGAGCTGAAGACTTAACCCCTGGCAGGGAGCTCCTTCAAGCCAGCCTTCAGGACTCAACAGAACCAATCCTTAGCCTTAGAGATACCATGCTTCAGCTAAGGATGGGAGCTCACCCAAAGCAGTTGCCAGCCTCTAGATGTGAAGACCCACAACTCGTTCAGGAAGCTAAGGGTGCTCAGGAGCACTCACTGTCTTCATTTCAAACCTGCACAGCAGTCTGTTCTAAGTGGTTTTCATCCCGTTTTAAAGTTGCTAATCCTGAACTGACAATACAATACCCTTTGTTTGCACTCTTTCCTGTGGGCCTCTCCATTCATGGAGCAGGGTGGGACAAGAGCCCAGTTGGGGACAGGAGATGGTCTCCACTGACCCCTTCACCTCCACATCTTGAGAGCTGGGATAATCGGTATTCAGCAGGAAGCCTGGAACGTTACTTCTTTAATGACTGAATAATATTCAGCTACAGAATGGACCTTGTGCTGATTGACACTTGGGTTGTCTCCACCGTGGGCATCTGTGAACTGTGCGCCTCTGAGTACACAGATCCGGAGTCCCTGCTGTCAGTTATTTGATTTAGAAAAAAACTTTTACATTTATTTATTGTTTGTGGGTTTGCGGATGCATAGGCCATGGTGCTGATGTCCAAGGAGGTCCAGGGAGAGCTTCTAGGAGTCAGGTCCCTCCTTCCACCATGTGGCTCCTGAGGATCTGAGGTCCCCAGGCTTGGTGGCTACCTACTGGGTCATCTCACCAGCCCGATTATTTTTAAATTATGTTTTCATCCCCAGTCCCTCACTGGAGTATTCTAGGCAGGTGTTCTATACTGAGCTGCACCCCTACCCCTCTCTGCTTCCGGTTGTGTCTAGCGTATGCCACTGAGTGAAATGGCGGTCTCACTGGTGTGTGTGTGTGTGTGTGTGTGTGTGTGTGTGTGTGATGTAGATTTTAACTGGGCAAAGATGTGTTATGTTTGTTTATGACGTGGAATTTTACTTTAGCTGTGTAAGGGTGTGTTACTTTTGTTTGTGCTGCATTTGTTTAACAATGTGAGTATGTGTGTTTAATTATGTAAAGATATGTTGCATATCCAGGCAGTGGTGGCGCATGCCTTTAATCCCAGCACTCAGGAGGCAGAGCCAGGTGGATCTCTGTGAGTTCGAGGCCAGCCTGATCTACAAAGCAAGATCCAGGACAAGCACCAAAACTACACAGAAAAACCCTGTCTCAAAAAACCAAAAAAAAGAAAAAAGAAAGAAAGAAAGAAAAAGATATATTGCATCTGTTTCACCTTGCCTGCTTGGGCACTTGATGGGTCTAATAAAGAGTTGAAGGGCCAATTGCTAGGCAGAGAAAAAACAGGAAGGGCTGCCAGGCAGAAAGAATAAATAGGAGGAGAAATCTAGGTCCAGAAAGGAAGAGAAGAATGAGAGAAGGAGGAGAGAATGAGGGACATGCCCAGGGCAAAAAGCCAGGCAGACACCAGACAGACATACATAGAGAAGCAGTGAAAGTAGGATATAAAGCAGTAAAGAAGTCGGGCGGTGGTGGCACACGCCTTTAATCCCAGCACTGGCTGATCTTTGTGAGTTCGAGGCCAGCCTGGTCTACAGAGCAAGATCCAGGACAGGCACCAAAACTAAACAGAAAAATCCTGTCTTGAAAAACCAAAAGAAAAAAAAAAGCAGTAAGGAAGGTAATAAGCCCTGAGGCAAAGGGTAGATCAGGTTAATTTACATTAAAAGAGCTAGGCAGAGGCTGGACATTTATAACAAAGAGTAATGTGTCTCTTTGTCTTGATTGGGAGCTGGTTGGTGGCCCAAAAGAAAAAGCCTGATACATGAGGGTGTTAGTGGCAAGGTCTTACCGTGTATCAGTCATTGTGACCTCAAAGTTATGACCCTCCTGCCTCAGCCTCCTGGTTGCTGGGTTTGCTGATGTGTGTTGCACATGGCTGACACCTCCCTCTTTAGGATCTGACATACGGTCCTCAAGGCTGCATGCAGACACCCCAACTGGATGAGCAGAAGGGGAGATGATTGTATTTTCATTGGCCCCTGCCTCTTTCTGGAATGGTTGTGACTGCCAATACTTTCTGTAGGGTGAAAAGGGCCAAGGAAAAACACACCCTGACCCTGACTTGATCCCAGGACCAGGGCTTGAAATCCCACCAATCCCTGAGCTTGTCCCAGAGTCAGGCTGCAGAATTCTACCAGTCCCTGAGCACAGAATACCATCAATCCCTGAGCTTGCCCCAGAATCAGCCTACAAAAATCCACCCATCACAAGCCACCCTGGAAAGCTCTGCGCCCACCCCCAGTATAAACTTTGTATGTATCCTGTTCAGTTTGCTGCTATTTCTTTTTTTTGTCTGTTTGTTTTTTGTTTTTCGAGACAGGGTTTCTCTGTGTAGCTTTGCGCCTTTTCCTGGAACTCACTTGGTAGCCCAGGCTGGCCTCGAACTCACAGAGATCCGCCTGGCTCTGCCTCCCGAGTGCTGGGATTAAAGGCATGCGCCACCACCGCCCGGCTGCTATTTCTTTTTTTTTTTTTTTTTTTTTTTTTTTTTAAAGATTTATTTATTATGTATACAGTGTTCTGTCTGCATATACACCTGCAGGTCAGAAGAGGGCGCCAGATCTCATTATGGATGGTTGTGAGCCACCATGTGGTTGCTGGGAATTGAACTCATGACCTCTGGAAGAACAGCCAGTGCTCTTAACCTCTGAGCCATCTCTCCAGCCCCCCGGCTGCTATTTCTTACAAGAGGCAGCTGCGCTCTTGGATTCTTCCATCTCAATAAACCTTTTCAGTGAGGTTTGTTGTGCGGTGTGACACTTTCATGGAAATGAGCCCAGAGGTAATAAACAATTTTCGCAGGAGCAGAACTGTAACACTTTTGCTGGGGAAGCTTTCCCCTAGTGAAACAGAGTGTTACATATCACAAGACCTGAGCAGAGCTGTAACACTTCTCTGGAGCTGTAACAACTTCGCTGGGGAAACCCTCCCCTGCCAGAGCGGAGTTGTTACAGTTGCATTGGGAATCTTTCCCTGGAGCAGAGCTGTAAGCTGCTACCTTACAGTGACTTTGGGGTGTTCCTTGGCTCCCGACTGCCAGGATACCTACCTTTCCATCTGAGCTGCAATGCTTACGTTTTCCTCTTTCCCAGTGCCCAGAAAACACCACACAGAGGAATCCCAGGGAGGAAGCTGAAGAGAGATGACCTTGGAGTTCACCATAATAAACCCCTTCTTCCCTAGCCCTAGGACACCCCTAAAGAGGCTTGATTCCCACCCTGACTTTTCACAGGTGCCCAGAAGCTCCTGTAGAATGAGGAAGGGGCAGAGGTCTGTAAGTTGCAGAAACACCGCCAAATGCCACCTGGCACCCCAGCAAGGCTGCAGAGCTTCAAGTCACCTGTGCCCAGGCCCTCTCCCATCCCTGGCCGCCCTGGCACCCCAGCAAGGCTGCAGAGCTTCAAGTCACCTGTGCCCAGGCCCTCTCCCATCCCTGGCCGCCCTGGCACCCCAGCAAGACACCCCAGCAAGGCTGCAGAGCTTCAAGTCACCTGTGCCCAGGCCCTCTCCCATCCCTGGCCGCCGTTGCAGCCGACTGGCCCAGACCCTCTCTCTCTCCAGTTCTCCATTGGCAGCCTTATGGGCTCCTTCTCCTTTTTCTTTTGTTTAATTTCAAAACAGGATTCCACTCTAACCCAGCGTGGTCTTGAACTCATTGTGTAGCTCAGACTAGCTTTGAACTCAAAGTGGTCCTCCTGCCTCCTACTGAGCCTCTCCAGTGCTGTGATCAAAGGGGGTGTACCCATCCCACCCGCCTCTTGCTTCTTTTTTAAAAAAATGGGGCAAGTGAGATGGATGGGGGTAAAGTCACTGGCTGCCAGGCCCAGTAACCAAAGCTAAAGGCTTGAATTGGAACATATTGAAAGGAGAGAACAAGTCTCTTCTAACTTCCACATGCATGCCAAGGCATACGTGCACCCACAAACACGAACATACCCACACAAAATAATTGTTTTTTCAAGACTCACCTTATAAATGAGGTTAGCCTTGACCTCAGAGGTCTGCCAGCCTCTGCCTCCCAGCACTGGAATAAAGGTGTGCTACCACACCTGATGAAAAAAAAGGTTTTGTGGTTTTTTTGTTGTTGTTGTTCGTTTGGTTGGTTGGTTTGGTTTTTGGTTTTTAGTTTTTCAAGACAAGGTTTCTCTGTGTAGCCCTGGCTGTCCTGGAACTCACTCTGTAGACCAGTCTGGCCTTGAACTCACAGAGATCTACCTGCTTCTGCCTCCTGAGTGCTGGGATTAAAGGCATGTGCCACCACAGCCTGTCTTATTAATTTATTTTACTGGGTTTTGTGTGTGTAATTTTGAGGTAAGTTCTTACCGTGTAGCCCCATAAGCCCTTTTGCCTTAAGATCCCCAGAAATCACAGCACTTGGGAGGCAGAGGCAGGTGGATCTCTGTGAGTTCGAGGCCAGCCTGGTCTACAGAGTGAGTTCCAAGACAAGGGTACACAGAGCATCCTGTCTTGGAAAAAACAAAACAAAACAAAAACAAAAACAAAAACAACCCAGAACCAGGATTTTAGACATGCTCCATTACACCCAGCTTTTGTTTCTATGTTTTGTGGTCCTGTGTATACAACCCACAGCCTCTCACATGCTCGGCAAGCGCTTTCCACTGAGCTATATCTCCAGCCCCTCAGCTTCTATAGTAAATAAGTGGAATATATAGTGGAGACCCAGATATCTTGTTGCCTGCCCTTTTTCACAGTTGTATAGCATTCCAGTGGCTTTCCACAGTACTTCTGAGGGAGGGTCACATTAAAATTTCAGTGGTGCTCATGATAACACACTGCCTTCAACAGTCATTCCCAGGGCCTGGACGGTGGCTCTGGGGTACTACCCATGCTTAGCCCAAGTGAGGCTCTGGGCTCTGTGCCCATCACAGAAGGAAGAGGAGGAGGAGGAGGAGAAGGAGGAGAAATTCCTTGATTTCCCCATTAAGCACCTCAGTACTGAATTCTCCCGCCCTGCCCTAAATCTTGGTGATCGAAGATCATCTGGATGGGGTGCAGCTGGCTGTGAAGAACCTCCTCTGCAGGGCTTCCTGTGGGACTATGTGGCAGCAACTGCTTATATTTCCTCTATTTATAGCTCCAACCCCCACTCCTGTCCAGCCCCAGCTGCTGTCACCAGTGAGCTAAGGCCCATGGGAAAGGGGAAGTGTGTTGCTAGGTGCCGGGCTTGTTTGGGGTTTGGGGGTGCCCCTGCAGCTTCCTGAAGGCTTCGTTTCTTAGAAGCTAGGAACACTCAAGTCACAGTTCTGCCCCTTTTCTCAAGCTAGCCCACAGCAGCGAGAGGAGGTGGGTGGGTGTGGGCCCAGAGCACTAATGTGTGCACACTCCCAAAACTAGTTTGTCTCTCCCAGAGACCATCACCCTAAGCACCTCTCCTTATCTGTGAAATTCGCTTTGACGGCTGCCTGCCCCTCCCCGACACTTCTGTCCTCTCCTCTTCTCTCTCCTCCTCCCCTCCCCTCTTCCCGGCTTCCTTGTTCACTGGCCTCTCTATCACCTATCACTACATTAGCCTGGCCAACCTTGAACTCAGGATCTTCCTGCCTCAGCCTTGCAAGTTCTGAGTAGGATTAACAGGCCTCCCCGCCCTTCCCCTACACACACACTCTCCAGTTTTCATCTCTGCCGCTGCACATCCCAGCACCAACATCTGTCCCCCAGGGGTGGGAGCCCCCGCGGCTCCAGTCTCAGGGCACTGTGAGCTCAGGCCGGTGACCTTAGGGACAGTGACAAGTCAGGTGACAGGTGCTCTTCCCTTCACCCTACTTCAGGGCCCAGGCTCCAAATAGCCTAACTTCTATATTTAGGCGCTGCCGCAGCACTGTCAATGACTATAAATACGGTCGCTGCGCTGACTGCTGACACACAGACCGACTGGGATTCATTAGCACAGGGTGAGGAGTAGATCGCTGAGGTCAGGAGTCTGCAGCTGTGGGGCGCCAGACTGGGGGAACCCGGGTGCTGGGGACTGTAGGAGGAAGAACAGGCTTCCCGCCCTCTTCCCTCTCCCGTGGGGCTTCCTGGCTCGGCGACAGCTGTCCGGGCTCACAATTGCGGGGCCGCCCTGCTGGAGCCCAGTGCCCGCTCATCCGCGAGGAGCTGCCCGGCCTCTTCCTCTGCCATTGTCTCCAGCCAGTAGCATCCTGTTATGTCCCCTCCGACCGGGATCCCAGCCGACCCCTGCCCTGCCCGGGCTCATACACGCGCTATTGAGCCTACGCTGGTGGACATCGAGGTCCCAGTCTGCTTACCACACCCCAAAGGCAGCTGTTAGTCTTTGCATTGTTTGCCCATGCTGCAGGGTCACTCCCTGAGGATCCCCATGAGCGCCTGGAGAAGCTCTGCTCACAGATGGGGAAATTGAGGCTCAAAGAAAGCACATCACTCCCCAAAAGGGCAGAGCTTTGCTTAGACCCTCAGATACGGGGTAGATTGGAGTGCTTTGTGCCGCCAAACAATTCATTACACTCTTGTGTGCTTCCGTTCCCCCTCTGTCAAGTGGAAACCATACTGCCTGGAGCTATGGGGAGGATGAGTGAGTTCTAGGCTTGAATCCCTGTGAAAGGCTACGAAAAAATAGTGATGGCTCCTGTCTAGATTCATCAAGAACACTGAATTCTGGGTTCTACCTCCAAGACTGTAGAAAAATGGGGTGCACAGTAGATATCAAATATCTGTTGCAGCTGTAATGAGAATAGTTATAATATGAGAATGAGGCTAGATGGAGCAGCAGTTGAGAGCGGTGGCACACACCTTTAATCCCAGCACTCAGGAGGCAGAGGCAGGAGGATCTCTGAGTTCCAGACCAGCCTGGTCTACAAAGCAAGTTCCAGAACAACCAAGGCTACACAAAGAAACCCCGTCTCGAAAACAAAAAAAAAACCAAACCAAAACAAAACAAAAAACTGGCGTTGGCTGCTCTTGAAGCAGAAGACATGAGTTCAGATCTCAGCATCCATCAGCTCCAAGAACCTAGCGCTCTCTTCTGGCCTCCTTAAGCACCTGCATGCACATGCACATACACACAGACATACACATAAATAAAAAAATTCCAAATTAAAACAAAATTTTACTAAGAACAAAAAAAGGTAGGAGCGCTGGATGGTGGTGATGCACATTTTTAATCCCAGCACTTGAGAGACAGGGGCAGGTGGATCTCTGTGAGTTTAAGGCCAGCCTGGTCCACCAAGTGAGTTCCAGGACAGCCAGAGCTGTTACCCCAAGAAACCCTGTCTAAACAACAGCAACAAAACAACAATAAAACAAAATGAAACAAACAAAAACCTTAAAACAAAACAAAACAAAACAAAAAGATAGGAGCCAGAGAGATGGCTCAGCTGCTCTTCCAGAGAACCTGGGTTCAGTTCCCAGCACCTACACGGTGGCTCACAATCTACTGTTCCAGGAGATCTGATGCCCTCTTCTGGCTTCTGTGGGCATCAGCTTCACAGTGGTACATATATACATGCAGGCAAAACACCCATACACATAAACATTAATTTAAAAAAAGTATGAGCCAGGCATGCTAATCCCAGCACTCTGGGGGCTGACACAGGAGGTTTGTGGGTTCAAGGCCAGCTTGGGCTGCAAGGCCAGATTTCAACTAAAAAAAAAAAGTCAAAAGTCCTGCCTGAGGTCTAACAGCTGAGAGGGTAGAAGGTCAGACATAAGAACAATATAAGCAGATAGACAGACTTTCTGGTTGATAGATGGTAATGTTGTGGAGAACAGAGAAAACAGAGCCTGGGAGTAGGCAGAGCCAGGCAGCTCTCTGGGTTTGCCCAGCAAGCCAGTCTAATATGGTGGGTAAGTTCCAGGTTCTGTGAGAGACCCTGTCCCAGAAAATAACATAGAAAGGGATCGAGAAAGACGAGACACCAACTTCTGCAAGACACCAGCACACACATACACACGCACCCATGTACACACACATACACACCCATGTGCACACACATATACATGCACCCATGTACCCATACACACACCAAAAGAAAAATAAAGAGAAAATAAAACAAAAGGGAAGAGAAAAGAAAAAAGAGTAGCCAGGAAGAGCTTCCAGTCTACAAGGGAGGCCTGGGGTGCACCTGTGGTTTAGATGAGGGTGCGGAGGCCTGGGGTGCACTTGTGGTTTAGATGAGGGTGTGGGAGTACCAGTGAGGTTCAAGCCCAAACTGAAGAGCAGGGAGGGCCTTCAGAGGTTACCTTCAGTGAGCATTTCAGTCAGAATCATCGCCCGGTGTAAAGACCCTGAGACCAGACCCTGCCAGGGACAAGGGACTTGGGTCAGTGGTGAGCATTTACCTGGCATACTCCAGACCCTGGGATTTTTCCCTTGTACTGAGAAAAATGCCAAAAACAAACCAGCACAAGCCAAGTGTACAGTAAAGTGCTAAATAAACCCTGTGAGACCCGTAACAACAACCATGTGATTAAAACCTCATCAGGCAGGGTGATGTGCAGCTTTAATTTCACCCAGGAGAAAGAGGCAGGCAAATTCTCTGAGTCTGAGGCCAGTCTGGTCCACATAGTGAGTTCCAGGACATCCAGGTTGTGTCTTGACTCGGGTGTGCACTGGGGAGAGACCGGGGGATCGGGAACATGGCAATGAATCAGCACAGGGCATGAGAAGCAGAGCCATGGACCTGCAGACGGGTCAGATTTGGGGTGGCAGTGAGAGAGGGGGAGACATTATAGAGCCATCAGCCTGAAGCTTTTTCCCACCCTGTCCCTCAAAACATTGGAATCAGGTTTTTTGTTTTGTTTTTAAAGGTTTATTTTTATTTCGTGTATATGCATGTTCACCTGCATGTGTGTCTGTGCAGCACCCTAGTGCCTAGGGAGGTCAGAAGAGGTCATGGATCCCCTGGAACTGGAGTTTAAGATGGCTGTGAGCCGCCGTGAGGGTGTTGGGAAGCACTCCCTAACCCTCCGGAAGAGCAGCCAGTGCTCTTCACTGCCGAGCATCTGTCCAGTCCCTTCGTCTTGTTGTGAGACCCAGTCTATCTGTAGCCCTGGTTGGCCCAGGATTCACAGTAATCCTCTTGCCTTTGCCTCCTGAGTGCTGGATGACTCCCGTAGGCCACCACACATGGCTTTTTCTTAGTCTAGTTTTGTTTTGTTTTGAGCCTGTATCTAACCTTGAATTTGCTACGTGCTTTAATTGGGGTTCTCTGAAATAACAGAACTGACAGAATGAATATTTGTATGGGATTTGTTAGAGTGGCTACAGGCTGTGGTCCAGCTAGTCCAACAATGGCTGTCTCCTGACAGCCCAAGAATCCAGAATCCAGTAGTTGTTCAGTCCATGAGGCTGGATGTCTCAGCTGGTCTTCAGCATATGTCAGAATCCCGAAGAAGTAGGCTCTAACGTCAGTGAAGGAACAAACTTGTCCATCAATGGCTGTGAGGACAAGCAGGCAAAGAGCAAGAGCATCCTTCTTCTCCCAAGTCCTTCCTGTAGGCTGCTATCAGAAGGTGAGGCCAGATTTAAGGTGGATCTTCCCACCTCAGATAAGCTGGATTTAAGATGGGCCTCCCTCTCTCAAATGATCTAATCAACTAAAAAAACAATAGCAACAACAACAACAACAACAACAACAACAAAACCCACAACCTTTCATGGGTGTGCCACTTGTCTAGGGTTTTCAGTTTAAATGTGTTTGTCTTGAATCCGTGATCCTCCTGTCTCTACTTTCCTGGTGCTAGGATAATAGGTGTGAGCCTCCATGCTTGGTTTAACCCTGAAAGACCCTAGCCCTTCAGGCTTACACCCCCAAACCTCAGGAAAAGAGAAACTTCAAGCACCAGGAAATGAGAAACTAAAAAACGAGTTCCAAGGGCCACCTGACTCAGCCACTACTCAATCACCCCTGCAACAATATAACAATGTAAGAAGATTTCTGTTAAGAGATGTGCTCAACTGTGACTGGGATAGTTGCAGGTGTTCCAGGAAGGACCACTGTGACCTTTGTGTAAGCTCCACTCCCGCCCTGATACCCCCCTGGAGGTTTCAGGAAGAATGTACATGCTGATGTGACTGTACCCACTCTGTGATCAGACCATGTTCTTGTGAAACGAAATTGTATGGGAATTGTAATCTTATGGCCTTTGCGGGTTTTTCCTTTAAAAGCACCTATGTGACTACAGTAAGATGCAGCTCTTGCTCTTAGGAGCAGAGTTTGCCCTTCTGTACAGAAGCCAATAAAATCCTCGTGCTGTTGCATCAACTGGACTGGAGTCTGGGTTCTTGGGGCGCCCACTTGGGACCCTAAACTTTGGGGTCCAACAACCCCATTCAACAGACAGGAAAACCAAGTCCTAGGGAGACTCTGCCTGCCAGCCTGTGGGGACAGTGGGCCCTGAGGTCCCACCATTTGCGGAGAAAAAAGCCCACATTCCACTGGAGATTTGGACTGGCCCTTTCTGTCCCTCCCCTCTTCTCTACTGTCTCTTGCTCAAACCCCAAGGGACTGAGCTGCACTAAAGCTGGACATTTCCCACAGCAGCTTTCCTAATGCGGCCACCGGCCGCTGTGAATTACTTTGCACCACACATTTTCTTTTCTTTCTTTCTTTTTTTTTTTTTTTAAATTCACACACCAACGCTTAAAGAGAAACTTCTATCATGCTTAAAATTCTTGGTCATAGTCTTCTTTCCACAGACCTCAAGTTTAATGGTCTTTTCACTAACTGAAATATGGAAACATGGGTCTGGTGTAAGGACAGGAGGAAGGACAGACTGGAATGGAACTGTAAATACTTTTTAACCCCTTCTAAACACAGGTAGAAAGGTACAGGTATATGACAATCAGCGCATTGTACCCAATGTGTTTAAAACACCATTATAATTAATAAGGTGAAACTAAAGATTTAACTTTAATTTTTAAATTTAAAACCTGTGTAAGAAGCTGACTTTTTCCAAATAAAATATTTATTTTATTTTTACAAAATATTTCTTCTTCTGTATGTTTAGTTTGTTAGTTGTGCGTGCATGCCTCTGTGTGTGTGTGTGTGTGTGTGTGTGTGTGTGTGTGTGTGTGTGTGTGTAACTGTGTAACAGTGCACTAGTGTATGCCATGCTTGTGGGGACCAGAAGAGGGCCTCAGATCCCCAGGACTGGAGTTGCAGACAGTTGTTAGCTGCTATGGGAATGCTGGGAATTGAACCCTGACCTCGGGGAGAGTGGCCAGTGCTCATTCACCCATGTTCTTAACCAGTGAGTCATCTCTCTGGCCCTAACAGCACACATTTTCCACAGCTTCCTGTATTTTTTTTTTCTCTCACGACGTTAACCACAAACTCCCAGCAGCCCTCTCGCCTCGCCCTCCCGAGTGCTGCCATTAGAGGTTGTGCGCCATCCCAGTCAGGGGCATTCCTCGCTGCGCTCCTGGAATTTATTAAGGTAAAAAGGAGGCCTGAAGCTCCTGGTGGTTTATGCCCATGGCTCCAGCAGATTCCGGCCTTGAGGCAAGAAAATCAGGCGTTCAAGGCCATCCTAGGCTACATAGAGTTCAAATCCAGCCTGGGCTACCTGAGATCCTGTTTCAGAGAAAAAAGGAAAAAAAAATCAATAATGTTTTGAAAAATCACTAGATGTGTCTGGGAATGTAGTTCACGTGGTAGAGTGCTTGCCCAGCACGCACAAAACCTTGGGTTTGACGCCCGCCCCCCCCCCCCCACCACATAAAAAGAAATGATAGTTACATGAGTTATTCAAACAGGAAGCCAGCGTACGTTGTATGATTCTCTATAGATTGTGGCAAGGTCAGCGTGTGTAACCAGAAAGACCTGCAGTGGTTAGAGATGTGTCCAGTGGTCAAATCCCTCTTCCTCTATTTATTCTAAGTTTTTATTACGTTTAACTTGTTGATTTATTTATTTAGTGCTTGTGCTTGTGAAGGTCAGAGGACAATTTTCAGGAGCTGGTTCTCTCCTTCCACCATGTAGGTCCTGGGGATCGAAGTCAGGTCGGTAGGTTTGGGGGCAAGTGTCTTTACCCACCGAGCCATCTTGGTAGTACTCCATTTTTTTTTTTTTTTTTTTTTTGGTTTTTCGAGACAGGGTTTCTCTGTGTAGCTTTGCGCCTTTCCTGGAACTCGCTTTGGAGACCAGGCTGGCCTCGAACTCACAGAGATCCGCCTGGCTCTGCCTCCCGAGTGCTGGGATTAAAGGCGTGCGCCACCACCGCCCGGCCATTTTTTATTTCTTATTTTTTTTTAATTTTTGAGATAGGTTCTCAGTGCATAGCCCTGGCTGACTAGGAACTCTTATGTGGCCAAGGATGGCCTCAGGGTTAGCCTTCGCTTCCCAGAGTGTGGGGATTATTACAGGGGTGCAGGACCATGCCACACCCCTTTGTTCTTTGTGAGACAAGGTGTCATGTAGTCCTGGCAGGCTTCAAATGCGACAAAACGAGGGATGACTTTGAACTCCTGATCAGTGCCGGGGTTACAGGCTGGCGCTCCTTCGCCCGTTTATGTGGCACTGAAGCTAGCCCGGGCCTCGAGCGTGTTAAGCCAGCACCACACACACGGAGCCACATCTCCAAAGCCTGACACTTCTCGTTCCCGGCCTGGCATCCCCTCCGCGCTTCTCTGATTCTTATTTGGCCTCGGGCTTCTCTGAGCCTCGGTTTCCCTCCTGGAAAAGAAGCGGGAAAATCCTGCTAGTGGGAATGGGGGTCGCTCCGGAGGGAACTCCACCCAGCACTTTTCGACGTGACTGGGTCCCTGTCCCCGACACCTCGTCGGCGCCGCCCAGCTCGGCTGCGGGCCGCCCGTCCGCGCGGAGGAGGGGGGGCGGTGGCTGGGACGCGCGCACGACGGGTTGCGTTTGTTCCAGGCGCGGGCGCGCGCCGCGCCCTGGGGCTGTTTCCCCGGCACTTTCCTGTTACTTTCCAGCGGGGAGGACAGTTCCGGGGAGGGCCCTGCCCACGCCCGGTGCATAAAGGCCCAGCCCAGCCGGCCGCCACCGCCCGCCGCCAGCGCAGACGCCGTCCGTCCGTTCCGCGCCACCATGAGCTCCCACCGCTGCCTCCTGACCGGTGAGACCTCGGGGTTGCGCGGGGCCGGGAGGAAGCTCGCGGGACGTGGCCTGCCGGGGCAGGGACAGGCAAAGCCCGCGCACCTGTGCGCCCCAGAACGCTCTCAGGGGTGCTGGGCCCTAAAGGGCTTGACTGCTGCCCATTTGGAGGCTAAGAGAGGGAAACTGAGGCATGGGGGCACGTAAAGGGAGTGGCAAAGCCAGCATGGTGACGCACGGCCATAGGGAGGCTGAGGCAGGACGGTCACCATTTCCAAGTCAGCCTAGGCTACACAGGCAGACCCTGTCTCTGTCTCAAAAGGACAAAAGAAAAAAAAAAAAATGCAGGCTGCGGGCTGGAGAGATGGCGCAGAGGTTAAGAGCATTAAGAGAGGACCTGGTTGGTTCCCAGCACCCAAATGGTGGCTCACAAGGGGCTGTAACTCCAGGGGATCCAACACCCTTTGCTGGCTTCCACAGGCACCAGGCATACATGTAGTGCACAAACATACGTGCAGGCAAAACACACATACAGCAGTAAAATAAAAATAAATGCAGGATAAAGTGAACCCCGCTGGCTGGTCGCCCATACAGGCGTTCTTAATGTGGAGCACAAGCCAGTGCGACAATAACCCTTTCAATGAGGGTGGCAGCCCCCAGTATGTCCCCTGTCGTCAGTGCCAGGAACACTGCAGAGACCCTCCTTGGGACCCGCCTAGGACTGAGCTGCTGGCTGAAGGGATCTTGCCAGGCTGTGAGTTTGAACTTGGCCTTTGTGGTGACTTTCCCGCCCCACCCTGGGTGCCTCCAACCGCTATCTGACTGCTAAGTTACCTAAGTAACTTGATAACAAACAATGAAGAAATGGAACTTGGGGTACAAGCTGGGGTTACCCCAACCACAATGACTGGCCTGTGTGCCAGCAGCAGGTGGCAAATGGCAGGCAGCTCGGTGGCCTGTGGGCTCTGGAACTAGGAACTTGAGTCCCAGCGGGGCACAGTTGGTGGCAGACAGCTGCAGAGGCCTGCCTGGCTGTCACTGGGCTGGGCCACAGTGACCTTGGGCTGCACTTTCCTCCTCTGTAAAATGGAGCAAGACCAGCTGCATTTTATCGTGCTGTTCCAAGGACCAAGAGTTTGTACATAAACTTTCTGGTTCACAATTTGAATTAACTGAACACATCGTGTGGTGTCCATGTCTGCAAGTGGTACCCTGGTAGTAGAGGCAGGAGGATCAGAAGTTCAGGGTCATTCTCAGCTCCATATGGGGTTTGAGGCCACTTGAGACCTTGTCTTGGAAAGCAACCAACTAGCCTAGCTGGTGTCTTTAATCCCAGCCCTAGAAAAGGAGGCAGAAAGATCCTGAGAGTTGGAGGTCAGCCTGGTCTACATGGCAAGTTCCAGGCCAGCCAGGACTACACTGTCAAAACACCCCAGAGAGAGAGGGAGACGGAGACGGAGGGGGAGGGGGAGGGGGAGGGAGAGGGGGAGGGGGACAGGGAGAGGGAGAGGGAGAGAATGCACACAGAGAATTAAGTGGACACTTCTATCATTGTGAGTATTATTTTTCTGGGTGAGATGCTGGGGGGTCTTCGGCAGGAAGTACAAATGCTGCCCTGCCCCCACTCCTGGATTCCCACACTGGAGCCGAGTCCAGTGGCCCCAGTCTGAGTCTGGGAATTTGAACCAGATGTGTCTGGGAGCAGAAGGGAGCAGCTGTGCTCCTGTTTGGGTAACTTCCAAGTCTCCAGATGTAGGCAGCCTGGGCAGTGTCTCCAGGGTGGTGGGGTAGAGCCCAGCCCAGCCCACAGTGAGGGAACAAGGAGCCCACCCTGCCTAGGTGACTGCTGCTTGGGTCTGCCTTCCCTTCCCCAACCTGGCCTAATCACTAATCTTTTTCCAAGCTCCGAGTCTCATTTTGTCTTGGTGAAGATTGGACATGACCCCAGCCTCTTGATGCTGTTGAGTCTTTTCAGGTTTCTTTGGAGACAAGACTTCATGGTAGTTAAGGATGACCTTGAACTTCTGATCCTTCTGCTTCTGAGGGTGGAGATTACAGACTTGTGAAACTAGGCCTGACTTCATTTTGAGTTTTTTGTTTTGTTTTTGAGGCAGGGTTTGGCACAGTAGCTATGTAGCCCAAACGGGTTTCGAATTTGTGATAATCCCCCTACTTCTGATTTGTTGCTGTTGTGGTTGTGACAGGGTCTTGCTGTGTAGCCTTGGCTGGCCTGGAGCTCCCTACGTACAGCAGGCTGGCCTCCAGCAGAGTTCCACCTGCCTCTGCCTCACTAGTGCTGGGGCCTGAAAGTGCTCATCACCACGCCCGCTCTGCCATGGTTCTAAGTCTTAAAGAAGTTACTTAAGGGGATGGAAAAATGGCTCAGTGGTTAAGAGTACTTGCTGTTCTTCCAGAAAGTGGGGGTTCAGTTCCCTGCAACCACGCGGTGGCTCACAACCATCTATAACTCCAATTCTAGGAGACCCAGTGCCCTCTTCTGACCTCCCTAGGCACCAGGCAACAGACATGCAGACAAAGCATCCATACACATAAAAATTAATATTTTTTCAAAAAGTTACTTGAGGGCTGGGAAGAGGGCTCTGTCAGTAAATGTCCCGTGTCAAGGAAGCGGGGTGTAGTGACACACACTTGTAATCTCCGTGTTGCATCAGGGAGACTGATAGATCCCTGAGTCTTGATGAGCATAAGTTCTTTGAGACCCTGTCTCAAAAATCTAGGTAGAAGGCACCCAGACCGATCACACAGAAAGACACATACTGGTATTATACTTTAGGAACCGTGAATTGCCCCAGGGCCCATCCTGGAGAGAAGATCATTTTGTGGTCTGTCCCACAAAGAGGAACTGGGTTCTGATGGGGTGGGGGTGTCCAACCCTATGGCTCAAGAGGAGGAAAAAAGAGGAATTCTAATCTGAGGGCGATAACTGCCTGGCTGGGGTGCCCCAGCCTCAGGTCACCCCAGCTTCGAGGGGGTGAGTTTCACCCGGAACCTCTGGTCCTTCACTGGCCTCAGGGGAACCGAGTCAGACAAAGACTGAGACCCTCTTAGAGACACTCTCTCCCCCCCAACTCTGCTTATAGTGGCTGACCCCAGGGTCCCCCTAAGAACCTAGCATGCAGCCAGCCCAGTGGTGGGTGAATCATCCAGGAAGTGACTCAATCCATCTCCCCCACCAGCCTTTCACCCTAGGGCTCTTTCCAGGACTCCTGTTAAGATCCTCTTCTTGCTGCTGTATTCCCCACATTGGGAGCAACTCTGTCCCCTAGGCTCTCCCCAGGGCCCCTGCTTTCTATCTGAACACCCAATCCCCTCTTCTGAGAGGGAAAACAGGACTTCACACCTGCTAGGCCCCCACCTTCACACATACTACACCCCAATCTTTCTCTTGGTTTTTATTTTGAGACAGGCTCTTGTGCCTGTGGTCTGTAGCCCAGGCTAGGGACGTTAGTCCTCTTGCCTTAGCATCCCAAGCAGTTGACATTACAGGGCACTCGGCTTCCAGACTTCCTCTTTCTCTTTTGAGATTTATTTAGTTTGTATACATGATTGTTTTGCTTGCCTGTGTGTGTGTGCACCATATGAATGCCTAGTAGCCTTGGAGACCAAAAGAGGGCACTGACATCCCTGGAACTGGAATTACTGTTGTGAGCCACCACGTGGGTGCTGGGAACTGAACCCGGGTCCACTGGAAGAGCAGCCAGTGCTCTTAACTGCTGAACCATCTCTCCAG
The DNA here is from genome assembly GCF_007827085.1 of Peromyscus californicus insignis. Classification (NCBI taxonomy): domain Eukaryota; kingdom Metazoa; phylum Chordata; class Mammalia; order Rodentia; family Cricetidae; genus Peromyscus; species Peromyscus californicus. The sequence continues at coordinate 128,567,377 of NW_026294606.1, forward strand.
CTGCCAATTCTTTTTTCTTTTTTTTTTTTTTTCTGTGACAGGGTTTCTCAGTGTAACAACTCTAGCTGTCCTGGAACTCGCTTTGTAGACCAGGCTGGCCTTGAGCTCACAGAGATCTGCCTCCTGACTGCTGTGATTACAGGCATGCGCCACCACTGCCCTGCCCAATTGTTTTGTTTTATTTGTTTTTGTTTTTTAATTTTCATTTTATGGGGCTGTAGAGGTGGATCAGTGGTTGAGAGCACTGGCTGCTCTTCTAAAGGACCCGGGTTCAATTCCCAGCACCCACATGGCAGCTCACAACTGTCTATAACTCCAGTTCCAAGGGATCTGACACCCTCACAGAGCCTTCCAAAAAATTAATCTTTAAATTTTTTTTCGTTTTATTTTTTGTGTGGGTGGATATGTGCATGTGGGCATGTGTGTGTGCTCACACACCATGACACACATACAGAGGTCTGTTCTCTCCTCCCACCACGTGGGTCCCAGCTATTAACTCAGAAGTCAGATTGTGAGACATGGCAGCAAGTGCCTTTATTCAAGCTCTCCTCTTACTCCTCTTCCTCATCCAGCCCCCCCCCCCTGCCCCCTTTGCTTTTTTTGGTCCTGGGGATGGAACCCAGGGCCTCGCTTCAGTCAGGTTCCACCAAGTTACCCAGGCTGCCCTTGAATTTTGTGTCGCTTTTAACTTAAGAGCCTCCTGCCTCAGCCTCCGGTCACTGGATTACACACTCCTTGCCTTCCAGCCCTGATTCCCTTCTCGTTCCCTGCTTCCCGCTTCCTCCTCCTCATTACTTTTCCTTCCGCCCCTGCTTTCTTGGATGTCTGTCTGTAGCGAATGCTGTTCCTTCAGGCTTTCAGTCCTGCCTCAGAGCGATACCTGCAACAACAGCAGGTACCAGGACTGTGTTCAGCAGTCACCCACCCTCCACCACAGCCACTTCCTGACTTGCTGCCACCAGCTCGTGTGGTTGACAGTGTGTGTGGTGGTGGAGTGTCAGAGCTTGAGGGGACCCGGAAGACATGGTCCAAGCTGCCATTCTTTCCTAAAGAATGACAAGGGTCTGGCCTGGTGGCACAGGCCTGACCCAGCTCCTCAGGTCACTGAGGCAGGAGGATTTCAAGTACAAGCCCAGCCTGAACAACTTAGGAATAAAGTATAAAGAGGGATTGGGAATGAGGTCCAGTGGGACAGCACTTGCCTAGCATGCAAAGGCCTTGGGTTCTATCCCAGCATTGTGAGAAAAAACAATATAAAACATGATAGCTCCAATAAGGTGGAGGCTAGAGGGTCAGGAGTTCAAGCTCATCCTTAGCTACATAGCCAGTTTCAGGCCAGCCTGGGCTACATGAGATCCTGCCTCAAACAAACCTGAGGTGGGCAAGATGACTCAGCCAAGTAAAGGAGGCTGCTGTATGTAAGCCCGGTGACCTAAATTTAGTCCAGGGGACTCCTTGGAATGAAAAGAGAAACAACCTCCACATAGGTGCGGTGGCAAACACACACACACACACACCTAAATGTAAATGTGCTGGTTAGTTTTTTGACAACTTGACTCAAGCTACAGAGTCATTTGGGAAGAGGGAACCTCAGTTGAGAAAATCCCACAAGTTGGCCTGTAGGCAAGTTTGTGGAGTATTTTCTTGATTAATGATTGATGTGGAAAGGGCCAGCCTGCCCCCCCCCCTTTTATTGAGACATAGTCTCTCTGTATAGCTCTGGATGTCCTGGAACTCACTCTGTAAACCAGGCTGGCCTCCAACTCACAGCTTCATTACTGTCTCATGCAGTTTCCCTTTCTGTGGTGATGGAAGTGATGACGGCCTCCCTTTGTGGGGACAAACCCTGCGTAGCTAAGGAATTAACATTTTTTTTTTATTTGTGAGACATAGTCATTCTATATAGCTCTGGACTATATACTGGACTACATAGACCAGGCTGGCCTTGTACTCAAGAAATCTGCCTGCCTCTGCCTCCCAAGTGCTGGTATTAAAGGTGTGTACCACAGCCCCCAGCTTGACATTGTCATTTACACTTACTCTTTATCTTAGTTTGGTTGTGATAAAACAACCCCTGGGCAGGTGATCCTGGGTTATATAAAAGAGCAGGCCGAGCAAGCTGTGAAGAGCAAGCCAGTGAGTAGTGTTCCTCTGTAGATGTACTCTTCTGTCCCGCCAGTCAGTTCTGTCCCACCAGCTCACTCCCCAAATCGCCACACAGAGACTTAATACTAATTGTAAATGAATGACTGATAGCTTAGGCTTGTTACTAACTAGCTCTTACGACTTAAATTAACTCATATTTCTTATCTAAGTTCTAAGATGTGGCTCATGACTTGTTATCTCATTTTCTACCTGTCCTTCTTCCTCTGTGTCTGGCTCTCTTGACTCCCAAGAGTCCTTCTCTTTTTTTCTGCAAGTCCTGCCTAACCTCTATCTGTTCAGCTATTAGCCAGTCAGCTTCTTCTTCTTCTTTTTTTTTTTTTTTTTTTTTTGGTTTTTCGAGACAGGGTTTCTCTGTGTAGCTTTGTGCCTTTCCTGGGACTCACTTGTTAGCCCAGGCTGGCCTCGAACTCACAGAGATCCGCCTGGCTCTACCTCCTGAGTGCTGGGATTAAAGGTGTGCACCACCAACACCTGGCAACCAGTCAACTTCCTTATTAACCCAATCACAGTGGCATATATTCACATGGTCTCTGCTTCAGTCCCTGGCTCCAGTCTCCTGCCTTGACTCACCCTGAAAAGAGACTGTAACCTGTAAGCAAATAAACCCTTTCCTACACTGCTTGCTTTTGATCATGTTGTTTTATCACAGCATAATGACCAAACTAAGACAAAAATTTAAGTATAAAAGAGAATGTTAAGCTGGGGGCTTTGGCGCACGCCTTTAATCCCAGTACTCGGTAGGCAGAGGCAGGCAGATCTCTGTGCGTCCAAGGCTAGCCTGGTCTATGTAGTGAGTTCCAGAGCTATATAGAGTGACTATGTCTCACAAAAAAAAAAGTGTTAATTCCTTAGTCACACAAGGTTTGTCCCCACAAAGGAAGGCTGTCATCACCTCCACCACAGAAAGGGAAACTGGGGGAGACAGTAATGAAGCTATAGTCTAACATCCAAAAGCTGCCTGTGGGTTCCTTTTTCTACCCCACAGGCCTGGAGAGCTAAGAGTCCAGCGACCTGTGTGCAGACCTGTCTGGTGCCCAGATCCTGGATAGGCCACTGTAGGTACCAAACCTCTGGCTGTAGGTGTCTGAGCCACAGGAAGCAACACCTGAGTTTTGTAGTTTTTCTCTCTTTGTTTTGTTTTGGGGGCAGAATCTCACCATATAACTAACTTAGGCTAGTTTCAGACTCGCATCTGGGAACTCTCGTCTGGCTTTCTGTGTGCATCGTTGGTTTTGATTTTTATGCTTTGTTGTTTTAGAGATTAACTCACGCAGCCGAGGTTGGTCTTAACCTTGCTGGGTAGCCTAGGATGAGTTCCAACTTCTGATCCTCCTGTACCCGCTCCCAAATACTGGGATTACAGGCATGCACCGCATGCTCTACTCTGTGAAATTTGTTGTTGCTGTTTGCTTGTTTGTTTAGTTTTTTAACGGTTTATTTATTTATGTATTTTATGTGTATGGATGTTTTGTCTGCATGTACATCTGCACACCAGAAGAGGGCATCAAGATTCCATTACAGATTTTTGTGAACTGCCACATGGGTGCTGGGAATTGAACTCATGACCTGGAAGAGCAGCCAGTGCTCTTAACTGCTGAACCATCTCCCCAGCCCTGGTTGATTTTTTTTTTTTTTTTTGAGACGGGGGTCTCAGTATGCATTGTAGCCCAGGGTTGGCCTTGAGCTCCTAATTCTCCTGCCTCAACATTCTGAGTGATTGAATTATAAGTAAGTGCCATTAGCCCTGGGAACTGGGGCTTGATGCTTGAGTATTAACTACAGAATCTCAGCCTGGGCAGGGTCAGCACCCACTGCCCACAGATGCACAGCTTTGGCCTGCTGTCTCTGCTCTGGGATCCAGCTGACCATCCTCTGCTTTGTTTCAGGGGCAGTGGTGTGCATCCTACTGAGCCTGTCGGGAGCTCAAACCAAGAGGAATCCAAGTAAGTCCTTCGGACACGAGGGCTCTACAGCCAGGGCTGGGGCGGGGGGGATTCCACTGCCAACCACAAGCCTCAGGGGGAGATGGGCAGCTGCTGGGGACGATAAGGGCCTCCTCACACCTTTCTAAGAGTCTGTTCTGGGTGACACTTCCCCCCTACTGGGCCTCCTTTACTTTCTTACCAAAGTATCTGTCCCCCACAGACTGTCCTCCCTGGAGGTGCCCTCTGAACTCAGAATGTGTCAATCAGACAAGCTGTCGATGCAAGACAGGCTTCTCAAGTGTCGAAGAGTTCATCACTAAAGCCACCGGGAGCTGTGACGGTACAGAGACTTGGGGACGGGCATGTTGAGAGATGACAAGGTGTGGTCTGGGGCTGCGTCTCGGCTTCATCAAAGACAGAAAAAGAAATCAAGACAGGGAGACAAGAAGTAAACAAGTAGGACGTCCTGAGAGCAGGGCCTGGGTTCCAGGCTCTGTGCCTGAACTTGGCTTTAGGACTGGGGACGGGGAGGCTGGCTTTCTATTCCACCCCCAGAGGACTGAGAGGAGCAGAGCTGCCCTGCTTGCAGCCTTCAGGAGTAGCTAGCTCAGGCTATAGCACAGCCCATAATTTCCCTCAGATGCTGACACGCAGTCCCAGGCTGTAGTCAGGTGGATGTCCCGCAAGAGGACTCTCAGATTTCGGGAGCTGACCCTCATGCCTGTTGTGTTGTAGACATCAACGAGTGCTTACAGCGCAGTGTGATCTGTGGACCGTTCGCCACGTGTCATAACTCGCCGGGAAGCTACAACTGCACATGCAACCTGGGATATCGGCTCCTTTCTGGGAAAATATATTTTGCTAACAAGGACGAGAACACATGTCAAGGTAAAAGCTTGCCAATGCATTCGCCTCATCCACGTCAGCTTCAAGGTCACCAGCATAATTACTACAGCAGCCACAAGGCAGGGTCCTGATGTTGGTTCTGCCCCTGTGGTTTGCTCTGGGTCATGGGTCACAGCCACAAGCTTAGAGATGTAGGGAGGAGGGGACATTTGGGACCTCCCGGCCGACCGGCCTCATCCTGATGATACCTGTGTGTGACTCAGAAAGCCCTGTTTAAGTGGGTATTGTGGTGCTTGACATACATGATCCAACACTCTGGAGTTTAAGGCTAGAATATGAGTCAAGGAATGAATATGTAGTGAGTTCCAGGACAGCCAGAACTATGTAGAAAGACACTGTCTCAAAAAAAAAAAAAAAAAAAGCCAGGCCTCTCACCTTTAATCCTAGCACTCTGGGAGGCCGAGGCAAGCAGATGTCTGTGAGTTCAAGGCCAGCCTGGTCTACAGAGGGAGTTTCAGGACAGCCAGGGCTACAAAGAGAAACTCTGTATCGAAAAACAAAACAAACAAAAAGAAATCTTCATGCTTCTTTCCCTGTGTCTTCTGTCTGTCCTAACAAAGGGGTTTGCTCTGTATTTATTAAACAGCACAGAAAACACAGCATGGGAAAGGAATGAGGGACTGATTCTCTACAGAAATCTTTAACAGAATTTTACAAGGGAAAAATAATTTTATTTACCCAGAACAGCAAATACAATGGCAAGCAGACATTACCAGCCTGTATCCACATGATGTTTACAGCATTTGTGATGGATATGTGTTGTATAAAGTTGTTTCCAACCTATTGGTTGTTTTTAGTAAATGATTACCACAACACATATTCACACACACAAAGACACACATACATTATTCTGGGGTCAGGAGCATGGGAGAATACATAAGATTAAAGCTGTGCTTTAGCTTACTCTGTAAAGCTGATTACACGGGCAATCCAAGGCACGTAAGGTTGGTAACATTCTCTTAAACGCAGGTTAAACAGATGACAGTAGGTTAAGTACACAGTAGGACAGCAGGTTAAGTACATACTCTTAAGTGATCTCAAGGCAGATTATTAACTTGATGGCAAGATCTGGAAAAAGTTCATTCTCTTTGAATGCAAGAGATATTTTCAAAGCCAAGTGTGTGGTACTCGCCTTTAATCCCAGCACTTGGGAGGCAGAGGCAGGCAGATCTTTGTGAGTTTAAGGCCAGTCTGGTCTACAGAGTGAGTTCCAGGACAGCAGAGCTACATAATGAGACCCTGTTTCAAAGAGAAGGACGAGAGAGAGAGAGAGAGAGAGAGAGAGAGAGAGAGAGAGAGAGAGAGAGAGAGAGAGAGAGGAGAGAGAGAGAGAGAGAAATGGATTTTCAGAAAAATGTGTCACTCTATGAAGTGACACAGGTGTCTCCATGGACCCCAAGGAGGGTGACAGAAAGCATCCTGCTGAGAATGGAACCCAGACGATGAGACGATGCTTAAGGCCCTGGCTGAGCCATCACCTAGCACCCCAGACTCCTGCCTGCACCGCTTAGAGGACAGGCCCACCTGGATCACAGGGGCCCTTGCTCCTTCTCTACTACTTGGTTCTGGAAGTTCAGAAGTTCCTTCTGCTCATCTGCATCTCATTTTCATAAGCCACCATCCTTCTGTCCATCTACATTTCATTTGTATAAGCCAACATCCATCTCACCATCTGCATCTCATTTGCATAAGCCAACATCCCTCTGCCTGTCTGCATCTCATTTGCATAAGCCAAAAGGATGGCATTCCGAATACTCTGCCTCTACCACGAGCACGTTCTACTGCAGTGTCTGCCCTCTTCCCAGCATCAGTGGACACTGGGGTGACACCTGCCCTCTCCAGGAGCCAAACAGTTACTGCTGCGCCTGGAAACGTCCCTAAGCAGCCTGCTACAGTACACCCATGGACACAGCCTGGAGACCCAGGAGAAAAGACACTCAAGGGTAGGCTGCGTTCTCGGCCACTGCTCCTGCTGGAAGACCACACTTGGTACCTGGACCCCCTTTTTGGTCAGCCTCGTCCATTGCTCCACCCAATCACCATTCTGACTATCCCCAGCAATTCTGGTTCCTTGAAGACAGACAGCATAGAATGGTGTGGCCAGATTGGGCAGGGTGACATCAAGCCCCCCCCCCCCACACACACACACACATACCTCAGAGAAGGAAGTAGAGCACTGTTCAAGGAAGGTGTCATGGAGGACAGTACCCCAGAACCTGCTCTCTCTGACCTGATGTATCTGCCGCAGCTGCCAAGCCAGGCAATTCAGGGCAAGGGGACAGGGCTACACTCAGTGCATCCCCAGGGCTGTGACCATGACAGAAGAGAGGACAGAAATACCTACTACTCTTACTCCCGTGGACACAGCTCCCTCTCTGGGCACTGTGATATTGAAGGGATGGCTTCAATAGAGTACATGTTCTTACCCTCCATAACTTCAGCCATGGCTGCACATCAGCTTGTCACCGCACAGGCTGGCTCCCACTGTGTGGCACCCTGGCCTAGCTGGTGTTATCCCTTCTTGCCCTGCCCCTTTATTGAGCTCCTTTCTAGAGGAGGTGTGGCTCCAGAGCAAGTCTCAATCCTCCATTGAACAGAGGGCTGGGGAGTGAGTGAGGCTGTGTGGTCCTGAAGGTCCCTGGAATTCCACATAAAACTCTCTGAAGGGAACAGTGCCTTGTAAGAATGGAGACAGAGGCTGCCATGGGGAATACAGAGTCACCCCTGCAACAGCTCCTAAGGGTCATATGTGGCCTTTGCCCCAAATCTTCAGGCCAGGATACTGATAGCTGCCACCCCCCTATTGCTGGCAGCTAGGGAACCCTCTACTACTTCCTTCCACATCTGGACAACAGAGTCAGAGCTACACAGACCTTATAGGATGCCTTCATATGAATTAGAAGGGGGTCTGCCCACAAGGAGGAAACTGGAATGTTCCAGATGCTTCTGTGTCATGAACCTAGACAGCCCTGAGCCTGAGGCTTCAACTTCAAGCACACACTCCTCTGCTTCCTCTCATGAAGTAGATGAGGGTCAGAACCCCAGAGTCTGTAGGAACCCCAGCGTCATTTACACCAACACCCAAGGTAGCTATGCGTGCAGGTGTCACCTTCAGCCCAGGCTGAGGCCCCAAAGGTATGCCAGATATACCCCCCAGAAGCAGCTGCAAGACAGACAGTAGCTGGGAGGAGGCAAGGCGGGGCTGTAGCCTGAAGAGGAGGAAGCTCTGCAGGGTCCCAGGAGCTCCAGAACTATGATGACTCTCCTGAGGATTTAGCTCCCAGCAATATTTCTGTTGGCTCCAGGGTGTTCTGAGCCCAGAAGCTCTGTGGAGCTCCCAGAGTTTGGCTCCTCCTCATGTGTGAGAACAGTATCAATCCTGTTCTGAGAAGGGTTAGAAAGCAACAAGAGGCCTTGGTCAAGAAGTCCAACCCCCTGACTCAATCTGCTTCCTGGTTTTACCTCCAGTAAACTGGGTCCCCCAATCCTCGCTGGGCCTGTCCTGCAGAGGCCACCATGATGTGCTCTGCAGGTAAAGCTGAAGGTCACCAGGTAGCAACTGAATTTGAGACAGTGAGAACATGGGAAAGTGGGTACAGTGCATGAAGGTATGAGTCGAGGCAGGGATGACTGTTTGGTTTTGTTCCCAGATGTGGATGAATGCACCTCCGGGCAAAACCACTGCCACCCGTCCACCCATTGCATCAACAAATTGGGCAGCTATTCTTGCATCTGTCGCCAAGGCTGGAAACCTGTTCTTGGATCCCCCAATGGCCCAGTCAACACAGTGTGTGAAGGTCCGGGTGCCACCTTCCTAAGGACCCGCAGTCTTGTTTAAGATTTATTTTAGCCAGGTGTGGTGACACACCTTTAATCCTAGCACTTGGAAGGCAGGCAGAAGCAGGCAGATCTCTGAGTTCCAGGGCCACGTATAAAGACCCTTAAAATGTATGTGCCTTAAGTGTATATATGTGTACCAGTAGGTGTAGGTGCCCAAGGAAGTCAGAGGAGGTTGTCAGATCCCCTGGAACTGGAGTTACAGGTGGTTGTGAGCCACCTGGTGTGGATACTGAACCCAAAGGTTAACTCTGAGCCATCTCTTCAGTCCTCACGTTTACTCAAGGGAATGAAAGGAGGCTCTGTTAGGCTAGGCCTTAATCTCCTGAGGTTGAATTTGAAAAACTGTGGGGCCCAGGAAAAGAGCTGGAATACCAAGGGGAATCCTGGGGAGAACCCAGATGGCCTTCAATTACTAAAAAGTCCATACTTCAATTTTCATGTGTACATTTGCCTTAGGCCTCTGCACATTCCCTAACCCATCATGTACCACTCACTGAGGCCACCAGGGATCAGTACCTCAGGCCAGGGACTGTAGCAGTACCAAGGAAGGGACTGGGACCAGACAGAAAAGCACCTAACCTCTTTTTGTGTGTCTCCAGATGTGGATGAGTGCAGCTCTGAGCAACATCAGTGTCACAGCTCCACCATCTGCATCAACACCTACGGTTCCTACAAGTGCCGCTGCCGCCCAGGCTGGAAGCCAACCTCTGGGTCCCTCAATGGTCCAAAGAACACCACCTGCCAAGGTACCTGACCCTAGTCACCCAGCACCTCCATGCCCTGCAAATGCACTCTGAGATTACTGAACCACAGTTTTGTCCCCACAGAACCGCTCTTCCCTACCTGGACACTGCCACTCACAGCCCAGAGCCAGGTGAGGAGCCAGTGGGGACCAAGAGGTCGGATCCCTTCACAGTCTGTCCACCCCTTCAGCTGTGCTGCTGCCCACCCATGACTCACTGCTGGGGGATGTCTTTCTGTATGCTGTGAATATGTGTTGCTCTGATTGGTTGATAAATAAAGCTGCACTGGCCTATGGCAAGGCAGCTTTGAGGCAGGCAGGAAATCCAAGCAGACAGAAGAAAGGAGAGTCTGAGGAGACACCAGCCTGCCGCCCAAGGAGCAACATGCCAGCAGACTGGTAATACCACAGCCATGTGGCAATTTATAGATTAATAGAAATGCGTCAAGTTATAAGAGCTAGCTAGCAAGAAGCCTGCCATAGGCCGTACAATTGATAATTAATATTAAGCCTCTGAATGATTATTTTATAAGTGGCTGAGGGACCGTGGGGCCAGGTGGGACCTGAGAAAGCTTACGGCTTCAACTCACCATTTCCCTTTCCAGAGTCTCTCTCAATTCTCTGTTGAAGTCCAGAATCTGCTTAGAGACTTCAGTCCAGCCACAGCCAACTACACCATCCAGGTGAGGGGGAATTCTGGGGACCCCAGTGCAGTAGGGCACAAGCCACAGGCCTCGGTGCGGACTGACAGTGTTCCATCCATTCAAGCAGTACTTCTGGTGTGAGGCACAGGGGTCTGACACGTGCAGCCATGTGTGTGGCTATGACACAGGCTTGTAACGGCAGTGACCGAGGCAGTTAAGACTGGAGTTAAGCAGAGTGTGCTGGCCTATTCCATACAGAGCCTCAACAAGGATCTCAGGTTCCTGAGCTACACAGCAAGACCCTATCAAAAACAGCAAACAATGCATCCCACGCAACCTAAGTCAGAAGCTCTTTTTTTTTTTTTTTCGTTTTTCGAGACAGGGTTTCTCTGTGTAGCTTTGCACCTTTCCTGGGACTCGCTTGGTAGCCCAGGCTGGCCTCGAACTCACAGAGATCCACCTGGCTCTGCCTCCCGAGTGCTGGGATTAAAGGCGTGCGCCACCACCGCCCGGCCCAGAAGCTCATTTTTTAGTAAAAGGGGGACCTGTAGGGTCCTGGCCCCCGTTTTGGGTAACTGTTGTTTTGCTTGCTGACCTTGACCTTGACATCCTCCCTATGCTAATTCCCTGCCAGGTTCCACCCTCCTGAATGCTTAAGGGAAGTTCCTTGTCTGTGTATCCTGCATAATGGGCATTAACAGTTTAGATGCAAGATTGTAAAACATCTGTAGTGAAACTTCTGCCCTCCAGGGTTCTCCTATTGTGCTGTAAGCCTGTATTTAAGACCTCCTCCCTCCTTCAATAAATGGCATTTGCATTAAATAAACAAACAAGCAAAAAACAGCAAATAAGGCAACATCAAAACACCCTGAGCTTAACCCCCAGCAGCGAATAAACAAGATGTGGTGGTATATGACATGCCTGTCACCCCAGAAGGTAGAGGCAGGAAGATCAAAAGCTCATGGTCACAAACAAGTAATTTACAGATTATAGGGCTGGGGGTGTGACTCAGTGGTAGAGCACCAGGCTAGAGTACTCCAGTGAGGGGCTGGGGACGTGACTCTGCAGAGCCTTGGCCGTCACTTCCTGCTGGTGTACATGTGCTGTTGTGACATGCAGGTCGTAAACCTCATCTCTTTGTTTTCTGGCTACTGTGTAAGTCTTACTGCATCCCTCCAGCAGGTTCCCCAGGCAGCCTATGTGACTTTCCAGTGTCTGCTCATGGGAAGGGTGGTCTGGGTCCTTCAGTTTCTGTGGTTCAAAACCTCAACAGCTCTGTCACTCATCACCTCCAGAAACTCATTGAGGCTGTGGACAAGCTTCTGGAAGGCCCCATGGATAAAGAGAATCTAACCGCCACTGACCGGCACCAAGTGGCCACGCAGTTGCTCAAGAATATGGAGCAGAGCCTTCGGACCCTGGCCCAGTTCTTACCCAAAGGCCCCTTCACCTACACATCCCCTTCCAACACTGGTAAGGATCTCTCCTGCCCCACCCCCAGGTACCACCCTGCCCTTGGTTTCTCCAGTCACCCCCTCTCCCTGTCTCTTCAGAACTGTCCCTGATGATCAAGGAGCAAGACAACAAAGATGTTACCACAGTGTACCACAGCCAAGGTTGGATGGAACTGGACTGGCCTGTGACAGCTGGATCCAAAAGCTCAGAAAATGGTAGGGGTCCAGGGAAGGCACCTTCCAGGGAAGCCAGAGTGAGGTCCGGGATGTGGGACAGGCAGACACCAGCCCATTGGGAGAACCTTGACAGACTTGTCCTCTCTGGGAGGGTGGTATATGGAGGGAGGACAGCAGACAAGCCTGCATGTCTGCCCCCAGACTACTCCTTGGCCGGCATCCTGTCCATTCCAAACATGCAGAAGCTGCTGGCTAATGCCTCCATGAACCTGAACCAGAGTTGGGAGATATTGCAGGAACGCTTCGAAAGCCAAGTTCTAGGTGTTTCACTCACGCTCCTCTCAAACGTCACTTCCATTTTTCTGACCAACACGGACACTGGGAAGCTCGCCTCAAATGTCACATTCAACTTCTCCTTCGGTCCTGTGAGTCCTTGAATGGGAGGAGTGGGGGAGGGGAAGCTCTGGTGCTCACTCCCTAACCACAGTCAAGGTGGCCCTTCTGGACCCACATGTAGGAGAGAACCAACCCCCAAAAGTGTCCTGACTCCTTCCCTCCAACACACACACAAAACAAATAAATATAATAAAAAACACTAAAAACACATAAAAATTTAAAAATTACAGCTGGGTGTGGTAACACACGCCTTTAATTCTAGCACTTGGGAGGGTCTGTGAATGAGGCCAGCCTGGTCTACAGAGAGAGTTTCAGGATAGAGCTCTAGAGAGACCCTGTCTCAAAAAGTACACAAAGCATGAACTGGGTCTTGTGGCATAGGTGTTTGATCCCCAGCTGCTGGGCAGCAGGAGATTCAAGGTTCAAGGCCTGCCTGACTAGAATGGATTAAGGCCAACCCGGGCAAGGCCTTGGCTTCAGACTCAGTGGTACGGTCTTGGTTAGTACTTGGTTGGCTTCAGCCCCCGGTACTGCTGAATTGAATGAATGAATGAATGAATGAATGAATGAATGAATGAACGAACGAATGAATGAACGAACAAATAAATAACCAGCAGGCAAAGCTTGTAGTTGACTCAGTGGTAGAATGTTTGCCTGTCATGGTAAGGTCCACTGATGCCCAGTGCCATAAAACGTTAAAAACATTTACAGTCTGAGCCTACAAGATGGTTCATGGAGCAGGCAACAGTGCTTTTTTCACCAGGCCTCAGTTTAATTCCTAACCTGAGTTGGATCTCCAAGCCCTACACTGTAGGAGAAAACAACCCAGTTCTCATGATTTACCCTCTGCCTTCCATATGCATGCTATAGCCCAAGTACAACCCCATCAATGTAGTCTCAAAAAGGATTTTACGTGTAGGTGTCTTGCCTGCATGTATGTCTGTGCGCCACATGTATACCTGGTCCCATGGAGGCCAGAATAGGGCAGCAGATTCCCTGGAACTGGAGTTAGACAGTTGTGAGCCACCATGTGGGTCCTGGGAATTGAACCTGGGTCCTCTGGAAGAACAACCAGTGCTCTTATGATCCACCTATGTCTGCTGTGAGTGGATTAAAGGTGTGTGTCACAGGCCGGGCGGTGGTGGCACATTCCCAGTACTCGGGAGGCAGATGGATCTCTGAGTTCGAGGCCAGCCTGGTCTACAGAGCGAGTTCCAGGACAACCAGGAATACACAGAGAAACCTTGTCTTGAAAAATAAAACAAAAAGTATCACATCTGGCTATATACATGTTAACTTTAAAAGTTAAAAAAAAAATTTAGTCTAGGCTGGTGATCTAGCTCAGTTGGTAGAGTATTTGTCTAGCATACATGAAGCCCTGGGTTCAAAGATTAAAGTACCACATAAAATGTAGTTCAAACACTCAGGAGGTAGAAGCAGGAAGATAAATGTCAGCATCAACCTCAGCCACATAGTAAGTTTGAGGGCAACCTGGAATGTATGAGACTCTTCAAATTATAAATAGACAGACAGATAGATAGCATGGGGACCCTTCCCTTGCAGTACATTCAATAAATCTGTGGTTTTTGTTTTGTTTTTAAACTACAACCTGTAAGCAACCATTCCCCACTGATTCTTTCATTTCTTTGGCATTTATTACCTGTTAACTGCTTGTGATTTGCTTCAGTTCACGGCAGGGACTGGTGTCCTGTCGCTCCTGCCGTTGCTGGCTCCCCATGCTCTCTGTGCAGAGTAGACGTTAATTATGCGACCAAAAGCAAGGTCCTCTGCTTACCCCAGACCCTAAATGTGCTTCAGACACCCTCATCACCTATCTGCCCGTAGGTGTCAACGGGGCCACGTCAAGAGCCGCTATGTGCCTTCTGGGACACTGGTGACGATGGGAGTGGGCGCTGGGCCACCGACGGCTGTTCACTGAATGTCACCACCCGTCTCTGCCACTGCAGCCACCTGACCAGCTTTGCCATCCTGATGGCCCAGTACCATGTGAAGGTAAATGGTAAGCCCTGAAACCACAGGTAGCCAGGCCTGCCTGGGCAGGACCGTAGGCCCCACTCAGGGGTGTACTCCACTGGTTGTTCAAGTAGGTCCCTTTGGATAGCCCCATGCCCTGCTTCTCGGTTCCTCCGCTGGAGTCCTCTGCGACCCAGTAGCTGATGGATGCAGGCCTCTGCCTGAGCCCCTGCACAAATGTGAAGTACTGGAAAATGCACCAGCTCGGGTCAGTGAGTAAACATGCCTACAGGCAGCCAGCGCTAATGACCTTAGTTTTGTCTCCAGAGAACACATACAGTGGCAGGCAGATGCTTCACCCCATACATACAAATACATAAATGTGATTTTTAAAAAAGCCCTGTGTAGAATATCCCAGAAAGTATAGCTTTCTGAACATGGCCAAAACCTGGGCCTCATGGTCAGCTGGAATTATTAGCCAGGCAGAGTTGGCCCTGTGGTCCAAGACAGGCGTGTGGAATCTCTGACTTCTCATAGGCGCTAAGGTAGGAGTTTTGAGTGTATGGGAAGAGAGCACCCTGCCCCCTGGAGAGGTGTAAGGGACACCACTTATCCTGAGCTCCTCCCCTAGGATCCGAGACTGGAGTTGATCACCAAGGTGGGGCTGTCGCTTTCCCTGGCCTGCCTGCTGCTGTGTATCGTGACCTTCCTACTGGTGAAGCCCATCCAGAGCTCTCGAACCATGGTGCACCTGCACCTGTGCATCTGCCTTTTCCTGGGCTCCGTCATATTTCTGGTGGGCGTCGAGAACGAAGGGGGCCTGGTATGTTCCTGTCCTGACCTCAGTTGGAGTCAAGACCTACGAGTAGGCTATCCTGGTCTGTCCCGGGGCTCAGTGTGGAAGGTGCCCCATCAGGTTCTGCTTGAGCCCAGCTGCTAGGGGTGTTCAGCTTTGTAGCCATTGGTCCTGCCCTGCACTGAGAGCCCAACCCTCCACCCACAGGTGAGCACACGCTGCCAAATGGTAGCAATGCTGCTACATTACTTATTCCTGGCTGCCTTCTGCTGGATGGCCCTGGAAGGCGTAGAGCTCTACTTCCTTGTGATACGTGTGTTCCAGGGCCAAGGCCTGAGTACACTGTGGCGCTGCCTTATCGGCTACGGGGTGCCCCTCCTCATCGTGGCCATCTCAGCAGCTGCCAGAATGGAAGGATATGGGCACCCAACATAGTGAGTCTATGATGTCGAGTTTAAGGCTGGAGTGGAGTGCTTGGGACCTGGTGTGCAGGGTCACTGAGAAGGCACTTTCTCCTCCCCAGCTGCTGGTTGAACTATAGGATAGATGGCTTTCTCTGGAGCTTTGTGGGACCCCTGGCCTTCATCATTTTTGTAAGTACTCTCTGGGTACTGGAGGCCCGAGAAGCAAGACTACTAACTACTGCAGCCCTCTAACCCATGATCCATAATCCCCACCCAGTGTAACTCTGCCATTTTCGTGATCACTGTCTGGAAGCTCACAACCAAGTTTTCAGAAATCAACCCAAACATGAAGAAACTAAGGAAGGCCAGGTGAGAGAGGGGAAGTGGGGAGGGCTGGCACAGCCAGATTGAGGGCTAGGGCCTGAGCAGGGGGGTTGGGAGAGCTGGAGACAGACTGCAACTGCCTACTCCACAGGGTGCTGACCATCACAGCCATTGCCCAGCTCATGGTGCTGGGCTGTACCTGGGTCTTTGGCCTGCTCCTCTTTGACCCCGACAGTACATGGCTATCCTACATCTTCACTCTGCTCAACTGCCTGCAGGGCCTCTTCCTCTTCGTGATGCTCTGCCTGCTCAACAAGAAGGTAGGCAGACAGAGGTGGCTGGGGGAAGAGCCGGGGGTGGTGGGAGTCGAGGCCAGGCCCGATTCCCAAGCCCAGTTCCTTTCTTCCCTCTAAGTTGGTACCTTGGGCTCACAGGTGAGGGAAGAGTACCGAAAGTGGGCCTGCATGGTTGCTGGCAACAAGTACTCGGAGTTCAGCTCTTCCACAACAGGCACTGGCACCAGCCAGAGTCAAACACGGGTAAGGGCCGGCCTGGGGCAGGCGGGGAGGACATGCCTGGGGGCTCGGCCTCAACAAGGGCTCCTTCCTCTGCAGGCTCTCAGGCCCTCAGAATCAGGAATGTGAAGGCCAGTTCCAGCCAGGTCAGCAGCACACACTCAAGGCTGTCACGCTTCTGCCTTCTGTTCCTGCCAACTTCCCAGCTTTGGCCCCATTTCTGATAGAGAAGGGATGGACACCTGGCAATGAGTTCCGAAACAGGGTAAAGGGGCCATTGGACCTGCTTCTGGTTGCCTCTTTGCCCCATCACAGCTAATGCCTACCACAGAAACAGAAGCCAGCCAGCACAGACCTGCAGCCACTGCCCTGGTACATGAAGCAGGTAGTCCTAGGGACAGAGTGCAGGTCCCTTAACCTGGGCTCTTTGCAACTATCTTTAGCACATAAGAGGTCAGGGTACTTGGGTTCAATTTCCTTAAGCTAAGACTGATGCTATGTCAGCCACTGATGATTCTGCCTGCTGCTGAGGCTCACGGTACAGAGGCTCAGCTGCCCCACTTCCAGGGCAGAAGGGTCTCAGAGTTAGAAGGTTATATGTTTTGTAATCTTTTTAAAACCTCTCGATGTTGACACATAAAATTAAATATAATGATGAAAAAAAGGTGGCATGCTTATTGGTGCTTGACCTCTGAGTCCATGAAATGCTGACCAAGAGAAGAAAGAAGGGTCTGGAGCCAGGCATCCACAATAAAAGTTTATTCTTACACAGCTACAGCTTTGAAACAATAAAAAGATACACCCATTTGTCACGTAGGAAGAGGATCTGAAGCAGCAAGTGGGTTGGCTACACACACATAATGGTTATCGGCTCTGTTCAACTGTGAAGACAAGAAGGAGGCAGTGAGGAGGAGGGCCTTTGCTTGGGGAGCCCAGCTCTGTGCCCAGAATGGCCCCAGCCACTCACTGTATGTGGAGATGTCTATTTCTTCTGGAAGCTCTGCCACATTCACTTCAAAGCGGTCCTGAACATCATTGAGGATTTTAGCATCATTCTCATCAGATACAAAAGTGACCGCCAGGCCTTTGGTACCAAAGCGACCAGCACGGGCCACCTGCAGGAAGACGGGGGTCGGGGGTCAGGAGACAGGCACCTCTCAGGATCTGAGGAAGGGTGTGGCTCTGATCCACCCACCCTGGGAGGGGGCACTCACTCGGTGAAGGTAGGTATCTGAGTCCTCTGGCATGTCATAGTTGAAGACGATGTTGACTCGCTCAATGTCCATCCCTCTGCCAAACAGGTTGGTAGCCACCAGGATGCGCCGCTGGAAGTCCTTGAACTGCTGGTAGCGGGACAGGCTGGGGGAGACAAACACAGGCATCAAACACAGATCCCAGGGCACCCTTGGCCACAGTGGACATCATGCACTCACCGCTCCTCCTGGGGCATGCCTCGGTGAATAGCAATGGCTGGGAAGTTCTGTTCCACTAGGAGCTGGGCCAGGGCCATGCAACGCTGCACAGACTTGACAAAGATCACCACCTGAAGGAGGAGAATGCTAGTTAGGCCTTGGAGAATCACCCACAGGCCCAGATCTTGGGGTGGGCAAGTGGAAGTATCACCTGGTTAAACTCAAGGACATCAAGGAGGTCGAAGAGCTTCCGGTTCTTCTCACTGTCCTTGAGCTTGATGTAGTACTGCTGTAGCCCGTGTAGTGTGAGCTTTGTCTCGTCGTCCACAAACACCTCCATGGGCTGTGTGGGAAGGGAAGCAGGAAGGGGCGAGCAGGGCTCACTTCTGGGTGTCTCATGTGCCCGGAACCTTCCAGGGAGCGGCTCCTCTGCAGCGATGACTCCCAGAGGGCCTGTTGCACCCAACCTCCGTAAACCATTCTCTCCCAATAGCCGGACGTAAGCTCTGCTCTGGCTCAGGTGTGGACCACACTCAGCTCCCAGTTTAACAAGCCAGGGGAAGTAAGGAGGCTGCGCCGGCCTCCCAGTATCCTCCAGGTCATGGACCAAAGCTGCTGTGCTGAGGTGCTGGCCACGGTGGGCAGGCGGCCAGCTGGGGCATCACCCTACTCACATCCTGCATGAACTTCCTGCAGACGGGCCGGATCTCCTTGCTCAGAGTGGCACTGAACATCATGCACTGCTTCTCATGCGGTGTCAGGCGAAAGATTTCTTGCACGTCCCGGCGCATGTCTGGATGGGATCCAACACACAGCAAGCCTGAGTGTCTTGTCTGACTGAGCAGACCCACACCAGAGAGGAACCAGCCCTCCCCAACCTGGGACAGAGAACACTGGCACCATGGCCACAGTGGAGTGGGCCCAGGGATGTCCCCGCTGCCTGATGGGCTGGGCTCGGATGGGCGGGCGGGCGTGCAGGAGCGCAGGCATGGGAGGAGCCGCGGTCCACTTACTCGCTGCCAGCATGGAGCGGCCCTGCCAGTGCGCCTTGAGCCATGCTTCGGGAAAGGGAGCCTGAGGCAGAGACAGCCGCTGGCGTGAGAGCTGCAGCTGCTTCCCAGGACACATGCCCATCTCTCCCAGCCCCTGATGGGTGGCAGAAGCCACCCTACTCCTCCAGATCCCCTGAGTGTGTCTACATGTCCTAAAGGGATGGCACCTCATGGGGCCTATGGTCCCACTCAACTTGGGCTCAGCAGCAGCACACACTCTGTCAACACTGGAACTCTCTCTTAGGCTTCTCCCGGGAGCCCCGAGTTCTGGCCACCCATGTGACCCACTATGAGAGCCACTGCCTGCCCCCTACATCAGGCCCCCTACAAAACTGCTGTGACTGAGTGGGGAATGGCTAGGCAGGCCAATGGGATGCTCACCCAGCTGTTCCAGCATCTTGTCACATTCATCTAGCACAAAGTGCTTCACATTCCTCAGGTTGAGGCTCCTGCTCCGTACGAGTGCCAGGATCCGGCCTGGTGTCCCCACCACAACATGGGGACAGTTCTTCTTCAACACATCTTCATCCTTCTTAATGGAGAGGCCCCCAAAGAACACAGATACCTATGGGGACAGAAAGCAAGCTGTTTCTATCTGTCTGGGAGCAGTGATCTTATCGGGACAGGCCCTACCCATCCTGAGGGCATCTGGAACACCAGCCCCACTCCCTTAGAACCCAGGCAAGCCTTAAGAGCAGGGGCAAGCCCGAGAGGCTAGCTCTGATGAAAAGAGGCACCTGGGACCAGCACAAGCCTGTGGAGACTGGGCATAATTCATCAGGCTTTTTAAGAAACAAACTACCACTAACCTCAAGCTTGATAAATGCTGCGTGGGCTGGACCTGAGGAGGCTTACCTTGACACTGGGCATGTACTTAGAGAAACGCTCATACTCCTTGCTGATCTGGAAGGCCAGCTCCCTTGTGTGGCACATGACCAGTACTGATACCTGTAAAGTAGGCAAGAAACATCTTTACCCAAATCCACACACCCCAACACACAGTGTACCTATTACTATAGTTCCTTCCACACAAGCCACTTGAAGGTCCAAACATCTCCACCTTCTCCTTAAACCTATCCTCCTCAAACTCTCATGGCTAGCTACTAAAGCCAGTGTCTCAAGAGGCCAGGAACAGAGAATGGCAGCGAAGACCCTAAACAAAAGGGTTACCCCAGGCTGCCATGTCTTCTCTCCCACCCACAGCATAGCCCTCATGCTTGGGCCATGCCCTGAAAAGACAAGCACCCACCCACCCAAGGAGACAAACCAAAGCCTCACACACGCCACTCAAGGGCTCCACCACAGAGCCACACTCCAGTCCACTACAATATGATTTTTTTATAAACAGGGTCTTCCTATGGCCTGGAACTCTCAATCCTGCCTCAGCTTCCTAGCTGGACTCAAGCATAACTCTTAGGACCCTAGAATTGATCTATAACAGTGGTGTTATAACACCTGTATAACAAATCAACAGTAAATATAGTTTCAATTCCCAGCTTAAAACCAAAAGCCCCAGGCTGGAGAGATGGCTCAGAGGTTAAGAGCACCGACTGTTCTTCCAGAGGTCTTGAGTTCAATTCCCAGCAACCACATGGTGGCTCACAACTATCCGTAATGAGATCTGGCGCCCTCTTCTGTGTACATAATAAGTAAATCTTAAAAAAAAAAAAATCCTAGAGATTGTCTTTAAAAAAACAAACAAACAAACAAAAAAACCCAAAAGCCCACAAAGAGACTATGGAAGCAGTTCCATGATATCCAAGGCTGCACTGTCACATGGGACCCCAGTCCAGAAAGGAACCCACATCTACCTGGCCATTGATGGGCTCGATCTGCTGCAGGGTGGCCAGCACAAACACAGCTGTCTTGCCCATCCCAGACTTGGCCTGGCATAGGACATCCATACCCAAAATGGCCTGGGGAATACACTCATGCTGGACTGAGGAAGAAAAAAGTATATGAGTAAGAGACTGGATGCTGCCTCCCTGCACACTCCTCTGCCAGAGGAGGCGAGTAGGGTCAGGTTCCAGCCATCTTGCATAGGGGCTGTTGATATAACTGACTCATGGGGTGGGTATGGATGGGGGTGATGCCACAGTAGCATACCCTCTGAAGGATGCTCAAAGCCACAGTCAACTATGGCTCTCAGGAGCTCCGGCTTCAGCAGAAAGTCCCGGAAACCAGAACTGTGAATGGAGACATAAGATCCTTTGACATCTTTCTTCTGGGGAGCTGGAGTGCTCTCCTGGGGTGCTTGGGGCTCTTCATCTTCATCATAATCCAAAAGCTCATTTTCCACATCCTGTTCTGCCATGGCACTGAGAACAGAAGACAGGAAGGCAGGTCAAGAAGGGGGCTGGCTGGGGCAAACCCTGTAAGCAGGCAGAGCTCAGTGGTGCACCTGCACAACACCTCCCACTCCATCCTACTGTCCCTTATCACTGTCCTCTCAGCAACCTCTCCTCCGCACACACCACACTCTCCCATCCCATGCCACCCGCCTCAAGCATCCTAAGGTCTTCAGTGAAATACCAATCCTATATTATAGCTGGGGATGAAGCTTGGTGCTAGAACACTTACCTAGCAGGTTCTGTCCCAACATCACAGATAAATAAGTGACAGCAATCACACTTCCTGGCCTGGCCTCACTATTTCCCCTGATCAGATCCACCCCAGAGATGCCCTGTTCCTAAGACTCTGCACACACATTTGTTTTGTTTTGTTTTTTGAAATAGGATCTCATTACATCACCCTGTCTGCCTGAGACTTGCTACGTAAACTAGTCTGGCCTTGAAGTCAGAGATCTGCCTGGCTCTGCCTCCTAAGCGTTGGGATTAAAGGTGTGTGCCACCTAAAATTTTTTTGTTTTTAATACAGTGTTGGGGTGTGTGTATCCTTGACAAGCATTCCATCAATTGAGGAAAATCCCCAATCTTTGTGAGGGTTTTTGTTTGTTTTCAAAAAGACTTGAATAGGGCTGGAGAGATGGCTCATAGGTTAAGGGCACTGGTTGCTTTTCCAGAGGTCCTGAGTTCAATTCCCAGCAACCACATGGTGGATCACAGCAATCTATAATGAGATCTGATGCCCTCTTCTGGTATGCAGGCATACTTGCAGACAAACGCTGTATACATAATACATAAAATCTTAAAAAAAAAAAAAAAAAAAAAAAAAAAGACCTTAATACATAGGCCAGTCCAGAACTTGCAGTGATCCTCCTGCCTTTGCCTCACAAGTGTCTGGATTACAGGCAGATACCACCTTGCTTGGTTAATGTGCCCTCCCTGACATTCAAGGGTTTTTTTTTAGCACTAAGAAGGCTCCTCAGACCACCCTCCCCAAGGATCTCCCATCACCTGCATGAAGCAAGACCTAGGACCTGCAATTGTGGATGCCTTGGTGCTGAGAAAGGAACAGTGGGCAAGAGAAGGAGCAGCATCCGCCCTGCCCTGGCCAGCCTCCCCTGCTGTTTGTGGTCTACCCAGGGGAATCATTAAGTGCTTTTATGAAGAGGGTTCCCATTGGGCCAGGCAAGCAAGAACGCCAGCCAGCTGAGATGCTAAATGGAATTCACAGGAGACAAGCTCCCCCTCACTTCATTAATCCTTCAAACACCAAGTACAAGGCTTGTCTTTTGTACTCCCTGGCCTGCTGAAACAGTTCCTGAGGTCAGATGCTAACATACTGGACTCACTTCTGGCCCCTTATGACTTTATCCAAATTCAGTCATTTCTATGCCAAGGTCCCCCAACTTTGTCTCCAGTCCTATGATTTTCCCACGCCAGACCAATTACCAGCTGCCTTCCCATATCCTTAGAAGTTTAACTCAAGAGGCCTAAAACAAAGCTTTTTGTTTCTACTCAAGGCCCGCATCTGCATCCCCGATCTCAGAAATAGTTATTCCATTCTCAGAGACAGACCTGACTGACCAGCAAATCTCACTCACCAAATCCAGTCAGGTCTACCTAGCCACTTCTCACATAGGTTACTATGCTGGCCCCAAGTTGAAGTGGCCTTTTTTTGTTTCTTTAAAATTGGAACAGCTTTATGGAAAGTCATATGCTATACAATTCACCAAAGTACACAATTCAGGAATCAACAAACATGCTGGCATCAGCACAATCAACTCTAACATACTTCACCACCTGTAAAAGAGAAAACCTTCTGGATGGGGTGGAGAGATGGCTCAGTGGTTAAGAGCACATGTTCTTTGGGAGAGAGGAATGGGGTTCAATTATCAGCACCCACACGCTTCACAACCACAACTCCAGTTTAGGAGACCCAGCATCCTCTTCTGACCTCCACAGGCATAAAGCATGCACTCAGTGAATATAAATGCAGTCAGGCAAAACACAGAAATAAAAAAAAAAAAAAAAAAGCCTCTGGGCCTGGGGGGTGTGGCTCAGAGATAGATGCCTAGCATGTGAGAAACCCTGGACTTCATCCCTTAAACCACAAAGTAAGACTACCTCTGTACCCTTTAGCCACCACCTAACTCCCAGAACCATTCATCTGCTTGTCATCTCTGCAGATGAACTAGCCTTTTCTGGGCATTTTCTATAAATAGGTTCAGACAGCATCTCGTGGCTTTTTACATTCTAACACTCATCCACAATACAACATGAACCAATGATTCATTCCTTTTTTTTTTTTTTTTTTTGGTTTTTAGAGATGGTTCACTCCTTTTTATAGCCAAACAGTAAGTATCCCTACATGTGAGCATGTCACATGGTGTCATTTGACTAACATTTTTTTGTCTGAATTATGCCAACAGCCTTCTGTCCATGGACTCCTATCCAGTACACAACTCCCACAGCAGGCAGAAGGAGCCCACTCCAGCTAAGGAAATCACTTCTGGCTTGTCACTGTACTGTTTAAAACAGGCTGGGTTCAGGCCTGGAGGAATAGCTCAGCAGTTGTTACCTAGTACCTATACATGGTGATTCACAACTATGTGTAACTATTTCCTGGGATCTGAGCCTTTAGGCCTCTTTGGGCACCAGGCAACCCATGTGGTACACATACATACATGCAGGCAAAATAGTCACTCCTAAAGTTTTATTTATTTATTTTTGAGACAGGATTTCTTTGTGTAGCCCTGCCTGTCCTGGAACTCGCTCTATAAACTCACAAAGGTCCTACTCCCCCAACCCTCAAGTGCTGGGATTAAAGTTGTAGGCCACCACCACCACCATCAAATAAAATATTTCCAAAATGTCAGGTGGTGGCACACATCCTTAATCCTAGCACTCAGGACAGAAGCAGGCAGGTCTCTGAGTTCCCAGCCAGCCTGGTCTACACAGCCAGGGCTAAATAGTGAGACCCCATTTTAACAACAACAAAAACCCCACATACCTTACCATTACTGCAGTTGCTGACTGCACATGGGTCATGACCTCCCCTCTCCAACACACATTTAGTTGGGTCTTATTCTCCAGAAGTGTACTTCCTTTTAGCATCAACTTAAAAAGCACTCTTCTCAGCTAAGTGTGGAGATGGCCCACACCTTTGATTCCAGCACGGGAGGCAGAGGCAGGTGGATCTCTGAGAGTTCCAGGACAGCCTGGGCTACACAGAGAAACCCTGTCTCGAAAAAACAAACAAAAAAAGCACTCTTCTTGCCAGCCTGCTTATGTCTAGAAGAGGACCTGGGTCAGCAGCAGTGGTAAATGAATGGACCTACAACTGGGGTCTTAAGGCTGCAAACTGACACCAGTCCTGAGAATTTCCACTGCAGCAAAGGGACATGTTCATTTGCCCCTCAAGAAAGATTACTACCCAGGAGGTAAAGGTACGATTCCCCAGAATCCACATAGTGGAGAAAACTGACGAGTTGTCCTCTGACACACACAAACCCATAATATACACAAAATAAAAATGCTTTTAAAAAGTTATCAGTCACTAAAGCACCAGACCCCAGCAAAGGTCTACCTGGGGCTAGCAGAGACACCTAGGAGAGAAGAGCTAGGCAGGCCCAGGGCATGTGTACTTAAATTGCTAAACAATGGAGAATTACTAACTAGGTTTGGGGTTGAGTGACTCTTAAGAATTCGCTCAAGGCTAGGTGATGGTGATGCCTTTAATCCCAGCACTCGGAGGCAGAAGCAGGCAGATCTCTGTGAGTTTGAGGCCAGCCTGGTCTACAGAACCGAGTTGCAGAACACAGAGAAACCCTGTCTCGAAAAACCAGAAAGAATTTGCTCAAGATGAAGTGGAGGATAAGACCAACAGCAGGGAGAACCAGTCAGGGAAAGAACCATCTGGGGTGGGATACTGAGTAGGGGAGAGAAGATGAGACACCAAACACCTTGGGTGTAGAAGGACCAGACATCTCTGGGCTCAAACACATGAATGGCCAAGATGGTGTATCTATATTTTTGTTGTTGTTGTTTCCAAGACAGTGTTTCTCTGTGTAGCTTTGGAGCCTGTCCTGGAACTCGCTTTGTAGACCAGGCTGGCTTCGAACTCAAGAGATCCGCCTGCCTCTTCCTCCTGAGTGCTGGGATTAAAGGTGTGCGCCACCACCGCCTGGCTGTATCTATTTTTATTTGAGAAAAGATCTCATGCAGCCAGCCCCTCAGACTTGCTATGTAATTGGTGATCCTATCTCAACCTCCCAAATGCTGAGTGTATATTAAAAATGAACTTTAAAATTGCCTGAGGCTGGGGCAGGCAGATCTCTACGGGTTCCAGGCCTGCCAGGGCCATAGTGAGATCCTGTCTCAACAATAAAAAAACCTCAGACATTCAAGACTGGCCAGGAGAGATGGCAAAGCAGTTAAAACGCTTGATGCTTTCAGACGACCTGAATTAGGTTTCTCAGTTCCCAACCACCTTCCAACTCCAGGTACTGGAGGTATGACTCCCTCTTCTGGCCTCCATGAGCACCTGCACACAGATAATTCATTCACACACATACACGCAAGTTAAAAGTTCAAGGACAGCCTCGACTTCACGAGATATGGCCCCTCACACGTGTACTGTTTTTAGGCAATATGGCTAAAACGTTTGTGCTAGTTAAGGGGTAAATGTGAAGCCGGCGCACGCCTTTAATCCCAACGCTCCGCAGACAGATGCAAGCGGATTTCAGTGAGTTCGGGGCTGACCTGATCTTCGTAGTGAATCCCAGTCAGAGATCCTGTCTCAGACAACGAGATGTGATACACCAAATGTTCCAGGAACGAGATGGGGTGCTATTCGGAGCGGATACCCCCAAATGCGTCAGGCCTCGGTTCCATCAGGTTACGGAAAATTAAACAAGTGAACCCAGGGAGTGGCTGTCCCAAACCTAAAATTCCAATCAGGCCCCGGGAAAACGAAATGCAACCGGGCTGAGCCGGCTCACACCCGGAAAGCGACACCAGGTGAATGACCGGCCTTCCGAGTCTAGAGGAGAATCTCCTGGGAGATCGGCAGAGCAGGACGGGAAGCAGGTGACTGCAGACTCGGCAAGTCTGCCCATAGGAAGCCTGGGTCATCCTGCTGCGCCCGCAACCCCAGTGTGGAGTAGCCCTCTGCCTCAATCCCGCCACGATATACAGGCCGGCCTCGGAGCGCCGCCATGACACCGCTCCCGGAAGCCGACGCACTAACGGCTGGCCCGCCCCTGGCGCATGCGCACGGGAGCCCAACGGCCAGTCGAGGTGGGTGCCTAACCGCCCTGACGCCTCGCGCCCGCTCCTGCCGCTGCACCGCGGCGTCCCCTTCAGCCAACTCACAGCCCCGCACCGCAGCCCCCAGCTCGGGAACCACCACTTACCCGCCGCCCGGTTCGCCTCCGCGAGCTGCGAGGAAAGCCGCCCGCCTGGTTGTACGTCGCGCCCCTGGACGCGAGCTGCAACGCTTCCTGCCTGGACCCCGACTCTGGATCTTGCTCACTGGGCCGTTGGCTTATCACTCAACGGAGGAGAAAGTGATGATTGGATTATAAGGACGCTGTCGGCCGGCTATTGGTGAAAGGGGCGAAAGAGGGCGTGCCTGGAGCCTGAGGTTCATTGGGCAATCAAAGAGTGGGCGTGTCCGAGGGGGGCCGAGCTAAGCGTTGGCCCCGCCCCATCACGTGAGGTGAGTTTAGGCCTGCGTGGATGCTGTCATATTTAGTGCTGGCAACCGCCTGTTAGTTGCCCATGCTTGTGCCCCACCCTTTTGAAAGTGTAGTTTCCTGGCTATCGTAAAATTTCTGACTCTTGTTTGGTTGGTCGGTTTTTGGTTTTGGTTTTTTGGTTTGTTTGTTTGTTTCCAGATGGGGTTTCTCTGTGTAGCCCTGGCTGTCCTGGAACTCACTTGCCCTGCTAGAGTAGGTGCTTTCTAATCGGCGGGTTCGAAGAGTTTTCTCTTTTTCTTATTCGGTGGGCTGAGGGTGGAATCAGGGCTTACTATGCTAAGCAAGCCTCTGCTGCTGAGCTTGAACCAGTTTCATTGTTTTGGTTTGGTCTTGGGGTTTGTTTTCTAATTTTTTAGTATTTTGTGTATGAGCCTTTTGCCTACGTGTATTATATGTACCACATGTGTGCCTGGTGCCACCAGAGGTCAGAAAATGGCATTGGATCCTCTGGAACTGGAGTTACAGGCGATTATGAGCTGTCATATGGGTGCTAGGAACCAAACCCCTCCCTGTCCACTGCAAGAGCCACAATGGCTCTTAACCACTGAGCCAGCTCTCCAGGCCTGGTTTTGATTTTTTTTTCTATTTTATTCTATTGTTGTTGTTATTATTTGTTTTTTGTTTGGTTGGTTTTGGTTTTTGGAGACAGGGTTTCTCTATGTATCCCTGGCTGTCTTGGAACTCACTCTGTACACTAGGCTGGCCTCAAACGCGGATATCTGCCTTCCTCTGCCTCCCCAGCACTGGGATTAAAGGCATGTGCCACCAATGTCTGGCTCTGGCTTTGATTTTTTTGAGATAGGGTTTCATGTAGTCCAGGATGGCCTGAACACCTTTAATTCTTTGAAAAGTACATAAAGGTAGAAAAAGGAGATACTGGATCCCTGATAGTCATCGTCTGACTTCCACAGGTGTACACAGACACCCCCAAATGAATTGATCCATGAAATGACCATGAAATTGATCATTGAAACATGTTTTGTTCTCAAGAACACATTGATGAGAGCTATCAGTGTTGTGGCTCATGCCTGTGGTACCAGCACTTGGCAAGCTGAGGCAAGAGGAGTTTAAATTCCAGATTAGCCTGGGCTATATAGTGAGATCCTTGCTCCTAAAGTGCAGTTGGTTTGAACGAATTAATAATTAACTTGGAGTCACCAATAATGCATCTGTGTCATATAAGGAAAGAAATCAAAGCACTTCCCCTTGTCAGTAAATCAAGAGCAAGCCCTGCTTTGAATTCTTTACGTTGCTCTCCCTGTTTGTCTGTTGTTTGGGCCTGAGTCTGTTCCTACCCGAAGATTGTCCTGGGAATCTGTCCCTGTATGTGTGTCCGTAACAAAGAGCTTTACTCTCTCTTTTATTGAACAGTACAGAGAGCATCCCATAAGGAAGGAATGAGGGACACTTTACAGAAATCTTTAACAGAGGTTTACAAGGGATTAAGTCAGTAAATCCAACTGGCCCAGGTAACAGAAATATTACAAATATCATTGTTTGTCAAGCAATATCCATATATTGATTTCAACATTCATGGTGCATATTCCTACATTTGTTCTTTCCAGCCAATGATTATCATAACCAATGTATAAACATGCATGCATTGTTTGTGGGTCAGGGGCATAGACCAGTACATAATTTGAGATTTCAGTTATGTATTAGCTTAGGTTGTAAAAATTGACATGGAAATACAAGCCAACTGAGGCTGGACTTCCATTTTTCTCTTAAAGGCAGTTTAGACAGACAGGCTCAGGACACAGTAGGAGAGCAATCTTGAGTGCCATCAGGTGGACTAACTCTGGCTGTGAGGTCTAGCAGAAGTTCTAGTCTCTCGGAATGTAAGAGATGTTTTGTTTGCTTGTTTGATTTTTTTTTTAATGCAGGGTTTCTCTGTGTAACAGCCCTGGCTGTCCTGGAACTCGCTCTGTAGACCAGGCTACCCTCAGAGATTTGACTGCTTCTGCCTCCAGAGTGCTGGGATTAAAGGTGTGTGCCACCATTGTCTAGGGAGAGGTTTTCATAATAATACATAAGGGCCCCCCCATGCTGTGTGATTAATTTGTTAGAGTGCCTTGCTTACATGCTCAAAGCTCTGAGTACTGTATAAACTGGGGGTACATGCCTTTAATCCCAGCACTCAGGAGGCAGAGGCGGATGGATCTGAGTGAGATTCAAGATTCTTGGAGCCAGGCAGTGGTGATGCATGCCTTTAATCCCAGCACAAGTCC
Organism: Peromyscus californicus insignis; assembly: GCF_007827085.1. NCBI lineage: Eukaryota > Metazoa > Chordata > Mammalia > Rodentia > Cricetidae > Peromyscus > Peromyscus californicus. Next base: position 128,596,436 of record NW_026294606.1, read on the forward strand.
CCGCATTAGAAAGCACAGCAGTGTGTGTCGATAACCTAGTGCTGGGGAGGCAGAAACAAGGATCCCTGGGGTTCAGTGGCCAGTCAATCCAGCCAAGTGCAGTGCAGTCCAAACTCAATCTCAAAACATGAGATAGAGAGGCTGGGTGTGGTGGCAAAGGCCTTTAATCCCAGGACACAGGAGGAAGAGGCAGGCAGGTCAATCTTTGTGAGACCAAGGCCAGCCTGGTCTGCAGAGCAAGTTCCAGGATAGCCAGGACTATACAGGAAAACACTGTTTTAGCAACAACAACAAAAAAGATTCTTAGCTATATATCAAGTTTGAGGCCAGCCTGGGCTATGCAAGACCCTATCTCAAAAAAACAAAAACATAGCAGGCGGTGGTGGCGCACGCCTTTAATCCCAGCACTTGGGAGGCAGAGGCAGGCAGATCTCCGTGAGTTCAAGGCCAGCCTGGTCTACAGAGTGAGTTCCAGGAAAGGCGCAAAGCTACACAGAGAAACCCTGTCTCGAAAAACTAAAAACAAAAACAAAAACATGTTGAGTGGAAGGAGATAGTGCTGAAGAATTGTGTGTTGATGATTCTATGCCTTGGGAAGTTCAAGAACAGGATCATTTATAGTGATGCATCTTTGGGACGAGGCCTGTGAAGGGCATAGCAGAATTTAAGGTAGAATAGGTTGAGTAAAGACAGAAGGGTTAAAACCTGGATCTTATGGAAGAACTCTTTTTTTTTTTTTTCTTTTTTTGGTTTTTCGAGACAGGGTTTCTCTGTGTAGCTTTGCGCCTTTCCTGGAACTCACTTGGTAGCCCAGGCTGGCCTCGAACTCACAGAGATCCGCCTGGCTCTGCCTCCCAAGTGCTGGGATTAAAGGCGTACGCCACCACCACCTGGCATGGAAGAACTCTCAACCAGTGAATCATTTCTCCAGTCCCTGTTTTTGTGGTTCTCATGTAGCTGAGGCTGGCCTCAAACTCACTCAGTAGCTGAGGAGGGTGAGCCAAAGTGGATGATTTGGATGATTTTTTTTTTTAAAGACAGGGTTCCCAGGGAGGCTATATAGCAGGGGGGACCCTAGGATGACTGTGGCTTATAATAATAAGTTTTGGTTTTACTCAATTACTGGGCAAGCCTCAATGAAACATTTCACAATTAGGATAAGAATTTATACTATATCGCCGGGCGGTGGTGGCGCACGCCTTTAATCCCAGCACTCGGGAGGCAGAGGCAGGCGGATCTCTGTGAGTTCGAGGCCAGCCTGGGCTACCAAGTGAGTCCCAGGAAAGGCGCAAAGCTACAGAGAAACCCTGCCTCGAAAAACCAAAAAAAAAAAAAAAAAAAAAAAAAAGAATTTATACTATATCAAGCTGATAATAGAAAAATAAATTTAAAAAAAAGTGAAAAAAAAAAGACAGGGTTCCTCTGTAGGCCAGGCTGGCCTCGAACTCAGAGATGTGCCTGCCTCTGCCTCCTGAGTGCTGGGATTAGAGATGTGTGCTGCCATGCCCGGTTTAAGGTGGAGGATGATCTTGAACCCCCTGACCCTCTGCCTTACCTGTAAGTCCTGGGATCCAGGCCTGGGCTACTCTCTCATCTACTAAAACAAGACTCCTTCCACCGCTGTCCATCTGTCCGTCTCTCGACAGAAGCAGCTTGCCGTGTCTGCTGCTACCCGTCTCCATCTTGCCATGCAGAGGTTCCAGGCAGCCACGTTCATGCCCAGGTTTGTACATGGGTGCGGGGACATGAAGTCGGGGCCTCATGCTTGCAGAGCGAGAACTCTTACACATCAAACCTTCTCCTTTTAAAAAACTTGTTTGCAAAAAGGAAAGGGTTGATTTCTTTTCAGGTTTATTTTTATTTCTGTGTCTGTATGAAGACCTCCTGGGAGCTGGGGTTACAGCCACTGAACATGGGTGCTGGGCATCAAACTGTGGTCTTTCCAGGAATGGTCAAACTCTTAATCGATGAACCACCTCTCCCTGCTTTATTTGTTTTGCTTGTTTTTTGAAACAAGGTTTCTCTGAATATCCCAGGCTGGCTTTGAACCAGCACTGTACCTCCAGCTTCAGCTTCCGGAATGCTGGGATGACTGCCCATGCCACTGCGCTGAGCGTGGTATTTGATTGGCAAAGAACTTTATCTCGGGAGCAACGCAACCTCATTCAGCTCCACCCTGTTAAGAACTTTCTATGTTTTCACTGACTCAGAGTCTAGTTCAAATACCGTGGCAGTGTCTGGGGTGTGCGGCACTGCTAGATGCTGGCCTCGCATGCATGAGGCTGTGGCTTTCTTCCGGCTCTGGAGGACAAACTGCCCTGACACATGGAGTGGAGCTCCTGTCTCAGGTACCATGGCCTCTCCTCTGCTGAGCTTCTCTAACAGGCCAGCTTGTACCCACAGCCACACCCCTCTGTCAGACACAGACCAGATTCCAGCGTGTCTGTATATTCCTCTTTCCAGTCACTTGGCAGCTCTTTTTATTGTTGTTATTTATCTTTGGTGGTTCTGGGCATGGATTCCAAGGTCTTCCACATGCCAGGCAAGTGTTTTACCATTGAGACATGTCCCTAGCTCCTCACTGGAGGACTCTAGGCAAGTGTTCTCACCTCTGGCAGTTATTGACTAAATTTCTAGTACATTCTAGACTTCATTGGAGGAGCTTGGAACTCAGTTATGAACAAGATAAATCCCTAATGTCAGAGAGACAAGGAACAACAGAGAAAATTTATTAACCCTTGGTGGGTCTAATTGGCACAAGCTGTAATTCTGTTACTCCAGACGCTGAAATAGGAAGCTTCCTAGTCTACATGGTGAATTCAAGGCCAGCCTGGGCTAGGTAGCAAGACTGTCTCAAAATAAAAGTTGGGCTGGAGAACTGGCTCAGCAGTTATGAGCAGTATTCTTGCAGAGGACATGAGTTTGGGTCACTGCACTCATGTCACAACCTCTGTAACTCTAGCCCCAGGAGATTCAATGCCCCCTCTGGCTTTGGTGGACACCTGCATACATGTACACAATATGCATGTATACATAAATAATTCTAAAAACCTTTTTTCGCCCGGGGCAGTGGTGGCGCACTCCTTTAATCCCAGCACTCGGGAGGCAGAGCCAGGCGGATCTCTGTGAGTTCAAGGCCAGCCTGGTCTACAGAGTGAGATCCAGGAAAGGTGAAAAACTACACAGAGAAACCCTGTCTCGAAAAACCAAAAAAAAAATCTTTTTTCCCCCAAAGTCCTCATTATCTGAATGCTCGGAGAATACAGAGTGGTTCTCAGTTTTTTGTTGTTTGTTTGTTCTGTTTTGTTTTTCTTTAGAGACAAGGTTTCTCTATGTAACCACTCTGGCTGTCCTGAAACTCCATTTGTAGACCATGCTGGCCTTGAATTCATAAAGATCCACCTGCCTCTGCTTCCCAAGTGCTGGGATTAAAAAGGTATGCCACCACAGCTGGCCTTTCTATGTTGTTATTGTTGTTGTTGTTTTTGAGACAGGGTTTCTCTGTGTAGCCCTGGCTATCCTAGAACTCGCTCTGTAGACTTGGCTGGTCTCCAACTCAGAGATGCCCCTGCCTCTGCCTTCTGAGTGCTGGGATAAAAGGTGTGCACCATCACTGTCTGACTCATCAATTTCTATGACTAAAAAAACTCCAAAGAGTCCAAATCTAGACTGCCTAGAGATGTCTTGTTTCCAGACCTAAAAATATTTTTTAAAAATGAAACATTGGGCCTGGAGAAATGTCTCAGAGGTTAAAAGCACTGATTACTCTTTCAGAGGTCCTGAGTTCAACTCCCAGCAACCACATGGTGGTTCACAACCATCTGTAATGAGATCTGGTGCCCTCTTCTGGCCTGCAGACATACATGCAGGCAGAACATTGTATACATAATAAATAAATATTTTTTTTTTTTTAAAAGTGAAACATTATAGCCAGGTGGTGATGGCATATACCTTTGTTCCCAGCACTTGGGAGGCAGAGGCAGGCGGATCTCAGGGTTACCAGCCTGGTCTATAAAGTGAGTTCCAGGACAGCTAGAGCTACATAGAGAAACCCTGTTTCAAAAGACACACACACACACACACACACACACACACACACACACACAGAGAGAGAGAGAGAGAGAGAGAGAGAGAGAGAGAGAGAGAGAGAGAGAGAGAGAGAGAAAGAGAGAGAGAGAGAGAGAGAGAGAGAGAGAGAGAGAGAGAGAGAGAGAGATTATTAAAAAGAAAAAAGGAGGGCTGGGATACAGCTCATTGGTAGAGCACATACATAGCATGTACGTATTCAGCCCTACAGTATAGAAGGAGATTACAACTTGCAGGCAGGGGAGCTGGCTCAGTGGTTAAGAGCACTGACTGCAGCCGGGCAGTGGTGGCACATGCCTTTAATCCCAGCACTCGGAAGGCAGAGCCAGTCGGATCTCTGTGAGTTCAAGGCCAGCCTGGTCTACAGAGTGAGATTCAGGAACGGTGCAAAGCTATGCAGAGAAACCCTGTCTCTGGCACGTTGATTTTTTTTTCTTCATGAATGGCAAGAGTTATTTACTGTGCTCAGGCCCCACTTATAATCAGGAAGAAACTGCAATGAAGAGATATGGCGATGAGCATGAGGAAGGAGGATGTGCTCCCTGCCTTGATATGGGGCTAAAAAAACAAAAAACAAAACAAAAACAAAAAAAAAAAACAAAACAAAAACACTGGCTGCTTTTCCAAAGAACCTAGGTTCCATTCCCAGCACCAACACTGGATCACAACCTTCTGTAAACACAGGTGATCTGATGCCCTCTTCTGGCTTCTGAGGGTATAAAGCATGCATATAGTACACAGACATGCATGCAGGCAAAACACCCAGACATGTAAACTAATTTAAAATAAAATGTTTTTTTTCAGGAGAACTGAGGTTGTAGCTGATCAGTAGAACACCTGTCCAGATGCACAAGGCCCTGGGTTCAGTCACAAGTATCACATATAGATGTGGGCACTGGAGAGGTGGCTTGGTGGTTAAGAGCACTTGTTGCTTTTGCAGAAGATCCAGGTTTGGCTTCCAGCACCCACTTGGTGGTTCACAACTATCTATAACTCCAGTTCCAGGGGATCTGATGACCTCTTTTGACTTCTGCAGGACCAGACATGTATGTGGTACACTGTAAATGGACGTTTCCTGACCCGACTGCCTGGTCCCAAATAACCACTCAGAGGCTTATATTAATTGTAAATGCTTGGTCCATAGCTCAGGATTGTTACTAGCTAACTCTTACACTTAAATTAACCCATATTTCCATTTATGCTTTGCCACATGGTGGTACCTTTATTAGCATGGCACGTTCATGTCCTGCTCCCTCTGTGTCTGGCTGGTAACTCGGCCCTTCGCCTTCTCATCTTTAGTTTGGTCTCCCCGTCTATACTTCCTGCCTGGCTACTGGCCAATCAGCATTTTATCAAACCAGTTCGAGTGACAAATCTTTACAGTGTACAAGAGGATTATTCCACAGCAGTACACAGATATGCATACAGGCAAAACACTCATGCACAGAAAAGAAAATAAATATATATTATAATTTGCACGGTAGAGTTGGAAGGGCGGGATGGGGCTTGTTCTAGGTGAAGGTGACAGAAAAGGTCTGGCTTAGGAAGTGGCATTTGAACAAAAGTGTTAATGAAGATGAAAAGGAGCAGTGTTACAGATAGAGGGAAGAACCAGTTCAGGGTCCTGAGGTCAGAACAGGTTTGTCTTGTCCGAGGAGCAATGAGAGGCCCCTATGGTCAGAGTGGACTGATGGAGGAGAGAGGTAGAAGACCGGAGAACAGAGGAGCCAATAGCACTCCAGAGCTTCAGTGTTTTCCCTAAGGACCCTGAGCCTCTCCCCTGTTACTCTTTTTTGTTTGTTTGTTTGTCTGTTTGTTTGTTTTTCAAGACAGGGTTTTTCTGTGTAACAATCCTGACTGTCCTGCAATTTCCTCTGTAGACCGGCTGGCCTCGAACTCACAGAGAACTGCCTGCCTCTGCCTCCAAGTGCTGGGATTAAAGGTGTAGGACACCAACACCTGGCCTTTTTTTTTTTTTTTTTGAGATAAGGTCTTACTATGTGGCCTGGCTGGCCTCTCAAATTCACACAGATGTCTGCTTCTACCTTCTGGATTCTGGGATTTTCTAACCATTGGGCACATCTCTGCTCATTCTTTAACACTCAACTCCAGGGCCAGCTCTGAGAACCCTGGCCTGGCTCATCCCCCACCATGGTGTGGTTGTCTTCAGGCCTCCATAGGGATAACGTTCCATTGCTACCTCTCACTGTGTCCACTCCTCCATTCTATAGATGGAGAGAACAAGGCCTGTAAGTTACTGTTCTGTTTACTGTGAATAGACATCATGGTCAAGGCAACTTATAGAAGAAAGTATTTAACTGAGGTCTTGTTTACAGTTTCAGAGGATTAGTCCATGACCATCATCATGGTGGGAAGTGGTGGCAGGTAGGCATGGTGCTGGAGCAGTAGCTGAGAGCTTTCATACTCATATACAGGTACAATGCAGAGAGAGAGCAAGTCCGGACCTAGCATTGGCTTTTAGAACCTCCAAGCCCACCCCCAGTGTCACATTACCTCCAATAAGGCCACACCTCCTAATCCTTCCCAAACAGTTCATCAGCTAGGGACCAAACATTCAAATATATGAGTCTATGGAGGCCATTCTCATTCAAACCACCACAACCAGAGCAGAAGGCCTTTGACAATTAAGTCAAACTATGTCAAGGACTAGAGATGCAGACTCAAGCCATAGGGGAGGACTGTGAGGGTCTCAGAATGGTGATATGTAAACAGTTGATTAAAACAAACAAATAGCCGGGCGGTGGTGGTGCACGACTTTAATCCCAGCACTTGGGAGGCAGAGCCAGGCGGATCTCTGTGAGTTCGAGGCCAGCCTGGGCTACCAAGTGAGTTCCAGGAAAGGCGCAAAGCTACACAGAGAAACCCTGTCTCGAAAAACCAAAAAAAACAAAAACAAATAAAAAATATTTAAAATAGGTCAGTGACAGGCTGGAGAGATGGCAGCAGTTAAGGCTCATAACTACCTGTAACTCCAGTTCTAAGGAATCTGATACCCTTTTCTGGCCTCTGTGGGCACCTGGACCCATGTGCACATATCTACACACAGACATTACACACACATAAAAATACATTTAAATACAATTTTTAATGTAATAAGAATTTAAATAAATAATTGAGCACAGGGGACCAACCTTGGGGAAATATGATGGAAAGACATTTTAGACCAGAGAACAGCCTGTGCAAAGGCCCTGTGGTTGGCAGCAAGAAAATGAATCACTACCTTGAAAGCCAAATGAAGGTGAGAAACCTTTTCTAAGGCTGCTTCAAAGACAGGACTAGACTTTCCAGCATAGAGAGGCAGACCGTGGTAAGACCTAACATGTCTGGGATCTAGTGTTTCCAGGCACTAGATTGGAGAGAGACCAGGGATGCTTCAGGAATCTGCTGGGATTTTTATCATTGTTATGTAGAGCCATTTACAATGAGTTCTTTGTCCCTTTTAAAGCCTAGAGTACAGCTCTGTTTCCAGTGCACCCAAATCCCTCGCAGACCGTGATAAAGACTCACTGAGTAAATGAATGCTGGAAGGTTGAAGGAGAATCTGGCTGGATTCCCAAGCTCCATCCCCAGAGGCAGCTCAGAACCTGAGCTCAGGGCCCTGGGCAAGGGTTCTCCCTGCCAATCCCATGCCCTCCTCAACTGTAAAATGGGTGGGTTCCTTGCCCACTATACAGGGCCCGTGAACATCCTGTCTTGATTATGAAGGCAAGGAGTTTCTATCTTTTATCAATCTGCAAAAAGGAAGCTAGATGACTAGTTTGGCAAGCTATTTAATTCACCCAGCCAACATCTGAGGTATAATTAGGATGTCAGTTTGCTGAAGGGGTGAGTGAGGAGAGATGTAGAGAAGGCAAGGGCAGTGTGACACAGGCCCCCTTGGGTTGTGGTTGGAGGAGAGACAGTAGGAGGAGGCTGGGAGACAAGGAAGAAGGGTCCCACTCTGGTCCAGAGAGGTCAGTGATGGTGCACTGGGCCTGTTGAGGACTTGGCAAGGTGCAGAGGGGGTGGTTTCTCCACTGCTGTGATTTTCCTCCTCTCTGTTAAAATACCCCAAAAACTGGCCCAAAGAGAGACTCCACAGCTTTGTCCCTGGGAAGACAGAGACACGTAAGACACTCCTGTGCCAGTGCCCATTCCTGGAGGGCACCCACTGTAGGCACTGCCTCTACCGAGTGTGTCCTGCCTGGAGCCCTGGGGACCAAAGTTTGGATCCCTCGCTGGGTTTCTGCGTGAGAGGTCCTCACAGCTACCACAATACAAACTACCTGCATTACTCTGGTCCCCCAAGGGAAATCCTGCAGAAGCCTCTACATTCCATTTGGACACTAGTGTGCATTGATGGTGGCCATCTGAATGCAGCATCTAGGAAAAAGAAGCCAGCAAAACTTCACTGAGGGCAAAAACTAGAGCCCTTGGGGATCCACAGGGCCCAGTGCATCAGAGGCCATGCTGAGGTTCAAATCCCTTAATCAATAGTGGCACATATATTAAAAGTGACCACATGTCCAGTGAGATGGCTCACCAGGTAAAGGCACTTAAGGCCAAGCCTGATGGCCTGAGTTTGGGCCCCCCAAAACGATAGGGCCGAACAAGAGAACTGACCCTGCAAGTTGTCCACTGGCCACACACACACACACACACACACACACACACACACACACACTAAACAAATAGAATAAAAATTAAAATAGGGTTTGGAGAGGTGGATCAGTGTTTAGAAGCAACACTGCTCTTGTAGAAACCCAAGTCTGACTTTCAGCACCCAGGTGGGATGGCTCACAAACTTTATAACCTCGTTCTAGGGGATCCCATGTCGTCTTCTGACCTCCAGAGGCACCTGCACACATGTGCATAAACCACAGACACACATATATACATAGGTGAGAAATAAGAGTCTCTCCTCGCAAATACTATAAAACTTGTGTTTTGGACAGTAATTACAATCATCGTCTCCCCTACCTGGTAACTTTATGGAGATGTTTAATCCTCCCTACCCAGTAAAACTTTTGTTTACACAAAGGCTCCCTGCTCCATTCTAGGAATTTGACGGCTTGGACCAGTGACCCTTTCCCCTTCCCCCTCCACTTCCTCTGCACCAAGTTTTTTCAGACGAGCCAGTTGAATAAGATTGTGAGGTCCCCTGAGTTAGAACAAAAACCAAATGTACTTCCTGTCTCCGTGTGGTTGCTTTTCCCCAGCACTGTCTTCATCAAGTAAATTTTGTCTTGTTCAGACATTTCAGTTAGAATGGTGGTCTCTTTCTTGGCCACCTCGAACTTACTTCTAACACACATAAAATAAAATCTTAAAACAATGAACGTGACAGCTGCTGGCATTTTTTGCGCGCTTGGCCCACTCCTCTTTAAGTTTTACAGACATCCTTGCCCTGAGGGTACGGTGGTCTCCAAAGGCCTGGGGCCCTGGGATTTGAAGTCCTGTTCTCCCAGTCGCTTGTCTCCGGGGAAACGGGAGGATGCGCCTGTGCCGCTGGGCGCTGGGGAGGTGGATCGTGATTTTTCTTTCGAGGGGTCCGAGGCGGGGAGCAAGGCCTCTGCAGCTCGCGGCGGCTCAGGCCTGTTCAGAGTTCCAGCACGCTTCGGGCGGTGCAAGCCGCGCGGCACAGCGATCGGGACCCCACTCCCCGCTGCAAGCCCCGGGGGCCGCCGGGAGCCCCGCCCCCGCCCCGCCTCCTCCCCAGGCGCGGACCTCGGCGCTCACGTGACCCGTCCTGCAGCCGCTGGGGCCGGAGGGCGCAGCTCGGCGGAGGCCTGGCCAGGCCGGGCCGAGCGGAGCAGGCCAGAGCGCGCTGCGTGCCAGGGAGGGTCTGGGCGTCGCGCCTCCCGCCGCGCCCGCTCGCGCGCTCGCAAGCGCTCCCTCGGCGCTGGGACCCCTGGCGGGCGGCCGGAGGACATGGCCGGCGACGCCGTGCAGGTAGGCGACTTGTCCGCACCCGCGGGGCGGCCGGACGGCGCGGAGGACCCCAGGCACGGGGAGAGCCCGGGACGAGGTCCCCATCGGGAGCCCGCGCGGGCCCTGGTAGCAAGTGGGGGTGCCGGCGTGGTCGGAGGGAGGGGCGCTGTTCGGGATTCTGCCACCGCACCCCCTCCTCCGGCCCTCCCCGAGAATCAGCGGGCGCAGCGGGGGCCCCACCTCGGTGTCTGAGGCCAGCTGCGGGTTCCGGTGCCTCTCGTCCCCACGCCCTGCTCGGCTATGTTCTCAGCGTTTGGTTTCTGGCAGGTACCGCTTCACCTGGAGCAGGTGCCTGGCGCCCTGCCGCGGACCGTGCCCCTCCCCCGCACTACAAAGCCCGGGCCACCCCCGCCCGCAGACGTCTTTACGATGGTCTTGACGCCACCCAGATGGGCACCTGTTGGAGGAAGTGCCTAAGTCAATTCATTAGGCCAGAGGCCGGGTTCCTCCTCCTGCTCCCCCACTCCTTCCCCGTAGCCTCCCTTCAGGCTGACAGATGGAGCTATATCCCAGGTGGGGCGTGTCCTGTCACACAGGCAGGAAGAATTTTATGTCTGGAAGGCGACAGGGCTGCGTCACCACTCCCCCACAACAGACACCTGTGACTGGCATCTGCCAGCCACATGGCCTTCCCTGTGTGATCTGTTGGGCATTACTGAACGCACCTTCCCAAGAGGAAGCAGGGTCAGGGTGACTTCCCACCCTCTAATTCAATGACCCAAATCTGAGATCTTTGTATCTTTGTGGCTCCACTAGTGCTTCACCGTGCAGTCCATTGTCCTGTGTAACTGGTTCTCATCTTCTACACCTGCCCCCATGTCTCCCCTGTACTCTCCTGTACCTCTTCCCCAGTCCTGCTGATGGCCTGCCGGCCTTGCCGAGGAGCTGGGCGTATCTGGTGCTGCCGATCTCACAAGGTCAGACCTCCAGGCGTGATGCACTGGGTGCCGGCTCCCCTTCAAGCCCACAGAGGCTGTGTAGGGCTCTCCCAGTGCATGCATGTGCTTGGTGTGGCCCACACGGGACACATATGGAGGCTGTGATTCCCAGAATGAGGCTGGACCCACATCTCGGTCCCTTCCTGTCTTCTCCCTTAAGTTCATTCCTGCTTGGACTTGCTGCCCTGTCCCACTACCTCCATGCCTGTCTGTCTGTGTCTGGCAAACGGATGTCCTGTCTAGATTCTGGAAACGCCCCAGGCATTGAAATCTCAGGATGTGGGGTTCTGGATCCCTAGCTACTTTGCCAAGACGGGTTCCTTGAGGTGAGAGTTCTTGGTCTGGTGTCTCCAGGTCTGTGAGGGCAGGTGGAGAGGCCCAAGTTCTGATTCTTCAAGACCAGGCCAGGCGTTTGCCCTGCTGCCCTCAAGTGACTCCTTGTCCCTGGGCAGAAGTGAATCACCCAGGGGAGGAGGACCCAGGAGGCCCTGCCTCCATCCCTGCATGCTTTACACAGTCTCAGGCCTCCTCTGCTGGAGGTGGGGCCCAGGGCCTTCACTTTTCCTCTGCCTGTGTGCTCCTGGCTGTGTACCTGCTTTGCCTGCTGGTGGTGGGGGTGCTGGTGGGGGACAGCGGGTGGGGCCTGGTCACATCCGAGTGTTGTTCACCGAGGCTGGTTTTCAATCCCAATGCCGTCTGTCTTCCCTGACCAACTCTTGGGTCAAATGCCATTTTTCTTTCTGAGTCTTGTTCCTGTTTTGGAGGAGGGAGTGGGGTTATGAATGGTTATGAGGAGAGAGGTGGAGTCTCAGCCAGTGCTCTAAGGACTTCTGTGACATCTTTACCGGTGAACATGGCAGCTTGGCAATCCAAGCTGGGAGCCCAGGCCCCTTCCCGAGGCCCCAGCAGTGGCGTTCGGGCCTGGATCAGTCATTTGGTGGTGGGGGCTGTCCTGTGCTCCTCAGGATGTTGAGCAGTAGTGGCCCCCATTTGATAGGTGTCCCCATACACAGCAACCCCAGACATTGACATGTATTTCTAGAAGTGATGAGAAAACAACCCCGCCTTCACTGAGAGCCAGCCTCAGTTTCCCCCATGGTGACCACTCAGATATATAAAGAGGAGGTGACAAGACAAGCTCTGTGCTCTCAGCCTGCAGTCTCAGCTACCCTCCAGGGACTTGAGAGCCTCAGAGGACTTGGCTCACAGCTGCAAGGTGTGATGGACCCGGGATTCCTCCCAGCCAGTGTTAGGAAGCTTGGCCCTGTCTCCTGCTGGCTGTGGGACCTTGGGCAAAGGGCCTCAGCAGTTTCTTCCTTTCTTCTATTCTTCCTGTTTTTGTTCTTGGTGGGGTTTTTTGAGACAGGGTGTCACTGTGTAGACCAGGCTGGCCTGGAACTCAAAGAGATCCTCCTGCCCCACTTCCTGAGTGCTGGGATTAAAGGCGTGTGGCAACAAGCCTTGCTGGGCCTCAATTTCTTCATTTTGAAGATAGTTTGATATCTGCCTATGTATCTATCTATAGCATCTGCATCGTGCCATGCTAGGTGCTAGCACTGGCAAGAGGGAGGCAGGAGGGTCAGGAGTTCAAGGCCAGCCTTAGCTCTGTATTGAATTCAAAGCTGCCCTGGGTTATATGAGATCCCAGCACAAACCAATATGAAGCAGATCAAAACAAATAATACCTGTAACGTGGACTGCATTAGTTGAGACCTGGACGGAATTGTAGTAGCTGCTGTTATTGTTACTTTTGAGGTACAGAGCTTGTACATGCTACCAAACTCCACCCCGCTGCCTGTAGCTGCTCTTATCACCGTACTACTACTTTTATTGATTTTATTGTTTTTAATTATGTATGTTAGGGGGTATGTACATATGCCCACAGAAGCTAGAGACATCTGATCCACCTGGAACTGAAGTTACAGGCATTTGTGAGCCATCTGGCAGGGCTACTAGACGTGAACTCAGGTCCGCTGGAAGAGCAGTGTGAGCCCTTAACTGCTGAACCATCTCTTCAGCAACTACTACTGTTTTAAAACATGGTATTTTTTAGAGCAATGGGAAATAGAATGTTCTCATATATACCTTGTCCCTGATATGTACAGCCTTGCAACTGCTATCACTGATAGTTGAGATTTAGTGTATATTTGGCAAGCAGTTGTGAGCTGCTGTTTGGGGCCACTCAGGGCTGTCTCCTCCTGGTGTTAGCTTCAGGGAGCTACTACTAGGCCAGGTGGATCCTGTAGGCCTCCAGGCTGTGATCAGTGAGGAAGCAGGAAGTTGATGCTACCTGTCTACAGGAAGCTGTATGCGCGCATGCACACACACACACACACACACACACACACACACACACACACACACACAGCTACAGAACTCACTGTTCTGATCCTTAAGGGGAAGTTGGGGACAAGGGGCACGACATGAATAGACAGTAGCGAGGCTGAGAGCCTGAGGGACCTCAGGGCTGCTGTGGGGGCATGTGCGGTGCACCTGAAAAAAAAAAGAAAGGAAAAGAAGTGTGAGCATGTACAAGCCCTGCACCTCAAAACAAACAAACAAAGACAAAAAGTGTGAGCACATACATGTGCATAAGCTTGTGGGCTGTGGCCACTTGGCAGGTGGAGTGAGTCTGAGCAGCTTCCAGAGGGACCTCAAACTAGCACTCACAGCTGCTTTGTCTATAAGGGTCTGTGCAGGCAGGCACGGGAGTGCACACACTTGTGAGCCTGTGTTCCACCCGCGTGCTCAGATGGATGGGAGTGCAGTATGTGGGGACTACTCTGTGTACACATGAACCTGTATTCCAAGCATACACCTGCAGGTGGAGAAGTGCATGTTTATGTGAGTCAGTATTCTGTGCACACAGTGAGCGAGGCACAGACCTGCAGAGCTATAAGCTGCACACCCTGTGACCCCGTGTTCTGCCCACACATTCCTGCAGGTGGCGATTGGTCTGGTTCGCTTTCTGTTGCTGTGGTAAAAGACTGACCAAAAGCAACTTGGAGAAGAAAGGCTTTATTTGGTCTTATACATTATAGTCCATCATGGAGTGAAGTCGGGGCTGGAGCTCAAGACAGGAGCTTAAAGCAAAGCCACAGAGGAACGTTGTTTACTGGCTCACTTCCTCTGGCTTGCTCAGCTCCTTTTCTGGTACAGTCCAGGCTCACCTGCCCAGGGGTGGCACTGCCCGCAGGGGCTGGGCCTCCCACATCAATTAGCAATCAAGAGAATGACCCACAGACATGTCCATAGGTCAGTCTGACAGAGGCAGTTCCTCAGCTGAGGTTCCCTCTTCACAGGTTTGTCAAGTTGACAACTGAAACTAGCTGTGACAAGGGGATACATGTATATGAGCCTGTACTGTGTGCCACATGTGAGCCTGTGTGCAGATCTCACGCCTGCAAAGCTGGAAATGTGATCATACCTATGAGCCTATGGTCCATACATATGCTGTGTACCTTGTGAGATCCTGTCTGCTGCATACATACTGTGGGTGTTTATGTCCAGGGTGTGCTCTCAGGTCAGGAATTGAGGGCTGCCTGTCCCTGGCTTGCCTCCAGAGAAGCAGGCATGGCCATTTAGGGGGTGATGTGGGAAGAACCTCTTACATGGCACATGCCTTTAGTCCCAGCATCCAGGAGGCAGAAGCAGGTGGATCTCTATAAGTTTCAGGCCACCCTGGTCTCCATAGTGAATTCCAGGACAGCCAGGGCTATATAGAGAGACTCTGTCTCAAACAAAACAATCCCCCAACAAAATAACAACAAAAAACCCAAAACAGAACAAAAAAAACCCCATGCCCTAGAGCTGCCCTGGCGCAGAGGATGCTGGGAGCTGGCAGGAAAGAGGAAGTGGCAGTCCAGAGGCCCTGGCAGGGCTGAGGTTCAGGAAGAGGGCGTGGCCCTCAGACCAGACCCAGGACCCAGATGGCTGCTGATCCCCCTTTGGAGCTGGAGCTGGAGGTGGGGGCTAGGGTCTCCATGGGATGGGCAGAAGGAGACCCCAAGTGGCCGAGGCTGGGGGTCCTGCTCTGGGTGCCTCACACTGGGGACTAAGGGTAGGAAGGACATGGGGCACAAGTGAGAATTCTCCAGGTGGAGGGTGAAACTTTTGGGTGCGATGTCAGCTTTCAGGTTTTGAGATGTGAAGGAGATGAGCGTTGTTCTTTGGAGTACCAGATGGAGAGGACAGGAAGGCAGGGCTGGCCCTTGGGACCTCCTGGTTTGGGAATGCAGAGGAGAGAAGTCAGGATGTGTCTCTAAGGTTCTCCTGGATTTGGAGTCTGGCAAAGGAAACATGTAACCTGCCCTTGGGACCTCCTGTTTAGGGGTTCAGGAAACTGGAAGAAAAGAGGGATCTTCTGGAACCTTCCTGCCAGAATCCCATTGTATAGGTCACAAACTAAGGGAGATAGGGCCCACCTGTGGCGAGCCTGGCCCGTACAACCAGGAGGAAGGAGGCCTTCTTGTTCTTGGCCTAGTCTTCGACCTCCTATTTATTTATTTATTTATTTATTTATTTATTTATTTACTTACTTACTTACTTACTTACTTATTTATTTATATCTTACTCTGCGTATGTGTCTGTGGGGGTGTGTGCACATGCACACCAGTGCTGCAGAGGCCAGAGGCATCAAGTCCCCCTAGATCTGGAATTAGAGGCTTGACACTGAATTCAGTTCCTCTGCAAGAGCAATACATGTCTTTAATGGGGCCATTTCTCCAACTCCCTATTTGTTTATTTGTGTGTGGGGTTGTAGTGGAGGTCAGAGGACAGTTTTCAGGAGTTGGTTCTCTCCTTCCACTATGTAGATCCCTGGGCGGGTGTGTGTGTGTGTGTGTGTGTGAACTCAGGTCACCGGGCTTGGCAGCAAAGGCCTTTAGCTCCTGAACCATCTCTCTGGCCCAGATATTGCCATTTATGAGGGTCCTGGAGGATGATCAGGCCTCTGTTCTTGGAACTCTAGGGTACAGTAGACTGGTGAGGCCACCTGTCCTCTAGCCCCTGACCTCTGTGTCTGGTCCCTCCCCCTGCAGAGTGAGCCTCGTAGCTGGTCGCTGCTGGAGCAGCTGGGTCTGGCTGGGGCAGACCTGGCAGCCCCCGGGGTGCAGCAGCAGCTGGAACTAGAGCGAGAGCGGCTGAAGCGGGAGATCCGCAAGGAGCTGAAGCTGAAGGAGGGCGCAGAGAACCTGAGGCGAGCCACCACTGACCTGGGCCGCAGCCTGGGCCCTGTGGAGCTGCTGCTGCGGGGCTCTGCCCGACGCCTTGACTTGCTGCACCAGCAGCTGCAGGAGCTGCATGCGCATGTGGTACTGCCTGACCCTGCAGCCGGGAGCGGTGAGCAGAAAGCTCGGGAGCAGGCAGGAGTTCACTGACCTGGAGTTGCACTCCATCAGGATACTGTCCTGGGTCAACAGAAGCCATGGCAAATGCCAAACTCACAGGGCCAATCACACCAAGATGTGATGTCACCCAGATGCCACCCAAAGCTGTCTTTGGCATTAGGAATACCTAGATATCCCTACATCTAGATGACACTAAAGACCCACACACTGTCACCAGATACCCCAGGGCACAGCTATAGCTATTCCCAGATAACATCTGAGTAACATCCGTCACATGAAAACCCAGAAACTCAGTCATACTAACACCCAAACAGTGCACGCGGTCACTCTCAGAGCTTTCTGCGATCATACTAATGCAACAGCAGTTATAGACTATTTTTCTGTGTTCTTTGATTTAATACTTGCATTCCGGGGGAGAAAAAGAAAAAAGAAAAACCACTCCGGATAAAAACATTCATATATGAATAAATAAAAACAGCCAGGTAGTAGTGGCGCACACCTTTAATCCCAGCACTCTGAAGGCAGAGACAGGTAGATCTCTGTGAGTTTGAGGCCAGCCTGTTCTACAGAGCGAGTTCCAGAACAGCCACAGCTACACAGAGAAATCCTATCTTGAGAAATCAAACAAACAAAAACAAACAAACAAAAAAACCAACAACAAAAACCGAGAGCCTTACTGGGTTTAGTGGTCCAGGCCTATAATCTCTGCTACTCACGAGACTAAAGCAAGTCCAAGCCCTGCCTGGACAACTTGGTGAGACTTTGTCTCAAAAAACAGGAAAAGAAAAAAAAAAATGAGAAGAGGGCTGGGATATAGCCCAGTGGCACAAAACTCACTCAGTGTGTAGGCCCTGAGTAACTGCCCAGGACAGAGTTAGATTAAAATCTTTAAATGCTGCAGAAGTCTAGGGCTGGAGGTGTGGCTCGGCTGGTAGAGTGCTTGCCTTGTATGCACAAAGAGTGGGATGCCATTCCCAGCACTGCGAAAACTGGGTGTAGCATACAGACCCATAATCCCAGCCTTCCAGCTGGCGGGAGGGTCAAGAGGTCAAAGCCGTCCTCAGCTACACTGAGTTTGAGACCAGGCTAGGCTACAAGAAACCCTATCTCAAGTGGCACAGGCCTTTAATCCCAGCACTCGAGAGGCAGAGGCAGGCAGATCTCTGTGAGTTTGAGTCCAGCCTGGTCTACAGAGTGAGCTCTAGAACAGCTAGAACTATATAGTGGGACCCTGTCTCAAAACAAAAAACAGAGAGAGAGAGAGAGAGAGAGAGAGAGAGAGAGAGAGAGAGAGAGAGAGAGAGAGAGAACACCCACAACATAATTTATCATTGCCAGAGTTCAGTAGTGTTATGTGTGTTCATGCAGCAATAATACAAGGCCACAGCTGCCTCATCTTGTACAAGGTGTGCATGGTCACAGGAACACAGAGGATACCCAGAGAGTTCACATGCACAGTCAGTGATGCCTTCCGGGCAACACAGCAAACATGACTCTGTGATCCCAGAGACAGTTCCATAGTCATGTCAGCATCCAGTGTTTACACCTGGAGAGACACACCAGCCCACAGTGACACCAGAGCTCGTCCACCTGGTCACACCAACCCCAGAGGTGCCTCACCGTTGTCCCGTCCACAGCAGACACTACATGCAGCCAGCAGACTCAGCTCCAGCCCCTCTACATACAGCTGTGTCCACTGTTGGGGTCCAGTACTATCCATCAGCACTGGGTGGAGTCAAGCTGAGACTCTCATAAGCCCCTTTTGCAGTGAGGCCTCCCTGACCCCATACATCACTCTGAGGTGCAGCCCTCATCTCTGACTATAACAGCTAAGCCTCCAACCAGAATCCCAAAAGGCCCTAGAGATCAGAACTGAGCTGTACCAACAGAAACAGTGACCGAAAGCTCACACAGACCTCCTGAGCCTGTCACACCCACATCTAGGGTACTACACTCCTGCCACCACCCTGTGGCTTACAGACATAATCACACTCACACAGTAGGCTTACACACCCTGAGGTAAATGGGGGTATCTATTCCAGCTAACCCAGGTGGCCTGCATGCCAGGTCACTAGCCCGCCGTCCTTCATGCTGGTCCCATTCCTGCACTGAGGGCCATGGGTCTCCTGCCTGTGACTGGCCCCAGGCTCTTTTCTGGGACAGCTCTGAGGCTGGGCTGGGGCAAGGTCTCCTGGGTACCCTGAAGTGGCAGGTGTGTGACTCCCTTGTTTCCTCAGATGCTCCCCAGTCCCTTGGAGAGGGCAGCCCTATCTGCTCATCCACCAACCTGAGCCGAGTGGCTGGCCTGGAGAAACAGCTGGCCATTGAGCTGAAGGTCAAACAGGGGGCAGAAAACATGATCCAGACCTACAGCAATGGCAGCACCAAGGTGGGACAGTGTTCTAGAATATTCCATCTCTGTGAGAGGAGGCTGTGTCCCAGTTAGCAACTACTAGTCCGCTTCCTGTCTGGTTTGGCCTGCTCTAGGCATCTTACATTACTGCAGTATACAGCCATTTGTCTGTGGCCCTGCAAACACCCAGATGTTCTGAGAGCTGAGGAGGATGTAGCTCCAGCTGGTCCGAACTGGACAGTGGAGATCCAGACTTTGCAGATGAGGGAAGTGAGGTCCAGAGAGTGGGGAGAGCATGGTTGAGGTCACAAAACTCAGCTGTTGGTGGCAGAGCTAGAATCGAAGCCCCTGGACTATCTGTCTCACTGTGCTGGCCCCAGGACACTGGGAGTATGTGTTCTTGGATGCACACACGAGTGCTCTGACTTACCCAAGGCCTTCCTGGCATGGCAGCAGGGTTGGTGGTCAGACTTGAGTTCCCTGTCTTCTTGCCACCTTGCATGTCTGTCTCCAGGACCGGAAGCTGCTGTTGACGGCCCAGCAGATGCTGCAGGATAGTAAGACTAAGATTGACATCATCCGCATGCAGCTTCGCCGTGCGCTACAGGCTGGCCAGCTAGAGAGCCAGGTGGCTCCTGATGAGGCCCAAGGTGAGACCTTCCTCTGGACATTTCTGGGGTCAACCTTCACCCCTTAATGCTTTGCTGTGGAGGGCAAGGAGGCAGGAATTAATTTCACTGTGAATGGAGCCTATTCCTGCCCATCTCTGACTTTTCCTTTGGTCCCATTCAAGATTTGGGCTGGGATAGTTGTTGCCAAATGCCACCCTCAGGCCAAATGCACCTGCTGGTTTGTTTGGTTCTTCTTTCTTCCTTTTCTTTCTTCCTTTTGTTGTGCTCAGGATAGAGTCCAGAATTCCTATATACCAGGCCTGTGTTGTATTATCGAACCATGCCCCAGCCCTTCACTGGTAGATACTATATAGGCTCTACCATTCAGTCACACCCTATCCCCCCCTTTTTTTAAAAAAAGAGTTGCTTGTTTTAAAGAGTTATTTTTATGTATGTGTGTGCACGCACATTATGTGAACAGGTTCCCCCAGAGGCCCAAAGAAGGCATCAGATCTCTGGAGCTGGAGTTACAGATGACTGAGTCACCCGGTGTGGGTCTGGGGAACCAAATCTGAGTCCTCTGGAAGAGCAGCAAGCTCTGCAATGATCAAGCCATCTCTCCAGCCCTGTCCCTTGGTTGCTTTTAGTTTAGTTTAGTTTAGTTTAGTTTAGTTTAGTTTAGTTTAGTTTAGTTTAGAGAGAGGATCTTTCTACATAGCCCTGCCTGTCCTGAAACTCAGTCTGTAGCCCAGGCTGGCCTCAAACTCACAGGGATCCTTCTGCCTCTGCCTCCTGAGTGCTGGGATTAAAGGTGTGCATTACCATATCCAGCCTGTTTTTGTGTTTTGAGACAAGGCCTCATTATATAGCCCTGGCTGGCTTTGAACTCTCTGTGTAAACCAGGCTGCCTCTAACTCACAGAGATCCACCTGCCTGCCTCTGCCTCCTGAGTGGTGGGATGAGTGTGCCACCATTCCCTACTCTATCCTTTTCATTTTTATTTGGAGAAAAGGTTTCACTGTGTGACCTAGGCCAGACTTGAACTTTCAGTTCCCTGCCTTCACCTTATGAGTGTTTGAATTACAAGCTTGTGCCAGCAGGCCCAGGTGTGCTTTTGTAAACAAAGTTTTACCGGCACACAGGTATTTTTTTCATGTTTGATTTTCACCACATCCACAGAGCTGAGGAGTGGTGATCAAGCCTCAGTGAGCCAGGTGTAGTGACACAGGCCTCGTCTCTTAGCATGCTGGAGGCTGAGGCAGAGGAGTTTTGAGCCCGACCTCAGCTTCAACTACACAGCAAGATCCTGCCTCAAAAAGGCTACAAAGTTTAATATATCTCTCGTCCAACTCCTTATGGAAATGGGCATAGGAGTCTGGGTCATGTGGCTCCCTTGTCACATTAGTCTGTGACACATCTGTCCAAAGCTGTAGGTGTTCCCAGTGTGGTTGCATATTACTTGTGTGTGCAGGCCCAAAGCTATATCTATTTATTAAATATATATAGTTTTAATTAATTAATTAATTAATTTTTGCTTTTTTCGAGACAGGGTTTCGCTGTGTAGCTTTAAATATATTTTTTAAATATTATTAAATACATATTATAAATGAATGTATGCATATATGTTATGAGGACCTGGAGAGATGACTCAGTGGTTAAGAGCACTGATTGCTCTTCTGCAGGTTGAGATTCCCAGGGTCCACATGGTGGTTCACAATCTATAACCAGTACCAGGGGATTCAGTACATTTTTCTGGCTGATGTGGGCACCAAGTGCATGACATGGTGCACAGACATAATGCAACCAGAACATCCATACAACATAAAAATAAAATAGAAAAAAAAGGTATTTAAATATCCCAACAAAAGCAATTTCATGAAGAAAGGGCTTATTTGGCTCACAGTTCCAGGCTTCCGTCCATCATTTTAGGGACATGTTGGCAGCAGGAACTTGAAGGAGCCAGTAATCACAGCCACTGCTAAGAGTAAAGAGCAGGGAATGACACACGCATACTGGTGCGCAGTTCACTTCTTCGCCCTCCCACGATCCAGTCTCCCCTGCCCAGGGAGTGGGACTGCACACATCAGGGGGTCTTCCTGGTAATCAAGACCCCCCCCCACACACACACACAGGCCATCTTTATCTAGACAATCCCCCTTGAGACTCCCTCCCTAGATAATTCTAGATTGTGGCAAGTTGTGGGTAAAACCAATTTTTATCAGTGCTAGGCACCTGAGTGTGGCACACTCCTTTACTTACAGCATGCAGGGGGCAGAAACAGGCAGAGCCTTGTGAGTTCCAGGCCTGCCAAGGCTACACAGTGAGACGAAACAAACAGAAACAGCATCACAGGTGCCAAGAGCTAGGCCTCTGTCGTGGTCACTGTGAACACTGTGTGCCACTCTGACAGGCACAGGAGCATCAGCTGTTGATGAGCTCTGAACGGTAGTGTCTGTCTGCATCACTGTGTGTGTACGTTGTGTGGCAGAGGATGTAATAGCCAGTGTGTGATTATGTGTAAGGCGACATGTCCCTGTAACCCTGTAGCTGTGTCCATGCCAATTGTTGTAGACAACTAAAGGCGTAGGGTGACTGTTTTGAGATACTTGTTTACACTGCATGAAGATGTGTCTATGTTTTGCCTCACCTGTCTAAGGCACCTGATTGGTTTCTTTTTTGTTTGTTTGGTTGGTTGGTTTTTTGGTTTTTCAAGAGAGGGTTTTTCTGTGTTGTTTTGGTGCCTGTCCTGGATCTCACTCTGTAGACCAGGCTGGCCTCGAACTCACAGAGATCTGCCTGCCTCTGCCTCCAGTCCTGGGACTAAAGGTGTGCGCCACCACCACCTGACTACCTGATTGGTTTAATAAAGAGCTGAAGGGTCAATAGCTAGGCAGGGGAGGTTAGGCAGGATTCTGGGTAGAGAGAGGAACTCTGGGAAAAAGAGACACCAGTGTGACACTGAGGAAGTTGGATGTATATTACAGAGGAGAGGTAACTAGCTACAGAATGTAGGTTAATAGAAACAGGTTGGGCTAAGTTATAAGAGCTAGTTGGGAACAAGCCTAAGCTAAAGGCCAGGCATTCAGAATTAATATTAAGTCTCTGTGTCATTATTTGGGGGCTGGTGGTCCAAAGAAAGGCTGACAAGAAAGTCCAGCTACCGGTGACTGAGTCAGGGTAACAGTGGTTCTGTCCTCAAAAGGCCATGAATGGATGTGATGGTCCTGTGTCTGTGAGTGACAGGCATCCTGTGCCTGTGAGTGACAGACGTCCTGTGCCTGTGAGTGACAAGTGTCCTGTGCCTGTGAGTGACAAGTGTCCTGTGCCTGTGAGTGACAAGTGTCCTGTGCCTGTGAGTGACAGGCGTCCTGTGCCTGTGAGTGACAGGCGTCCTGTGCCTGTGAGTGACAGACGTCCTGTGCCTGTGCACAGCTTGTCAACTCTGTGCCACCAGGGACCATGCTTCACGTTGGGCTTGATCCTCTTGTGCCTTTGTCGTGGGGATGACCCCACTTTCTCTACCAGTGACACTGGGTCCCCACCTGTTGGCACTGGGGCTGCTTCCGTATGTGTCACGTGGCCGTGTTTCCTGGCTTGGCCCTCTGCCCTGTCCATATGGCAGTGAGGTGGTGTGCCTAGGCTTCTCCCAAGACTTGAGTCAGACAACTCCTCCTCCTCTTCCTCCTCCTCATCTTCCTCCTCCTTCTCCTCTCTTCCCTCTTTTTTTCCTGTCCTCCCTCCCCCTTCCCTTCCTCTCTTATTGTTTTATTTTATGTATGTACACATGTTTCACCTGCATGTCTGTGTACCGTACATGTGTCTGGTTCCTGTGGAGCCAGAAGAGGGCATCGGATCCCCTGGAACTGGAGTTACAGTAGATTGTGAGCCACCATGTAGGTGCTGGGAACTGAACCCAGGTCTTCTGGAAAAACAGAAAGTGTTTTGCACCACCATCTTCTTTTGGGACAGTCTTCACTGTAGCCCACGCTAGCCTCATACTTGCTAGGTAGCCCAGGTTGACCTAGAACTTGTGGTCCTTCTGCCTTAGCCTCCTGAGTGCTGGTATCACCAACCTGCACAACTACACCCACCTTAGTCCTAGGACTTTTGCCACATTATGACTATGCCCATTTTCTTCTTTCTTTTTTTCTTTTTTTGTTTTGTTTTTGTTTTTGAGACAAGGTCTCACTATGCAGCTCTGGCTATCCTGGAATTCACTGTGTAGTGCAGGCTGACTGTGAACTACAGAGATCTATCTGCCTATGCCTCCTGAGGGCTGGGATTAAAGACGTGTGTCACTATACCATTGGGTTTGACCCTGTGCTTGGGCATAAGGATGTCAGTGTGTGTGTATGTGTGTCTGTGTGTGTGTATGTATGTATGTATGTGCACGCGCATGCGCGCCTGTGTATGCATGTGTACACATAGCTCTAGAGGCCAAAGGTCAGCATCAATTGTCTTCCTGTATCAATCTCCACTTTAATTAACTAATTGATTTGGTACAGGATCTCTGACTGCCCTAAAATTCTTTTTGTTGTTGTTTTGTTTTTGTTGTTTTGTTTTTTTGAGACAGGGTTTCTCTGTAGCTTTGCGCCTTTCCTGGAACTCACTCTGTAGCCCAGGCTGGCCTTGAACTCACAGTGATCCACCTGACTCTGCCTCCCGAGTGCTGGGATTAAAGGTGTGCGCCACCATCTCCTGGTGCCCTAAAGTTCTTTTTTAATTATAAAATTATGTGTGTGCCCATGTGCCATGTGTGTGGGTGCCCAGAGAAGGAAGAAGGGGCACAGATCCCACTTGGAGCTCTTGTTACAGACAGTTGTAAACTGCCCAACATGGGTGCTGGGAACTAAACCTTGGTCCTCTGCAAGAGTAGCAAGTGCCCTTAACCACTGAGCCATCTCCCAGGTCACTATTCTTGATGTTTTGAGACAAAGCCTCACTCTGTAGTCCAGGCTGGCTTTGAACCTTTGGCAATTCTCCTGCCTCAGTCTCCCAGGTGCTGTGATTACAGGCTTGTGCTACTATGACCATTTTTTTTTCTTTTTGTTCATTTTTTTCTTTTTTTTTTTTTTTTTTGGTTTTTTTTGTTTTGTTTTTTTCCGAGACAGGGTTTCTCTGTGTAGCTTTGCGCCTTTTCCTGGAACTCACTCGGTAGCCCAGGCTGGCCTCGAACTCACGGAGATCCGCCTGGCTCTGCCTCCCGAGTGCTGGGATTAAAGGCGTGCGCCACCACTGCCCGGCTCTTGTTCATTTTTTTCTATTTATTTATTTTTGTGTATGTTTTGGCACAAGAGAATGAGGTCAGAGGTCAACTTTTGGGGGTCAGTCTCTCTGTCCACTATGTGAGTTCTGGCAATCAAATTCAGGTTGCTGGTCTTGTTAGCAGGCTCCCTGCCCCTTCCCCGCCCTTTGCTTCCTTCTTTTGCTTTCTTTCATTTTTGGGTAGGGTTCATGTAGCCCAGGCTGGCCTGGGCCTCACTATGGAACTTTAACTTCTAAACTTCTGGCTCTGTATCTCGAGTCCTGGAATTAGAGGTGTGCTCCACCACGTTCGGCTTTTTGTTCGTTTGGTTTTTTAGTTTCTTATTTTATTTGTCCTTGCTGCTCGTGTGTGTGTGTGTGTGTGTGTGTGTGTGTGTGTGTGTGTGTGTGTGTTACACTGCTAGCTCTGTGGCTTCTTCTCTTGTGACCACATCTAGCCCAGAGGCCCCATCTCCAAATACCATCTCATTAGAGTTGAAGTCCACATTCAGTGGACTTACTGTGCCCCCATGGGTGGCAGTTCATTAGGACGTGCAGGGTCCCCACATCTTTGGAATGTCTGAGTTATGTCTTGATGACAGTCCCTTGGTGAAAGATGTAATGTATGGGTGATGGCCACTGGGTGTAGATAGTGTCCGCCCTTGTAGATTATAGTGTTCCCTTTGTGCTGTGCTGTGCTGTTCCCTAGGAATGACGAGGCTGTTACAGTCTGTCTGTCCCTGAGTCTGGATTATCAGTGTGCCTGTGTGCCATTTCTATGAATATGCTTGGGTAACCATGTCCCTAGGGTTATGGTGTTTGAGTAAGAGTGACTGAGTTTGGGTGGAAGTGTGACAGTCCCTTCCAGTGGAAAAACCATGATGCACTTTTGGTGGTGTGTGTGGTGTGTCTGTGTCTGCACATGGTGGTGCGTTGGGATCAGGCTAGTCTGAAGGCTGTCTCACTGTCACATGGCCCATGCCTATAGGGGGTCCAGACCTGGGGGCGGTAGAGCTTCGAATTGAGGAGCTGAGACACCATTTCAGAGTGGAGCATGCGGTGGCGGAAGGTGCCAAGAACGTCCTGCGTCTGCTCAGTGCTTCCAAGGCCCCAGACCGCAA
Organism: Peromyscus californicus insignis; assembly: GCF_007827085.1. Classification (NCBI taxonomy): domain Eukaryota; kingdom Metazoa; phylum Chordata; class Mammalia; order Rodentia; family Cricetidae; genus Peromyscus; species Peromyscus californicus. The sequence goes on from NW_026294606.1 coordinate 128,622,128, forward strand.
GGCAGTCAGCGAGGTGACACCGAGGGCTTCTGCTAGGGGAGGGGCATTCAAGAGAGGCGGGAGGATGGGGTCCGGGACATAGAGAGAAGGGGAAATTCAACAGAAAGAGCTCACGGTGAGATGGAGCTGCGACCCAGATGGCCTGCCGCAATAAGAAAGAGGAGCTCATCAGGATAAATCCTAGGAGCAGGGCGGAGTCTCGGGGAGGGGTGGAGCCTAAACGGGGGCCTGTGAGAGGTAGAGCAGCAGCGAGAGGCGGGGCTTTACGTGAGGTGGTGGGCCCTGGTGAGAAGCAGACGGGCCTCCAGGAGGGAAAGGCTTTGGTGAGGGTGGAGCCTCAGTGGGTCCTGGATCTAGGAAGAGCAAGGCCTGGATTTTAAGGCTCCACTTGATGGCACCAAATAGGTTTGAGGTTTAGGCCTCAGGGAGAAGTTGCTGTGGATGGACGGGTTCTTGGGGATGGGCCTATCTATGCCTGTCTTCAGCTCTCTGCCTTCTGCCTCAGGCTCAGGAGAAATTGACTGAATCTAACCAAAAGCTGGGCTTGCTGCGTGAGTCACTGGAGCGGCGCCTCGGGGAGCTGCCGGCTGATCACCCCAAGGGGCGTCTGCTTCGGGAGGAACTCACTGCGGCCTCCTCAGCAGCCTTCAGCGCAATACTGCCCGGGCCCTTCCCCGCCACGCACTACAGCACCCTGAGCAAGCCCGCTCCACTCACAGGTGAGCTCCAGACTGCACCCTCGGAGCCTTGCTCCCAGACTCCTTACCTGGGTCTCCAGGCTTCGCAGCCCTGAATGCGGCTTACCCCACCGTCTCCTTCCCCTTCTTCCCCTGGGCCCCATCTCTGCCTCTGCTAGCCAAGCCACCCCATCTTCTTGCTCTCTTCTGATTCTAACTCTCAGAACGTCAGCACCCTGAGCCTCCTTAAACTCCTTGTCCTGTCCTCTGACCCCGTGTCAGTCCCCCACTAGCTTTCTCCGAGGCCACTTGCATGAGCAGAGGTCCTTCCCCTGCCGCTCTGTCTCCTCAGCCTGCCTTCCATGAACCTGCCCTTCCTGCAGGGACCCTGGAAGTACGAGTGGTGGGCTGCAGGGATCTTCCAGAGACCATCCCCTGGAGCCCTTCCCCCTCAGTGGGGGCATCTGGGGCTCCCGACAGTCGCACCCCTTTCTTAAGCCGCCCAGCTCGGGGCCTTTACAGCAGAAGTGGAAGCCTTAGTGGACGGAGCAGCGTCAAGGGGGACGCTGAAAGCACAAGTGAGTGGGTGGGTGGGTGGGCGGGGGTGTCTGCGTTTGTGGTGTTTTATCATTGATCTGTCCATTTGCGTGTTTATTTAAGGCCGGGGTTTCGCTGTGTGGCCCAGGCTGCCCTCAGATTCTGGGCTCAGCTAGGACCACAGGGGCACTGACTTTTGTACTATTAAATGGGCACCGGAGAGGACCCCAACCCACATCAGGTATCTCCTAACTGCTCTAACTGCAGTTCTAGGGGATCTGACGCCCTCTTCTGATCTCCCTGGTCACTATACTCATGTGCACAAACTCCCACTCAGATATACACGTCTATACATAATTAAAAATAAAAATTAGGGGCCTGAGAGATGGCTCGGCAGTTAAGAGCACTTGCTGCTCTTGTAGAGGACCTGGGTTCGGTTCCCACCATCCATAGAGTTGTTCACAGCCCTTCATAAATTCAGTTCTAGGGGATCTGATACCCTCTTCTGACCTCTTCAGGTACCAGGCATACAACTAGTACACATACATACAAGCAGGCAAAATACTCATACACATAAAAATACAAGTAAAAAAAAAAAAATTAAGATAAATACATAAAATACAAAATGAGGGTACAAAATGAGGTGACATTCATTGACATGACTTACCAAAACAGTAACAACAAGACAAAACAAAACCCCCACAAATGTAAGGAAGGATGTAGAGAAATTGGAACCTGCATACATGGGGTGTGGGAATAGAGTAAAGCAGTAAAGCTACTTCCCAGCTACTATGGGAAGTAGCACAGGGCTGGGGACATGGAACGGTGGTAGAGCTGCCTAGACTCCCCCAGTGGCCGGAGTGTGACTCAGTGGTAGAGCTCCTGCCTGTAATCCCCAGTGAGGGGCTGGGATCATGGGCTGGGGTAGAGCACCTGCCTAGTGACCTAGCAGTTCAGCTTCTGTGTGTCCATCAAAGAATTGAGTGAGGGTCTGAGGTGTTAGACACCCAGTTTGTGGCATTATTCATGATGGTAAAAGGAGAAGCCATGTCCATGGATGGAGAGGCACACTGTGTTTTATGCAAACAGTGGACTAAGATTCAGTCTCAAAAGCAAGGAGACTATGTGCCATGCCGCAGCATGGATAAACACCGAGGACTGTGTGGTAAGTGAAAGAAGCCAGTCACAAGAAGACAAGGACCGCCTGATTCTACTCATAGCGTGTCACAGAGCCATCAGACCCTCGGAGACAGGAAACAGAATGGCAGGTGCTGGGCTAGAGAGTGTTTACTAGGGAAAGAGGTTTACATCTTCTTAAACTGAAGCTCAGAGCCCGTCTGAAGTGAAGGAGATGAGTGGTATTGGTAGGGCACGGCAGTAGGCCAGGGACAGAGGTTGTGTGTAGTGCTCACCTAGCATATGTGAGGTCGTTAGTTTGATTCCCAGCACTGGATAAACCAGATATGCTAGCACACAGCTGTAATCCCAGCAGGCTTGGAAGTAGAGACAGGGCAATAAAAAGTTCATAATCAAAAAAAAAAAAAAAAAAAGTTCATAATCAGCCTAGAAGTGTATCCAAGGCTAGCCTGAGCTACACAAGACTCTGTCTCAAAAACAAACTAACCAGACACATGTCTGGTATCATACAAACCTCCCAGAATTTAGGAGGTAGAAGCAGGAAGGGCAGAGAAGTTCAGGGCCAGCCTGGGCTACATGAAACACTATCTCAACATAAAACAAAAATGAGGACTGACATGGTGGTGCGTGCCTGTAATCCTCACACCTAAGATGCTAAGGTAGGAGGATTCAAGGCCAGTCTGTGTGACATAGTGAGTTCTAGGCTAGCCTGGTTTTTGGAGTAAGATTCTGTCTCAAAACCAAAAGGAAAACACACAAAATGAACAATTTCTTCTCCCCAAACCCACCATCTGAATTGAAGGCTTTACTGTGCAAGGCAAGCTAGCAGAACGTTGAGGGAGGTCTTTAGGAAGACATGGACAAGATGTGGAGCAAGCACGCCCTCCCCTTTTCTTCCTCCCTCTCCTGCTTTCAGCTGAGGTCAGCACTGTGCTCAAGCTGGACAATGCAGTGGTGGGACAGACAGCCTGGAAGCCATGTGGCCCCCATGCCTGGGACCAGAGCTTTACCCTGGAGCTGGAAAGGGTGAGCTGAACTGGGAGACAATGGGATCAGAGGAAGAGGAGTTTGGGCTTCAGACACCTGAAATGATGGCCCCATTCTTCTCCCTCAAGGCCCGGGAGCTGGAGTTGGCTGTGTTCTGGCGGGACCAGAGGGGCCTGTGTGCGCTCAAATTTCTGAAGTTGGAGGACTTCTTGGACAACGAGAGGCATGAGGTGCAGCTAGACATGGAACCCCAGGGCTGCCTGGTGGCTGAGGTACAGCCTGATGACCCCTGACCCCTTGCCGCTGGTTGTCCAGCTTGGGGAGATTCACTTCAGATGGCTCTGAGCCTTCCTGGGAAGTAAGGCTCCTGAAAACTGGGAAGGAGGCCAAGGGTAGCATGTCTCACCTAAGAAAGGCTCAGCAGTAACAGACCACATATGTGATGAGTTCCCAGAAGATTGTGCTCAGCAGATTACATGTTGATCTGGTGATGGGGCTCAATGGGTGGAATGCTTGCCTAGCATGCACCAAGCCCTGGGTCCCATTTCTAGTCCAGATAAAACTAGATGTGGGGGCTGGAGGGATGGGTCAACAGTTGAGAGCACTGGCTGCTCTTCCAGAGGACCTGGGTTTGATTCCCAGCACCTACATGGCCACTCACAGCTGTCTGTTAACTCCAATTCCAGGGGTTCTGACACCCTCTTCTGGCCTCCTTGGTCACTAGGTACACATGTAGTGCACAGACATACGTGTAGGAAAAACACCCTGAAATAAACATGAAATAAACAAAAAAACTAGCTGTCATATAACCTCAAGCCACATGGTGAACAGGAGGCCAGGAATATAAAAGATTTACCAAAAAACAAACCCAAAGCCAAGTGGTGGTGCACACTTTTAATCCCAGCACTCTGGAGGCAGAGGTAGGTGGATCTCTGAATCTGAGGCCATTCTGGTCTACTGAGCAAGTTCCAGGACAGCCCCTGTCTCGAAAAACCAAGGAGAAGAGAGAGAGAGCCTACCTTAAAAACAAACAGCTGGATGTGGTGGTGCACACCTTCAATCCAGCACTCTGAAAACAGACAGGCAGATCCGAGTTTGAGCCAGCTTGATCTATATAATGTGTTCCAGGCTAGCCAGGCCTACATAGAGAGACCCTGTCTGGAAAACAAAAACAAGCCCCAAACCCCTATTTTCTGCCACTCCAGCCTGGGCTATATAGTGAGGTCTGTGTCAAAAAAACAAACTCTGTGGTGAAGCTTACTATGGAGCATGAGGCTAGCACGCTCAGAGCCCTGGCTTCCATCCCCAGCATGACAAGACAGCAGCAACAACCATCTAAACAGAGATAAGATGCTGTTGGTGCCGAAGAGCCAGTGAAGGCCGCACCTCACAGAACTTTCTGGAGCTCCGTTTTCACCAAGCCTATCGTGTTGAGTTCCTTTGTGGATAGAATGTTCTGTCTGAAGTGTAGCTAGTGTAAGTGGAAACCAAAGTTTTTACCTCACTGAAGTTTTAAGTAATTTAAATTTTGATCTCCACACATGGCAACTATACAGGAACACTCTGAGTCTAGAATTCAATACCTATAATGTGTTGGAGTTGGGAATACTACACTAAATCATCATGGTTTCCCTTCATAGGTGACCCTGTCATCACTGGGGGCTTCTGAAACAAAGAGCCAGGCTCTATCCTTTATGTTTCTGATTCAGTCGAAGAGATATAGGGGCCTGAGAATATATTTTTAGAAGTTCCCAGGTCCATAGGCGTTTTTCTGTTAGTGTGACAAATACCTGAAATAATCAGAGACAGGGTATATTTTGGCCATGGTTTCTGTCCATGGCCCCTTAGCCCCACTCATCTAGGCTTATAGCTGTAGCAGGAATCTTAGAGAGTCTTATTAATAAAATCAAACCCGAGGCCAGTTATTGGGGTGAACACTGGATGATCAGAGAGACAGAACAAGCCACAGCTATCTCACTTTGCCAATTCCTCAGTTGATCCTGTTTCCTCAGACTGGAAGCTTCTGTGTCCTCATCTCAATGGTTCTCAGCTGAACTGCTGCTAGAAGCCTGAATGCTTAACCAGCCAAATGCTTCTAGTTTCTGGTCCTCACGCCTTATAAACCTTTCTGCTTTCTACCACCACTCCCTGGGATTAAAGGCTGCTTTCTGGGATTAAAGGCATGAGTCACCATGCCTGGCTGTTTCCAATGCGACCTTGAACTCACAGAGATCCAGAGGGATTTCTGTCTCTGGAATGCTAGGATTAAAGGCGTGTGCTAACATTTTCTAGCCTAAATATCTTGTGGCTTTTCTGTTCTCTGACCCCAGATAAGCTTATTAAGGTACACAATATTTTGGGGAACACAATACCACCACATGTAGCTCAGCATGTTATCGAGCAGTACAAGTGCAGGAGGCCTGTGCACCTAATGGGATGCAAAGAGACACAGGAAGGAGCTGGGCTCCTGATCTCCTGTATGAGGACATGCCCCAAAGACATCACTTCCTCCCACTAGGACCTGCTCTAAAGCTTACACCCCCCCCCCCCCCAACTAGAACCACAGGCTTGTGACCAAATCTTCAATACACAGGGCCATTTGGGGACATTGCTCAGCTCAACAACAGTGCCAGATGATGCCAGTGTGGCCAACCTGGGACCACACTTGGGAATCAAGTCAGTAGATGATGTGACACTGGTTTCTGGACTCACACATCAGTCTTGTTGGTTCAGACCCCTTCCTTCCCTCCAGAGGGGGGTCTAATTGCCTGCTTCCTCCATTTCCAAAATGGAAGCCTGTTATGGTTTGAATATGAATGTTCCCTCTTAAGTACTCTTCCTGTGGCTGTGGTAAACTACCCTAACAGAAGCAATTTAAGGAAGAATGGGTTTCTTTTGGCTCACAGTCCATCATGGTGGGGAAGCCAAGACAGTGGGAACTGTAAGTGGCTGGTCACTTGCGTAGGAAGTGACATCAGGGAGCAGAGGTGACTGCTGGTCCAGGATCGCCACCTAGAGAAAGGTGCCTCTCACATTGGGTGTGTCCTTCCCTGCCAGGCATAACTACCTTGGGCAATCCCTCACGAGTATGCCTAGAGGCTGGCCTTCCTCACGAGTATGCCTAGAGGCTGGCCTCCCTTATGAGTGTGCCTCGAGGCTGGTCTCCTAGGTGATTCTAGTCAAGTTGATAACTAACACTAACTATTGCAACCCCCACGAGGGCTTGTGTTTGCACACTTGTTCCCCAGCTGGTGGCTGTTTTAAGAGGTTATAGAACCCTTGGGAGGTGGAGCCTCACTTAGGGAAGTGTGTCACTAGGGGACAGACCATGAGGACTATAGTTAGGCCTCCTTCCTGCTGGCTTTCTGCCTCCTGGTCCTCAGAGAAGTGTCTGCTTCAGTCTTGCGCCACTGTGAACCTCACTGCTTCAGCTGCCATGTCTCCTTCCGTGACGGACTGTGTTCCCTAAGCTGTGCACAAGGACAGACTACTCTGTCAGAGTGAGGAGAAAGCAGCGCAGTGCTTCCGAAGGCAAGCAGTGAGTTGTGTTGATCCTCTGTCCTCAGGACAACAGACCCGAGGAAATAGACTCAAAGGCAGCAGGTTTCCTTGGGTCCATGGTCTCAGGTCACAACCGTTTGACCCCATTGCTTCCAGGTTTATGGCGAAGCACGACATGGAGTAGAGCTGTTCTCTCTCATGCTGACAGGGAGACAGAGGGAAGAGAAGGGAGGAGGAGGTCTGGTAGTGATGACACCTTTCCTTTTCCCACCAATCCATCGTGCTCTGAACCCATCAGGAGATGAATCCATGAGGGAGGTCATTGCCCTGTGCACGCACAGTCACTGCCGAAGACTTAGCTTTACATGTTTGCTAGAGTCAAACCACTTGCCCTCAGAGACGCCTAGTGCCCTGTACTTAAGGTCATGAGTGCCTCTGTTCCTGAGACCACTGCAGCTGAGCATGTCCCCACAGGTCACCTTCCGCAACCCCATCATTGAGCGGATCCCTAGGCTCCAAAGGCAGAAAAAAATCTTCTCCAAGCAGCAAGGTAAGGAGAGGCCCGAGCACCGGGTGGGCCGGCGTGGGAACCTCAGGATGTCAAGGCGGGGACCCTAGCCTTGCTATCCTAGGGAAGGCGTTTCAGCGTGCCAGACAGATGAACATTGATGTGGCAACTTGGGTGCGGCTGCTCCGGAGACTTATCCCTAATGCTGTCACCACGGGCACCTTCAGTCCCAACGCATCTCCAGGTGCTGAGGTCCGGCACACTGGGTAAGGAAGGAGGATGGCCCCAGTCTTACCTGTCCCTCTGTTTCCAGGGTGCTAGGTCCCCAACTCATCCCCCTCCCTCTCCTGCAGAGATATATCCATGGAAAAGTTGAACCTTGGTGCTGACTCAGACAGCTCATCCCAGAAGAGCCCACCAGGGCTGCCCTCCACCTTATGTAGCCTGGTGAGTGTTCACCTCCTCTAAGCAGGGCAGCCTAGGGAACCAGCTAATTTTTCAGAAACCTCCAGGAACTAACCAAGGATCACACAGTAGGACCAGGTTTTTTGTTTGTTTGTTTGTTTGTTTTTGTTGAGTATAGTTTCAGGCTTTGAACTCTTTGAACTCCTGATCCTCCTGCCTCTGTCCCCTGAGTGCTGAGACTACCATGCCTGGCTTATAGGGCAGCGATTACCATGCCTGGCTTATAGGGCAGCGATTACCATGCCTGGCTTATAGGGCAGCGATTACCATGCCTGGCTTATAGGGCAGCGATTACCATGCCTGGCTTATAGGGTTCCAATGATGACATCCAGGGCTTTCTGCATGCTAGGCAAATATTCTGCCAACTGAACTACATCCCAGTACCTCAGTTGTTTCTATCCTAGCTTCAGAATGTCAGCTGGGAAGCTGGGCAAAGTGATGTGAGCATAGCATCCCAGCAAGGGGAGGCTGAGGCAGAGTGGTCACCACAAGTTTGAGTCTAGCCTAGACTACATAGCAAGTTCTAGGCCAGCTTGGGCTACACACCCAGACCCTGTCTCAGAAACCAAAGCTAGGGGGATGTGAGCTTGGGGGCTAGAGATTCTCTCTCTAGCAGAGCTCTTGAGCAGTGTGCTTATAGCTCTGGGTTCTATCCCCAGACTGAACAAGAAAAAGGAAACATGAACCGTGAGCTAGTGAGAAAGGGCAGAAAAGGTGCCCACCTGTGATTCCTGCTCTGGGGAGTCGAGAACTCAGGTCATCTTCAACTATGTAGCAGATTTTTTTGTGGGGGGGGGGGGCATTTTTCTTTTCTTTTTGAGATTATAATATAATTATACCAGTTCCCTCTTCCTTTTTTTCCCTCCAAGTCCTCCTGTAGACCCCTCCTTGCTCTCTTTCAAATTCATGGCCTCTTTTTTCATTAATTGCTGTTGCATGCATATATGTATGTGCAAACATTTATATATTCCTAAATACAACCTGTTCAGCCTTTATAATGTCACATATTTATATGATTTCAAGGCTGAGCATTTAATATCGGATAACCAGTTATTATTGTACTTTTCCCTGGGGAAGACTAATTCTTTTACTCTAAGCATCCCTTAGATGCCTGTAGTTCTTTGGATAGCGTTGAGGCCTCATGGGCTTTTCCCCATCCACTTTGGCATGTCTTGTTGTTACTGTCCTTGTTCAGCTCACAGCTGGGCAGTCATGCTGTGGAGACTTTACAGGTATAGCTTCTGACACCTGAAGGAGACAGTCCCATAGCAAACTCCCCGTCCTCTGGCTCTCAGAGTTGTTCCCCCTCCTCTTCCAGAGTCCCTGGGCCTTAGGTGCGGGAGAGTTTTGTAGATGTGTCCACTGGAACTGGGCCCCACAGCTCTGGGTTCTGATTGGTTGTGGTTTTCTGTAGTGGTCTCCATCTGTAGCAAAGAGAAGTTTCATTGATGATAGGTGAGGACTGCACTCATCTGTGGGTCTAAGGACAAGTATTTAGAATGCAGTTAGGGATGGTGCTGGTTTAGTAAAGTGGAGGTTGCAGGTTCCCCTCCAAGAGCCATGACTTCACTAGCCCTGGGCAGTTGGCTGGGTTTCTAGTACCTGGCATGGTTTCCCTCTGGTTGAGTGGGTCTTAAGTCCGTTTAGAGAACTGATGGTCCAAAACATGAAGGAAAAAAATTTATATCAAAGACAGACTGTGTTGCTGTCTTGGTGGGGGTTACCAAAAGAAGTGGTAGTGCAGCTGTCTCCTCTAGCTCTGTGGTGAGCCTGTTGAATGCTGTGTGGATGAGTGGTTACAGCCAGGCTCCGGGGTTTACTCTCGATCACATAGTGGGAATGTCATAGATAGAACTTGTGTGGGTTACCAGATACCCCTTTTCTTTTTTTCCCTTGTCTTTGTTAGGGTTTCTATTGCTGTGAAGAGACACCATGACCATGGCAACTCTTATAAAGGAAAACATTTAATTGGGGCAACTCACTTATGGTTCAGAGGTTCAGTCCGTTATCATCATGGTGGGACATGGTGGCTTGCAGGGGACATGATGCTGAAGACGTAGTTGAGAGTCCTATATCTTACAGGAAACAGAAAGTGGTATGAGTATCACTCTGAGTGAAGCTTGAGCAAAAGATTCTTCAAAGCCCACCCCAACAATGGCATACTTCCTCCAACAAGGCCACACCTCCTAATAGTGCCACTCACCATTTTATTTCACATTCCCTCCAACCATTTCTAGCTCTGGTAGACTATGTATCCATAGGCTGGCCCATCGGTATTCAGTATTTATCTATTTTCCTCTTATATTCATTTATTTGTTTGTTTGTTTTGAGTTTCTCTATGTTAACAGCCCTGGCTGTTTTGGATCTCACTCTGTAGACCAGACTGGCCTTGAACTCACCGAGATTGCCTTCTCTCTCCTGAGTGCTGGGGTTAAAAGTGTGTTCCACCACACCTGGCTTCTTTCTAAAGTTTCCATCTTTCTATTTATTTTGTGTGAACGTGTGTGCTCATGGAGGTCAGAGGAACAACTTGCAGGATTCAGTTCTCTTCTTCCACCATGTGGGTCCCAAGACTCAAATTCACGTTGTCAGGCTTGGCAACAAGCACCTTACCCACCAAGGCATGTTGTTGGCCATTGTCTTTTCTTTTCATATCGTACTGCTCGGCCTCCTGGGTGCTGAGACTGCACCACTGTACCTGGCTGCTCGGCCTCCTGGGTGCTGAGACTGCACCACTGTACCTGGCTGCTCGGCCTCCTGGGTGCTGAGACTGCACCACTGTACCTGGCTGCTCGGCCTCCTGGGTGCTGAGACTGTGCACCACTGTACCTGGCTGCTCGGCCTCCTGGGTGCTGAGACTGTGCACCACTGTACCTGGCTGCTCGGCCTCCTGGGTGCTGAGACTGTGCACCACTGTACCTGGCTGCTCGGCCTCCTGGGTGCTGAGACTGCACCACTGTACCTGGCTGCTCGGCCTCCTGGGTGCTGAGACTGCACCACTGTACCTGGCTGCTCGGCCTCCTGGGTGCTGAGACTGTGCACCTATTTGTCCCCTTTTTCCATTTGGAAAGGAGACGGAAGATGGAACCCGGGCTCTAGCATGGCTAGGCCAGTGTTGTACCACAAATTGCACCCTCAGCGCCTGGTTCTCTCTCTCTTTCAATGTGTATGTTTGTATGCTGTTGTTTTTTGGGGGGTGCACATATGTTACACCTCACAAGTGTGGATGTCAGGGGACAACGTGCAGGAGTTGGTTCTCTCCTTTCACCGTGTGGGTGCTGGGAGCTACCTCAGGTCACCAGACTTGGTATAGTAAGCACCCTCCCTTATCTGAGCCATCTTGAAGGCTGCCCCAGGCCTGATTCTCTTCAGTTATGAGCTCACGTGGCATGGTTAGGCTGGGATGAAGCTCTGTAGGAGAGCATTCACCTAGCAGGTGTGAGGTCCAAGATTCCATGCCCAGCAGTATAAATCAATCAGTCTATCAGTCTGTCCAGGCTGAAACCAGAAAATAAAATAATCAGATAAAAGATATTTGAATATGAAGTATACTGGGAGGAAAATGGAGCAGAGATGGACAGGGTGTTCTGAGGAGCTCTGTTTTTCAATAAGGAGTCAGCCGATACCTGCACAGGGTCACAAAAGGAGGGAGACCTGGGCCTGTTGATGCATGCCTGGGGTCTAAGTTACCCTGCAGGCTGAGGCAGAAAGACCCCAAGTCCAAGGGTAGCTTGGGCAGTTTGGTGAGGGCCTGCTCAAAGGAAATAAAGAGTGCCGGGGGTAGCATGTGTGATGGCCCAGGTTCATCCCTAGTCTTACCAAAAAAAAAAAAAATCGTGTAAACCTGAAGGCAAAGTAATTTGAGAAGGAAAAGGTCCTGGGGAGGGGTGTGGGCCAGGCACCGGGAGGGGGGGGTAGCAGCTCAGGGCTCTGTTGGCTCTTGGGGATAGTTCTGACTTGTGGCTACTGTGACCTCTGCACCACAGAGTTCTCCAACCCATGAATCCACCACCTCTCCAGAGCTGCCTTCAGAGACCCCGGAGACCTCAGGCCCTGGCGTGTGCAGGTGATGCCCCTCCCTGCCACCCCCTCCCGCACTCCTGCCTACTCTCTGAGCTCACCAGCCCCCTTTTTCCACAGCCCCCTGAGGAAGTCACCCCTGAAGCTTGAGGACTTCAAGTTCCTGGCAGTGCTGGGTCGGGGTCATTTTGGGAAGGTGAGGCAGGGGAAGGGCCTAGGAGCTTGGCGTTCTTCCTTCAAGGGCCCAGGCTGTCCACTAAGGCCCCTGTGTCCACTGTGTGCCAGGTGCTGCTGTCTGAATTCCGCTCCAGTGGGGAGCTCTTTGCCATCAAAGCCTTGAAGAAAGGTGACATTGTAGCCCGAGACGAGGTGGAGAGGTGAGGCCCTGTCCTGGCCCTTGAGGGTTTCTGGGAAACAGACCAAGAGTAGTCACTGTTGAGCATTTCAGTGAGAGAGACTCACGTGACTAGAACTTATGACCCTCTTACCTAAGAGCAATGACTTAGGAAGTAGTTACTGTGACTCACTTGTGCCCCCTTCTCCCCTTCCAGAGTGAGCACTGTTACTGTCTTCCATTCTGCCCATGGTCTGACAGTCAGAGGTCACACAGCAGGCAGGCAGGAGGTTCAGGACTCTAATGTAGGGATGTGGGACCACCTCAGTTCAGGGGTCAGGGTCCCAGGTTACAATCATGCCTCTGCCAGCTGTGCTTCCAGATGCTGGGGAAAGCTGGCCTCCCTTCAGAAATTAGCCTTCTCATCTATCCATCAGATACCCATGGAAATGCCTTCCTCATAGGATTGTCTGGTGGATCAAGGAAGAAGGTTTATTTAAAGTATTCTTCACAGTCCTTGATCCTTTTAGAGGCGTCAAGCTGTCCCTAGACTTCCCGGTCACCTTTGTAATAACCAGGAACCTGATTCAAAGTTTAAATGAGTCAGAGGAATTTATTTACTGATCTGGAGAGAAGCCGTCGTGTCTGCCTTATGGCATTGCTGTGCCCAGGTGCTTGGGGATGTTTCTGGTTGTGTGCTCCTTTGTGGGCTGAGCTTGCAGTTCCCTCACAGAGACAGAGAAGCCTTTGCACACCAAAGATCAGATCCGGTTCAGTCCTCACTGGTGCTGGTCCCTAACCCAGGCCCCACCATGGATTGGACTGCTCTGGTCAGCCTGAGCCTGTGCCTTCACCTGCTTCCCAAGAATGCGTAGATGCTGGATGTGTAGCAACCCAGGCTGTCCAAACTGAGAGAGAGTAATCCAGTTGCCCAAAGTTGTGCAGCAATGCAGGCCTTCCACAGAGATCTGCTGAGCGAGCCCCAGAGGGCATGGGTATAGGTCAGGGAGCAGCTGGGCCCTCTGACTTCTGCCTCCTGCCCAGCTTGATGTGTGAGAAGCGGATTTTGGCGGCCGTGACCAGGGCAGGACATCCCTTCCTGGTGAACCTTTTCGGCTGTTTCCAGACCCCAGAGCACGTGTGCTTTGTGATGGAGTACTCAGCGGGCGGAGACCTGATGCTGCACATCCACAGTGATGTGTTCTCAGAGCCTCGGGCTGTGTGAGTCCTTCCTCCTGCACGGTGCCTCTCTCCTACCCGTCCTTGGAGGCCCCGCCCTCCCCTCCACCCTGCCTCCGCCCCTCCACCCTACCTCCCGCCCCTCCATCCTGAGGCCTGACTCCCACACAGCTTTGGGACCCCAGGGGTTAGGGATCCTGGCTCCTGTGGAGCCAGGCTTGTGTGATGTTGTACGTCTCTGCAGCTTCTATTCGGCCTGTGTGGTGCTGGGGCTGCAGTTCCTCCATGAACACAAGATTGTCTACAGGTGTGTACATGAGAGCATGTTCTGCCCAGAGACTGGACATGCTAAGCTCGGTGTAGAGCCCCAATCCCCACTGCCAATCATCCCTCTTTACATCCCCTGACACGCCCATTCCCCAGGGACCTGAAGTTGGACAATTTGCTCCTGGATACTGAGGGCTACGTCAAGATCGCAGACTTTGGCCTCTGCAAGGAGGGTGAGGGGCTGCAATCCTGGGATAAGAGGAATAGGGGTGGGCTACCTTCTGGTGAGGCTGTACGTAGGTGGTCAGGTGACATTTTCTTCTCTATGGGCTTTGTCTGCAGGCACCTTCTCACCCTAACAGCTTCAGGGTAGTTTCCCAACTGTGGTCGCCTCCCCCACCCCGGGTCACTCCCATACTGATTCGGGGGTAGGGCTGCCTCATGCTCTACTCCCCCGAACCACCAGTGGCTCACATGGCTTTGCACTCCACTCCACCCAGGGATGGGCTATGGAGACCGGACCAGCACATTCTGTGGAACCCCAGAGTTCCTGGCGCCGGAGGTTCTGACAGACACATCCTACACTAGAGCAGTGGACTGGTGGGGACTGGGCGTGTTGCTCTATGAGATGCTGGTTGGCGAGGTGAGGCCCAGGCTGCCCTTTGTTTCTGTAGAAAGCATGCATGTGTCCCGGCCTGGGACGGGAATCTGCTCCTACTGCGCGTCAGCTTTGCCTCTGCGATCTCAGTTTCTGTAACTGAAATGGGACACTTACCCTCTGTAAGCCAGCTCTGGTGCAAGGGTGCATGCACCCCCAGGGTTAGGGCCCTTTGTTAGTGCCGGGTGAGCTGGATTGGCTAAAAGTGGGATCTTATTCAACCTGGCTCTCTGCCCTCCAGTCTCCGTTTCCGGGGGACGACGAGGAGGAGGTCTTTGACAGCATTGTCAATGACGAGGTTCGTTATCCCCGCTTCCTGTCGGCAGAGGCCATTGGCATCATGAGAAGGGTAAGCACACCCCCTACCTCCCCACCACGGAGTACAAGGTGGGCAGGGAAGGGTCTTGAGGGACAGGAATCGGATACACATGGACGTGTGCGTTGTCCCACAGCTGCTGCGGAGGAACCCAGAGAGGAGGTTGGGATCCACTGAGCGAGACGCAGAAGATGTGAAAAAACAGCCTTTTTTCAGGGTGAGCAGACTCCCTCCCCACCCTGTCAGTCACCCCAAGGACCTGGATGTTTCTCCCAGTTCATTCCCACCCCAAATCTAGTTGCTCCATCTCAAGAGTTTTGTCACGCCGCCCCCCCCCACCTCACCCCCCATCCGCCATGATTCCTCTCAAATGTTAGCTCCTTTTGTCTGTACCCCTCATTACCCCCACTCCTCACTCCCTCTGCTTCTCCAGGCCCATGGCATTCCAGGGCTATCCTGAGCTACTCCAGACTCCCTTGACTGATCTGAGCTTCAGTCCCTCTGCACCTTGTCTATTTCTTGCTGGTCTCCAGACTCCCCTCAGCCTCCATCATGACTCTGTCCCCCTCTCCACAGACTCTGGGCTGGGACGTCCTGCTGGCTCGTCGCCTGCCCCCACCCTTCGTGCCTACACTTTCGGGGCGCACAGATGTCAGCAACTTCGATGAGGAGTTCACTGGGGAGTCGCCCACGCTGAGCCCACCCCGGGATGCCCGGCCCCTCACAGCTGCCGAGCAGGCGGCCTTCCGGGATTTCGACTTTGTGGCAGAAGGCTACTAGCCCCAAGCCCCTGCCTTGCCCAAGAGTTCTTGGTTTTTAAAAAGGCCTTTGGGGTTTACCCCATACATGCATTTTCAGCCTCTGTGTGCAATCTGGGGTAGGGTGTGCTTGGAGCAGGTGACGGAGGCAGGCAGACTCAGGGACAGAACTGTGATGGGGCTCATTTGAAAGGTCAAGCTGGGAACATGCGTTAGTGGGAAGCGAGGACAGGGCTCAGGGCTGTGTTGGAGAGCGTTGGGGTTTTCAGGCTGCAGTGGGTACAGGGTGTTGAGACTGTTAGGATAGTTAGGGACCAAAATGAGCAGAATGGTTGCAAGAGTCTATTGTGGCGGCAGCAGAGACGGGGAGTGAATCCAAAACCTTACTGCCTTTACGGGCAGCTCCAATCTCAGAACTAAGACTCAGCATTGTGCTCATGCTATTGGAGCTGCTGACCTGGGGACCCATCCCACCTGTGATATTTGGAACGTCCCGTGTGTCTGCGCCATCGCGTGGCCAACGTTAGAATTGTACTCGTCTGGGTGGAGCCGCTTG
The DNA here is from genome assembly GCF_007827085.1 of Peromyscus californicus insignis. Taxonomy (NCBI): domain Eukaryota; kingdom Metazoa; phylum Chordata; class Mammalia; order Rodentia; family Cricetidae; genus Peromyscus; species Peromyscus californicus. The sequence goes on from NW_026294606.1 coordinate 128,638,028, forward strand.
CACCAATGTGCTGTCACAGTGTGTGCTGCCGCCCCACAGGACGCATCGCCCATGGCACGCTGTGTTTGAGGCTCTCTATACCCTTGAACCCTGTGCAGTGGTTTGGCTTAGCTTCTGGGCACGTTCAGAGGTGGCTGAAGCCACTGTGCCGGGAGCTACGCAATGAACTGGCTTCCCAGGCACTCTTGGTTAGGCCCAGCTCGGTTGGGCCATCCTTAGCACCGGCCCTCAGGGGTAGGAGGCGAAGCAGTTGGCGCAGCACGGCCTGGCGCAGCAGGATGTACACCCATGGGTCCAGGATCTGGTTCCACGACGCGAGGCGCACAGCCAGAAAGAGCGGCCGCTGCAGGGAGCTAGAATTCCAGCCCCCGACGGCCAACACCACCAACACCTGCGAGAAAAGCAGGTGTGAGCAGTGGAGCCCATGTGAGAGAAGGGGTGGGGTGTAAGGTTAGGATACCGGGGTGGGCTATGCAGGGCAAATACTGTGTGGGAAGGAGAGTGACTAAGCAAAGATCATCAGTGAGTGCGGAGTCTGGCTAGAGAAGACCCGTTATACCAGCACACAGGACAGACGAAAGGTCAAAAAGCCGGGGAGGAAGAAGGCTAGGAATGAATGAATGAAGTGGAAGGACGAACTGGACAGGCTTGAGTGGGTGGGAGTAAGTTACAGAGATACAAAGAGGGCGAAGGTAGAGCCAGGGATAGCAGAGGGATAAGACAAACGGTTGGCTTTTTGTGCTGGCAGGGTCTTAAGGGGGCGGAGCCCAGGAGGGGGCAGGAAGGAGTGTGGCTTGAGGAGCGGTTGCGCCCCTCACCAGCAGAGGGCTCCAGCAGATGCACGACACCACCATGATGCCCACGAGCTGGCCCACCATCTCCACGTCGTGTGCGCGAACCCTGCGCGCCGAGCTGCCGCCCCGAGAGCTGCGGAGGGTGGCGGAGGCTGAAGCGATGGAAGAGGCAGACGAGGCGGAAGCCAAGCGGGGTCCACGGGACCCCCAGCGCCGGCGATCATCGGGACCTGTGGTCTCACGGAGACGTCGAGAGCGGCGACGCCTCCAGCGGGCTCGCAGGAGCGCCAGGCCGCTGAGTGTATTGCACACGAGTGCCGCAAGGAGCGCGGCCAGGCCAAGGCCGGCGAAGAGGCCGGCAAGCAATGCCTGGCGCCAACCTCCAGGAGGCCCAAGGCTAATGAAACACCAGGTGCCAGGGTACTGTAGCTCGTAGCGACCCACATGTGCTAGCGGCAGCAGCGCCACTGCCAAAGCCAGGGCGGCCAGCGTGGCCAGTGCCAGGCGTGCGTGGGCCACCGACACGCGCGCCGCGTGGAGCAGCGGCTGCGTGACACCCACGCAGCGCTCCACGGCCATGCCGCAGCCAAGCAAAAGTGGGCACAGGCCGAAGAAGACCATGCAGCCTCCCAAGAAATGACAGGCCCCGCCAGCAGGTGAACGTCCCGCAGCATACAGGCGAAGCACCAGCGCGCCCGGGATCACATGGCCTGCCAGGTCGATGGCCAGCAGGCTGGCAACGAACAACAAAAAGGTGGCAGCTGAGTGGCGCCGCCGCTGACGACCTGCAGCTTGTGCCAGCAGCGCCAGCGCCAGCACGTTGGACACTGCACCCAGGGTCATGGAGAAGATAGGCAGGGCTGGTGATGTGCCGGAATCGCCTACTGGTAGCACCGCAGATGTGTTGGGGACCCTGGGTGTTGCACACGTTGTTGCCTCCTCGTCCACTAGGCTCGCGTTAAGCCCGCAGGGGCTCATATCAGTGGCCAAGAGGGCTAAGTAGATAAGAGGAGGGTGCAGTGAGGCTAGTGTCCCACCACCCATCACCAGGATCCATGTAACAATGTGGCCTCTGTGCCCAGGGCACCTCCACAGGACCCTGGCTGCTCCATTTCAGATCCCACTTCACCTTTCACTGCTCCATCCCTTGTGCCTGACCTCACTCTGCCCCGGCATTGTCTTCTCTATCTACTGCTTTGGGGACTTGACAGACGTGGCAGAGGTCCTCAGTGTCTGTCCTCATCTCCACCCCACCCCCCACCTCCTAGCACATCAGATTCCTGGTCCATGGCCCCATGGAATAGATCCTGACCCACTTTTGATCCCAACTCCAACCTTCACCATGTCTGCCACCCCCCTTCCTTTTTTGTAAGTCTCCTTGGCTGGCCCCGGAACTGGCTGTGTAGACTATGCTGGCGTTAAACTTAAAGAGATCCCCCTACCTATGCCTCCTGTGTCCTGGGATTGAAGGTTCACACCACCATGACCAGCTGTTGTTGGTCACCTTTTAATCCTACCATTGATGTCCCATGTCCCAACAGCTTCATTACTATAGCCCATCTTTTCCAATGTCCCTGCCTCCAGAGACCACTCTTGATCTCCAGTTTCATCTCTCCCCGAACAAGCCATCTCCGTACTTAAAGACTAATTTCTGTGCCCCAAGGTTGCTGTGTACCCTGTAGTGCATCCTCTTGCCTCCATGGTCTGTCCTCAGACCCCTGCTTCCATGGACCCATCTCTGATCTCTTCGGTGCTCTTGAACTCCAAGGACCTACCTCTTTCCCCAGAGTCCCATGTCTGTTGCCAGAATTACACCTGTCTCCATGGCAATCTCAGCAGTATGACATTGCCTCATTCAGATGCCCACCCCATACTCCTATGTGAACCAGCCTCTGGCTCGTTCTTCGTTTTCTAGTTGAGAGGGCTAAAGCAGACCTAAGGCATAGACCGACAGCCTTGGGCTGAGAGCCATGAACACAGTGAGCCCATGATGGCCATAGCCCATCTTTCAAAATGCTCTCCTTTTCCCTGCCTGTGGACCCTCAAGTCCCAACTTCTTACCCAGTGCTGCTCAGGATGCAGGGTCCCCATGGCCCGGAACTAGGATCCTGCTGCCCGCGCCAGCTGCTCCCTGGCTCCCGGCAGGCCGCTCCCTCTTCCTGGGGCGGCTCCTCGGCTCTGTGCCGCCTCCACCCGCACCCCACTGGCCTCCAGGGGCTGCTCCACCCTATGCATGTCTGCCCGCTAGGGCTGGGAGCCTTGAGTGGGCAAAACCTCTGCTGCTGGCAATGGTCAGGGCCACTTGGGCCCAGCTTCTTCCCGCCAGGGACTGAGGTTCTCTGAATTGGTCTGGAGTCTGTGACCCCCTCCTCTCATCAGGGCAGAAGCAAACCCCCACACCCTCACCCGGGCCTCTTGCCTGCCTCATTAATAAAGTGGATAAAATCTAAACACTGGAAAATGTGAGCATCGCCTGGGGCAGGCTGGGAGGTCTACGCACTCTCATGGGGGTGGGGTGCTGTCCCCATTGGGCTTGAGGATTTTGGAGCTGGCTGTGTGATGGGACCTGGTAATGCTGCCTGCCCTTAAGCCTTTGTGGATGTCACAGTGGGGGTGGAGGGGAGCAGCCCAGACCAGGGCAACAGGGAGTCATCCTAGGAGAAAGGGAGGTGGCTGATCGGGCTCTGAGGAGCCAGGCTAGCATCTGCATCCTGTCTTAAGGTGGAGTAAGCAATTCTTAGGGCACCTGAGCCACATCCTGCACTCACAGCTACAGCCTCACTTTGTCTTGAGAAGGGGAGCATGCAGTCACTGTCAAGTCAGTCATGATGGCAAGTAAACGCCAGGGAGCCCCCCCCAATGCTGGCGTTAATACCCACTCCTTTAATGTTCCCAAATACAGACCCCTTGAAACTGATGTTCACTCACACCTTAACATAGGGTGTAAATCTCACTTGGCACTGAAAGTCTGTTGCAGTCCTGGAGCACACTTCCTGGAGATACTCCCCCAAACCAATGCCCATGGGCACCCAGACCTTGTCCCACCTTAGCCACATAATCATGTCTCTAGACACTCTCTAAGACCTAGTTGTTTACCCGACCCCCAAAAAAGGATACACCTGAGACCCATGCACACACTGGACACAGCTAGATGACCACACTCCACACCCCACAGCTCCCTGAAACTCAGAGGACCCAGTGCTTACCCACAATGGTGACAACCCTGCTTCAACGCGGTTACCAACCATCCACTACTCATAGTTTCACTCAACAAAGCCACACATTCCCAGCTGCTCCCATCAGAGACTTGCAAGACCCCAATGGAGGACTTGAGGCATAATTCAGTGATAGAGCGCATTCCTAGCATGTGTGAGGCCATGGGTTCCACCGTAAGTACTGAAAAACGACCTCAGTGATCAGGGATGGCAAGTCATCCCGACAGTGGCTGTCCACAGGGCTTGTGCACATAAATGTCTGGTATCCAGAGTAGTCATCTCCTGCCTGGAGTCAGGGACCAGGCCTGCTCAGCCTTCCTGCAGTGACAGTCTCTGCTGCGCTCACCCCCAAACACTCCTCCTGGGCGCTGGAGAGGGACCTCTGGCCTGGCTTCCCTTGCTCTAACTGCCTCCCTTCTCTCCAGGTCTGGCCAGGGTCCCACCCCACCCTTTCCTTGACCTCCCTAAATCCTAGGATGAAATGGACTGTCAAAACAAGCTTGGCAGGTTTATATCCCTGTGAAGCATTGTGCCATGGATGCCTGTGCCCAAAGCACAACCAGCCTCAACCAGGGTACCGCAATAGGGCAGCAGGCTTTGCTGCCTCCTCATACGAGAGGGGCATGTGAGGCCTTGGTGAGTGGGGAACCAGGTCTGAACCTCAAGTAAGCCAGAATCTCCACCACTGCCTGGAAGCTAGATGGCCCAGAGCCAGGGGGAGGGGGCAGTGGGCCAGCCAACTCCTAATTCAATTTGGATCCAGGAGATAGATTTCAGCTGCTGCATTCTTTCCCTGGCCACCCCTCCTATCCCAAAGCCAAACAGCTCCCAGAGGAGTCTCTACATCCAGAGAGTGAGGGTATGGGGCCACCGCCTTGCTCACCCCTCCTCTGGCACTGGCTAAGGGAGATGCCGAAGGACCAGGGTTCATAGCAGTGTCCACTCAATGGGAGGTAACAGAACCCAACTTAGAGGACTCCTCTCAGGTGGGAGATGCCAAGGGAACGGCTTTATTGCCTTTACTGGGTGGCTGTGCCCCCTTTCTGCATTTCTGGTGTCAAGAAAGTGGGGAGAGTTAGGCGTGGTAGTGCACACCTTTAATCCCAGCACGGCAATGTAGAAGCAGGCAGATAGATCTCTGTGAGTTGGAGGCTAGCCTGATCTACATAGTGAGTTCCAGGACAGCCAGGGCTACGTAGTGAGATTTTGTCTTGAAAAAACAAAGCAAAAAAGTAAAGTAGGGAGGTCATGACCCCAAACAGAGCTGAGGTCCAGGGAGACAGAGGGGCAGTTTGCCGGCTGACGGTGGAAAGTGTTGGGGACAGAGGTGGCTGCCCAGTGCTGGTCCCTCCCCATGCGCTTACTCTATTGAGGTAGGTGGGGAACCCGGCAGGGGTTGGCCGGGGACCCTAACCAGGCTGGGCACCGTGGTGATAGAGTGGGGCCAGGGCTACCGGTCACTTCTACCCCGTGCCATCCCCAGGTTGCTGCGTTATGTGCCTAAGCTGGATGCTCAGGTTGTGGCTGTGGCACCCGTTCTGGAGGCCCCAGCCAGGCCACGCCCATGTTATCTCAAGGTCCAGGTCATTTCCAGTCTTAGTAGCGGCCAACCTTGGCATCCCCGATGGCTCCCCAGACATCAAAGACGAATTCGTCTGGGAATGCAAAGTCACCGAGCCGTTCATCCAGCGCCTCTGCCAGTTCATCTGGGTTCCTTTTGTCTTTTCCCAGCTCCACCATGGTGGCAGCTGTCAGAGAGGAGAAAGATGGAGACACAGACAGTATGAGCGACGAAAGGTGCCGCTTCACCTCAGCCTGGGTGAGCCCTGGAAGCCTGTCTGTTCCCACCTCCCAGGCATCGGGGCCCCCACTCACCAAGTTCTGTGTCTCTGATCCCCATGTAGCTCTCTAGCAAGTCATCCACTTTCTCAATGGCCTTTTCCTCAAAGGCCGATGGCTGTGGAGGAGGGGACAAGACAGCTGTACAGCAGTGTCAACAGAACTGCTGTGATACACAGTGAATGTCTACAGTGCTGGGGACAGGACCCAGGGCCTCATGCATGCTAGGTAACAGCTCCACCAATGAGCTGCACCCCCAGCTATGTGTTTACGTTTATTAATTTTATGTGTAGGAGTGTTTTGCCTGCATGCATGTATGTGTACTATGTGTGTGCCCATGGAGGTCAGAAGAGGACATTGGATGCCCTGGAGCTGGAGTTAATGGGTGGTTGTGAGCCACCTACTATGGGTGCTTGGAACTGAACCTGGGTCCTCTGCAAGAGCAACATGTGCTCTAAACCGCTAAGCCATCCTTCCAGTCCCAACATTCAGATATTATTATTCTTATTTTGAGACATTTTCTATGTTGCTCAAACTGGCTTTGAACACTAAACCCTCCTATCTCAGCTTCCCAGGCCTCTAGGATTACAGGTGCATGCCCACACTGGGCTGGCTTTCATATATTTTCTTTTTGGTGACAAGCTCTTGTGGTTTAAGTTGCCTGAGATTCCATGCCTGGCTGTGGTTTTTGTCTGTGTTCCTAATGTCCACTCTGATAAGGGGTACTAAGACTTCTGTTTTACAGATAGGAAAACCAAGTCTCACTTGCCCAAGGAAGGTCAAAAGCTGGGAGGAGGTAGGACTCAAGCAGGAGTCCAGAGACCTTCAGGTAATGAGAACACTGTCACTGGCCAAAGGTGGTTCACTTACCAGATCCTCCACTGTGGCAGGGCCCCGGGATCGCAGCCTGAGGGTCCCTCGGCCAGTGCCCAGTTGTGGGCCCGAGCCAGGGTGGCCACCCGCTGAACGCTGGCTGATCATATCTATCGGAATTTCAGCACAGTCAGTACAGTACAGGGCAGCTAGGCTTACACACCATCTCCAAGTTCTGCCAGATTCCAGGACAGGACTTGGCATGAATGGAGAGGGCAGTGGGGGTCAAGCATAAAAGAAGCAAGAGAAGAGAATCAAGGGCAGTTTCTACTTCTACTTGAAGGGGTGAGAGCTGGGAAGGGGTGGGTATAACTGCTGGGTCCCAGATCAGTCCTATCTACCCACACCAGGGGCGCCTCGGGCCAATTCCTCAGAGTTAGTGAAGCCAGGTAGAAACGGGGGCAGGACATGGGAGTTGTACAGGGCAGCCAAGCCTCACTTCTCCAGGCTGAGGGGGCTGGCCAGGGTTGGGGGCACTTGGCTGGGTTAATAGCTCCTGGAAGTTAGGTGTGGGGGCAACTTCCTTCAGGCTAGGCTGCCAGCCAGCACCCAAGTCTAGGGTAGGGTGGGGCTGTCTCCACTTTGTAGTGCAGGCTTGGGTGCCACCTGCTGGTGTTTCCCAGTACTGCAATCCACATTTTGAAGAGTTCAAGGTCATCCCAGTGGGTGGTCCAAGAATTGCTCACCAAAGGCTTTCCGAGGCTCTGTGAGTTTGAGGGTGAAGGTGCGGCCTCGGGGCAGTTCCTTGAGGAGCCTGGCAACTTCATAGTGCCGACAGCCCAGCAGGCTCTGCCCGTTGATGGCTTCAATCATGTCACCCACGCTGATGAGCTGGATGTGGTCTATCACACTGCCTTCCTTGATGCGCTGTGGAGGGGCAGGCATCAGCCCTGGAAGCTCCACCTTAGGTCCCATGACAGACCCTGACCACTGACTAAGGGTGTGCCACCCACCCGGGCACCTTAATGAAGGCATAACCGGCCCCGTTGTCGGTGATGGTGAGCCCCAGCGCCTCCTCAGACTTGAACACTTCCACCTCTTTGCGCTGCCCCTTGACGTGGGCAAAGATGAAGTCCTCCAGTCCGATCTGGCCCCCTAGGAGCTTGTCCATATCCACTTTATGGGTGTTGAGGGTGCAGAACATCACCTGCAGAGGTGGGGCGAGATGCTCATCCCCCTCCTCCCGGGGTTCCCCTTTCCTAACACTTGGGAGAGGAGGGGAGGTCGGAAAAGATACCTATCCCAGGGCTTGGTGATACCCAGAGCCGGGGCAAGGTCCACTAGTACATCAAATGTTACGAGTAGGAGCTCTGTCCCGGTAAGAACTCAGTGCTAGTTTGGTACACAGTGAGTACTCAATAAATGCTGAGGAATGAATGAAGGAGTCTAGATTCCCACCTAGCCTTCCACCTGTCTCCACTTGATGCGCAGCCCACTGTTGCCCTCACTGTGGCTTCTCTGCTTCTATCTTGGGGTCATGCCTCCAGTGCATCATGGAGAAATATAAGCTGCTCCTGACCTCCAACTCCCATAGTGCTCTAGGGCACAGGCCTCCTAATGCCTCATAGAAATCCAGCTACCACATGTGGCCACCAACCACCCCACAACCTACCAGGCTACTCCAGACATGATGGGAAATCAGCACCTGCACACCCCCCCCCCCCCCCCCCCCCCCCCCGCAACCTACTAGGTTACGAGCCTCTCAAGGCCTGATGGGAAACCCATTCCCACATACCTACTGGTGTACAAGTCTCTCAAGGCCAGATAGGAACTCAGTATCCTGCTGCAGCCATACCTCCTAGATTCAGGGGCTGCCTGCCAGCGGGGAACATGAGCACCTGAGCCCCAGCTCACAAGAATGCAAGTTCAGGCCTGTGGCTGGCTCTCAGGGGACCCTGGCCCCACTGGTACCTCAGCAGCTGCCCAGGCCTGTGGCTGGCTCTCAGGGGACCCTGGCCCCACTTGTACCTCAGCAGCTGGTAGTCGGAAGGCCTCAGCGATCTTGCCATACAGCTCCTTGACATTGGTGAAGCCCTCGATGCGGCCCGTGGGGCTACCGTGGGCCAGCTGGGTGTGGAATACGAGGCGAGGGCGGAGGGCAGCAGGAGGTGGGGGCAAGCCCATCTGGGATTCCCCTGCTCCACTTCCACCCAGGGGCCCGGGTTCCCCCACTCCCAGTCCGCTCCGGCCTGGCTCCGCCTCTTCATTTTCCACCAGAGGTGGTGCCTTTTTCCGCCGCCCCAGTCCCAGTGGCATGAGCAGCCGGAAGTGGGGACTCGGCCAGGAGACCTGCAGAAAGAGAATTGGGCTTCATGCTCTGAGTAACAACAGCCTTGGGTGCCACCACAGGATACCAACACCAACCAATATTGTCCTGTTTTGCAGAGCAGGCATCCTTAACCCAGGGGCCTGGTGCAGGTTGATGCTTCCCCACTGAGCTTTAAACCAGCCCTGATGACATGACTCTGGGCTCCCAGGCACAGGGTTCCGGGCACCTCCAGAATCCTGTCACACCTACGTTGTGTTTGCACTCTGCTGAGGGTGTACTTTCTTTTCCCCACACTTAGCTAGTGCTGGGCCACAGAGCTGCAGCCCCTCCCATGCACCAGAATCAGCTCTACAGACTCAAATCTATGGAAACTCTTGATCCATTGTATTATTTAAGGGGTAATAACAAAAAACTCTGTCCATGTTCAGCACAGGTGCAAGGCTCTCCCCGAATCCACCAATTCTCCTTCCTCCCTCCATACTGGGGTTAGATTTTGGCCATGTGCCTGTGTACCCACGCTACATGCCTAGACTGCTGCTTTTTATTTTGAGACATTTATCTCTTAGTTGCTCAGGTGATCCTTGAACCTACAATCTTCCTGCCCAGCCTCCAGAGTGGCTGGGATTACAGGCATATGCCAGCACGTCTGCCTGACCCGGGTGTGCTCCATCTGCAGTGGACACGAGCTGGGCATCCACAACAAATGGGAAGGTAAAGGGCTGACTCTACATAGAACCCAGATGCTGGGGTGCAGTTCAGTGGAGGATCACAGGCTAATAAAGCCCCAGGTCTAATCCCAGCACCAGACTGAAGCTTCACCCCCACAGCAGTAATCACAACAGCTGACACCTATTACAGCCCCACACCACCTGCTGTGTGTGACCTCATTCAATCCTCATTGGAGGAGAGCTCCTTAACGCCTCCTGCTCTAGCCACACCCACTTAAACAGATAAGTGAAGGGAGGACGCAGTGCTGGTACCTCCCTTGGTTTTTCATTTCTCTGAGACAGGGTCTCACTCTATAGTCCAGGCTGGCCTAGAACTCACAACCTCCTGCTCTCCGCTTCCTTTCATTTTTCTATCAGCCGCGATCATTAATGCTATGTGCAAAAAACTTCTTAGTCTTTGGCTGGGGAGACGACTCAGTCAGCAAAGTGCTTCTAAGCAATGGAGTTCGATCCCCAGAATTCACATAAAACTCAGGTATGGTAACATGCACTTGCAATCCCAGAGCTGGAGAGAGGATCCTCAGTGCTCAAACCAGCCTAACCTACTTGGTGAGTCCCAGGTGAGAGGCTGTCTCAAACACCAAGGTGGGAGGGAGACTGGCAAGATGGCTTGGTGGGCCAAAGCAGTTACCACCGGGCCGCGGAGTTTGGTGCCCTGGACCCACATGGTAGGACATGCAGGCTGTCACCCAACCTTCAGGTGTAACTGTCCCATGTGTGCCCACACATGCGTACGCACACGAAAGAAACAACAGATCAATAATAAAGCACACCGCAGAGGAAGCCAACCCTGGGACAGGGCAGGCTGATGACTAGCTCTACCAATGAGTGCTAAGAGGAAGTAACATGTGACACATCCCCCACAGAAACCTAACTACTGGAGCAAAAGTCTCCTGAGCCTAGACAGCATGACCAGCAACAGCTGACATGGTGGTAACGTCACGAGGCTGGGTGGGTCTTTAGTGACAGTAAGTGTGGTGGTCTGAATGAGAATGCTCCCATAAGCTCATATGTTTGAATGTTTGGTCTCTGGCTGACAGAACTGTTTTGAGAAGGATTAGGTGTGACCTTGTGGAGCAATGTGTTTAGAGGGTAGGCTTTGAGGTGTCAAACACCTGTGCCAGGCCCAGTCTCTTTCTCTCTGCCTCTGAACAGAATATGCTCCGGCACCATGCCTGCCTGCCGCCATGCTCTCTGCCACGATGCCCATGGACTTGCCCTCTGAAACTGTAAGCAAGCCCTTAAATAGTGCTTGCTCTGGTAAGTTGCCTTGGTCGTGGTGTCACCTCACAGCAGCAGAACAGTGACAGCATGTATGGGTTCTGACAAGGTGCAATGTATGAGCAGCAAGAGCATAAGTACCAGCCAGGCACAGGGGTGCAGCATGGATTCAGACTGAGGTAGGACTGTCATGAGCTTGAGGCCAGGCTGGAGTACAGGGTGACTACTGTCTGAAAAGCAAGAACCAGGGAGTTTAGTGGGTAAAGCTCAGTGTAAGTATGAAGACCTAAGTTCAAATCCCCAGAACCCACGTAGCACCAGATAATGTGATAATCCCAGCGTTCTTACAGTGAGAGGTGGAGACAGAGGGTTGAGAAGTTTATGGGCCAGCTAGTCTGGTATGTGGACTCTGCCTCCAACAAGGTGAAAATTGAGGGCCGAGGTTGTCCTCTGACCTCCACAAAGGTGCCAGGGCACACACGTGCCTGAGTGTTGGGTCGGGTCGGGTCGGGTCAGGTCAGATTTAGTAGCCAACACCTTCACCTGCTGAGCATAAAAGTGGCCCTGTACCTGTCTTCATCCTTTTAAGAACATATTGTACATGCACACACGTGTGAAGCTGAGTACTCAGAAGGCAGAGGCAAGTGGATCTATGTGACTTCAAGGCCAGCCTGATCTAGAGTTCCAACCACAGCTGTATAGAGAAATCCTGTCTCACTCTACCCCACCCCTGCCAAAACAAGCGTGGGCCACCATGTTTATTTTTTAGTGTGTGTCCCTGTGCTCAGGTCAAAGGACACCACATGGTATTTATTCTCTATCACTTTCCACCTATTCCTTTTTCTTTTTCTTTGGCTAGTCTGGCAGCCATCAAGCCGCAGCAATACTGGTCCCGGGATCAGAACTCCGGTCTTCACACTTGAGCATCAGCTATCTCTCTCTCCAGCCCCTCCCCTTTTCTTCTTCCTCCCTCCCTCTTGCAAACAAACTATTTGGGGTAGTACTATATTCATGCACTTGTTTTATTCATTTTTACTTATTGATTTGATTGTTTTGCTTTTCTTTTTTCTTTTGTTTTTTCAAGACAGGGTTCTGTGTAACAGTTCTGGCTGTCCTGGAACTCACTTCATAGACCAGGCTGGCCTCAAACTCAGAGATCCACCTGCCTCTGCCCTTCTCAGTGCTGGGATCAAAGATGTGTACCACCACTACCCAGCTTTATTTTATTTTGAGTCAGGGTCTTGCTTTATTGTCCAGCTTAGTCTTGAGTTCTGGTCCAGTAATGCTCCTGCCTCAGCCTACCAGCAGCTTGGCCTACCAGCGTCTGTTACCATGCTCAGGCCTGTTCTATTTTAAGAAACCAGACCCTTGACTAGGAACACCACACCCAGTTGCAGGTTGTTTACTATGCTGCAGACACAGTGGGTATTAAGGTGGCCAATGGGGTGAACCCCTACCCACAGCTGCCTGCTGGGCTGTTCCCTGCTGTGCCCTGTGCCTCTGGAAGAAAGCTATCTTTCTGATTACTTACAAGAGGTACAATAAGCCAGCTGGAGCTGACCGTCCACTGAGAACTGTGTAGTGCTGGAGCAGGGAGCGTGGCCCAGCGGCAGTGAAAGAAGCTTGGCATGTGAGAAGCCCTGGGTCCCATCTTTAGAACACCCCCTTCCTGACCTCCCACACACAAACATCTGTGATAAGAATGTTCTAGGTAGATGGGAACAGTACAAAGGCCCTGAGGTAAAGTAGTTCACACTCAGCACATCTTTAAGTGTGGCTGGAGGGAGTCGGGGAGGGAGGAGGCGGCAGAGCCTTCCTTCTGGTAGTGCTGGGATGGAACCAGGCCTCTGCACACAGGTAAACAATCACTGAACCACACCCAGCCCGACTTCATTTTCAAGTCACATGTTCAAAGCAAAAAAAGCCACACGCTCACTCAAGGGTGTATGATTTGTAATCCCTTGAGGAAGCTCCTTGGCCTTGACAATTAGCCACAGTGACATCTCACCCACCTCACCGGGGATCATGTAGCCCAGGCTGGCCTCCTTAGACTTGGGATCCTCCTGAGTGCTGGAAACGCGGCTGGACATCAGCACACCTGGCTCAGCTCATCTCATCATCCTGAGGCAGGGTCACACCAAGTGGCACAGGCTTGCCTTCAACTCCTGACCATCTTCTTCAGTTTCCCATGCCCTAGGGACTTCTCGTGCTCTGCAGATTCTCCCTCCTGAGGAGCCAACTCTCAGTTGGCTGGACCACATCTTCCTGAGAGGGTTTCCTGCTCAACCCACCGTGCACTCCTCTTCTGACCCACATGCTCCATTCCCACCCCACTCACCTACACTACAGCTGCCTCTGCTTTTCAGGCACCCTTTACCCTGCAGTTTCCTGTCAAGACAGCAGCTACAATGACCCTCATGTCACTTCATTCTCTGCTCTGCTCTCCCAGGAATCCCACCGTCACCCCTAACTTTTTTGCCCCACACCCGACTTTATAGCTCCTTCCCATCAGCCACTGGGGCCTCCTCCATAGGGTCACAGTTAGGCCAGAGCTGCCGCAGGGCCTTCACACTGCTCCTCTCTCTATACCCTCCTTACCTCCTTCAGCTGGGATGGGTATCTTATTTCTTTGTCCACTGTCTGCTGAGGGGAGAGATCTGTGTGTCACTAGTGGTGGCACTGAGCAGCCACAGATAAGCCATGTTGATGAGTGAGTATCCTGTGTGGCTGAGGGAGGAAGGCAGGACTGGCCATCTCCCAGGACAGCACAAGCCCCACCCCATGGCCCTCACCTGTTCCGGGCAGTGCTGGGCAGGGAGACATCACCTGACTTCTTGCTGTAGGCCTGCTTTTGCACTTGGCGAGTCAATGGTGCCAAGCCCCTTTTACACATTTGTGACGCTCCTGATGGGCTTTTCAGTGGGCTGCCTGTTGTTAACCTATGTCATTTACATTTACTGTTTGTATGGATGCACACTCAGTGTGTGTGTCAGCCCAAGAACATGCCTGAGTCACTTCTTTGCCTCCACTGTGTGGGTCCTGGAGGGCAAAGCCAGCTCTTCAGGTTTGGGGGCGAGCGCCTTAGCCACTGAGCCATGCCACCTTCCAAAAGACTGTATTTTGTATTACGTGTATAGGTAGGAGTCTGCGTGTGGGTCTGTGAGCCTAGGAGCCTGCAGAGGACGGAGGCACCGATCCCTTCAGTATGGAGTTACAAGCCACCCGTAGGTGCTGAGAACCAAACTCAGGTCCTCCAGAAGAACAGCAAGCACAGCCATGTCCCCAGCCCTTACCGTGCCCCGTGGGCACATGCTCGTTCATGCCCACAGATGTGGGGCACATGTGGAGGCTAGAGGTCAACCTTGGGTACTGGCCCTCAAGTGTCATCACTTGACTTAAAAAAAAAAAACAGCCAGGCGGTGGTGGCGCACGCCTTTCATCCCAGCACTCGGGAGGCAGAGCCAGGCGGATCTCTGTGAGTTCGAGGCCAGTCTGGTCTCCAAAGCGAGTTCCAGGAAGGGCGCAAAGCTACACAGAGAAACCCTGTCTCGAAAAACCAAAAAAAAAAAAAAAAAAAAAAAAAAAAAAAAAAAAAATTACTGGGGCTGGAGAGGTGGCCCAGTGGTTACAGCACTGCCTACTCTTTCAAAAAACCTGGGTTCTGGGCTAGAACCTGCCAGGCGGTGGTGGCGCACTCCTTTAATCCCAGCACTTAGGAGGCAGAGGCAGGCGGATCTCTGTGAGTTCAAGGCCAGCCTGGGCTACAGAGTGAGTTCCAGGCGCAAAGCTACACAGAGAAACCTTGTCTCAAAAAACAAAAAACAATCGAATGCCAGAAACCGCCAGAACCCACATGAAGCTAACAGCTGACTCCAGCTCCAAGGAGGATCTGACACCCTCTTCTGCCCTGTGTGCGCAGACATGCATGCAAGCAAATATTCAAACACATAAAATAAAAAAATTTACTTTGAGGCTAGGCTGGCCAACATAATAAGTTCTAGGACAACCAGAGCTACATAATGAGACCCCATCTCAAAGAGAAAAAAAGTCACATCTATTTATTGTGTGCATGCGTGTTGCCGGTGTGCAGAGGTTGTGGGAGTCAGTCCTTTGCTCCTACCATGTGAGTCTGGGGATCAGACTCAGGTCACGGCTTGGTGGCCACCTGCTCAGCCATCTCTCCAGTGCACCACTCCTTTTGTACTGGGAATTGAACTCAGGGCCTCAGACATGCTTGGCAAAGGCTCTACCACTAAGTTATAGCCCATGTCCCCAGCACCACTTTGTCTTTTTGAATCAGGGTGTCTCCTGGGCCTGAGCTCTCCAATTAGGTTGGCCAGCCAATGAGCCCCATAGGTCTTCCTGTTTATGTCCCCAGTGCTAGGGTAACAAGGCAAGTCACCATGCCCAGCATTTTCATGTGGGTTCTGACTGTCAAATTCAGCTGGCACAGCAAGCCCTTTACCGAGTGAGCCATCTCCACAGTCTGCATGGCCCTTGCATGGTTTTCTTTTGCTTTGCTTTTCTGAGGAGGGTCTCCTCGTGCAATACAGAATAGCCTCAAACTGAAGATCTTCCTGCCTCCACCTCTCATGTCCTGGGATAACAGGCCTGCTCCACACCTGGCTGGCTGGCTTTACTTGGATGACCTTTTTATTATTGATTTGTGAGAACTCTTTATATATTCTGGGCACTAGTCTTTTACTGGTTCCTTCATCTCTCTGTCCAAGTTCTGTATCCTAGCATACTACAGTCACTCACGGGCTATGTGACAAAGGTAAACTGAAATGAATTACATAGAACTGTCCTCTAAAATTATGTCACCACATTCAATAGTAGAGAGCAGCAGCAGTGGCGGAACCTCCCTGGTACACGCTTTTGATCATCATTCCTTGTTTTGTTTTTCCTTTGAGGCAAGTTTTCTCTGTGTAGCCCTGGCTGTCCCAGAACTTGCTCTGTAGACCAGGCTGGCCTTAAACTCCAAGATGTGCCTGTCTATGACTCCTGAATGCTCGGATTAAAGGCGTGCACCATCACTGCCCAGTTTAGGCCAAGTGTCTTAACCACTCTGAGCTCAAAGGAAACCATATATGTGCCTGGGACAGTTCCCAGAATATTGGGGGTGTGTAAGTGCATGTGTGTGCCTGGGACAGCTCTCAGAACACTATTGGGGGTGTGTAAATGCATGTGTGTGCCTGGGACAGCTCTCAGAACACTATTGGGGTGTGTAAGTGCATGTGTGTGCCTGGGACAGCTCTCAGAACACTATTGGGGGTGTGTAAGTGCATGTATGGGCCTGGGACAGCTCTCAGAACACTATTGGGGGTGTGTAAGTGCATGTGTGGGCCTGGGACAGCTCTCAGAACACTATTAGGGGTGTGTAAATGCATGTGTGGGCCTGGGACAGTTCTCAGAACACTATTGGGGGTGTGTAAGTGCATGTGTGGGCCTGGGACAGCTCTCAGAATACTATTGGGGGTGTGTAAATGCATGTGTGTGCCTGGGACAGTTCTCAGAACACTATTAGGGGGTGTGTAAGTGCATGTGTGGGCCTGGGACAGCTCTCAGAACACTATTGGGGGTGTGTAAGTGCATGTATGGGCCTGGGACAGCTCTCAGAACACTATTGGGGGTGTGTAAGTGCATGTGTGTGCCTGGGACAGCTCTCAGAACACTATTAGGGGTGTGTAAGTCTTGATGCACTGCCTTTCCTCCCTGTCCTGGAACCCCACACCCCAGCCTCCTCTCTGTCTCTGTACATGTTTACGGCTCTGGAGTGACTAGTAAATCGGTGCCGCAGACCGAGACAGTATGGCGGCCTGGTCAAGTTCCATCCTTGACACTCACCAGTGACACAGACAGAGCCAAGTGCTTAGCTTTATGAGGCCCCAGTTTCCTCATCTGAGAATCTGGCAGAGTTCATGTCTCTCGGGGTACTTACGGGACTCCAGAGACTGTGCTACATGTGACCTGCTCAGTACTTTAGTGCACCACGTCAGGAAGTGTTATTTGCAGTCAAAGAGACAGAAGCCAGAGGCTTTCATCTGCTAGGAAGGCACTCCACTGCTGACCTCACCCCTCCCTGCTGGATTCTCAGCAGGGCTAAACTGACCCACACCTCCAGACTGCTCCAGTCTGTATTACTGTTCCATCCTTCCTTCCCTGGCCCAGGAGCAACCCAGTTCCTCTGCCTGGCAAGGCCTATTCCTGACTTCTCCAGGCATCTGGCTTGCCCCAGCCCATGAGAGTTGCTCCACAGGACTCAGGCCTACGAACTTAACTGTATGCTGCCCTAACAGAGCTCATCTCCCAACGTCCCAGCTGCCATTTATCTTTGTGTCCGTCGTCCCCCCGGAGCTGAGGACCGAACCCAGAGCCTTGCGCTTGCTAGGCAAGCGCTCTACCACTGAGCTAAATCCCCAACCCTGTGTCTCTATTTTTTAAGTTATTTTATTTTATTTTTATTTTGTGTGTATGAGGGCTTTGCTGCATGTCCACCTGTGCACCACTTGGGTGCCTGGTGCCTGAAGAGGTCAGAAAGAACCGCAGTTAGAGACATTTGCAAACGACCATGTGGGTGCTGGGAACCGAACTCCTAGCATGCACTCTCTGAGCTGTCCCCTGAGCCTGTGTCTATTTTAAAATGCAAACCAGGTGGCATCACTCATCTACCTCCGTCCTTACAAAGGGATCTCACCGGATAGGAGAAAACTCGAAAAATAAAAAAATGTGTCCTGTGTACCAGGCACCCCAAACTTCTATAGAATCCATCTCTAGCTTCATCTAGTCCCAGCTAGTCTATACTTTGCTCTGTCTGGGGTGTGTGTGATCTCCCCCTGCCCAGTGATGCTCAGGATCTGCAATGGCTGCCCATGTTAACTTGCTGCCTGTTCCCCACCAGAATGAGAATTCTGTCCTGCATTTGGAGGACAGTCCCCTCCAAGCAAAATATGGTGCCTGGCACAGGGCTGCTTAGTATTTGTAGGTGATGGGGGTGTAGCTCAGAGGTAGAGCACCTGCCTGGCACGTGAGGCCTCGGGTTCCACAAGGGCTGAACTGTAGAATGAATGTCTTATAGCCCTGACTGTGGCCCAAGCCTCACCAACATGACTGCTAGAGAGCTTTGAGCACCTCCCCGCTGTTTGCAGGAGCTGAAGGGAAGTGGGTTGGATGGATTTCCGGAGTCCAGCGCTCTCATCCCAAGAAGGGCCTAAAACTTAGCAACCCGCAGTCACAGAAAAGCTAAGTGGGAGGAGCAGGAAGTAGGGAAGGGGTTCCTGGGGCTCAAATAACGCCTGGTTTAGGGGACACCACACCTGCTCCTCTGTCGTCCCTCCCTCCTAACCCCCAGCACAGTACTGCTTTGGGGAGGAGGGCGGGGAGGCCTCTGATTCATTCTTGAAAAACCGGATCCTGAAGGTTTCATCTCTCCAGTGTTTCCGGGGCGGGGGCTAGGGGCGTGAACACACCGCTTGCCCTGTCTTGGCCGCCGTAGCCCCGCTCCCGCTCCCGCTCCCGAGACACCCAGCCTCTACACTCCCAGTCATCTCTCTCCGCAGTAAAGAGTGACAGGGTAGACGGAGAGGGAATGCGATTAAAGGGGCCCACGGTGTTTGGGCCTTGCCTCTCCAGCTCAAGAGAAGGGACACGAGAGCAACTTGGAAGCTGTCTAGTGACCTGTGGGCGCGGGGAAGGAAGCAAAACCCAGCAGGTGCGGCTCCGAAGTGACTATGGAGGCGGCGGTGTGCAATGCGTGCAGGGTTGGTCAGGGGCGATCTCTGCGACTAGTTTCTGGACCCAAAGGCATGGGTCCCTCATCCCCACCCGCCACTTACTAGCTGTGTGACCTGGAGTGAGACACTCCACCTCTCTGGCCCTGATGCCTCACTTCTAAAAGAAGTTAACAGCCCCTCCCAGGAGGCTGTTTTGATTCAGTGCTGTGCACCATAAGCGTCTGACGAGGAAGCGCTGGGTCCGGGCTAGCGAAGGGGGGATTCAAACTATTGCTGCGGTTGTTCTCGTTATCCGGACCTGGGTGGTCTCGGTGCCCCCGCGGCCAGCTTCTGGGCAGGGGCCGGGGAGGGGTCGGGACCCACCACCAACAGGGAGCGTCCCGGGAGCAGAGGGCAGGGCGGCCCGGAGGCCCCGGCCAGCGGGGAGGGGTCCGTGTTTGGGGTCCCGACGCGGCCAGCCCCACCCCGCCGCCACGGCTCCACGCCCGGGAGGCCGCCCCCGGCCGGGGGACACTCACCTGCGCCGCCGCCACCCCGCGCGCCCGGTTCGGTCCTCTGGAAACTCCGCCCGGCTTCTCCCTCGGCCTCCGGTACCTGGGCGGGGCCGGAGCCCCGAGCGGACCAATCAGCGGCGGCCGCCTGCACTCGCGGCCAATGGGCGCCTGCCGTCGGAACGCTCCGAGGGATCCCTCCGCCGCGCCTCGGCCTCCCCCCACACCGTGCGCGCAGTGGTCCGACCTCACTTGGTCTAAATGGCGGCGGGCTGAACCATTGCGGGGCTGCGCGGGTGGGCGGATGGGTGGATGGGGCGGGAGCTGGCAGTAAGAGTCAGATGACGGGGTTTGGAGGACTGCGCTCGGCGTCCAGGAAAGCAGGATCTTTGGGAAGTCAGCGAGGGGGCCGAAGGCAACCCCCAGCCCAGCTTCCTCTCAGAAAGATGCTTTGATTTGATTCCAGGGAGTGGGCCATAGTGAATGGGGAGGGTCCCGCGTGTCTCTGCTTCTTCCACTCCACACAATAGACAAAGGCAATCGTGCATTCATTCAGTCTTTCAGTCTTTAAGTGCCCCTGCCTGGTACCAGGCTCGGTCCTGGCTCTACTGACACATGGGTGGAGATATAGGGTGTGTAAAGGCTCCGAAGCTGCACAGAGAGCTACAGAGCGCTTGGCTAGCAAAGCTGTGTAAGAAGACACTATGGAGCATATTTTAACAGTCGATTTATCAGTTGAGCACCTACTGTGCAGAATCATAGATGGTGACCAACCAGTGCAGGCCTCTACTCTCCTTCTTTTCCTCCTTTCCCCCCATCCTTCCCCCCACCCCATTCCCCGTGTAACAGCCCTAGCTGTCCTGGAACTCTCTCTGTAGACCAGGATGGCCTCGAACTCACAGAGATCTGCCTGCTTCTGCCTCCCAAGTGCTGGGATTAAAGGCGTGCGCCACCACCGCTAGGCTAAAGAAACTGAGTTTCTCTTTCTTTAGGTGCTCTAAGGTTGAGCCTTGTCAGAGTTCCTCCTCCTCTTGTGCTGGGAATCAAACCATGTTCTTGTGCATGCTGGTTATGTGCCCAAGGTTGAGCCACTGTAGTCAGACTTTCCTTTGGGCCCCCAGCTCATAAAAAACGACACAGAGACGACTTACTAATTATGAAAGTTTGGCCTTAGCTTGGGCCTTTTCAAACTCTTATAACTTAAATTAACCTGTTTCTATTAATCTGCATTCTGTCACATGGCTCAGTTACCTCTTCTCTGTACCGTATGTCCAACTTCAGTGTCTTTCTGGCGTCTCTGCACACTCAATTCTTCCCGAGTTTCTCTCTCCACGGAAGTCCCACCTATTCTCCTGCCTAGCTATTGGCCATTCAGCTGTTTATTAAACAAATCACAGTGACACATCTTCACACAGCCTAAACAAATATTTTGCAATAAGCCACTGTCACTGGTGGATTCTAGGCTGACAGTCTACCTGCAAACCATGTCTCCTACTCGCCTTTCATGGTTTATCTCCATATAACTCTTGAGTTTATTGTGGGCACACCTTGCCATTCATTTTCCTGCCTCTTACACACACACACACACACACACACACACACACACACACACACACACTTTAAAAAATAAAAATGTAAAAGATAGAAAAATCCCTATTATGAAATACCAACTAATATACAAAGAAGGAATGAGGAGCTAGAAACCACCATGCAAGCCGGATGGTGGTGGCACACACCTGTAATCCCAGCACTTGCGAGGCAGAGGCAGCCTGGTCTATAGAGCTAGTTCTAGGACACAGAGAAACCTTGTCTCTAAAAAATAAACAAACAGTAAAGACACCATGACCAAGACAACTTATAAAACATTTAATTTGAGCTTACAGTTTTAGAGGGTTAGAGTCCAAGATAGTAAAATGAGGACATAGTGGCAGGAACAGCTAAGGGCTCACATCTTGATCCACAAGTACAAGTCAGAGAGGGAGAGAGGGACAAAGGGAGAGAGAGAGGGACAGAGGGGGGGGGCAGAGGGAGAGAGAGAGAGAAGGACAGAGGGAGAGAGAGATGGGGAGAGAGAGTGTCTGGGAATAGTTTGAGTCTTTGAAACCTCAAAGTCCCCCAGTGACACACCTTCTTCACAAAGGACACACCCTAACCCTAGCCCTAATCCTTTCCAAACAGTTCCACCAATTGGGGACCATTTTTTTTTATTTTGCTATTGTTGTTTTGTGTTTTGAGATAAGGTTTCTCTCTGGCTGTGTCTTGGAACTTGCTTTGTAGAACAAGCATCAAACTCAGACATCCACCTGCCTGTGTCTCCCGAGTGCTGGGATTAAAGGTGTGTGCCATCATGCCTGGCAGTAAGGGGACCAAATATTAAAACATGAAACTATGGGGGTCATCCTCATTCAAACTACTGCATTCCATTCCCTGACCTGTATAGGTGGCCATATCATAAACAAATGCATTTAGTCCAGTTCAAAAGTCCCTATAGTCTTTCACAGTCTCAGTACAGTTTAAAAATCCAAAGTTGCTTCTGAGACTGAAGGCAATCTCTTAACTCTTATACCAAACCCTCTGTAAATTCAAAAAGCAAATTACAGAGTTCCAGCATACAGTGGCACAGAATATACATTACCATTCCCAAAGAGAGGAAAGGGACATAGAGAGGAAATACTGGACCAAAAAGACCAAAACCAGCAAGGCAAACTCAAATTCCTGTAGTTCCATATCTAATGTCGAAGAGTTCAGATAGAGCTGGGTGGCGGTGGCGCATGCCTTTAATCCCAGCACTTGGGAGGCAGAGCCAGGTGGATCTCTGTGAGTTTGAGGCCAGCCTGGTCTACAGAGCGAGATCCAGGACAGGCACCAAAACTATATAGAGAAACTCTGTCTCGAAAAACAAAACAAAAAAAACAAACAAACAAACAAAAAAGAGTTCAGTTAGATCCACCCTTCCAGCTTTGCTGCCTGCAACAGTAATTCTAAATCCAGTCAAGCTGACAAAGAAGGACCAGCACAACTCCATCTTTTCTCAATGTGACACCAAATTACAGCACACTAAGTAGTAACAATTACACCCTTGGCCCCTAAGTCTCCTTCATCTCATATTGCAAAACTTATTTAGTCCATCTCTAAAAGGCCCTTAACCCTTCAAAGTTCCAACTCTGTTAAAAAGTCCAAAGGGTCTTCTAGGACTGAAGCCAGTCCTACTGTGAGCCTCTTGTGGTTTGAATGTGAAATGTCAGCCGTAGGCACATGTGTTTGAACACTTGGTCCCCAGCTGGAGGTGCTGTTTGGAAAGGTTGTGGAACGTGGCTGAAGGAAGCATGCCACTGAGAGCAGACTTGAGATTGGGTAGCCTAGTTCCACGTCCAGCATTCTCTGCTGCCAGACTGCCAGCGCACTGTGACGGCCAGCACATTCCTGCTGTCATATCTTCCTGACCATGATGGAGTGGAACTGTGGGCCACAATAAACCCTTTCTCTCTCAAGCTGTTTTGGACAGGGTGTTTTATCACAGGGACAGAAACTAAGACAGAGCCCCTGTAAAATCAAGTCAGTACGAAGGATGCACGATGGCACAGCATGAACATTGCCCTTCCAAAAGGGAGGAATGGAAACGTGACCAGCAAAGACTGGCCCAGAGTGCCCAAATCAAACCCAAATCCTACAGCATCTGGCCTCCGAAGGGCTTGGGTAGCCCTGCCTCTTCAGCTCTGCAATCTCTATCACGCGCCCTCTTCCACAGACTAGCACTGCTCCACACTTAAAGCTTTCCTTGGCCAACGTCCCACAGTCCTACTGTGTCCAATATTCTGGAGTCTCCATTGCAACTGAAGCATTACCTTCCCAGCCTTACGTAGTGGCCTCTCAAGGCTTCCGTGCAGGGAACCAGATTCTGCCACACATTTCCTGCCCTCAGTAGCTTTCTGTGACCTTGGTCAAGCCTCTGTGACCCACTAACTATTGTATTTTGCATAACCATTAAACCAGTAGCATGTTGATAATGCTGCCAAGTTCCAATGCCAGCTTTATATGTAGCCTGTCCCTACGCTGTGGCTAGACCATGATGACCACAGTTGCTTTGGCCTCTATGCACCCTGCAGGCTGACTCTGAAGGAATGCTTCCCTGTGTGGCCATTTGGGGACAGGGAACCCATGCGTCTTAGTTACTGTTCTATGAATGTGAGGAGACACCATGACCGTGGCCATACTTACAAAAGAAAACATTTAACCGGAGGCTTGCATACGGTTTCAGAGGGTTAGTCCATTCTCATCATGGCAGCGGGCATGGCAGGCATGGTGCTGGAGAAGGAGTTGAGAGCTACATCCTGATCTTAAGGCAGAGAGAGAGAGACTAGGCCTGACATGGGTTTTTGAAAGCTCGAAGCCCACCCCCAGTGACATACTTCCTCCAACAAGGCCACACCTCCCAATCCTTTAATCCTTCAAATATATGAGCCTATGCGGACCATTCTTATTCAAACCACACAGTGAGTGGCAGTATGGGCTCTCTCTTTCCAAAAGAATTTGAGTTTTCAGAAGTTGAAGCTTTCCACTGATAAGGCCTTTCCCTAAAGGTCTACCTGTTGTCCCGGTGTAGAGCAGGAGGGGCTCTTTAACAGTGCTAATCTCTTTCTATAAAGAGTTATAGCTGTTTCCTCTGTGCTTGCCTTACATGGGACTTTGAAACCCCTCCTTTCCCTGTCAAAACGATAGTCTTTATACATTTCTGCTCAGCTTCCTGCTCTCTCTCTCACTGTAATGTTGGGTAAGAGCAGTGAACGGAACCACGCTAGCCACAGCGTGGTTGCTAGCCACAGCGTGGATGCTAGCCACAGCGTGATGTTATCCTGGCTTGAAATCTTTTTCTGCTAAACACATTAGATTTACATTTTAATTCTATCTGGGAAAGCACAAAGCAAGGCAGAGGCCATATCCAGAGTCTGGGTCCACCGAGGACAGCACTCCACATAGCCTTTCACCAGATTGGGTTCTGTAGCTGTGTTCTGACATCCAAGAACAATGTAAGGAACAAAGTGCACTCGGGATGAAAGGCCCTCTGCCTTTTCTCCTGGAGCCTAGGAGAAATCGAGAAATCTATGGAGTCTACTTAAAGGGCAAAGGAATTTATTAGGGGAGAAAAACTCCCTGTATAAAACAGAATTGTCACAGGTTCTGGAGTGCTGGGGCGCAGTCTCCACTGTTCTGGCCGTTTGAGTCAGTCCTGCATCCAAGTCCCATGAGGGAGTAAAAGGAGACTGCCTACGTGCATCTCAGGTCTGAAGGGTAGCCTAGAGGCCATGCCCCAGGGGCATGTGCTCCAAGGTCATAGGCAAGTAGAGCAGGTACCTACTGCATTTCTAGGGGTGGTGCTTCAAGGTCATAGGACAGCTATCCACTCCATCTCTCTTACAGTTCCCCAAGGCATTGTTCAGCATGGGTCATTCTTTTGACCATGTCCTCACAGTTGGTTACCCCCACTGTAGCTAGAGTTTCCCTGCCTGGCCCACAGTCAGAGCAAATCTCTCTCACCTGCCAGTCCCACAGCCACTCAGACCCAACCAAGTAAACACAGAGACTTATATATTGGTTACAAACTGTATGGCCATGGCAGGCTTCTTGCTAACTGTTCTTACAGCTTAAATTAATCCATTTCTATAAATCTATACCTTGCCACATGGCTCGTGGCTTACTGGCATCTTCACATGCTGTTTGTCATCATGGCGGCTGGCAGTGTCTCTCTGACTCAGCCTTCCACTTCCCAGCTTTATTCTCCTCCTTGTCCCGCCTATACTTCCTGCCTGGCCACTGGCCAATCAGTGATTTATTTATTGACCAATCAGCAGCACACTTGACATACAGACCATCCCACAGCACCCCCACAGCTTTTGTGCCCCTGTTGCACCAGCGTGTCCTGCAGGCAGATCATCATTGTAGGTCAAGGGGTTTGTAGTTGGGTTGGTGTTTACCTTCCTCCTCTGGTAGCACCAAGAGTACCTTCCACTACCGTGAACACTTGTCAGTAGGGGTGAAGGATCTAGCTGGTACCAGCTCAACTTCTCTGTGTTCAATGAGATATGAAGGTGTTGTCTTCAGCAATAAGGTCTTCTCAGTTTGTGTACAGCAACCAAGAGCCTTGGCAATAGCCTGATTGTCTGGGGGTTCCCATGGGACCCCTTTGGTCAATGACTCAATTAGATGTAACCTATTTCTGGCACCAGAGATTTCACTTGGTGGTGAAAGATGTCTAGTTGGGACATTGCCTCCCCCATTATTTGGTGACTCCATTTAGATTTTGTTTGTTGCGGGATAATCTTTTAGTACACTGAAAGATGTGTCTCTGCCTAAGGCACCTTCTGATTGGTTTAACAAAGAGCGGAATGGCCAATAGCTAGGCAGGAGAGAATAGGCAGGATTTCCAGGGAGAGAGAGGAACTCGGGAAGAATTGAGGCTTGCAAAGAGACACCAGCAAGACACTGAAGAAGTCAGACCTACAATATAGAGGAGGAAGAGGTAACCAAGCCACATGATAGAACATAGATTAATAGAAACAGATTCGGTTAAGTTATAAGAGCTAGTTGGGGAAAAGCCTAAGGTAAGGTCAAGCTTTCATAATTAATAATAAGTCTCTGTGTCTTTTTTTTTTTGAGAGCTGGAGGCCCAAAGGAAAGTCTGACTACATTTGTTCATATATGTATATATTTTCAGAAGCTTCTACAGTAGTAGGTTTCCCCCACAAATGGCCCTTAGTGTACGTTTTTCCTTCCTGTATTCACTCCCTTAGCTTCCTCTTCCCTCCCAATTTAATCTTGCTGCCCCAGTCTCCCTCCTGTCTCTCCATAACTATATATTCTATTTCTCTTTCCTAGGGAGATTCCCCACTCTAGTCCTTTACTCTGTACATAACCTCTGTGATTATATGGATTGTACCATGCCTATCAAAGGCTTAACAGCTAACGTCCACATATAAGAAAATACACACAATATTTGTCTTTTGGGTCTAGGTTACCTCACTTAGAATGTTTTCTAGCTCCATCTATTAACCTGAAAAATCTCGATTTTTTTAAACATCTGAATAATAAACCATTATGTAATTGTACCACATTTTCTTTATCCATTAATCTGTTAATGGACATCTAGGTTGTTTCCAATATCTGGCTATTACGAATTGAGCAGCAATGAACATGGATGAGCAATTATCTCTGCATTAGTATGTAGAATCCTTTGGGTATATGTTAAAGAGTGGTGTAGCTGGATTTTGTGGTAGATTGATTCCCAGCTTCCCGAGGAACTGCTACACTGATTTCCACAGTGGATGTACAAGTTTATAGTTCCACCAGCAATGGATGAGTGTTCCCCTTACTCCACATCCTCACCAGCATGAGTTGTCATTTGTTTTATTGATCTTGGCCATTCCAACTGGTATAAGATGAAATTTCAAAGTAGTTTTAAATCACATTCCCATGATGACTAAGGATGTTGAACATTTCTTTAAGTCTTTCTCAGTCATTTGTGTTTCATCTTTTTTTCTTTGTTTGTTTTTTCGAGACAGGGTTTCTCTGTGTAGCTTTGGAGCCTATCTTGGAACTCACTTTGTAGACTAGGCTGGCCTCGAACTCACAGAGATCCGCCTACTTCTGTGTTTCACCTTTTGAGAATTCTCTGTTTATATCTATACACCATTTTTTAAATTGGGTTGTTTGTTTTCTTGCTGTCCAGTTTTTTTCAGTTCTTTACAGATATTAGCCCTCTATAAGATGTTTGGCTCCTGAATCGTGGAATTGCTTTGAGTTTCTCTCTGTTTAGGTTGGTGTTGACTGTGGACTTTCTGTAAATTGCCTTTAGTATGTTGAGGTATTTCTCTCCAGGGCTTCTTACCCTGAAGGGATGTTGGATTTTGTCAACAGCCTTTTCTGTATCTAATTAGATGATCATGTAGTTTTGTCTTTGAGTTTGTTTATGTGGTGGATTACATTTACTGATTTACATATGTTGAACCACCCCTGTATCTGTGGGATGAAGCCTACTTGATCATGGTGGATGATCTTGTTGATGTGTTATTGGATTTTGCTTGCAAGTGTTTTGTTTCTTTGTTTTGATTTTTGAGACAGGGTCCTGGGTGTCCTAGAACTTGCTCTGTAGGCCATTCTGGCCTTGAACTCAGAGATCTGCCTCTGCCTCCCGAGTGCTGGGACTAAAGGCAAATACCACCACCACCAGCGGTTTGCAAGTATTTTATTGAAAAATTTTGCACATATGCTCATAAGGGAAACTGGTTTGTAATTTATTTTTTATTTTTGGTTTTTGGTTTTTCAAGACAGAGTTTCTCTGTGTAGCTTTGGCGCCTTTCCTGGAACTTACTCTGTGGTCCAGGCTGGCCTCGAACTCACAGAGATCTGCCTGCCTCTGCCTCTCGAGTGCTGGGATTAAAGGCATGTGCCATCACTGCTAGGCCCTTAATTTTTTTTGGGGGGGGGGGTTCTACATAGGTGCCCTTAATTTTTAATTATTTATGTGTGGTGGGTGTGGGTACATATGAGTGCAGTGCCCAAGGAGGCCATAGGGGGCATCAGACTCTTTGGATCTGGAGACAGTTGTGTCATCTGATGAAGAAGAGTCCTCTCTGCGAGAACAACACGTGCTCTTAACCCCTAAGACATCTCTCAGTGAACCCCATGCTGTTTATGTTTAAGATGGGTTCTCACTGTGCACCTAGGCTGGTCTCTAAATCCTTGGCTGAAGCAATCCTTCTGTCTCAGACTCTTTGGTAACTGGGATTTCAGATGGGTACCACTATACTTGAAAATTCTTTCCCTCTCCTCCCTCTCCCTCCCTCCCCCCATCTCTCTCTCTCTCTCTCTCTCCTTCTTTCTTTCTCTCTTTCTTCAGTCAGTCACTCTGTCTTTTTTTATGTATGTGCACATGGGCACAGTGCATGTTGTAGGGAAGGGGCAGAAGTCATGGTGTACATGTAGAGGTCAAAGGACAACTTTTTGGAATCCATTCTCTCCTTCCACTTTAACTTAATGGGGTCTGAGAACAGAACTCCAACTCCAGGCTTGTGCAGGAAACATCTCCACCTGCGGCTCCATCTCCACAGGTGTGGAAGGAAACTTGTGATTTCAGTGTAATACAACTCATATATTCCCTGGTTTGTGCCACTGAGGTTTTAAGAATGTTCACGGCTAGTGGGGGCTGAAGGACGGGCTCAGGCAGCAAAGCACGTGCCCTGTCGGCACAAGGTCTTCGGTTCGATCCCTAGAACCCACGTTAAAGACCCCAGGCTTGCCGGGCGGTAGTGGCGCACGCCTTTAATCCAGCACTCAGGAGGCAGAGCCAGGCGGATCTCTGTGAGTTTGAGGCCAGCCTGGTCTACAGAGCGAGATCCAGGAAAGGCACCAAAAGAAAAAACAACAACAACCCAGGCTTGGTAATGAAAGCTTGAAATCCCAGCACTGGGGAGGCAGAGCCAGGCCGAGCCCTGAGGCCTTCTGACCAGCTTATGAGGAGAGTTCCTAGCCAGCAAGAGACCATGTCTCAACAAAACAAAGTGGATAGAGCCAAGGAAAGGATACCTGATATTGCTCTCTCTCTCTGTCTCTCTCTCTCTCTCTGTCTCTCTCTCTCTGTCTCTCTCTCTCTGTCTGTCTCTCTCTCTCTGTCTCTGTCTCTCTCTCTCTCTCTCTCTCTCTCTCTCTCTCACACACACACACACACACACACACACACACACACACACACGCATGCATGTCTGAATGTCTGTGTTTGGCTGGAGAATACTGAGTGGTAGAGTCCATGCTTAGTCTGCATAGGCCCTGAGTGCGATCCCAACACTGTCTCAACCTTCCTGATGCTGCGACCCTTTAATACAGTTCTTCATGTCATGGTGACCCCCCAACTATACAATTATTTCATTGCTACTTCATAACTGTTATGTGTCATAAATATCTGTGTTTTCCGATGGTTTTAGGGGACCCTTGTGAAATGGTTGTTTGACCCCCAGAGGGGTCTCAACCCACAGGTTGAGAACAACTGCTGTGTAAAGTAGGAGTGGGATCCCGGTCCTCAGTGGTGAGCATCAATTCAATGTCATCCTCAGCTATGTGGACTACGTTAGCCCCGTCTCAGAGACAAATATACAAAAAAACCCTCCCACTGTCACAAATCAGCTGTTCTCCCACATTTCTTTTTAGACAGGGTTTCTCTGTAGCCTTGGCTGTCCTGGAACTCGCTCTGTAGACCAGGCTGGCCTTGAACTCACAGAGATCCACTGCCTCTGCTTTCAAGGCCTGGGGTTAAAGGCGTGCGCCGCCACAATTGTCCTACTTTTCTCACGCTTCATTTTTTCTGATTTTCCAGCTCAGGGTGGAATGGAACCCAGTCTTGCTTCATCCACTGTCTGCATCGTTCACTAACTGGAGCTCTGTGCCTCCCTCTCCTCATCTGCAGAAGGAGAATAATGAGAGCAGCCACCTCCTAAAGTTGCTAAAACCCTGTTAGGACTAACTGTGCAGCTTCGCGTCAGATACTTCCAATGGTGACAGACAGTTAAGAGATGCTTAACGAGCCCCAGCTGCCAAACTGGGCTGAGGGCACAGTAAAGGCTGTCATCATGCTAGAAACCCAGTAGACAGCATCCTGTATCGGGCCTCAGTGTGTGCCAGGCTCCATGCTGGCCGCTTTTCACGAATCTTCCCACAGAAGAATCCCAGATTCCTTAGGTTATGACCTGCCTCCCTTGAATTACAGAGGAGGTCTCAGGCTCAGAGTGAGTACAACACATGAGTGTGGCCTCACTTCAACCCCTGCACCAACAGGAATCTCTGAGGAGTGAGATGGACCCAAACGAAGACATGAGGACGGGTGGTCCAAGAAGGGACAATGCCGAGGCATGTTGCAGTGTGAGGGTGAGCCCACCCCCACCCAGTGCTGACAGTGCGACCCAGAACCTAAGGCCTGCTCAGTGTATTCTCTACCATTGAGCTCCACTCCCACCTAGCTACTGTTTCAGTGAGCATCACAGCTAGCTAGCGTTTGCTTGTGACTGCTGGTTTTAGGAAGCTCTGCAAAATCCGGCAACAGTGGGGCTCCACACTGTCTTCTGCAGAACCACGGGCAGTGCAGAGAAAAATGTTAGTCGAGTGGCAGGCGTGGCTTAGTGGTACAGCACTTGCCTAACATGTGTCAGTCACCTAGACTTGATCCCTGGTAACACACACACACACACACGTACGACAAACAAAAACACCCCACAAACAAAGAGAAGATACATTTCAGTGGTTAAAAACAAAACAAATCTCATCTACTTGGGAGATTGAGGCAGGAGGATAGTAAGTTAAAGGTCTCCTTGGACTACAGAGTGAGTTTAAAACCAGCTTGGGCAATTCAGTACGTTCCTGTCTCAAAGTAAAATGGAGAGATGATTCAGTGGTTTAGAGCACTTGCTGCAGGTGGGTGTGGTGTGCACACCTTTGATTCCAGCTCTTGGGAGGCAGAGGAAGGCAAATCTCTATGAGTTCAAGGCCAGCCTGGTCTACAGAGTTCCAGGACAACCAGGAGAGAAAGAGAGAGAGAGTGAGAGAGAGAGGGAGGGAGGGAGGGAGGGAGGGAGGGAGGAAGAATTTCCACCCCTCACACGCCCCCCAGCTCATCCCAAGACTCCCATACACACATCTTCATCTCAACTTCCTGTCTCTTCCTCTTCCTCCTCCTTCTTCTCAACCCACTGAGTACAGTTGCCGCTTTCAATATGTGCATGGATGTGGGGTCATCAGTATCCTACCATGGGCCACATCCCTGAAGAAAACTGACTCCAAACTGCCCTGCCAAGCTGAACGGTGCTGTCTTCTCCACAAAGTAAAGGTATGGCCAAACCCCGGGGCCTGTGGATAAGGGCTGCGGCTTATAACCCACCAAAACCTTTTCAGTAGGGTTGGGACCTCGGAAGCCCTCCTCTATTCACTCCCAACTATTGAACACGACTTCACATATCCTTTCTTAATCCTTGATTACCACCTGGTGCCCCTCTATCCCTGCTGCACCTGGGCCGTCACAACCTCAGTGTTTTCCCCGCGGCCACGAGAGGGCGCAAGGGAGCACCTGCTTCTCTCCTGTACTCCACCCAGGTCCTCCCAAGCTCACACCCGCCTAGAGCCGGTCTCTGCCCTCCACCCTTCCTTGGCCGTGTGTCCCCATGTGGTCGCGATCTTCCCCAAGTCAGAGCACCTAGTCCTACCGCTGCGCAGCGGCAGCCGCCAGCCCGGCGGATAGTTGTGAGTCCTGTCCTTTGTCCAGGCCTGGCCACCCACCCTCCTGTCATCGACGCGGGGCAGCGTGGGCCTTGCTGCCTCTGTGCCCTTTATGGCCAGAAGCCCAAGGCTTTGAACGTCAGGCGCCATTCTTGCACCCTGAGGACTCTGTCTCTCTGCCTGAATGCCTAGGCCTTTTCTCTCTAAGATCCCTCACCCCAGGGCCCGTGGATAAGGGCCCTTGTCAGACAAGTGCATCATTCATGCAGTCATTGAGTCGTGAATTGGATGTGTGTGCACATGTGCATGCAGGTCAGAGGACAACCTCCAATGTCAGTCCCTATGCACCATTTATGTTGCGTTTTGAGACAGGGTCTCTGGTGTGCTGAAACTTCCCAGGTGAGGGTGGCTGACTATGGAGCCCAGAAAGCCTCCTGTCTCCCAGAACACAAGTCAAGAAATTCAGTGGGTGCTGCACGTTTTTGTTTGATTCTGGGTTTTGTGTGTGTGTGTGTGTGTGTGTGTGTGTGTGTGTGTGTGTGTGTGTGTGTGTGTGTGTTCATGTGCGTGCATGTGAGTGTAGGCCAGAGGCTTTCTTGGCTCTGGGGATACAACTCAGCCCTTACTTTTATATTTTTGGAGATAGCGTCTCAACATTTATGCCGGTCTCACCTTAAACCCCCGACTCTTCTACCTCAGCCTTTGGAGTGCTGGGATCACATTTGTGCACTACTGAATCAGGTCCAAATTACTGCTTTAAAAAATGGTTCATTTTTATTGTTTTTTTTAAATCATGTGCATGTTTAATAAGTGTGTGTTTGCAGGTCTTCTTGGAGGCCAGAGGTGGTGGTTGTGAGCCACCTGATGTGGGTGCTGAAAGTTGAAATCAGGTCCTCTGCAAGAGCAGTACATGCTTTTAACCAAGCCACGTCTCCAGCCCCTGAACTTCTGCTTTTCATACCTATTTTGTGAGAATTTGTTGTAACTTTGGGAGACTGAAGCCTCGGGGCTGACAGGACAATTCAGCAGGCAGAGCACCTGTGACTCCACAAAAGTGGAAGGAGAAACTCCACTTCATAAAGTTGTCCTCTGACCTCCACACTGTGCCAAGAACTCCAGCACACATATCACACTAACAATAAGAAGCAACTAAACACTTTTTTAATCCCCCAAGTCTGCATTCATGAGACACCCCACAACCACCATGCCACTAGATGTGCCCCTCAGGACCTGTTCCCTGACTAAACTCACAAAGCCCCTAGGGTGAGAGGCTCTCCTGGGGCCGGAGCAATTGCCCACTTCACCCTGGGGACAGGGAGACAGGCCCTGGGCTGCTGTCCCTCTGCTGCACCCTCCATGACATGGGTGGCCGAGGGACAGATGCACATGCTCTGCTCTGAGTCATTAGGTTATTTGGTCACTCAACAAACACTCAGGAGGCAGTTCTAGGCCAAGCACCAGTGAGCCTGTAAATGCGTGGTTTATTAGATGGCACGGTTGGTGACATCATAGACGGCATGGTTGGTGACATCATAGACACACAGCTGATGACATCATAGACACACGGCTGGTGACATCATAGACACACGGCTGGTGACATCAAGGGAAACCCAGTTTGCTCCAGGATGGGGAGGGCTTTCTGGACTCCTCTCCTGAGCACCTCTCTCTGCCCCCCGGGTCAAAGAAGCAGGTGTTTGCCAGGGGATGGTGGGCACGCCTTTGGGAGGCAGAGGCAGGCGGATCTCTATGATTTTGAGGCCAGCCTGGTTTACAGAGTGAGTTCCAGGACAGCCAGAGCTGTTATACAGAGAAACCCTGTCTCGAAAACAAAACAAAACAAAAAACAAAAAACAAAAAAACAAAAAAACAAAAAAAACCCAAAACCAACCAACCAACCAAAAAAAAAAAAAGAAGAAGATGAAGAAGGAGAAGAGAAGAAAGAGAAGAAGGAAGAGAAGGAGGAGGAGGAGGAGGAGGAGGAGGAGGAGGAGGAGGAGGAGAAGAAGAAGAAGAAGAAGAAGAAGAAGAAGAAGAAGAAGAAGAAGAAGAAGAAGAAGAAGAAGAAGGTGTTTGGCTGAACAACAACAGAGTATGAGAACTCAGAGAAACTGGACTCCAGTCCCCTGGAGCAAGCATGAGCTTGGCAGGCAGTGAACCAGGTACGGGCCTGTTTGAGATGAGTGCATGAGCTTGAAAGCCTACATTTCCCCACTGGGTGTGTGTATGTGTATGTGTAAGTGTGTGCATGTGACTGCCAGAGGTCAACCTCAGGAGTCCTTCCTCAGCAACCGTTACCCTTAGTTCTCAAGTCAAGGTCTTTCAAGGACCAGCGGCTTGCTGATCTGGCTAACCTGGCTGGCCAGTCAGCTGTAGAGAGACTCTTGTCTCTGCCTTCCTGGTGCTGGGATTCCAAGTGTGTGCCACAATCCACAAAAGCCTACTACACTAAACATTTTTTACTTATAATTTACATATTCAAAAATAAATTTTAACTTATTCTGTATTTGTTTTGTTTTGTTTTGAAGACAGGGTCTCACTGTGTAGTACTGGCTGGCCAGCCAGGAACTCACTCTGTAGACCAGGCTGGCCTTGAACTCAGAGATCTGCCTGCTTCTGCCTCGAGAGCGCTGAGATTAAGGGTGTTCAACACCATGCCTGGCTTTTTTCCCCTTGCTTTCCTTTTTTATTTATTCTTTGTATCTTTCACATAATGCATCCCAATCCCATCCATCTCCTGTCCCCTCCCATCTGCCCCCTGCCCCTGAAACCTCCCCATGCTGAAATAAAATTTAAGATAAAAAAAGGGGAAAAAGGAAGACAGGGAAAATCTCATCAGGGAAGCTGCAGTGTGACACAGTGAGTCATGCATAAACCCCTTTATCCACACATCTTTACATGCAGGCATCTCCCGAGGCCCCTGCTCTCTGCTACAGGGTCGACACTGGACCCTCACTGGGACTCTTCCTGGACATCCCCTTGCTGCCTTGTGTTGTGGAGATCTTGTAGTCCTGGGTCCACAGGAACCCCCCTCCCGACACACACACACACACACACACACACACACACACACACACACACCGTGCTCCAGCAGATCACAGATGGGGTGGATGTTGGGGTGGACCAACACATAGCCCTGGCTCTGGGTCTGGGTAGTTACCTCAGGCATGCTTGCCACACCTGGAAGCCTGTATATTAAGAAAATATTCTGCACTCTGCTATCATGATTTCAAGGTTCTGATGACGTGTTTCAAGGACCTGAAGTTAATGCTGCAATAAAAAAAACGACACCAGGCAGGATGGCTCAGTGGGTAGAGGTACTTTGGACCAAGCCTGAAGACCTGAGACCTACATGGTGGGAAAGGGAGTACTGGCTCCCGGAAGTTGTCCTCCGACCTTCACGTGTGCATTGTGCCATGTGCCCCTGGAGCCCCTGCCACAAGCAAATGAAACCTGAAACAATTTCTAACCGTCAACCCCAGCAAGCTACCTCCTCACAGGAAGCACCCAGATTTGTCCTGCAGCCTACCAGGATTGCATCATTTGCCTGTACCCTGCAAGTCTCCCTCTGCTCTGCCCCACATCCTCCTGTCTCAGGGCCTTTGCACAGCTGCTCCTCTGCCTGGGTGCTCTTTTCTGTGTCCACACAGCTCCTCTGCACTCCCCTGGTCTTTGCTTAAATGCCACCTTCTTGGCAAGGGATATGCTGCTTTTTAAAAATGTACCCGACACCCTCCACCCACTGCTCCTCTAGCACCTCGGCGCTCGTTGATTTCTGGCATATTGGATGCTTTATTTATATGTTCTTGCTTTCATCTACTCCCACCTGACCATCAGCCCCACAAGGATAGGGATTATTAATTTGTTTATTGTAGTGCTGGGAGTGGAGCCCAGGGTCTCACGTGTGCTAGATGCAGTTTTTCTCTCCCTTCCTTTTCCCTTTTCTCTTCCTTCTTTTCCTTGATGGAGCTGGAGCCCAAAGCTTCCTAGGTGCTACACAGACGCTCTGCCACTGAGCCAGGGCCTAGCCCAAAGACAGAAACTTAAAATTTTTAAATATTTATTTTTTTATTTACTTATTATGCTTGTATGTGCATGCCATGGCACTCTAGTGGAGGCCAGTGGACAGCTTGAGGGTGTTGGTTCCCCTCTACCATGTGGGTTCTGGGTGTCAAACGTATGTTGACAGTCATGGTCACAGGCACTTCTACAAAGCTGAACCATCTCACCAGCTCAAAGACAGGCGTTCCTGACAGTTTTGTTCACTCCTGTTCCCAGCACCAAGTTCAGGATTGGAACACGGTGCGCTCAATAAACACTAAATGTATGAGTGCTCACCATATGACTGTCACACAGTGAGCGACAGTTAGAACAGAAAGCAGCCTTCTGTTCAACCTGAGGAACTGTCTCCTTTTCCTCTCGCTGCCACGCTGGGGATCACAGCCATGGCCTCTTGTGTGCTAAGCACATGGCTCTCATTGACCTTCAATGTGACCTAGGATCTGGGTTGTGTTTTTTGACAGAGTAACAGGCCCCCAGACCTTAGGACAACTAACTCGGTGATGGAAGTACCATTCAGGCCATGGAACCCAGCACGTAGATAGCACCACCTGCCAAAATTCGAAGAGACCTAATCCATCAAAGTCCATAATTCTGGGAAAGTTCCTAAATGGACTAACCTTGCTTTTTGGCTTCTGTAGTTCTGCTTCTGGCTAACTGTTCTTGTTAACTGAAGTGTGTCAACTTAGGGTGTGGTTTTTGTGCGCTCACCCTGAGAAAGGCTCAGGACTCCATCAGGGTCCCAAATACCCAGTGTGGTAGCCAGTCAGCCAATGAAGACTTCTGTTGCCTTGAACCTGTGTCTGAGCAGTCTTCCCTGGTGGATACCTCACAAGATGGCCTCATCATGTAGCTAAGGGTGTCCTTGAATTCATGTCCTTTGTGCCTCAGCCTCTGAACGATGGGGATTGTAATTCCGGGAGTTTTTTCTTTTGCATGTATGTGGTGTATTTGAATGTGTAGGTGTATGTATATGTGTGTGAGTGTAAAGGCCCCAAGTTGACATTGTTTTCTCCACCAGTCTCCACCAGAGTCTCTGGCTGAACCCACAGTTCCCAGTTTTAGCTAGTGTAGGCAGCCAGTTTATCCTAGGTGTCCACTAGGTTAGAGGCAGCCTGCCATTCCCTTAAACTTTTATGTGAGAGCTCGGAACCAGAACTCCAGTCCTCCTACTTGGGTGCCAAGCACTTTACTGACTGAGCTAACTACCCAGCCCCAGAGTTCAACTTATTATTTAAATTTTTTTATTATTTTAATTCATGTGTAAGGGTGTAAGAAATAATGGATGAATCTTCTCTATCAAAGGCTTAGAAATTAAAATCTTTATTTCTCCCACCTTGTAAACCTTTTGTGCAAATGTTTTAATCCCTCTCACCTGATAAAACCTTTGTTTATACAAAGGCCACCTGCTGCATCCCAGGAATTTGATGGCCTGAAGTGACTCCTGTGTCCCATTCCTCCTTCATTTCCAGTCAGCTAAGTCTTTTCAGACTAGCAAATAGGATAAGACAGTGAGGATGGGCCCCAACCAACCGGGAGAAGATGCAATCACAGAGTAAAATAAAACCAAGAGCATTGTCTCTTCTGAGCTGACCCTCTTGGTCAAGCATCGTCCTCTTGTCCAGTTGTAGGAGTGGTGGTTTCTTTCTTTGGGTCCCTGAACCTTCTTACATTGGCTGTTTTGCTTGCCTGTATGTCTGTGCACCAGGTGCTCGCCTGGTGCCCACGGAGGCCAGAAGAGGTCATCAGATCCACCAGACCTGTAACTAGTTACAGCTAGTTGGGAGTTACAAGAGTGCTGAAAATCAAACCCTAACCCTCCAGAAGAGCAGCCATGCTCTTAACCACTGAGCCGTCTTTCCAGTGTTTCCTCGACCTTTTGAGAGAGGGTCTCACTAGGTAGCCCAGGCTGGCCTCTGCCTCCAGAGTGCTGGGATCCAGCCATTTCTTCCATTTTCCAAAGATCACTGAGAGGAGCAGAGAGTGGAATCACTATGCAACAGCACACAGAAACAGAGTGTTGGAGCTAGGATTCAAACCCGGGGCTGCCCAGCCTTGGTACCTATTTTCTGCTTCTGTCCAGAGGTGGCAAGGGAGCAGGCCTACTTTAGCTGTGGCATCTGCTTCAGCAGACCTCTACTGAGGTCAGCAATACATCTGGGTTTGGTTCCTGGCACTTGGCAACAGCACTGATCCAGGAAGTCTGTCTTTGGGAAGGTGTATGGGTGGAGCTGATATACAATACCGTTCTGTCAGTACCTGCCTGCTGTGTGTGCCATTTACATATAGGGACATCCTTACACACCTACAAGAGAGGCAGTTACACGTTTTTATACTTTTGCAGTGCAGGGAATAGAATTCAGGTCCTTGTGCATGCTGGAAAAGCACCCTATTGCTAAGCTACCCACTTAACCTTAACCTTTTTTTTTTCCCCCATGGGGGCCGGGTGTCTCACTATGTAGCTCTGGCTGTCCTGGAACTCACTATGTAGGCTGCTGGCCTCAAACTCAAGAGATCCACCTGGCTCTGCTGAGTACTAGGATCAAAGGCATGTGACACTATGCCCGGTCCCTTTTTACTTTTTAAGGATTTTTTTTTTTGTTTTTTTTTTTTTTTTTTTTTTTTTTTTTTTTTTTTTTTGAGACAGGGTTTCTCTGTGTAGCTTTGAGCCTTTTCCTGGATCTCGCTCTGTAGACCAGGCTGGCCTCGAACTCACAAAGATCCGCCTGCCTCTGCCTCCCGAGTGCTGGGATTAAAGGCGTGCGCCACCACCGCCGCCCGGCCCTTTTTAAGGATTTTAAACGATGAGTATGTTGTGTGTGGGTCTCTGTGGGTATGCACATGTAAACACAGGTACCCTCAGAAGCCAGAGGGGGCTTTGGATCCCCTACAAGGGGCCTGACCTGGGTGCTGGAAACCAAACTTGGGCTTTCCACAAAATTTTTTTTTAATATATATTTTAAAGATTTATTTATTATGTATATAGTGTTCTACTTGCATGTATCCCTGCACACCAGAAGAGGGCACCAGATCTCATTACTGATGATTGTGAGCCACCATGTGGTTGCTGGGAATTGAACTCAGGACCTCTGGAAGAGCAGCCAATGCTCTTAACCTCTGAGCCATCTTGACCACTGAGACAACTTTCCAGCCTGACTTTTATTTTTTGTTGTTGTTGTTTGAGAAAGGGTCTTAATATGTAGCCTTGTCTGTCTTGGAGCTCACTATGTAGACCAGGCTGGCTTCAAACTCAAGAGATCTGCCTCTGCCTTCTGAGTGCCAGGATTAAAGGTGTGTGCCACACCCAGTTCTTTTTACTTTTTTGAGACAGGGCCTAAGTTTCCCAGGCTGGTTTTGACCTTGCAAGTAGCTCAATGTAAGACACCATGCTCAGAAAAAGGTCCTATTATTATACCCATTTCACAGCTGAAACATTGGCATAATGAGGTTAGTTTCCTTGTCCAACATCATACAGCTTGAAAAAGGTCAAGCTGGAATTCAGACCTGGAAGCAAAACTTCGAGCTGGAGGTAAAAGCCATCCAGTAACTGGAGCTAATGAGATAGAGTTTTTAGAATGAAGCAGCTCTACTGCTGTGCTATCCCTAGGAAGGGGGAAAGCCTTAAAGAGATAGCAGCATTCTGTGCAGCATCTCAGAAACCCCGGGAAAACAGAGCATTTGGTGGTGGTGGGTAAAGTTCTCTGTGAGCCCTTTCCAGTTTCCTAGTGTGCTAATGGCAGCCAAGAAATGAAACTGAAAACTCAGAAACTGCACTTACATAAGCACAGGCACCATCTTATGAGTTGTGCATGTTTGATGCCTGAAGCCAGAAGAGGGTGTCAGATCCCCTGGAACTGGCGTTATAGGTGGATACAAACTACCACGTGGTGCTGGAACTGAACCAGGGCCCTACACAAGAGCAAGTGCTGTTAACTACTGAGCCTTCACAGGAACTCTATTGAATGCACAAAAAAATGTTTCTATGTCTTTGGTGCCCTAGCGTAATAGGAAGGGAACCCCAGGCTCAGGGTAGGCCCTGCTCCCCTCTCAGACCATGTCAAGGGCTCTGAGGTACGGGGCTATATAACCCAGGGCCTTACTCACACATACCAGTGCTTTGTACTGCTGATCCATGTGCCCTGTCCCTTAATAACAATATGCTCCCCAGAGAATCTCCCTCTCCCTAGGTTGCTGGCCAGTCTATTTGTGGGTTTCTAAAACGGTATGTCTGTGGACATTGTTTTGTGGGTATAACAACACTTCCCTACCAAGTTCCCAAGGACATGTGCAGAAGTTGATCACATGACAGGTCATCTCTTTAGGTATCATTCTTGGTGGACAGTTTGCAGCCACAAGCATGTGTGGTAATTGAGCACCTGGTATGTGCTAGGGCAACTAGAGGAGCTATTTTAACTTTATTAAATAAAAAAAACATTCTGGAATTCTCTTTGGTTGTTCTTACTGGGACTAACTTGTCTTGGTGGTGAGAGAAAAGCCGCTTTTAGGTAGATTTGCATAGGCTGGACCAATATTCTTATTATAGCTTAGCCATATTCCTAGCTCTTTGTAACCCATCTGGCCTTGAACTCTCTATTTACTGGCTCAGTCCTCTCAGAGCTGACTTTACATCTGGCTCTTGGATGGACTATGCAATGTTATTATTTTTTTCCCCGAGACAGGATTTTACTGTGTAGCCCTGGCTGTCCTGGAACTCGCTCTGTAGACCAGGCTGGTCTCAAACTCACAGAGATCCGCCTGCCTCTGCCTCTCTGAGCACTGAGATTTAAAGGTGTGTGCCACCACTGCCAGGCAGTTTTTTTAAAAACAAGTTTTACCTTTGAGCAGTCTGCAGCATGCAGTAGCTGTAGTTAGCTTAGAGGACAAAACCCTGGGTTCCATTACCAGCACCACAGCACAGAAACAAAACCAACACACTCCTGTAAGTCTATGTCCCATCTGCTTTATAATTTATGCAGCTCTTTAAGGAGATTGAAGTTCCTAGGATACTCACATTAAGTTGGGACAGGAAGTGGGTCCCCCCCCCCCGCCCCCCACTTCCCACATGACAGACCCTGGGTTACCTCCAAGCAGCTAGCCTAACTAACATCTTAGGTCTGGTCTAGCCAGGCCTACCTAGTTGCCAGGGGGATTCGGGCAGATAGTATTTTAATCTTTAGCCCTGGTGGTTACTAGCTCTGGTGGTCCCCAGATGTGGCCAAGAGTCTTGCAAGGCAGAAAAGGCGCTCAGGGCAGGCCCTCACCCCAACCTTTACCAGTGATGCTGGGGTTCAGAACGGGGAAACCTACATGTTCCAGGAAGGGAAACAGTTTTCTTTAGATGAGGACTCTCACCATGCCTCCCCCGCCCCCAGCAAAGCCCTCAAACA
This sequence comes from Peromyscus californicus insignis, assembly GCF_007827085.1. Taxonomy (NCBI): domain Eukaryota; kingdom Metazoa; phylum Chordata; class Mammalia; order Rodentia; family Cricetidae; genus Peromyscus; species Peromyscus californicus. The sequence goes on from NW_026294606.1 coordinate 128,678,886, forward strand.
GAGTCCAAGGACTGCTCCCCTGAGGTTTACCATCAGTCTTTAATGCTGTCACACTGCATAATGACAAGTCACACACTTTGGTCTCGTGTTGGTAGTGGCAACTTACAATGAATCGAATGTCAGAGCACCGGGCTAGCTTCAAAGAACAGACACCTTCACTCCCAAGGTCTGACTCCATCGCAGCCCTGGACAGACAGCAGCAGTTGGCAGGGACTGCTTTCATCTGAGTGCACACCATCTTTGAATGGAATTATAAAAACATAATACAGACGTTCCACAGTGCTCCTTTCATCAGAAGCAAAGACCCTTTCATATAAAGGGATTATATCTAGGGCTGTGCAAAATTCAAAAGGATTAGATCCTTATGAGAGTTCAGAGTCCATTACACACACACACACACAAAATCACCTGGGCCTGAGAAGTCCCAGGTACGGCCAAGGACTACCTTTGGACCAACTAACAAATACTGTGGCCATAAGCCAGCCATCTGACTTCAACAGAGCCAGAGGTCCAGGGGATCTCCTGGCTGTCCAGGTCCCAAACCTAGAGGAGGTGGCAGTGAGATTTGCTCACCTGAGGCTGGCCCTGTGGTCCTGCAACCAGGTATTGCTTGTGCTGCTGGTCTGGCAGTCCTACTGAACTGGTCTCAATTTGAGATAGCCAAGACAAGACAAGGTTCTTCTGGGGAGGAGGAACAAGGCGTGGGACAAATACATAATAAAACAAGAACCTCTCACACAGTGGAGACTGACTAGTGCACAGGTCTGCCAACAGAGATGCTGGGCCACTGTCACATGACAGCCAGAAACTAAGGACAGCACAGGGGGCGAGTCCAGTTGCAGGCCTGCCTCACACCCTTGGTCAGGAGCTAGGGTGCAGAGGGTGGGTCCATTCCAGAAGGGCTGTTCTTCCCACCACCTGCCTAGCGCTCGAAAAATCACTGTAGTCTAGTGCGCGACTTTGAAAGATTGTAATATATTCTGTGGAAAACATTCGGCAGAGCAAAAGCCCTCCCTGGGCCCTCCCGCTGTATGCAACCAGTGAACGGTCCGGAAATTTGCAGCTCTGGAGAAGTCCCTGGCTCAGTCCTTGGGGAATGCAGGCGGCTATATGGGAAGAACCTGCTCCAGGACGGTTCTGGAGGTCAGGGGAATCCTTTCGGGGAAGATGACTTCAAATTCGATAACAAGATCCCCACGTTTCTCGGGTGTTTTGGGGAGAGGGAGGCCTTCTCCAGGAACTTTCCGCCGCATGCCAGGCCTGATGACATCTTTGAATACAACAGGGATGGTCCTGCCGTCCAGAGTGGGGACATTTACAGTGCAACCACAGAGAGCCTAGGAAGGAAAAGGACCATGAGACGGAAGCTGGCTTAGGAAGCAGGACTCCTCCAGGCCATCCAGACCTGTGCAGCCGAGACCCCACCCTACATCTACCCTCGCTGCTAGCACAGCAGAGCCCCAGCCAGTCTCCCCGACTGCTCCTCACAGCAGTCATCTCCTCTCATGATTCCCCCCACCTAGTGCCTTACCTCCCGAAGGCTAATCCTGGCTGGATAAATGACATCGGAACCATCTCTCTTGAAGATGTTGTGTGGCTTGTCCTTTAAAACAAAGACGATGTCAGCTGGAATGTTGTTGGAGGTCTGGTCCCCTTCCTTGGGAAAGGTGATTTTGGTCCCTTCTTTCCAGCCCCTCTTCACTTCGATGGTCAGGATCTTATCTTCATTTCGAATGCTTTTTCCATCAGGGTTCAGCCGCTTGTGGGAGATTTTCATCTTCTTGGTACAGCCGCTGTAGATCTCTTCAAGGGAGACCCGGAGGTCATGGGTGACTGGGGGATCTTGCTTCTTTCGGGTGGGCTCTTGGGCAGGGCGGGCACGTCCAAAGTTCACATTGGGGAAGCCACCCATACCCATGGGGAAGGCAGAGAATGGGTCATCGATGTCCATGCCTTCCTCCCCGTTGCGCTGCCCAAAAAAGGTATCAAAGGGGTTTCTGCCACCAAAGAACTCAGCAAACATAGCATGAGGGTCTCCATGGAATGTGTAGCTGAAAGAGGTACCATTAGCACCACCACTGCTACCACCACTGGGGCCACCACCCTTTAGGCCTGGAAAACAAAATCAGAAGTCAGGGTCACTGGAGGAGAGTCAAGGCCCCTGGTTTCCATTTCCAGCACTGCAATAAATTAACATTTATAAAACATAAAACCCTTAAAATAAAGAGGCCGGCATGGTGCCGAATGCCTGGAATCTCAGCACTGCTGAGGACAGGAGCAGGTTGACCTCTGCAAGTTCCAGACCTGCCAAGGCTCCAGCACAAGGTGCTGGAAGTGGCTCAGAAGTTAAAAACACTTGCTCCTCTGGCAGAGGAACCATGTTCGATTACCAACTCCCACATGGCAGCAGACAACTGTCTAACTCCAGTTCCAGGGGATTCGACACCCTCTTCTCTCAAAGCTTGTGCATGGTGCACATACATACACGCAAACATATTCTCATATACATAGAAATAAAAATAAATTTAAAAACTAAAAACCTGAACTACACAGTGAGAGAGAGAGATCCTGTCTCAAAAGAGTAAGATTCTGCACGTGTCACTGTGGTGCTACATAGCACCTGAGCTTGCTCAGTAGTCCAACGTTAGCCTCGAGGCAATCCTCCCGACTCAGACATCCCAGAGCTGGACTTGTCACTACGTCCTGTTCTTTCGGTAGCTCAGATCTGCAGCAAATTCACAACAATGCTTCCGCCTCTCAAGTGAGGGTGTGAGCTCCCGCACCCGGCTCAACAAGTCTTGCTTTTAGTAAAAAAGCCCCGGGAACCGCAGTGGGAGGGGTTATATCTACATTTTTAAAGCTTGTTTCCAGTAGGTGAGAACTAACCCCAAGTCTGTAACTGCCAATGGCAGCAGGAGCAGGAAACACATCCCTCCCCTTTACTTCGTGACACCAGTAGTAAGGCCTCCAGCGGTGGGTGCCGCCAGGTCTACCTGACTGCCCCGTCCTCCCAGCCATGCACAACACCTTACAAATAAGTTCCTCCGCGCTGCAACCAGAAAGGCTCAACTCCGGGTTAAGCACTGAGCTTGCGGGCTAGCGGGGCAAGAGAAACAAAACACTAGGGCAATTTTCAAATTCTCACACCCTTGGCGATCGCGACCGCCGCCCTCCGTCTGCAGCGTTCCGGCGCTGTGCAGGCGGCCGGCCGGGAGGGGCTGCGACAGACCTGCTAGAAGCTTCTGTGCGAGAGGCGCGCCCAAAGCTCCTCCTCCCGTCGGAGGCCGCCGATCAGAGGGCAGAGGCGGCAAGGCCGCCGGGTCGTCTACACCCGGCCGAGGCCTCGAGTGCCTCGGTTTCCCCGCCTGTCAAACGGCGGGTCACCCCCGGCCGCGCGCACGCGTACCTTCCTCTCCGTAGCGGTCGAAAATCTCGCGCTTGCGCGGGTCGCTGAGCACGTCGTAGGCCTCGGCGATCTCCTTGAACTTCTCCTCGGCGCCGGGCTCCTTGTTCTTGTCGGGGTGGTAGCGCAGCGCCTGGCGGCGGTAGGCTCGCTTGATCTCGTCGTCGGACGCGCCGCGGGCCAAGCCCAGCGTCTGGTAATAGTCCTTGCCCATGGCCACCGCCGCCCAGCTGTCGCCGCCTCCGGCTCCGCAGCTGCCCTGTCCCGGACTCTATATACCCGTCCGGCGGAAGCTTCCAGATCCCGCCAGCCCTCCAGAACCTTCCGCCCCTCCCGCCGCGCCGCGCCACTCCGGCCAATCGCTGCTGCCGGCTCCGTGACGCAGCACATCCGGGGTGGGACCAGGCTGCCAACCGCCTTCCGCGCGGGGCCACGCCTCTTCCCGCTCTACCCTGGTCAACGCCTACCTGGGGCGCGCACGCCCCGCGGCTGAGGTCCCGCCTCCGCGGTGGAGACAGCCAATCGCGGCCCGCTTTCACTGCCGGCCGGTGACATCACGAGGAAGGGGCGGGGCTATAGGGGCCGGTCTCTCCCGACCGCCGCACCCAGTCCCTGGGTGCTGAACCGGCTGGACGGTCCTGCCGGGTGACTTGTAGCTGCCTGACTCGTACGTCCAAGTTCCCCTGCTGTAACCTCGGGATAAATGCACGCACCCCGCCCTCTTCTGCCAGTGGTCCCCGTTCGGGCCGTTACTGTAAAGCGAGGTGAGGCTGGTCTGGCAAGGGATCGCCCCAGTCCGGCTACTCAGGCTTTTCTTACTTCCTACTAATTCCTACTGGAATTAGCTGGGTTCTTGGCGTTCGTGGTAAATGTCACCTCCTTTGCTGTCTGAGTTTACCACCAGAGCAGAGATCAGATTTTGCTGCGTGGGTTTGCATCGCTTTCAAGACCCACTAGGTGCTCTTAAATATTTCCACATGCTTTGACGTGGGTGTTTTTTGCTGTGGGGGCACGGAGGACCTCTGTTACTTGAATCTTTGGGTTTTCTAAGTCTGGGATGATAGCGGTCAAGGACACAGCTGAGTGCGGAAGGCGAAAGTGCTTCTGGAACGCCAAAGCTTAGAAAGGCTGGGGTAGTCGGTGGTGGTTCCTGCAGGGAGAGGAACTGCCTGGAAGTCAGAGCATGAAAGCCTGACTCTGTAGCTAGAGAATAGGCTTCGTTCCAGAACCCAGCACTTCCTGGCTTTGTGACCTTGGGCTGGTAAAGTAGCCATTCTGGCCTCATTTGTGCTCATCTGTAAAATGGGAATGGCTGCTGTATATGGGAAGTTGACATTATTCGACGTCTGTGAAAGTGCTCAAGACAGACCAGGAACAAAGGGATGACTATTCATCTTGTTTAGTGGACAACGCTGATGCCCCCTCTCTGGCAGACCTGATGCACAAGAGCCCTGATGATCCTTGCCTTCCTTGGGTAGCCTGAGACCCCTGAGAAAGATGACCTTAGCCTTCTGTTGATGGTTGATCAAGAGTGGTTGGGGTGGGTGAGTGGGTGGGTGTTCTGGTTTTCCTGACCACACTGACCCCAAGATAACTGAAAAGGACTCTATCTAAACACAGTTGAGCCCCCCACCCTCAAGATGGATTCGGGACTAGGGAACCCAGTAGCTTAACAGAGGGTGTCCTGAACCAGTCACTTGGAAGTAGTTAATGGTACTTAGAGAACAAGAGACCCTGGCACAGTGGCACATTCCTGTAATCCCAGCAGGAAGCTGAGACGGGAGGAGTCTTGTGTGAAGCCTGCCTGGTTAACAGAGTAAGACCTTGCCTCAAAATAGGTGAATAGAAATAAAAAGTGCATAAAGAACAGAAGAGCTGTCCTAGAGGGAAAGCCCAGAGCATGAGGACTTCTTCACATTTCGAGTATGGCTTTAATAGAGACGTGCAGATGTGCCTCTGGATGGGCTTGTCTGGGTTTTACTAAGATCTCTTGTGCATAGGAAATGTTTGTGTTTGGGGACAACCTCAAGGCTGGAAACATCCCGTGCTTTAAATGATGAGACATAGTCAAGAAGGTGTATTTTAGTTACTACTGTGAACTATTTTTTTTTTTTTTAGGCAAGGTCTTACCCTCTAGCCCAGACTTGTCTTGGACTTAGGTAGCCCAGGCTGGCCTTGAACTTCTGATTCTCCTGTCTCAATCTCCTTAAGTGTTGAGCTGACAAGCACCAGCCACCATTTTATTAGGAAGTTTCAGTTGTTTAAAAACAGGCATGGAAGCCAGGCGGTGGTGGCCCACGCCTTTAATCCCAGCACTCGGGAGGCAGAGCCAGGCGGATCTCTGTGAGTTCGAGGCCAGCCTGGGCTACCAAGTGAGTTCCAGTAAAGGCGCAAAGCTACACAGAGAAACCCTGTCTCGAAAAAACAAAAAACAAAAAGAAACAGGCATGGAAAACAAACAAACACAGCCTGGTGGTGGTGGTGGTACACGCCTGTAATCCTGGCACTAGGAGGCAGAGGCAGTAGGATCTCTGAGTACCAGCCCAGCCTGTTCTACTGAGTGAATTCCAGGACAATCAGAGCTACATAGTGAGACCCTGTCTCAAAACACAAACAAACAAAAAAGACACAGGGCTAAATAATGGATTTTAAGCTGGGAGGTGAGGTGGTAGCGCACGCTTTTAATCCTTGGAAGGCAGGGGCAGGAGAATCTAAGTTCAAGGCCTGCCTGTTCTACAGAGCAAGTTCTAGGACAGCCAGGGCTACACAGAGAAACCCTGTCAAACAAACAAACAAAACCCGGGAGGACTGCTCCTAAGGAATGACACCATAAGTCCTCTGGCCTTCATATACATGTTCACGTAAATGTGTGCACCGCCGCCCTCCCCAGAGAACAGTGAATATGCACACACAAACACAAAATTGTTTTACATTCATGGGGTGTGAACTTGGTATGGTGCCCACATGGAGGTCGGAGCCGAACTTCCGGGAGTCAGTTCTTTCCATCATGTATGTCCCAGAGATTGAATTTAGACTTTAAGGCTTGGCAGCATGTACCTTTACCTGCTGAGCCATTTTGCTGATCCCTACACACAAGATTTTTTTTAAATTTATTTTTGGTTTTTAACACTTCTTGCTATATAGTCTTAGCTGGCCTGGAACTCATAAGATCTGCCTGCCTCTGTCTCCTGAATACTGGGATTGAAGGTGTGCACAACCTCACTAGCCTTATACCCTACAGTTTCTTCCTCAGCCAGGAACTAATCAGGTACATTTGGACCCAGCTGTCTATAAAGTCAAGACCTGCATCCTATACTGTATAAAATGGAGATAATAGATTTTACCTCCTAGTGGTGCTCAGGGGGCTGGAGATGAATGTGTCGGAGGACTAGCTCAGCTGCCTCTCGCAAGGCAGAGTCAGATGTGCTGTGGAATAATCCTTCTGTACACTGTGAAGATGTGTTGCTCTCATTGTTAATAAAAAGCTGATTAGCCGGTGGCTAGGTGGGATTTTTGGGGAAGAAGAGGGGTGGAGTCTCAGGAGTCAGGAGGAGACACCATGAGAGGCAGAGTGAGCAGGATGGGAAGTATGTAGATAGGTAACCGAGCTTCAGGGCAGCACGCAGATTAATAGAAATGGGTTCATTTGAGTTAGAAGAGCTAGCCTAGGCCACACAGAGAGTAAAGCATTCAAGAGCTGCTGTACTGGTGTGTGACTGGTGTGGCTCAAATGTTGGTAAAGCCTTAAAGAATGTTACTATTGCCAGGTGGTGGCAATGATCCCAGCACTTTAATACCTTTAATCCAGCACTCAGGAGGCAGAGGCAGGAGGATCTCTGTCATTTTTGATACTAGCCTGGTCTACACAGTGAGTTCTAGGACAGCCAGAGCTACACAGAGAAACCCTGTCTCAAAAAACAAAACAAAGCAAAAAACCAAATTACAAAAGAAAAAATAAAAGAATTTTACTGTTGCTGTCTTCAACGTCTTACCTGTCCATCAAAGATGTTCAAAAGCATGGCAGCTCTATTAGGCACCACTGCATTCCTAGGGGGAAGTCTATGTTATATTCAATTTGGGCATGGTGGCACATAGCTTTGATTTTAGCACTAAAGAGGCTGAAGTAGGAGGATCTCTAATTCTAGGGTAACCTGGGATGCATAACAAGATACTGTGTCAAAAAAAAAAAAAAAAAAGCCAAGCAAGAAACAAAACAGATACCCTATGTTCAAAGATAAAAAAAACAAAGCCGAGGAAGAAACAAAGCGGATACCCTATGTTCAAAGATTAAAAAAAAAAGCCGAGGAAGAAACAAAGCGGATACCCTATGTTCAAAGATAAAAAAAAAAAGCCGAGGAAGAAACAAAGCAGATACCCTATGTTCAAAGGCTGGTAAGACAGCTCATCGAGTGAGGATTCTTGCCTGAGGATCTGAGTTTGGTCCTCGGGACATACATGGCAAAGGAGAGAACTGGCTCCCTGAAGTTGTTCTCTTACCCACGTGCAAACTGTGACGTGTGTGTGCACCCCTCCCACATGCACACAAAGCAAGTATAACTTTGTATTTTTGGTTGTGAGCCTAGCCTTTAATGGCTGAGCCATCTTTCCAGTCCAAGTAAGTATAATTTTTAAAAAGTTAAATAAACTTAAGTTTATGTAACAAACGGTATTTTATTTTTACTGAGGCTTTATGAATAATTACCAACACTACTAGAAGTTGAATGTCTTTCAGTGGCTGAGTGGCTATACAAGTTGTGATCCATCCACACAATGGAATATTATTCACCATAAAAAGAAAAGGACCATGAATACAGGAAGCAATGCCAGTGTACTTCACATGCATTATGTCAGCGAAAGAAGCCAGGCTCAAAGGCTCTGTGCTTCTCTTTTCTGTGACCTTCTAGAAAAGACAGAAGTATGTGAGTAGATCAGCAGTTCCTAGGGAACTAGCTGCAAATGGGGTGCACGCGAGTTCTTTGAGGATGAAAGAAATGTTCCCATTATTTTTAAATTTTTTAAAAAATTTTTCCTGTTTTGTTTTGTTTCCAGACAGGGTTTCTCTGTGTAGCCATAACTGTCCTGGAACTCACTCTATAGACTGGGCTGGCTTCGAACCCAGAGATCTCTCTGCCTGCCTTTGCCTCCCAGTGCTGGGATTGAAGGCGTGCGCTGCCTCCGCTGCCGCCAACACCACCACCACCTGGCTTGTGGTTTTCTTTTCTCTTTTCTTCCTTTCTTTTTTTTTTTTTTGGCTAAGGTATCACTACAAAGTCTAGGCTGGCTTTGAACTTATGTTCTTACTGTTTTAGTCTCATGATTACTTGGAATTACAGGTGGGTGGGATGGGTGGGGCTAGGGAATCTATCAGAGCTCTTGACACAGCAGAAAGTGACTAACCAGCTCTAGCATGTCTAAGCCTGGCTTCACTGCTTCCTTCAGACAGCTCTGTGCCAGGATCACACACTCTGAAACAATGCGGAGCGGTCCCGGGGAGATCACCACCTCCTTACCCAGAGTGGGGAATCCCACGGCACTGTGAGAGCTGTCCTGTTGAAGTCAGATTCTTGCCATCCAAGTGACCTTGAGTTGTCCAAAACTCAGGTCAGCTCCTGCTGCTCGGCTGCTTGGAGTTAGTCAGCAAGTGACAATGGATGTACCCACCATCATTAGGAATGAGTCAGCCCTGCTAGGTGTGCGAGGGCACAGTGGGAAGAAGCTCTGTCTTCAGACAGGCCCCGACAAAGCTGCTGCACAGCCAGAGACTTGAACAAAGTGACCATTCTCCCCTCAGGGCTGGACCTGTTGTCTGCTGATGGCCTGGTTACTGGAAGCCAGGTGAGGCAGACAAGGGATTCCCAGCACCAGCAACCCTCATCCAAAACAGGAAGCTAGGCCCGGGACTTCAGCCCTGCCAGTCTAGCTGCTTAGGAGACTGAGGCTGGAGGATCATAAGACCTTGCTGAGAGTCTCCCTCAAAGAGCCCAAGCTAGGAACTGGAGAGATGGCTCAGTGGTTAAAAGCACATACTGTTCTCAGAGAGGACTCAGTTCAATTCTCAGTACTCCTATTGGACGGGTCACAAGCACTGACACACCTTGGTCCCGCCTTGCTCCCTGTCCTCAGGGACTAGCTACCTTTAAGGACTCGTCACCTACATCTGTGAACTGAAACGGGAAGAAGATGAGATAAAGGTCTAGTTTCTGTTTGCTCCCTTCCTCTACTGAGCTAGCTAGTCCCCTCCTGCCTCAAGCTTGTGCCAGAAATCAAACTCAAATTTGATTTTCACTGGAATGATTCTGCCACTGATTTTCTTTGTGGTTTTTCTTTTTTGTGGGGGAGGAGTTATGATCTGGCTACCTAGCCCAGGTTGGCCTTGAACTTATGACCTTCCTGTTTCAGCTTTGTAACTACTTGGAATTACAGGCTGGTGATGTGTTTGTGTGTGTGTGTGTGTCGTGAATAGAAGTCAGAGGTCAGCCTCAGATATTCTGGAGCTGTCCACCTTCCTCCCCACCCCCCCAAATTAAAGTACAGGGTCCTGGAAAAAGTGGTTCAACTGCTAAGAGCACTTGCTGGTCTTAACAGGACCCAGATTCGGTTCCCAGCACCCACACTGTGGCTCGCACTTATCGGTAACCCCAGTTGCACGGAATCCAGCAGGCATGTATGGGGTGCACCTACATGCATACAGCCCAAACACTCACACACATAAAGTAAAAAAGTATCAATACATCATTTCCCTCCTTCCTCTCCCGCTTCCAGTACATTGCATATCCTTCTTCTCAAATTCATGGTCTCTTCCTTTAATTATTATTGTTACAACCCACTGAGTCCATTTTTTCCTTTTTGTTTTTTTTTGAGACAGGGTTTCTCTGTGTAGCCTCAGCTTTCCTAGAACTAGCTCTGTAGACCAGGCTGTCCTTGAACTCACAGAGATCTGCCTGCCTCTGCCTCCCCAAGTGTTTGGATTCAGGGTATGTGCCACCACCACCTGGTCATTTTTTTTTTTTAATAGACTTAATTCACTTTATTTTTATTGTATAAAAACCTTTGGTGGTGGCCACAGCTGGAGCCTGGGTCCTCTGAACAGAGACTCTGGTGTGGGTTTTTACAAGATGGTCAGTTTATTCCTGGTTAGGAGACATGGTGAACACTGTCTCTTTCCAGAGGTCAGAGGTCAGAGGTCAAGTAGCTGTAGACTTGGAGATGGTATCAAAGTTGGCCCTGGCAAAGTTGCCCAGGTTGCAGCTGCTGGATGATGTGCAGCAGTCATCAATATCAGCCATCATTAGAAGCTTCTTCCAGGTGGTGGGGGAACACTCCTTTAATCCCCCAGCACTCGGGAGGCAGAGGCAGGCGGATCTCTGTGAGTTCGAGGCCAGCCTGGTCTACAGAACAAGTTCCAGAACAGACTCCAAACTCCAAAGCTACACAGAGAAACCCTGTCTCAAAAAAACCACAAACAAACAAACAAACAAAAAACAAAAAAGGAAACTTCTTGGGCACACAAGCAGAGACGATGCCAGTGCCTCTGGGGACAAGGGGGTGAGATGCATCAACACAGAGCCACAGCAGCCTGTCACTTTGTGGGGCTGGCCAGTCTAGTTCCCCCAAGTACCTCTCCACATAGGGACAATGGACAGCTTGGCCAAGATGATGGCCCCTCGGATGGTCCAGGAAAAAGTCAGTAATCTTGGGTTCCTGAATGGGCAGGGAGAACAGGCAGATCTCCAAGGACTTGATCTTCATGTCCTTAACCAGGTGGCCCAACTTGGTGACAGGGATCCACTCCTTGTCTTCGGCTTTACCTCCATGAGCCCAATGGTCTTGACCACAAGATTGCTACTAAATCCTCTGAGGAAGCAACTGCGGCCTTCTAATCCTGGGCCCTCTAGGTCCTCCTGCTGTGCCAGTGTCCCATTTGGTGATTTCACAAAGAAGAAACCACTGAGTCTGTTTACTCTTGCTTATATGTACATGATTTCAGGGTTGATCACTTAGTAGTGGGTAATCAATGAGGGAGCTCATCCCTGAGGAAGACTAATTTTCTCAGAATCTTAAGTTGTCTGTAATTCTTTGTCTAAAGGTGTGTGTTGGGGGGACCCTATGAAAGTTTCCTCTTCCACATTAGCATGTGGTGATGGAGTCTTGGTGATGCCATTATTCAAGTCTTATTTAGGCAGCCATATTATTGAGGTACCCATCGTGGGTCCCTGTCATTTCCCAGGATACACAATCACACAACAGACTTCCTGGTCCTCCGACTCATCTTTTCATTCTCTCTTCCTCGATGTGGGGGTTGTATTTTAGATCTCTCCACTGGGTCTAGGCACCCCAGGATCAGTTGCTCTCTGCATTTGGACCAGCTGTGGCTTTCTATAATGACCTCTGTTTACCACCCAGAGAATCTGCTTCTTTGATGAGTGAGAGCCACACTTGTCTGTGGGCATAAAGATAAGTATCTATGATGCAGCTGGGAATTATGCAGGTTTAGGTAAAGAGACAATAGCAGGTTCTCTAAGATCTATGACCTCATTAGCTACCTGGAGTCGGTTAGGTTTATAGTACTAGACGTGATTTCCTTCTTGCTGAGCAGGCTTTAAACCCAATTAGACAGCTGCTTTTACTGCTATGGTATAAGTGCACCTTTAGGGATCTGCTGGTCACTGCTGCATAGCTTCACACACCAGCTGGGTAGTGTTAAGTTTCAAACCTGTACAAATGGCTGAGGTGCCTGTTTAACATATGGAAGCAGACCTGGCCTCTAGGTTCTCCCAGCGTTTCCTCAGTCCCTATCTGTTACAGGGTGTGGCTGGCATACCCTGCCCTCTGCTCTGGACTCTCCAGCCCAGAGACAAGCACTCTTCTCCCACAGGGCTCTTTCCTATATAATCCAGACATTTCGGTTACCCATGCCTTTTTGTACCTTTGGCCTGGCTGCTGCACTTGGGTCCCTCTCCCCACGTTTGGTCATGTCCACTCTGGACTCTCCCAGATGTCCCAGGCTCTGCCCACACTCCCCTCTTATCTACAATGAACTTACTCCTCCACCGCACCTAGGGCAGTCATGTCCTTCCTTTTTACTTCCTTTTTTCATTCAGGTAGGACTATTGGTTTCTTCCCTCGGTTGGCAGCTTGCACAGCACCTTCTGTTACTATAAAAGCTGGTCCTCAGGAAGGAGGTTCTCGGCTCAATCCAGCTCAAACCCTCTTAAGTCCTGTGTCTGAACTGCATGGTGTCTTCAGCATCTCTAGCTGGGAAGTAACCAAGGGCAACAGCAATAGTCTGTATTTTGTTTTTGGGAGTCTTGAAAAAGGGTTTCTTGGGCTGGAGAGATGGCTCAGCGGTTAAGAGCACTGGCTGTTCTTCCAGAGGTCCTGAGTTCAATTCCCAGCAACCACATGGTGGCCTCACAACCATCTACAATGAGATCTGGTGCCCTCTCCTGGCCTGCAGACAGAACACTTCACTGTATACATAATAAATAAATAAATCTTTTAAAAAAAAAGAAAAGAAAAGAAAAGAAAAAGGGTTTCTCATGCCTGGCACTGAGGTTTCTGTCAGCTAGTGTATCTGTTGCAATCTTGGAGGGTGCATTAGTTTCCCAACTGGCACAACTTCACTGAGACTATATGTACACTCATTGTATTATATATAATTTTAAGTAAGCATAATATGATCCACTATGGCTTTTTCAAACATCCTTAGAGTTATTCATTTCTCTTCCCTCTCTCTCATTCTGTACTGACATTCCTTCCATCCTGAAATTAAAGCCACCCCTATTTCCCCCATTTTGTCCTTCATATCCCTTGGACCCTGTTATTCCTCTCTAGCCCCCCCCCCCCCCCCCCCCCCCCCCCCCCCCCCCGCCTCCCGCCATGGTTCTTTTTAACTTTCCAAGTTTCTGCAGTTCAGATTATGGACTCAAATCTAAAGATTTGGAGCTAGGAACCTCAGTTTGGGAGAAGATGTGGCATTTATCTTTCTGGGTCTGGGTTATTTCATTCAATAGGATCTTTTCGAGTTCCATCCACTTACCTGCAAAGTTCAAGAATGTTTAGGTGGTTTCTATTTCCTAGCTATTGTGAATAGAGTGGCAACAAATATGGCTGAGCAACTATCTGTGGAGCGGGATGGTGCCAAGGAGCAGTGTGGCTGGATTATATGGCAGATTTAGTTTTTTGGCATTTTGAGAGTTCTCATACTGATTTCCACAGTGGCTGCACCAGTTTGCGTTCCCACCAAGAGTGAATAAGGGTTCACCTTTCCCCACATCCTCTCCAGAATTTGTTGATGGTTGTTTTATTGATTTTAGCCATTCTGACTGAGGTGAGATGAAACTTCCAAGTTACTCTCTAAGTCTAAAGGATGATGAATACTTTGAGATATACTTTAGCCTTTTTTTATTTCTTCTGCTAAAAACTCTTCTGTTTAGACCCATAGACCTTTTTTTAATTGGGTGATTTGTTTTCTTGACTTTGTTTTTTTGAGTTCTTTGTATTCTCTGGATATCAATCCTCTGTTAGATGTATAACTAGCAAAGATTCTCCCTACTCTCTGGACTTCCTCTTCACTTGTTTGCTTAGTTGTACTGAAGCTTTTAGTTTCATGAGATCCTACTTGTCAATTGTTGGCCTTGTAGAAAATAAGTTAGTAGAGGAAAAATAGTAAAACCTCAAAACAGTGAGAGAGAAAACCTGTGTTGTTTGAGAGGTTGGTGCCTCCAATCCCTGCAGTTCAGTATCCAAGGATATGGAAGGATAGGCTGTTCAGGGGCTGAGAACGGTGTTTGGAGGGAGGGAGGGAGGGAGGGAGAGAGGGAGAGAGGGAGGGAGGGAGGGAGAGGGAGAGAGAGAGAGAGAGAGAGAGAGAATTGAGCAAGAGATGGGGCATGAGCAAGTGAGAGAGCTAGAGAGACAGAGAGACAGAGAGAGACACTGAGAGAGTGAGAGAGACACAGAGAGGCCACAGTGAGAGAGAGAGTGAGAGAGAGTGTTGGGGGACCTGGTGAAGCTAGGCCCAGAACTGCTTTTCTAGATAAACTGTTTTGAAAACTGCAGGGTGGGGATAAGTCAGTTGCTACTTCAGAGCTCCAGGATGTATGAGAGGGGTTAGCTGCTTTCCAGAATTCCCTGGGTGGAGGTTTCTTGAAGCGTTGGGGCTGTTTTATGGCCTTGCTTTTGGGAAGGGGGTTCTCCTTTAGGCCATAATTTTCTGGGTAAATGGAGTTCTGTTCAGAAAATCCTTTCTTACTTGTATCATGTAGAGTCTGCCTATGCTTGCTTCCACAGTCTCGGTGTTCCAGATGTTCCAGGTTTCCTTCACATCTAGGTCTTTGATCATGTTGGAGTTAATTCTTATGCCAGGGTGATAGAGTCGAGTGTAATTTCATTCTTCTGCATGTGGACATCTGTTTTTCCCAGCATCATTTGTTGAAAATGCTCCCTTTCATCTCAGGTACGTACGGGGCATCTTTCCGGCTCTCAGATGGCTGTGTACCCGTGTTGCGTCCCACCAATCTCCGTGGTTGCTTTTGGTGCTGGTGTCACGCTGTTGTTACTGTTCTTCTATAATATGTCCTGAAATCTGGAGTGCTCTTCCTGAACCTGCTTCGTCAGTGATTTCAAGTTTCCATTATAGAGGTCTTTCACTTCCTTGGTTACATTTGTTCCTAATTATTTTCTTTTCTTTGAGGCTATTGTGAATGGGAGTGTGTTCATCATCTCTTTTTCAGTGTGTTTATTGTTGATGCATAGAAAGGCCACTGATTTTTGTAAGTTGATTTTGTGTATTGCCCCTTATTCTAGTCAGGGTTTCTGTTGCTATCATGAAACACCATGACCAAAAGTAAGTTGGTGTCTTTTTGTTGTTGTTGTTGTTTTTGTTTCTTAAGACAGGGTTTCTCTGTGTAGTTTTGGTGCTTGTCCTGGATCTCACTCTGTAGACCAGGCTGGCCTAGAACTCACAGAGATCCACCTGGCTCTGCCTCCTGACTGGGATTAAAGGTGTGGGTCACTGCTGCTTGAATAAATTGGTGTCTTAGTCAGTGCTCTATTGCTGTGGAGAGACACCATGACCAGACAACTCTGTATAAAAGAAAGAATTTAGTTGGGGCTTGCTTACAGGTTTCAGAGATTAGTTTGTTATCCTCATGGCAGGAAACATGTCCCCATGCAGGCAGACATGGTATCTGAGTGTTCAGTGTCTGGATCGGCAGGCAGCGGGAAGAGAGAGCCTGGCTCTGGCTTGGACTCTTGAAACCTCAGAGCCCACCCCCAGTGACACACCTACCCCAACAAGGCCACACCTCCTAATTCTTTTAAACAGTGCCACTCGTTGGTAACCAAGCATTCAAATCTGTGAACCTATGGGAGCCAATCTTACTCAAACCACCCCAGAGGAAAGGGCTTATGTGGCTTAACACTACCACATCGCTGTTCATCACTGAAGAGAGTCAGGACAGGAACTCAAGCAGGGCTTGAACCTGGAGGCAGGAGCTGATGCAGCCTACTGGCTTGTCCTCCATGACTTAGCCTGCTTTTCTTTCTCCTCCTTCTCCTTCTCCTTCTTCTCCTCTTCCTCCTTCTTCTTCTTCCTCCCCCCCCCCCCCCCCCCCCCCCCCCCCCCCCGAGACAGAGTTTCTTTGTGTAGCCTTGACTATCCTAGAACTAGCTCTGTAGACCAGGCTGGCTTCGAACTCACAGAGATCCACCTGCTCTTCCTTCCAAATGCTGGAATTAAAGGTGTGCAGCCACCACAGCGGGCAGCATCCTGTGTCGTCCCCGTCCCCCCCCCCCCCCCCCCCCCCCCCCCGAGACAGGGTTTCTCTGTGTAGCTTTGCGCCTTCCCTGGAACTCACTTGGTAGCCCAGGCTGGCCTCGAACTCACAGAGATCCGCCTGGCTCTGCCTCCCGAGTGCTGGGATTCAAGGCATGCACCACCCGGTGCATTCTGTGTCTTAATGAGCTTTCCCTAAGAGATGAAATGTTATGTCCTGGAGGAAATGGCTATACAACATTCCCTCAGGCCCACATGATGGAAGGATGACCCAACTTCTGTAAGTTGTCCTCCGCACACATGTACGCACATATGCAGAAACACACAGCCACACACTAAAACATAATAATAGAAAAGATGTAAAAAAAAAACCCAAATCAAAATCAATCAATCAGTCAAACAAACAAATACCTCAAAGGGCTGGGTGTGTCATGGAAGCCCTGTGTTTAGTCTCCAGAAGCACAACAAAAATAACCAGGGCAACTGTTTTTTTTTTTTTTTTTTCCCCCTCTGTGTAGCCCTGGCTGTTCTGAAACTCACTCTGTAGACCAGGCTGGCCTTGAACTCACAGAGATCCACCTGTCTCTGCCTCCCGAGTGCTGAGATTAAAGGCGTGCGCCACCACCGCCCGGCTATTTTCTTCTTCTTAACGTACACCTTGTGTGCGTGGTCCTGAGGATGCAAGCTAGACAGGCACTTTACCAAGTGATGATATTCTCAGCCCTGAATTGTATACTCTTTATGTTATTGATTGTTTTTTGTTTTGTTGGTTTTTTTATTAACATAATTTTTTATTGATCCTTTGGGAATTTCACATCATGCATCCCAATCCCACTCATTTTCTAGTCCCTCTGTATCTTCCCTTCCCCACCAAAAATAAAAAACAAATAATAAAAGATAAAAATAAAAATAAAAAATGCAAATAAGAATGTGAAAACAAATAAACAAACAAAAACTAAATAAAGCAAACAAGAAAAAAAATCTGCTTCACTCCTCCATCGTTCCTGCCTCTCCATCACCTCTTCATTTGTCTTGGTGGCGTTGGGAGCTGAGGTGTGTCATGTTGCTGGAGAATTTCTCTCCAGCTCCTGCAGCCAAGTCCCGCCAATCCCCGGAGCCCACTTATAAAATAAAACACACAGACTCTTACATTATTTAAACTGCTTGGCCGTTAACTCAGGCCTATCATTGTCTAGCTCTTACTCTTATATTTAGCCCATTTCTGTTAATCTATACTTTGCCACGTGGCTCATGGCTTACCGGGTACTTTACATCTTCCTTGTCCTGGCGGTGGCTCCAGCTGGTCTCTCTTTCCCTCCTCCTTCCTCAATTCTCCTCTCTGTTAGTCCCACCTATACTTCCTGTCTGGCTATTGGCCAATCAGAGTTTATTTTACATATAGCGATATCCACAGCAGTGTCATGCAGCACACCCCTTTTGTCCACACAGCTTTCCTTGCAAATGTTCATTGTGTAGTGTGTTGTTGGTCAGGTTCAAGGCCTCTGGCTTCTGGTACGCCATCAGTGCTGAACCCTCACTGAATCTCCTCTCCAAAATCCTGTCGTTGTCTGAGTCGTGGAGACTCTGTGGCTATGGCTCCAGAGGACCAGTCCTTTATGTGTCCCAGCAGGTCACAGGTGGGGTAGATGTTGGGGAGTGCCAACTCAAAGCCCTGGATGTGTGTCTGGGGTGGTATGTGGGTTGTTCTGACCCTGACCAGGCTACTGGGACCACCCCCCTTTAGGTGAGTGGCAGAACCAGCTTCCCCAAGTGCCGGCTGGGGGTGAGGTGGGAGGTGAGGAGCACAGCTCTCATATTAGGGGTTGGTCTAGCTTCTTTCTGCCAGGGTCATGGGAGTCCATTATCCCAGGGCCCTCGAGAGGTGGGGTCAGCACTCCTGTGAGGTGGGACGGCTCTTCCCAGCCAGTGAGGGGCAGAGTCAGCTCAGTGAGGGTCAGCCCTTGTGCTTCAATGCAGGGTTCAACACGTGGTCCACATGGGCCCCTGTTCTAACTGTTGGTTTTTAGGGGCGCTCTTACCCTGCGAGGAAAAGTCACGAAACACGACAGAATCCACTAACAAGAGTTTTATTAAAAAAAAGAAAAAGAAAAGAAAAGAAAAGAGTTTTATGAAGATGAGGAGAAAAGGATAGATGTGATCAGGCCTGCTGAAAGGACAGGTGTGAGAAGGGGAGATGGGGGTCGGCTTTTTTTTTTTTAAAGATTTATTTATTATATATACAGTGTTCTGTCTGCACGTATCTCTGCATGCCAGAAGAGGGCACCAGATCTCATTACAGATGGTCATGAGCCACCATGTGGTTGCTGGGAACTGAACTCAGGACCTTTGGAAGAGCAATCAGTGCTCTTAACCTCTGAGCCACCTCTCCACCCTGGGGGTCAGCTTTTAAAGACCAAGCCGCACCTGCCACACAATCCCACATGGCTACTCCACGCATGCACATAGATCACGTGTTTGCGCTGCGTGCTTTATGCAACCACGAAGCTATGGGGTCATGGGTCATGAAGGACGTGTCCCGCCGGGCATGCGCGACCCGTGGGGGCGTGGTGGGAATTTCTATCAGTAACAGGGACAATGGACATCAACACAGACCCCCCAGCTGCAGCAGGACCATGGACCCAGACATGGCCATCAGCAGCACCTTGAGCCTGAGTGTCACCACAGTTCTGAGTAGCAGCGCAGATCTCTCAGATTGGCTTGGGCCCAGCAACAGCATGGTCCCTGGACTCCAACGTGGCTCCAGGTGGAGGCCTAGAACCCCCCCCTCTGCAGTTGCAAGGTTTTTAGTGGTAACAGGCGCCATGGATATCAACACAGATTGAGGCTGTGGCAGGGCCATGGACCCAAACATGGCCCCTGAGAGCAGCCCAGGACTGGATGTCACCATGGTCTCTCACATCAGCCCGTTCCTCACTGCCTTCAACTGTTCAGATCTGCTTCTCTCCGGGACAGCACCCATTTGGCCTCTGTCTCTCTCTCTCTCTCTCTCTCTCTCTCTCTCTCTCTCTCTCTCTCTCTCCCTCCCTCTCACATACCCCACCATATATTTGCACCATAATGGCACCTGACTGCCTTGGTGCCTCCAGGCAAATGACTCTGGGCGGGCGGTTGCATGTGTGTGTGTGTGTGTGTGTGTGTGTGTGTGTGTGTGTGTGTGTGTGTCCATCTCCACCCACTCACTCCTCGTGGCACTGAGCAGGCTTGTGGATTCTCCCCCATTTTGTTTTTTTGAGACAGGACCTCTTTACGAAACCCTGGATGTGGCTATGTACATCAAGCTGGTTGGAATTTACAAAGATTTGCCTGCCTCTACCTCCTGAGTACTGGGACTAAAGGTGTGTGTTGTCACATTTGGCTGCAGTATGCTTTTAAAAATTTACATTTATAGCCAGGCGTGATGGAGCACACCTTTAATCCCAGCACTAGGAAGGCAGAGGCAGGTAGATCTCTGTGACTTTGAGGCCAGCCTCGTCTATAAAGTGAGTTCCAGGTCAGCCAGGGCTGTTACACAGAGAAATCCTGTCTCGAAAAACAAAACAAAATAAAAAATTACATTTATTTATGAGTGTGTTTTGCACAACATGGTGCCTGTTGGAGGTCAGAAGAGAACTTGCCAGAATCTGTTCCAGCCTTACGTTTTGTGGGTCTCTAGGTTGAGTTGAATTCCTTGGGCTTGGCAGCAAGTGCCTTTCTCAGATAAAGGCATGTCATCGCCCTCTGCACTGTTCTCTGATGTCATGTATTTTAGACGGGCAGCACCTGTCATTTCGTATTTCAGGGGCTCAGTAGCTACGTGGGGTCAGTAGTAACCATATACATAGGCAGAGACAAACATCACACACCATCACATAGGCAGAGACAAACGTGGTTTTTACTCTTAGGGCCAGCTCCACTGACCGGGGCTGTCTTAGGAAGGGCAGTGAAGCCGCTGCAGAATGCGGTGCAGGCTTTCTTTCCCTTTCTCCAGAGTCGTGCTGGTGATATCTGAGGTCTCACCTCTTAGGCGTCTCAGCCTCTCAGCACCTTAGAAGTCACCCCGAAGTGCTGCCAGCCCTGTAGCCACAGCCCTGCAGGTCACTGGGCGCTTTGCTCTGGTTCTGGTGCATTGACCTAAGTCTGGCTTTGCTGCATTTCCACAGCGCCACTGCAAGGGGCGGGGCCAGAGGGCGCGCTGCGCCGAGGCTCCCTTTTCATCGGTCGGTGGCCGGGTTTTAATCTTGCCTGCCTAGATGAAAGAGGGGGTTAACCCCACCTCGTTGGATCTCGGGCGCTGATTGGTTAGTCATGTGGCGCGAGCGGTGGGTGCACCCCGCGCTGATTGGCCGGCGGGACGCGCGCGTACGGAGGGGCGGAGCCGGAGCTAGGGGAACGCAGCTCAAGGCGTGTGTTCTCGGCCAGTGTTCCGTGCGGCAGGGCGGCACCTGAGCTGCAGCGGAGCGGCGCCATCCTGTGGGGGAGCCATGAAGCACTACGAGGTAAGCAGTGCGGGGCCCGAGCCGTGGCTGCGGCAGACAGACCGCATAGTCCCCTTCAGGGCCTCGGGACCCTTTTTTTATGGTCCGGCTCCCCGCCGATGGCGCAGGCGCAGTGTGCCCGGGGCCTGCTGGTATATCCCATTGCGCATGTGCAAGGAGATATTTATGCTACCCAGGGCTTTTTTGGGGGCGGGGGGGGGGGGGGAGAGAATGCCTTTTCTTAGGGTTTTGCAGGGCCTGGGAGAAGCTTGCAGCTTTTTTGCAGCATCCTTGGTGACCCGAGTGGCAGGTGTTCAGGAGAAGTGCAGTGCGGAACACTTGTTCTTGGTGCGAGCGACTCTTGCACAATCCTTGCACAATGTCAGCGCCTGGGGCTCGGGAAGGGGCTCTGCAACTGGCCTGCCTCTTCCGACCTTCGCACCCACTCCTCGCTATGGATGCCTGGGCGGCGAGGGAGTTGGTTCCACTGTCAACCAGCCCATGATCGCTGGGGAAGAAATCTGCACGCGCAAGATCATTCTGGAAGCTTACGTCTTCTGACTCAATCTTGGGTCCCTTTTCCTCTTAAAACGATGCTCTTTTTGACCAAACTGATTATTAGTTTCGTTATTGCTGACTTTTAAGTAACTATCATAAAACACTAACCGATTGCTCACATTCATAGTAAGAATGCGTTAGTAAGGGCTGACTGACGTTTTCCTGAGATTCTGTTATCTTTTCCTCGAACTCATGGTCCTGCTGAGGTAGGATGCTTACTTAATCGCTTCCTGATGATATATGTGAAAGTCAGAGATGTCAAGTGAGTCGTCGAAAGATCCCAGCTAGTATCTTCAGAACACAGAGAGGGAAAGAAGATACCACGAACCATGCAGTTCTGTAAATGAAAGCTAACAAATTGAGAGATTGCTTGTATTTCTCCCCAAATTTTAAATTTGTGATGAAATTTGCCCAGTTTACCTCGGTAGTCATTTTCACCGTATAGTTCAGCGTTATTAAGTCTATTCATATTGTTCAGATGTCACCACTGTCCATCTCCAGCCTTTTTAGACTAGAGTGAGGTTAGATTGTTTTCTCCTCCTCCCTCCTTGCCTCTGCCGCTGTAGAGCCAGGGATGGAGCTCAGGGCCTTGCTCCTGCTCGGCAGGCCTCTTGTGACCTCCATTATACAGTGTCTCCCTATTTGCCACTGCCTTAGCCCCTGGCAACCACTGATTGTCTCTGCAAATTGCGATACTTTAGGAATCTCCAATGCATGGGAGATAATTTTATTAATTTAGAATTATTTATTTATGGTTTTTCAAGACAGGGTTTCTCTGTGTTGCAGCTCTAGCTGTCCTAGAACTCACTCTGTAGACCAGGCTGGCATAGAACTCACAGAGATCCGCCTGCCTCTGCCTTCGCCTTCGTTTATCACCAATGCCTGGTTGATAATTTTATTTTTATGACAAGTTGAAGTCAGGTGGCGGTTGCACACACTCGGGAGGCAGAGCCAGGTGGATCTCTGTGAGTTTGAGGCCAGCCTGGTCTGCAGAGCGAGATCCAGGACAGGCACGAAAACTACACAGAGAAACCCTGTCTCGAAAACAAAAAAATAAAACAAAACAAAAACAAGTTGAATACCACTACTTCTGGTCATCATCTGTATTTTGATTATTTTTATATGTAATAAGTATAATAATATAAAATTATAAAAATATTAAAAAATAATAATACTTATTTATTTCCCCAGGTCCTTTGAAACCTTTAATCTAGAAATTCTCTTATCTTTTTTAGCATGGTGACAAGAACCAGGAGGTGGGGGTCTAATCTTTATGCCTCCTTCAGCTTTTTACTTTCAAAAGGAAGCTTTTTTTCTGGTGTGCTTTCCCCTTTCATACCTCCTCTCTTGCCCTGGGGAAAAAGCCATGTTCAGTTTGAAAAGCAGAGGTAGAAGATGGGATTTTCAGTCAGTCATTTTGATGTGCGTCAGTCTTTTCCTTGCCGTAGTTCTCAGAGCCCCATGGCTGGGGGTAGCCCAGTGTCAGAGCCCTCAGAGCCCTTGTTGGCAGAGAAGACCCAAACTGGGGGACGGGGATGCAGTTCACTTGGTAGAGGACTTTCCTAATGTGCTTGAAGCCCTGCTTGGATCCCTGGCACTGAGTAAAGCCAGGCAAGCTGGCACATGCCTTTAGTTCTGGCTCTTGGGAGATGGAGGCAGGAGGATCAGGACTTCAAGTTTATCTTCAACTACATAGTGACTTTGATGCCAACATGGGCTAGAGATCCTGTCTCAAAAATCCCAACCAAACAAAATAGACAACAAACAGACAGACAGACAGACAGCCAAGGCGACCTTGGAGGGCAGAGTTGTTTCCCAGTGTTTTGTTATTCTCCGTTGACATATGCCCAGTGCCCACTGAGGCCATCGTTGGAGATGGCAGCATCTATTGTCCTCTAGCTCAGTTTGCCGAACTGTTGGTGCGGACCAATAAAAATGGAAGCGATCCTTTCACAGTTAAGATCTGGGGGAAGTGTCAGTTCTCCACATTAAAGAATAGATTTCTGAAGTGTTTGACTGGCATGCAGGAGGCCCTGGGCTCCATCCCCAGCACTGCAGAAACCAGGCATGGTGGCTCATGCTGTGATTCCAGGACTTGCAGGGGAAGGCAGTAGGATTAGAGGTTCAGAGTCATCCTTGGCTACACAGTGAGTCCAGAGCACCCTGGTGAGATGGCTTCGTGAACCAGCTCCCACCAGTTGTCCTCTGACTTCCACACACGTGGTTGTAGCACCAGTGTGCATGTAGTACAATAAAAAAATGTAATTTGTTTGAGACAGGGTTTCTCTGTGTAGCCCTGGCTGTCTTGGAACTTGTTCTGTAGGCCAGGCTAGTCTCAAACTCAGAGATCTACCTGTTACCCCAAGAGCTGGGTTTAAAGGCATGTGCCACCATGCCTGGCTAAAAATGCAATTTAAAAAAGCAAAATAATAGATACCTTTGAAGGACCGAGTCCATCCTTTGCCCCCAGGCAGCATGCAGTCCACTGGAAGGTCTCCCTCTCTCAAAAGACTTCCTTGGAGACAGTGAGATATCTCATCTGGTAGAGGCCCCTTTTGAAGGCCTGCTTGAGTTTGATCCCTAAACCCCACAAGGTGGCAGGAGAGAACCAGTTTCTAGAATACCTTGAATTAAAAAAGAAAGACCTTTTACCCATAGACAGATACCTCAGATAGCGTGATGCACACTGATTGTTTTTGGACTTTGTGGTGCTGAGATGGAACCTAGGATCTTGTACATGCCAGTCCAGCTCTCTGCACTGAGTTGCACCTCCAGCCTGAGGGGCAGTTGACGGGATAGACAGACTTGGTGCTCAGGGCCTGGAAAGATGGGTCAGAGGTTAAGAGCTCTTCCAGACGGTCCAGGTTCAATTCCCAACACCCACTCGTGGTCTAACTCATCTGTAACCCCAGTTCTAGGGGCTCCAGCACCCTCTTCTGTCTTTAGGGCATTGCATAAACTAGGTGCACATAATAGATACGCAGATCAAGAACCCTAAAATGTCATGCTCAGAAAAGTTTAGGTCATCCTCATTGTCACATGGTCAGTTAGTGTCACAGGGAAGACCCAAGGCACGGTGGACAGGATTCGACCTGGAGGAGAGATTGTGACTTTTTGATAAGTTTCATATCAGCTCGGTTCATAGCTTATTTAGCAGGAAAGAGAACTCCTTCCAAGGCCTAGGCCTTGGAAACTTCTAGAACAGGTTGGCCATGGGCTTGGTGTAAAGTCAGCAGGGTTGATGTGAGAGCTGCTTGTTCTAGGCTTAGGTCTTTTTTTATTAGTGTTTTTCCACTGGAGATGACATTGGAGATGATCCCTGTGGTAGCTGTAGCTGGCTACTGTGCCTTGTAAATCTTCCTATGAATCTCACGAGAGTCTGTCCGTGTAGAGAGATCTCTGTAGCCCCAGGCCGACCTCAAGCTCATGGAATGGTGTGAATCACCATGCAGGCTATAAAGGTACCCATCTTATAGATCATTCTAGACCAATTTATTACCTCAGGCAAGTTCCTGCTTGGCTGGCTCCCTCCAGGGATTTAGTATGAAAATTCTGAAAGTAGAGTGTTGGTCAAGAGGCATTTAAAAAAAATGATTGTTTTTAATGTTAGACATTGGAACCCAGGGCCTTTCTTACTGTGCTGAACAAGTGCTCTACCACCAAGCAGCATCCCTAGTCCTTGATTTAAAAATTAAAACAATTATTATCATCATTGATATTATCTGTGTTTGGTGTATGTCACACCTGTGTGTGCATGGACCTGTGCAGAGGCCGGAGGAGGGTGTCAGTGCACTTTATTATTATTGGCCTGAGTTTTGAAGCAGGGTCATTTCCTGAACCTGGAGCTAGGCTGGAGGCCAGCAGTACCCAGGGCTGCTTCTCTGTCCATCACAACTTGGGATACACGGGTGTGCTGTTATGTGGGTTCTGAGATCCAAACTCAGCAAGTGCCTGTAAACCACTGTGCTGTTACTCTGCCTGTGGAGTGCTGCTGTGGTGCCATGCTCAGCTCCCCCTTGGATTCTTAGACAGGGTCTCACTACGTTACCTAGGCTGACTTAAATTTGTGTTCTTCCTGCCCTGACCTTGATTATTGGCATTACAGGCATGTGTCATGCCTGGTGCTCTGAGGCAATTGTTCAGAGGCAGAAAACTGGTAGGTGATAGGTAAGAAGAGAGCAGGCCTGTGTGCAAGCACTGAGGCCAGGCCTGAGGCTGAAGTTTGGCATGGCCCTTTGATGAAATGGTGGATTGGCTAACTCTAGCTTGTCTGTGCTTGCTCCTTGGAACAAAACCTGCTTGTTGGTGAAAGGACCGTAAATATTAGTGAGCATTCTGATGAGGCTGGAAATAATACCATCAAGGATGTGTATGCAGGAGAGGGTTGTGTGCGATGTATTTAGGTTTTTTGTTTTTGTTTTTTTTGAGATACTGTTCTTAGGCAGCTCTGTCCTGGAACTCACAAGAAATCTGCCTGCTCCTGCCTTCCAAGTGCTAGGATTAAAGTCACGAACCTCTATGCCTGCCATACTTCTTTTTAGGTTTTTTTTTTTTTTTGTGCTGGTACAGGTGTGTGCTGTTGGGTCTGGCTGCTGTGAGCATTTCACACCTTTCCTGGCTTAGCATGCCTCAGACCATGATCACGGGTGTGGCTCATGCCCTGGGCAGGGAGTGACTCAGTTTACACATTTTTCCTCCAGAATCCTTAGCTGTGCCTCTGCTCAGCACACTGGGGCAGGTAACAGCATTGTTAACAATTGCATTGCACACATGGGAACTGACCCTGGACAGGGGCTTGCCATGGGCCAGGCCCTGACTTGGGTAACAGTATTTGTGCTGATTCTCTGTCCTGGGAAGACAGCAAGACTTTCAGGCTTTGCAGCAGACCTGGATTGAGATCCTTCTCTGCCTCTGGCAAGGGTGAGATTTAAAAAAAAAATTATTTTATGTGTATAGGTATGGGTGTTTTGCCTGCATGTATATATTTGTGCACCACATGCATGTTTGGTGCCTTTGGAAGCCAGAAGAGGGCATCAGTCAGATTCCCTGGAGTTGGAGTTAAGGACAGTTGTGAGCTGACATGTGGGTGCTAGGAATTGAACTTACTCCTCTGGAAGAACAGCCAGTCCTTAAACTGAGCTCTCTAGCTAGCCCTCATGGGCAAATTTTTTAACTTCTCTAGCCTTCTCATCCTGAAATGACATAATGGATTTGAAGAATGTGTATTGGCTCTTATTGCATTTCCAGGGACATCAGGTTGGCAGCTTAATTGGCCGCTGTGGGGCTGTTCATGCCTTGAAAAGGGGCTGGTGCTGCAGCAAGCTCCCTCCCTCCTTGCCTGCCCTGACTGCACATTGATGAGTACCAGGATATCGATCTCTACCTCCTGCGGTGGTCCCTGGTGATGCAGCTGCCGCTCAAGGCTTTTGAGTCAGGCAGAGCAGAAGGAAGAGAAGGGAGGAGGCGAGACACAGTGGGGGAGGCTGAGCTGAGACCGCAGGACCCTGGGAGGAGCTGAGCTGATGGTGGTGACGTGCACTTGTTAGCTCAGTTACACTGTGGGCAACTTAGAGCCCCCCAGAGCCCAGCAGAGCCTTGCCTCACTGACTCCTGAGTAGAGAGAGAGGAGCAAGTGGCCTGCCCACACTGGCCACTGCATAGAGCTGGTTCAGAAGAGACTTCTAGTTCTGATAACATTGTTGGCTTTGGTAGGGAGTCCTGCCCTTTGACAGGCAGGTCTGGCTGGGTGGGAAAGCTGGTTGGTCAAGTTCAGGTCTTAACACCTCATGGTGCTATTGATAGTGACAGATGAGAATGTTTTAACAGCTGGGGGTGCTTGCCCCAGTTATGAGAGTGTAGCTTGCCATCATAATTATGGTAAAGCTGTGCTAACGTGCACATGTGCTCAGTGCCTTTAGCCTCTCTTTTGTGCCCCCCTCCCCCCCACTTAGTAGACAAGGTGTCGCTATGCATCCCTAACTAGCTGGAACTCACCGTATAGACCAGGCTGGCCTTGACTTCACAGAGCTCTGTCTGCCTCCTGAGTCCTGGAATTAAAGGCTTGCACCAAGACGTCTAGCTACCTTTTTCTTTTTTGGTACTGGGGAGGAGCCGGGGCTGGAGCATGCAAAGCCCACTCTTTCACTGTTGTCCACTCCAGTCCTTCTGCCCACTCTGCTGTGGTCTAGCCTTAATATATGTGAAGCAGGTATGGTTCTTATCCTCTTGACATATGGGGAAGCTGAGCTGTCACGTGGCAGAGTTCAGGTCAGCCTTGGTGACCATATACCGAGGAAGGAGTGGACGTGTGATCGTAAAGGACATGGCCTGTGGGGGTCGCCTGCCCTGTCCTAGGGCACTTAGTTTACTTACATTTCTCACGCAGGAGGCTGGGCTGAGGGATGGTGAGGTGCTGGGCACTCTTCCTGGCTGCAGCTAAGTTCCCAGTTATAAATCGTCAGGTAAAGGCAAATCTGTGTCCCTGTGTGCTGCCTGAAGTGCCACCTACCTGTGCTCCTTGCCCTTTGTGACACTGGGGAGCATACCCAGGGCCTGGAACAGCCATGAAGGTTCTGCAGCTGCACCCTGACTTTTTTATTTTTTTATTTTTGGCTTTTTGGGACAGGGTTTCTCTGTGT
This sequence comes from Peromyscus californicus insignis, assembly GCF_007827085.1. Classification (NCBI taxonomy): domain Eukaryota; kingdom Metazoa; phylum Chordata; class Mammalia; order Rodentia; family Cricetidae; genus Peromyscus; species Peromyscus californicus. The sequence continues at coordinate 128,706,738 of NW_026294606.1, forward strand.
AACAGCCCTGGTTGACCTGGAATGCACTCTATAGACTAGGCTGCCTTGAACTGACAGAGATCCACTTTCCTCTGCCTCCTGAGTGCTGAATTAAAGGCTTCGTCACCAGTGTGCCCCCCCTTTAAAATTTTGATTTAATTATTTATGTGTATGAGTGTTTTGCCTGCATGTCTTTATGTCCACCACATGTGTGTCTGGTGTCTGTGGAGGCCAGAAGAGGGGGTTGGATCATCTGGAACTATAGTTACAGGTGGTTGTGAGCCATTATGTGGGTGTTGGTTTATTATTTTTACGTGATTGTGTGTGTGTGTGTGTGTGTGTGTGTGTGTTATGGCTCACATGCTGAGGTCTGAGGACAATTTTCAGAAATTGATTTTCTCCTTCCACTGTGGGATCCTAAGAGTGAACTGAAGTTACCAGGTCTGCTTGGAAGTGCTTTTACACTGAGCCATTTGCTAACCCTTTGTGTGTGTGTGTGTGTGTGTGTGTGTGTGTGTGTGTGTGTGTGTGTGTGGTGTCAAGACAGAGTTTCTCTGTGTAGCCCTGGCTGTCCTGGAACTTGCTCTGTAGTAGACCAGGCTGGCCTCAAACTCACAGAAATGATCTACATCTGTCTCCCAAGTGCTGAGATTAAAGGTATGCACCATCATGCTACAGTTTTTGTAAACAAAACACAAAACCCATCTTTCTTTATTTATGTGTGTCTGTGCACATGTATGTGGGATCCAGAAGAGGCCATCAGACCCCTTGGAGCTGGAATTACAGATGTCTGAGCTACTTGACATGGATGTTAGGATGCAGATCAACTGTTGACCAAGGGGCGTGATCGAACAGCAGTTGCTCTCTCAGTCACTGAGTTATTTCACAGTCATCTCTCTCTCCCTCTTGGTTTTTTTTTTTTTTTTTTTTTTTTTTAAAGACAGGCTATCACTATAGGCTTGTCTGTCCTCGAATTCAGTGTGTAGACCAGGTTGGACTTGAACTTACAGAAATCCCCTTGCCTGCCTCCAGAGTGCTGGGGTTAAAGGTGTGGCACCACATCTGGTTCTTAGGTTTTTTTTTTTTTTTTTTCTGTTTTGTTTTTTTGAACCTACATTTCACTGTGAAGCCCTTACCAGCTGGCTGGCCTTGAACTCACAGAGCTCCTCCTGCCCTCCTCCCGTCTGAGGTTAAAGGTGTGGCCACCAAGTCTGGCCTATTTTCATTTTTTTTTTTTTTTGGCCATTTGTACTTCTTTTGAGAAACCATCTTTTTGTTTCCCTTTTATCAACTGGATGACTACTAATTTTGGAGTTTGAGCTCTTTATATCCTCTTAAGTGTTAATGCCCTGCTGGCCGGCATCCTGCAGTACTCTGGCCCCAGGTTTGGGATTGTCTTCATCTGTGGCCTATCCTGTGGTCCCAGTCCTTACTCTGAGCCCTGCTGAGACAGCAGACACTGTCTAGGGCCAGCTTCCCTTGTGGGAGGCCTGTGCTGACAGGATGGCTGGGCAGGGCGTGATTTTGTAACTTCCCTAGGGACCTGTGGACTTCATGCCAGGGATGATGAAACTCTTACCTGTTGATTTTGTCTAATGTGTTACTATCTGAGGGCAGTTTATCTTTAAGTCCTTGGGGGCCCTCACATAACCATTGTATTGGAAAGGCACAGGGCCACTGTTGGTTATTTTCAACCTCTCCCAGCCTTGCTTGCAAGAGAGAAAAGTACTGGAAATAGCTAGGAAGCTGTGCATAGCTTTTGCTGTAAGCAGAGCTTATGTCCTTTTACAGGCAGCCCTGGGGAATGCAAGGGCCTGTATCCTTCCTGGTACTTTCAGAGTCCTGTCGCCCAGGGAAGGGAATAGCAGCTTTGGCTGGGCTGTGGGAATCTTGGTCTGTCAAGTTAGGTAGGGAAGGAAGTACGTATGGGCATCAGGCAGCCTCTGGTGCTGGAGGACCCTGCCAGAGTCTGACCCATGTGTGCATGTATGTGTGTAGATGGTGGGTGGAGCTCTGGTTAGGAGGAGGTTGGGGAAGGTCACTTTTAGGGGTGCTGTCAAAACACAGTATCAGAGCTGGGTGGCGGCGGCGCACGCCTTTAATCCCAGCACTCGGAAGGCAGAGGCAGGCGGATCTCTGTGAGTTTGAGGCCAGCCTGGGCTACAGAGTTCCAGGACAGGCTCCAAAGCTACACAGAGAAATCCTGTCTCGAAAAACCAAAAAAACCAAACCAAAACAAAACAAAAAACCCAAAACCAAACAACAACAAAAAAAACCAAAAACAACAACAACAAAAAAACACACAAAAAACAAAAAAGCCCCACAGCATCAGAATCTTTAGGGGTAGGTATAGCAGAAGCGTTACTCTGTTACTTGGTGTCCTAGGGGATTGGTTCTAGCACCCTTGAGGATGAAGAACAAGTATTCTCAAGTCCCTTCTAAAACTGGTGTGATTTTGCATAGGGAGTGTGCAGGTCTTCTGTAATGCCAGGGAATAAGGACAAGGAAAAATGTGTCCATGTGAAATCAGGCTATTGCCTGTTCATGCTCTTGAACTTGTGATTCTGTCTTGGGCTCCTGGGTGCTGAGATTATGTCTGCTACATACACATGCCTTTTCACACAGGCTTTCATGTAGCCCAGGCTAGCTTTGAATCCATTTTGTAGCTGAGAATGACTTTGAACTTGTGGTCCTCCTGCCAGTGACTTGTGTTTGTCACAAGTGCACTGTGCAGCGTTTGTTTGGTGCTGAAGATGGAGCCCTGGGTTTGTGCTAGGTAAGCACTCTGCTGAGTCACATTCCCAACCCAAATGGTGTCATGTTTTAGAGTAACCCTTTTTCTTCTCTCTCTTTCTCTAGATCTCTTTTTTCCCCCTAGTGTGTGTGTGTGTGTGTGTGTGTGTGTGTGTGTGTGTGTATGTGTATGTGTGTGAGAGAGAGAGACAGACAGACAGACAGACAGACAAACAGACACTGACTGACTATCTGTGTGTTCCTGTTCTGGCTCCCTGCTAGTTTCCAGCTGACCTCAGAGCTTTGGGATCTCTTGATGATGTGAGGGTCTGTTTCTGGTCACTGACCCAGTTGGCAGCCACATGATTCATCTCCCTAGAAGCCCACCAGAGAGGAGAACACGCCACCTTCTGGCCTCAGAGGGATGGCTCAGGGTTGGGGTGCGTGGCCATCTGGCTTTGAGTATGGGGCCTGGCTCCCGTCCCTGTGGAGACAGTTAAGCCTCGAGTCAGTGCTCGGTGGTGTGCCATTCCTCCCGGTTTCTTTTCTTTCTTGCTTTTTTTTTTTGGTTCCTCTGGGGTTGGAATTACAGGACATTGTGAGCCGCCATTGTGACTTGGACACTGGGAATGGAACTCTACAGGAGCAGCAAACTGTTTGTTTTTTGACACAGGGTTTCTCTGTGCAGCCCTGGCTGTCCTGAAACTCGATCTGTAGACCAGGCTGGCCTTGAACTCACAGAGATCCACCTGCCTCTTCCTCCAGAGTGCTGGGATTAAAGGTGTGTACCACTGCCCGGCTCGCACAAAAGTTTTAGTGTTAAATTGGGAAGCATCTTATTATCAGCTTAACCTTCCTATTGATGAGGCTTTCCTGGAATTTACTATCCCAGTATGGCCTTGAACTCATGCTGGTTCATTGTCTCAGTGTCCTGAGTGCCAGGATGACAGACATGCTTCACCTTGCTTAGCTCTGACATACACACTTTGTTTTTTTTCTGAAAACTGGTGGCATGTACTAGTTAGTGGTGTCCCAGGAGCCAGGAAAAAGGTACCCTTCCCCCAACTCCCCCCTCTTTACCTTTCTTAGTCCAGGGCCCCTGATCCTTTCACACTGTCTTTGTAGCTACATTTGCTCCACTGTTGTCCTTCTCCCCCAGCATCCAGAAGGCTCCTAAGAACCAAACCCGTCCAGGCACTACAGTGACTCGCTCCCGTTAGTCCCAGACTGCTGTGCTCCAAGCCTCCTGATCTCCATCCTTCTCCCAGGGAGCCGCCGTGGCTTGGAGCTCACATTTGCAGACCTGGTTCCCAACCCTGTGTTCTCTGGTTCTCTGCCCTCTCTGGTCTGCTCTCTTTCCCCTGCTGAGGGTTAGGGTCTAGCTTCTGGGGCTGTGGGGTTTTTCTTGCCCAGACTTGTCCTGAGGAGCCCTGGAAATTAGGTTACTGAAGGAGGCCACTGCAGTGAGCCTCAGACAGAGCTGAGTGGTGCAGTACCAAACACTGCCTGCATGGCCTGACTGACCCTGCAGCTGCCATGGAGCTGGACTGGGACTTGAGCCCAGATTGCCCACTATGGCAGAGTGATGTCATCCATCCATCCACCTACCCACCCACCCACCTTCCCATCCATCTATCCATCCATCCATCCATCCACCCACCTTCCCATCCATCCATCCATCCATCCATCCATCCATCCATCCATCCATCCACCCACCCACCTTCCCATCCATCTATCCATCCATCCATCCATCCACCCACCTTCCCATCCATCCATCCATCTCTTTTCTTTTTTTTTGAGAGTCTCACTGTGTAACCCAGGTGACAATCCTGCCTATACCTTAGTGCTGGGATTAAACTCCTCCTGGCTTTCCCTGTAGTCTTAAGTCAAACTCAGGTCCTTGTTCTTGCCAGCCTCTTAGGTTAGCTCTTGAGATAGGGTCTCAGTATTGTAACCTAGGCTGACGTGGCAATCCTCCTGCCTCAACCTGCCAAGTGTTGGGATAGCAGGTGTACACCATTGGCCCTGACTGTGGACATCCCCATCATAGGTGAAGCAGGGCATCATCCTGCAGCTAACGCAGCAGTCTGGGCTGAGGAACTGGGGTAGTTTATTCAACTCTATTTCCTTTTCTCTCCCTCCCCATTATGCCTGTGAACACAGCTAGTGTTGACATTAAGACAGAGAAGACCCTGCTATGGTGGCGGCATCCTGTTGTCTCAGCACAGCAGAGGCAGGGGGTCAGGGGCCTGAGCAAGCCTGGCCTACAGCAGATCCTGCCTCACTTCACAGTCTCCATTTGATCAGCAGGGAAGGCTGGCCTCTAGTGACGTGCTGCAGGGTGCTAGGGAGGCGAGACAAACTCGGCCTCAAGGCAGATCACAGCAGCTTCTCTGGAAGTCACTGCTGCTACGGCCTTAACTTCCTGAAGTATCCACACCACACCCATTCCTGGCTTCGTTTTTTTTTTTTTGCTTTTGTTTTTTTTTCAAGACAGGGTTTCTCTGTGTAGCCCTGGTTATCCTGGAACTCACTCTGTAGACCAGGCTGGCCTCAAACTCAGAGATCTACCTGCCTCTGCCTCCTGAGTGCTGGGATTAAAGGTAATAATATTTTGGTATTAACTTACTGTTTAGATGTTATAGACTAATAGATTCCCATCAATGTTTACATAAAATGTTCAGTACAGTAGTCTAGAGATGATGTCATTTACAAGTAACTTCATTCTGAGGTAAAAATAAATTACATGTCAACTTTAGATGGTGGTGGTGGTAGGGGCTGGAGAGATGGCTCAGCATTTAAGAGCACTTGTTGCTCTTACAGAGGACCTGTAAGTTTGGTGTTCACAACTATCTATGATCCCGGTTCCAGGGGATATGACATCCTCTTCTGATCTCCATGGGACCAGGAACATACGTTGTGCACATATTTACATGCAGGCAGAACACTCATACATAAAATAAATAAATATAAGAAAAAGGTGGTGGGAGGGCTGCTGAGGTGGCTTAGCATAAAGGTGCTTGCCATGCAAGCTTGAGGACCCGAGTTCGAGCCCCTAGAACCCAAGAAAAGATGGAAGTAGAAAACCAGCTCCACAGAGTTGTCCTCTGACCTCCATATACATGGTCCTTAAGAAATGAATAAATTAATAAAATAATTGGGTGCTGGGAGATGGCTCAATTGGTAAAGTGCTTGCCGTGCAGACATGAGGACCTGAGTTTCTTTCTTAATGCCCGTGTGAAAAACCGGGTGCATGCCTGTAATCCCAGTGCTGTACAAGAGACATCCCTGGGACTCAGTGGCCAGCCAGAGTAGTGGAATCAGTGAGCTGTAGGCCAGTGAAAGGCCTGTCTCGGAAGAACAAGGCGGAGTAACAACTGAGCTTGTCTTCTGGCCTCTCCAAACATGCGACAGCCACACACAAGTACCCATGTGTAGCCTCCCCACAATAAGGTGGGATAAATCACTCTCGTTGATCAAGCAGGAGATAGTGATAATAAACAGTAAAATACATTTTTTTTTTAAAGTGCTGTGGATGGGACCTGGGGCCTTGTGTCTTCTAGGCAAGAACCCTGCCACTGAGAGCCACACCTGGAGCACATCTAGATCCAGGTGTATTCTTTTTATTTTTGAGATAAAGATTCTGCCATGTAGCCCAGGCTGGCCTGAACTTGAGACCCTCTTGCTTCATCCTCCCAGTGCTGGGATGCCTAGCTTCCAGGTGGGTGTTTAATGGGCGCACACACGCACGCGCACACGCACACGCGCACACACACACACACACACACACACACGAGCACACGAAACAACAACAACAAAACTAAACAACTGAAAATGAAAACTCCCAAACTAACAAAACAAAATAGTATGTCCAAACCTGAGTCCCACCTTCAGCTTCCCTCCCAACCTCAGTGTCCTCTCCTGTTTAATGGCAGGCCGTGCCCTTGTGCCTCCCTCTCCTCGGCCCTTCTTGTCAAACGTGAGCACGCTCCTTCCCTCTGCCCGTCTGGCTGCAGCCCCACCACAGTGGTAGGCTAAAGCCAGGCTGGCATGCTTGGTCTGAAGAGGGCCAGGATCAATCTGCTAGGCTTTTTGGGCCTAGCCCAGCAGCCCTTCCTCAGGTGGGCTCCTGAGGCGCAGGAGCTGCTGGGGTGCCAACCAGCATGCCTGGTGGGGTGTTCCAGAAGTCTCTGTATGGACCTAGATGTTGGAATTCCATTTGCATACATGTGTCTTGAAATAAATCAGTTAAAAATGTAAAAGTCCTTGAAAAACCAAAAAAAAAAAAAAAAAAAAATGTAAAAGTCAGCTAGGCAGTGGTGGTGCACACCTTTAATCCAGCATTTCAGAGGCAGAGGCAGGCAGATCATTGTGAGTTCGAGGCCAGCCTAGTCTACAGATCGAGTTCCAGAATAGCCAGGGATACACAGAGAAACCCTGTCTCGAAAAACAAACAAACAAACAATGTAAAAGTCGTTCCTGCTTTTATAAAAATGTGCAGTGGGGCCAGGTGTAAGCAGCCTGTCATCCCGGCACTCTAGACAGAGGCAGAAGGAGTGGACATTTAAGGCTAGCCTGGGCTATATAGTTAGGTTTTTTTTTTTTCCCCCACAAGAACAAAAGTAAAACAAAAGCAACAGTGAAACCCCAGTAGTGGCCAGAGCTGGCCCGTTAGCCAGAGCTAGCCAGTTTCTTCACCAAAGCCATCATTTTCCCACCCTAAGCTGAGGGGAAAAAATTTTTTTTTTGGTTATTATTATTTTTTTTCTCATTGCTGGGGATGGTACCCAGAGCCTTGTGCATGCTACTTGTGCCTTACTCTTGAGCTATACTGTCAAGCTCCAAAGTAATTTCAGTAACACACATGTATAGGACTTGAGGGAAGTACAGTGTAAGAGTCTTTGAGATGTGGTTTCTTATCTGGAGTTACCTCTACGTGCTACCATGCCTAGCACCATTGGAATTTTGAGGGAATTATTTTCCCAGCCTTGAGCTGGACTCTGTCCCCAGACTGATTTTCAAAAGGATCCTTTAAAAACCCAAGCCAGAGCTGGGGGTGGTGGTGCAGGCCTTTAATCCCAGCACTCAGGAGGCAGCAGATCACTACAAGCATGGCATATAGAGTGAGCTCTTAGGTCAGATAGGGCTACACAGTGAACCCTGTGTTAAAAATAAAAACAAAGCAAGCAAAAATAAACTCAAGTCAGGCCTTACCCTCTTCTGCCCAGAGCTCTCCAAAGCTCCCACTCACAGTAGAAGACCAAATCCTCACCCAACCCTTGGGCCCGTCTGCCATGTCACCTCCTGTTCACACCTCTCCATTCTCTCGTGCACATGACTCTAGGCTACAGTGTGAGCCCCTGCTGTGCTTCATTTCAGGTCTGTGCACAGCTGCTCTTCCCTTGAGGATGGCTGCCTTTGGGCTCTTTACTCCTTCAGTATGGCAGGGGAGGCATTTCTTGACCACTTTATGTAAAAATCTACACTTGCCTCATGCACACAGCACAGCCCTTTCTCCTTTTCATGCTTCATTTTGGATGTCCGGTTACCGTCTCATATATTATATAGAACTACTTACTATCTTCATTTTCTTGTTGCCTCTCTTTTATACTGGGGTTGAAACGAGACCTTATATATACTCAGCAAGCTTCTCTCTTTCCATGGCTGAATCTCCAGAGACCTGAATGTGCTGTGGTTTTTCACATACAAAAAGGGATCACTAGTAAAGAAGAAATCTTTCTTTAAGAATGAGTTGTGAATGAGGATCCTAGAGGGCTGTTTGGCAAGCTGAGCTCATGGACAGACTCACCTGCCTGCTGGCTTGGGTGGAGTCAGCAGTGGGCACAATGGACAGTGGCCGATGAGTCAGTCCATCCTCAGGTTCGGCGTCTTTGGCTTCCTTAAGCTTCCTGGCTTGCCAGAGTCTTCCTGTGATGGAGAGAGGCCTGTATTAGATCACCAATTGCAAGAGGGTGATAGGTGTGAGGGCCCGGGAAGAGGACAGGTGCACCTCTGGAGGAGGGCAGAGGGTGCCCAGGCTGCAGCTCCCACAGTGGGGGCTCATCCATACTAAGGAACAAAATCAGGTGAGGTCCAGCCCTCTGAGTCCTTAGCCTTGTCCTGGGGCTGGAGACCTGTGCTCCCCAGCTGCAGTTTCTGCTCAGTAGGGTGACAGTCTCACTCCAGCAGCCTTGTGAGAGCAGTAAGGCAGATGTGCATACTGCCTGGCCACGCCCTTGAGGGAAAGAGAAGGAGAGCAAGGGAGTGACTGTAGGCTTGGGGAGGGCTTCTGGGTGGGCCACATCAGCGTGATGGGGGTGTTTGGAGATGGCTGCCCCATCCGGCCCTGAAGTGCTGAGGATAAAATCCCTGGCTTTGTACACAACTAAGCTCCTGCTGTCCACTGAGATATAGCCCAGCCACTAGGAAGATTTTTTTTTTTTTGTAAGAATTGAGTTCAGGGCCTTCTGCGTGTGAAGTCTAGGTCTCAGCCCGTCCTTTGAAGCCGTAGATGCTGGGCAACTGTTAGACTTCCTGATTCTGGCAACTAGGGCAGGGTTCTTCCTGCCAGTCCACTGGGTGGTGCTATAGTAATCTTTTTATTTTTAATTTTATTTGAGACAGTATTTTGCTATGTAGCCCAGGTTAGCTTTGGATGCAGCTTCCTCTGCCCCGTGCTAGGATTTCAGGCATGACTGCCACACTTAGCCCACAGCAGTCATTGTGAACATTCCCATTTGCCTGTCTGACCTTACCTAGTGTTGGAGACAGCTCTGCTTTCCCAGGCGGGAGGGTAGCCTTCGCCTGCCATAGGAAAACATGGAGTTGTTGCTTCACCCTGCCTTTGGCTTCTCTGGTTTTAGGAGGTGGCCTGGGTATAGCCTCACTGTGCCAGGCTGGGTTAGCAGAAGTAGGTACACGGGGTTCTGGTTCAGCCCTTGGCCCCTCTGTAGCACCCACGTGCCCTGTGTAGGTAATACATTCTGCATGCATTTGAAAATGGAGACTGGCCAGCCCTTTCAGGTAAGCTGTGTTGTAGTGCTGGTGTCCATGTGTGTGACTGTGTGAGTTGCCTTCTGGATAACTGGGTCTTGGATGTCCCTTCCTACTTCTGTGCCATGCTGAGGATGTAACCTAAGAGCCTTGCATATACTAGTCAAATGCTCTACCATTCAGCCATACCTCACTTTTGTTTATTTTTATTTAATTCTTTGTGATGCTAGAGGTCAGTGCAGCATTTTGTTGCTTTTTGAGATAGGCTTTTACTCTGTAGCCCTTGCTGGGCTGGAACTCACTCTGTAGATTAGGCTGGCCTCAAACTCACAGAGATCTATCTTCCCCTGCCTTCAGAATACTGGGTTTAAAAGTATATACTGCTACACCCAGCACAAAGAAAAAATGTTGTTGGGCAGAAGCAGAAGCAGGTAGATCTTTGAGTTCAAGGCCAGCCTGGTTTACCTGGCCAATTCCAGGCCAGCCAGGGATGTACAGTGAGATCCTGTCTCAAAAACAAAACAAATAGAAATCCCCAACAGAAAAAAATAGTGTGTGTGTGTGTGTGTGCGCGCGTGTGTGCGCGCGCGCGCGATGGTATGCTTGGACATCTGTGTGCTTGCATGTTGCTGTCAGGGTACTTTACAGTAATCTCTTCTCTCCTTCCACCATGTGAATCCTGGGGATAGAACCTTGTCATCAGGCTTGGTGGTGAGCATCTACCTGCTGAGCTGTCTCTCCAGCCCAGTCTTCCCCCTCTTCCTTCCCCTCCCCCCCATGTTTCTAGATGTAAGCTCTCAGCCACTGTTCCCCACACCCTTCCCTCCTCCACTTCACTGCTGTGGCCTCTGCACTTGGTGCCAGTCCTGACTTGAGAGCCTGTGGACATGATGTTCAGACCCTGGCTCCTGTCATGTTGCCACAGGGACTGGAGACCAAGGCCTGGTCACAGGCCAAGTATAGGTGGCCAGTGTCTCTGCTGTTCCTGCCCTGGGCAGCCTGTTCCCACTACTGTCCCCGCGAGAGCCTGGTAGGGAAGTAACGCTCCCTTGCCCGTGGTGCGCCCTGGAGAAATGAAGTCAAATGCCAAGACCGCTAGGGAAGGGCGAGCTTGGGTTAGAGCAGGTGCAGTCTGTTCTGGTTTTCTGGCAGCTGCGTCCCAGTCATCAGCTATCATAACATTATTAGGGTTACTGGGTATTTCTGGAAAGTAAAAGGGAATGGCAGCCAGAAACACTGAGCTGGAGTCTCAGGTGAACACGGGGAAGCTGTTTGTCTGTGACTGGTAAGCTGCCTGCACCGTGCTTAGGCCAACAGTTGGGCCAGGTCTCTGTCGTCTGGGCTCAGCAATAACCCTAAGAAGAATGTACATGCCCTTATGCCTCATGAGTGCTTGCAACACTGAAGGACCAGAGAGGTTCTGGTAGCATTGAGCAGAGAGAGCATGCTGCTCTGCCACATGGAGGTGCTGACTTTGTGGCTGGGTTGTCTTGCTCTCTGCATCGCTGTGAACTCATGGCCAGCTTTTGGAATGGCTGACATCCTGGCTCAGGCATTCATTCCCAGGTGACCTGGTTGTGCTTCGGAGCTTGTGGACCTTGCTTCCTCATCTGGGATGTGAATGTGAAGCCTGCTGTGGTTGTTTGAATGACAGTGTCCCCCACAGAGTTACATATTTTACTACTTGGTCCCCGGTTGGTGGAACTGTTTGGGAAGGATTAGAAGGTGTGGCCTTGTGGAGGTGTGTCACTGGGGATGAGCTTGAAGGTTTCAAAAGCCCTCATCATTTCCAGTTGTCTTTCTCTGCCTCGTGTTTATGTTTCAAGATGTGAGCTCTCAGTTACTGCTCCAGTGCCATGCCTTCCTGCCTCCTGCCATGTTCCTTGCTGTGAGGGTCATGGACTCTAACCACTGGAACCATGAGCTCCAAATTAAATGCTTTATTTTATAAATGGTCTTGGTCTTATCACAGCAGTAGAAAAATAACTAAGATACCTACAGTTCCTGCTTCCTCAGGCTACTGGGGCATGAAAGGAGACGTACTTGTGAAGCATTTGTGTCTGGGCAGGGTTGTAACTGCCCGTGTTCCCACCTAGAGTCACTGAGCAGGTCCCATAGTTGAATAATACCCAGAGTTCTAGGTGCACGAGTTAGTGGCTGACCTGGAAGACTGGGTGGCTGCACCAACCTGACCTGTGACGTGAACCCTGCAGCCATGGTCTTGCTTATCGGCAGAGAACCTTGGGGCAGCAGGGCCCGCACATTTGTGAAGAGGCGCATGCATCTTGACTCCTTGTGGCATGCAGACATTGCAGACCCCACTCTTCCAGCCTGGCCTTCATGGGGCTGCTCCTTCCTACCGGGCTCAGCAGGTCACACTCTTGCTCTTTCATCCCTACTTTGAGACTACCTTGAGCCTGTTGTTTCCCTGTCTAGAATCAACCATTAGGCCCCCTCTCCCATCCCTCACTATCTCCTAGCCTGTCTGCCTCATCCCCTCATACTGTTCCACCAGCACCGGCACCTGTGAACACTTGAAAGAGACTGTGTCCCTTCTCTGCTCAGAAACTCTCTGTGAGTCCCATTGGAGCCCAGGTCAAAGCCAAGGCCTCGCCATGGCCACCAGGCCTTGTACAGCTGAGTCTCTCCCTGCTCTGGCCTCTCATTCTTTCTCATGTTGGCCTCCTCCCTGCTCCTCAGGCATGCTGGACACAGTGCAGCCTTAGGGCCTCTGTATTTGATTTGCTGTTGCCTCTGCTTGGAACTTCTTTCCCTAGATGGGTGAATGGCTGTGTCCTTCCCCAGTGGCCCTTTGCTCAAGCAGGTCTTTCTCAGGGAGGTCTTATCCAGCCTTTTCGTTCCTTTACTTTGTTTTTAGCTCTAATTATTATTATTATTATTATTATTATTATTATTATTATTATTATTATTTTTGAGATAGGGTCTTTCTGACTAGCCTAGCCTTGAACTTTGGGTGGCTTCCTACCCTGCTTCATGAGGGCTTACTAGGATTACTGGCATGAGCTACCATGCCAGCTGCAACTGTCCCTGTCCTCTACTTCTCCATCTTGGATTCCTGCAGCTCTTGGTGACAATACAAGTTGGTGCGGTTTGTTCTTCCCTTAGACCCTGTCCCTTGACAGAGGCTAGAAGTGAGAGAAAGGCTTGGTAGTGTTGTTCCCATGTCTGTACTTAGAGCAGTGCCGAGGCCTGGGGAGGGAGAGAGAAGAGAGGCAGGTGCTAGCTCCCCAAGGTCTCTCTGATGCAAGAGGAAGCCTAGGGCTTTCTCGGTTCCATCCTGCACCCCAGCTGTTTACTTGACCATGATGGTTAGGACTGTGCTGCCTCTCCTTCCACCTGTTGGCACAAGGGGGCAGTGGAAAGTATTGCAGCCTCTCCTGGCTGTCACTGCCCCCTTTCCATCCCCTACGCCCACATGGTCCCCTGTTGCTTGTGTCAGGCTCACTGCCACCAGCTGGGTAGGGCATAATTCTCGCAGCCCTCTGACCTTGGGTCCCTTCATGGATACAGTTAAGGCTGCAGGACCACCAGTGCCTGCCTGGCTGCCTTGCACATCTGCCACTACCCTTCTGCTGCAGTCAGTCCAATAATAGGGTATTCTCCTGCGTTCCTTTTTTTCTGAGACAAAATTTTGGTATGTAACTCCCATTTTCTGATCTTCCCGCCTCCACCTCCCAGTGCTGGGGTTATAGACTTGTGCTGCCATGGCTGGCCCAGTGTTTGCTTTTGGTGGCATTTATTCTGGATGGGAGATGTGTAAGTGTTCCTGTGCTTTGCTTCCTTTCTTTTTTGTTATCTCTAACTCCTACACTAACAATGGGAGGTAGCAGTTGGAAAGAGCCCCCCTTGCAGCTGAGGAAGTGGATAGCTTGTCAAGGCCACATAGATGGGAAGTGGTTTTTTTTAAAGCTTAGTGTCCAGGGAATGTGTGTTGCTACCTCTAGGCCATGCAGAGCCTATCAGCTCTTGGGTCACCATTGAGGGATACCCCAGTTTCTCTGGGGGCTGGCACCTGGTGAGCTGATCCATTCTCTCAGTGTAGGGTGCCTCAGAACCAGGGTGCTGTATAGGCTCAGAATCACCCAGGGAGCAGGAGGCTCCTACCAGATGGCTGCCTTTGATGTGGTTTTGGGCGGGACAAAGCTCCTGCAGAGGTGAAGGAGCAGCCAGAACAGGGCTGGGGGAGCTGTGCAGGGATCTCAGGCCTGACCCTGGTGACTTTTCCCTAGGGTTATTGCTGAGCTGTGTTCCCCCTGGGGCCACTCTGGGGGCCAGAAAACAGCCAGGCCCAGGACAGGTGATGCAGGGCATACTTACTTCTCTTTGTGCTGTCCTGCCAGGCTGGGACAACCTCAAGAGTGAGACCTCCGAGTCTCAGAATAAGGGACAAGCGTCTCTCTATTGCATCAACCTTGATCTTGCCACACAGTGGAGTGCCAGGGCCATCCCCCTCCCGTCCTTTAGGGTGGGCTTCTTCCTGCCTCTCAGTCTGCTTTGCTGTCCTTGACCTTGGGCTAGCAGGAGCTGCTCTTGGCTGTGTTGGCCTTGTTATCTCAGTCTCTGTGGGTGAGAATTCTTTACAGACTAGTGGAACTGTCATCGCAGAACCAGCACGGGTGCCCCGTGCCAGGGCTCCTGCCCTTGTCTCTGACCCTGTCCATTGTGCTTTCAGCAGCAGGGGGTCCCCCAGCCTGAGGACTCAGGTTACCCTCCTGGACTACCCTTATCTGTAGCTATCCTGTAGGGTTCCCTTCCTTAACTCAGCTGTGCTGCTTTCTCCCCAGGAGGGGCCAGAGCTTGCTGGCTGCCTGCCCTCAGGGTTCAGGACCCATGTATGGGCACCTTTCAGTACCCTGCTGTGCTCTGACTCCAGACCTGGGTGCCCCTCAGGGTTGTACTTTAGGCTGATCCCTGTGTGTGTGTGTGTGTGTGTGTGTGTGTGTGTGTGTGTGTGTGTGTGTGTGTCAAGTACAGGGTAGGGGTAGCAGTGATTGAGGGGTGCAGTGGGGACTGAGGTCTAAGAGGTGCACATGGATTTCCCCCCACTCTCCTTAGTCGGGAGAGAGCAGATCCTACATTCCCTAGAGCTATGTTGTCTTTTCCTTTTTGCTGGACACTTTGTCTGTCTGTTGCTTGTGGGTTCTGGGGTGTAACTCTGGTACAGTACCTGCCTCACTATGTGAGAGCCCCTACATACAATCCCAGAGCTTTTGGAGTGCACAGTTCAAGTGGGTGTGGTAGACAACTAATTCCTCAGCACTTGGGAAGCTCAGACAGTGTTGGAGTTTAAGGATATCATGGGCTAAAGAGTCAGTCTTGCCCCTGAGTGCCACCCCCACCCCCAAAAGTACACAACCAGTGGCATTCAGCACATTCTATTGTGCAGCCCCACCTCAGTGTCAGTACACCTCTGCATCACTCACGAAGAGCATCTCCCCCTGCTGCCGCCCCCTCCCCTCACCCCCTCCCCCCACGCTGTGAAGGCACCAGCAGGCTGCTGTCTGCCCTGGGCTGGTCCTGGCCACTCTCAGCCT
Source organism: Peromyscus californicus insignis (assembly GCF_007827085.1). NCBI lineage: Eukaryota > Metazoa > Chordata > Mammalia > Rodentia > Cricetidae > Peromyscus > Peromyscus californicus. The sequence continues at coordinate 128,721,998 of NW_026294606.1, forward strand.
GGAAGTCTGTCTTCTTTCACCCAGCCAACCTCTTTGTACACTTAACATAGCTTTTATCCTGCTTTTGATTTTGAAATCATTCTAGAGGCTCAAGGAGTTGCAAAAATCGCATCTAGAATGGCCTCTGGCCCACTGGGAGAAGACGGCTGTGGGGATCTGGGGCCTGGGCAGGACGTGGGAGGCCCCTGACTCACCTGGTTCAGGCACTCCTGTCCTTGTCACAGGCTTGGGAATTGCTGTTCGGTGTGGCCCCTCTCCATGCTGCTTTCCTGCCACCCACTTGCAGCCAGTTGGTGCACCAGGACTCCTGGCCTTGTTGCAGAGTCCCAGCTGGGGGAGGGAGTAGGGTTTCAGCCCTCCCCGGCAGCTGGCCCAGTAGGGAGAGGGGCTGGTTGTATTTTAAGCTATTGAGTGGTTCAGCAGGAACTCCGTGGCCTTCTCTCCCAGTGGACATTGTGCTGCCTTCCTGGGATTCACATGGACTCTGAGCATGTGCACAGTGCTCATGGGGTCCAGCAACTATTAATATATCTGCAACCCAGAGCCCTGCCGCTTAGCCCCTTCTAGCACACTCCTCAAGTACTCATTCCCTCTCGTTTCTCTTTAGTGGGGTCCAATGTATGACTCTTGGTCTGATATTGTTCTTGTGGGGTTCCGTCCTCTGCCCCTCAGGCCACAGGGTGAGTCAGAGTTTGCAGCTGATAGCAGGTGATCTCTGTGCACTCTCCTGTGCCGTGTGCAGGATGTAGGCTCTGGCATCGATGAGCAAGCCAGCTAGGGTGCCACTGGCTGGCATAGGAGCCTTGCTCTCAGTTCAGACCCAGGCCCTGCAGGGCTGCCTCAGTGTGTAGGGTCACTTTCGTGGGGCCTCCCTCCACATACATGCACACACACATGCACATACTTCCCCCTGCTAGCTAGCTTCATGTGGGTCAGGCATATCCTCTCAGGGACCCCTAGCAGGCCAGGCTGAAGGATGGGCCCTAGGACTCTGCTGTTGGGAGCATGCAGGTGGCAGTGGCCAGCTTCTCTGTCCCGTGATGCCCCCTCCTTTAGGATGAGAAGTCGTGGATCCCCATAGGGCCCTCAGGTCTCTCCCAGCCAGCGTGGGGGTGCAGAGCACCGTGCCAGCCAGCAGCCTCCTCTGACCTTCTGGGGCAGATGGCTCAGATCCCCTGGGGCTGTCTCCTTACTCTGTTCCTGTGTACCACTGTCTAGCTCTAGTCTAGGATTTCTCCTTTGGGGGCTGTGGACCCCAGGGGTATAGGCAGGCCGCCTGGGTTGTGCGTTGAAGGCTTTGGAGCAAGACTCATCCATGGGTGAGCACATTGATGTTAGCCTGATGTGGTAGACTGCCGTGTAGGTGGTTTTGAACCAGGTGTGGTGGAACTGGTGAAAAGTGAGGTGGGTGGAGAGGGGTGGAGGGCTTTGCTCACTCTTTCCTCTCCATACTTAGGATAGGTATGCTTCACCAACAACTCTGGAATTTGTCACCTCCCTGGGAACACAGATGCACAAGGGAAATAATCCAGTGTCCCTTACAGCTTAGAAGTGGAAATGGAAGCTCTGTCTCACAGATTCTCCAGATAGCTGGCATTTCCCCAGGCCCAGTAACCTGTCCTCCAGAGCTGGGCACTGGGGCTGGGGTTGGGCTAGCCACCCCCTGCCACTGGCTGGGGTGATCTTCCTTCTCTGGGAGATCTTCTTGCCCCTAGCACTTTTGAGGACCTGTGTCCACCCAACTGCCTCTATGAGGGTAGCCCCCAGGGGAGGACTGTGGTGTGGCTCCTTTGGGGGACTCGGCTGGGATGGTTTTATATTTAGCCGGGCCTGGCCCTGGTGCCACTCAGGTTACATCTGGCATTGAAACTGGCTGGGCCTGGTCAGACACAGGCTTCCTTCCAGCACCGTGGCAGAATTTGATCATGCTGCCCAGCCCAGCTCAGAGCAGCTTTGTGAGGGGAGGTCGGAGGTGGGGGCTGGCGGCTGGCAGTGGGCATCACAGCCTGGTAGGCAGAGCAGTAGGGCCGGCAGTGGCATGGATATCAGCTTGAGCATGGCGGGCAAGGAGGCCCACCAAGGCCTCGATGCTCTTCCCATGCCCATGCCTCACAAGGTAGCCAAGAAGCATAAAAAGGCGGTTCTCTTCTTTGAGGTGGAGATTCTGGATGCGAAGACAAGGGAGAAGCTGTGCTTCCTGGACAAGGTAGGACTGTGACCCTGGTGGTGAAGCGCCAAGAGCTGTAGGGCTGTGCAGAGATTGGCAGCCCCCTTGTCCTTCAGAGGGCACACAAGGGGTATTGCCTTCATCGACAGCTGCAGTTCTCAACCTGTGGGTCGCAACCCTGCATATCAGACATTTACCTTAAGATTCATAACAGTAGCAAAATTACAGTTACGAAGTAACAACGAAATAACTTTATGGCTGGGGTCACCACAACATGAGGAACTGTATTAAAGGGTCACAGCATAGGAAGGTTGAGAACCACTGAGCTAGAGTGAGCAGCCATGGTCCCTGCACGGGGCTGGAAGCTGGCTGCCTGGTAGGGAAGGGACAAGGCGCCTGGAAGGGCCCTGTGTCTGTAAAGCCAGACGGCTTGATCCTGACCTGCCTGTTCCTGGCACCCCTGCCCCAGATCCTGGGTTTAGGCTCCTGTGGGGCTGATTCCGTTTTCTCTTAGGTGGAGCCTCAGGCCACCATTGCTGAAATCAAGACCCTCTTCACCAAGACACGTGAGTCCAGGCACCTACACTTCTGTCCTCATTCCTGTCACCCTTCTGAAGGGACCTGGGCTTCCTTAGGGGCTTGTAGAGGTGGCCTGTCAGCACACTGGAGCACAGTCAGGTCGTCGGACTGTGCAGGCTGCCCCGTGTGGTCACCAGCAGGAATGCTCTTGCTATCCAAAGGACAAAATCCTCTTGCTGTTTGGCCCTGTGTCCTTGCACAGGGTGGGAGGAGCCGGGGGTCCCAGAGTTAGGGTGGGCAGACTGAACCCAGCCAGACTGGGTATTGCAACCCCTCACCTTCTCCTAGCAGACCCGCAGTGGTACCCTGCCCGACAGTCCCTCCGCTTGGACCCCAGTGAGTACAGCTGTCCACCAGCCTTTCCCTTGGGCTCCTGGGGTCCAGATACCAGGGCAGCACCTGAATACTGACTCATTTTTGTAGAGGGAAAGTCGCTGAAAGATGAAGATGTCTTGCAGAAGCTTCCTGTGGGCACCACAGCCACACTCTTCTTCCGGGACCTGGGAGCCCAGATCAGCTGGGTGACGGTGAGCCCTGACCCCTTCCCTGGTCTCTGCCATCAGCCACCCTGGGGTGGCTCCTCACCTTGTCTCTGGGTATTCCCAGGTCTTCCTGACTGAGTATGCTGGGCCCCTTTTCATCTACTTGCTCTTCTACTTCCGGGTACCCTTCATTTATGGCCACAAATATGACTTCACATCCAGTCGGCACACAGTGGTGCAGTGAGTGGGACCCGGAAGGGGGGGGAGGGAGGGGGGAGAGGGGGGGAGGGAGGGGGGAGAGGGGGGGAGGGAGGGGGGAGAGGGTTGCATCAGCCCCGCTGAGCCCGCTATCCCCACTAGCCTCGCCTGCATCTGCCACTCCTTCCACTACATCAAGCGTCTGCTGGAGACACTCTTCGTGCACCGCTTCTCTCACGGAACCATGCCTTTGAGAAACATCTTCAAAGTGAGCACCTTACTCTTTTTGCTCTGCCCACCAGCAGCACCCGCCCACCCTAGGCTAACACATCTGCTCTCTTTCAGAACTGCACCTACTATTGGGGCTTTGCTGCATGGATGGCCTATTACATCAACCACCCTCTCTACACACCCCCTAGTAAGTGGTCTCAGACAGTGCCCTCACCCTGTGACCCCATCATGAACCTTCCTCTTATGGGGCTCTCCCTTTTCTGCAGCCTACGGAGCCCAGCAGGTTAAGTTGGCGCTGACCATCTTTGTGGTAAAGAGGCTGGGATGGCAACCAAGTGTGGTGAGGTGAGGTAGCTGGGTCGGGTGAGGCTAGGGGCTCTAGATTGACCCTGTTCTCCTTGATAGATCTGCCAGCTTGGCAACTTCTCCATCCACATGGCTCTTCGGGACCTTCGGCCAGCTGGTGAGTGGCCTGCTGGGGCTGGGTGAGCTGGTAAGGAAGGAAGGGGTCTGACTTACTCTCGTCCTGCATGCCAGGGTCCAAAACCAGGAAGATCCCATACCCCACCAAGAACCCCTTCACCTGGCTATTTCTGCTGGTGTCCTGTCCCAACTACACTTATGAGGTGAGGGACGGCTTTCTTCCTCCCAGGTTTGAGGTCCTACATGAGGTAAAGGGGTGGGTTGTGGGGGAGTAATAAAGCTTGAATTTGGGGAGACTGCTGCCTTCCTTCCCCAGGGATACATGTGATGCTGGGCTTGCCTCTGTGCCCTCACCCTGCTTGTGCTGTCCACAGGTAGGGTCCTGGATTGGCTTTGCCATCATGACGCAGTGTGTTCCAGGTGAGTCCCTTGTTCCTGTGCGGTGAGTCCCTGGTTCCCTTCCGGCGGGGCATCCCTATTCTGATATCCCATTCTGCCCACAGTGGCCCTCTTCTCCTTGGTGGGCTTCACCCAGATGACTATCTGGGCCAAAGGCAAGCATCGCAGCTACCTGAAGGAGTTCCGTGACTACCCACCCCTGCGCATGCCCATTATCCCTTTCCTGCTCTGAGCAGTTCCTCGTGGGCTCAGCCAAGTAGCACTGTCTACCTACTCCCCCTGACCTGGGGTGACCATGGCTCTCCAGCAGCAACAATAAACCTGCTTTTCCAGCTGGACTTGGGCTTTGTGTTCTTTAGGGGTACAGGGGCCACACCATTCCTTCCCACCCTTGAAGCAGTACACATGAGGGTTGGGCAGGTGACCCAAAGCTTTTATTTCACTGATAGGTCCAGAGGCGGGTGGGTGACCCCTAGAGGGCCATCTCAGGGCCCACCTCTCCTTCTCCCTGGCCTTGGGCTATCCGTTGCGCCTTCTCTTCCCTCCGCTTCTTCCTCCGGAGCAGTCGCCGTTCACGTTCAAACTCCTTCATTCGCTTCACGTAGCTGAGGGCAGAACAGAGAGAGAGTCTCAGTGCCACAGGCGCTGGCCCGACTCCATTCCCAGCCACCAGGAAACCCTCCCGCTGGAATTCTGGCCTGCCCCTCAGGTGGCTCCAGCCCTCTCCCCATGTGGCGCCCGTGTGGTGTGCACAGGTGTGGTGTGCACAGGTGTGGTGTGCGCAGGTGTGGTGTGCACAGGCGCAGGGCAGGCTCACTCCAGGTGCTCGCAGTAGTCCCAGTCGTGCTGCTCATGCTTGCAAGCCAGGAAGTTGGGGAAGCTGTCCCGCTTGCACTTCAGCAGCCGGATGAGGTAGTGGGCGCAGTAGTCACGTTGCTGCAGCGTCAGCTGGGCATCGTTCATCTCCTGTTGCGTGGCCACCATCACTGTGGGGAGTGGTGAGGCTCTCAGCACCAGAGCCAGCCCCCAACTCCACCAACCCCCAGGGTGCACATGGCACAAATGAAGCCACATACCAGGGTGTCCCTCATTGGCTTAGCAGAACCCATTCGGATTATGGCCAGGCCTTGGCAGAAGGAAGGGTGCCAGTGTTCCTTTTGGGCATCTAACAGTACAGAGGGCTCTCACATCCCTTCCTCTAGTGATGTCGTCTTCCAAAAAGTCCCGATGGAGGTGGAGCCCAGTGTTTACCTTCTGGCCCCTGCTTCCCCACTACAGAAAGATGCCAGTTCCAGCATGGACATGCTTCCAGACAGAGCTGTGGTGACAAGTGTCTCAGGAATGCATCATTAGGTGGGCCAGTGCAACCAGCATAGTGTACTTGAACAAGATAGACTCATCACTAGCTTACAGGACTTGGAAATGTCATTGTATGGGGTCTGATGCTGACATAAACATCACCATGTATGTGGTGCACATTAAGTATCTAGCTCTGGGCTGGGATGTGCCATCACTGGATTAGGAATAGTTGTCATATCCCAGCCTGTACCCATTGTGCCCCACCATCCCATACCTTGTCAATCCAGCAGGACCTGATTCGCTGGGTCTGCAGGCTTACCTCCTCTCCAGACCTGTGCCTTGGTCCTAGCCCCCTTTGATTGCATTAAAACATGTTCTCACAGAAGGCCTGGTGGTTCCAGGCCTGTCACCTCAGCTACTCAGGAGGCTGAGGCAGGAGAGCTACAGAGTGGGTTCAAGGCAGCCTTACTGACTGGGGAGAAAAAAACATAAAACCAAAAACCAAGGGTAGGGAGTGCTGGAAAGGGGGGTGTGGGGACCAGCCCCCACACTTATTTACCCCAGGACTCTTGAGGATGAGGAATAAGAGACTTAGGTAGAAACAGAGGGGAGAGACACAGAAAACACACAGGATAGATCCAGGGTGGGCCTGGATCCTTATCCACCAGCCCAGAAACTTTATTCCAAAGGTCTATTTATAACTGCCAAGGGGTGGAGAAAAGGCCTCCCCCTCGCTAGTTACAAAACACCTGCATTCAGGCCCGTGGTCCAATCATTCTCTCTATGCAGACCTGCTGTGTAAAGCCATTAGGAAACCTGAAAATGGGCTCCCACAGTGGGGCCATGAGAAGACGCCTGTGGAAAGAGCATTCCAGGTAGAATTAAGGCGATAGGACTGGGGTCAGGGCTTCACCACCTGGGTTTGGGCCTGAACCCAAGGAAGGTGGAACTGTCCTTTACAGTGACTGGAAAGTGAGGACAGAAGGGCTTCAGGGGAGGGCAGAGCTCCGAGTCAGTCATTAAAAGCAGAGGGGTGCATACCAGTAACCTAAGCACTTAAGAGGCTGAGGTAAGAGGATTTTAAGTTTGAGGCTAGCCTGTGCTAATTCTGGCTGGGCCTGTTGGCTTTCTCCTGTGATCTCAGCTCTTAAGAGGCTGGGCGGAGGGGGATCTGGAGTTTGAGGCCAGCCTGTGCTACAGAATGAAACCCTGTCTTAAAAATTAAGGTGGCAGTGGAGGGTCGTGGTGGTCCTGGGGAGAGAGAAGGTGAAGAGTGATTTGAAGAAGACACTCTGAATGCTGACTTCTAGCCAACACGCATGGGTGCGTACACATTCACACACTACAACTAACACAAACAGCAATTAAAGAAAACAAAAGCCAGCAATGTCATCCCAAGTTGAAGGTTAAGGCTTCCCTTGGAGAGAAATTTGGCAGTACTGCTGCACACAAGGCAGTTGTGAGCTGTCTCCAGGACAGGACAGGGCCTCGGCTTCAAGGCATCCAACAGGGAGCTGAGGAAGAGTGAGTGAAAGTCCAGGGCGATGGAGGTGATCAAGGTAGAACTGAGGAATGACGATGGGCTTAGTGATATGGCTGGGGAGCTTTGAAAGAAGTCCTTCAGTGAAAGGGGAAGCCGGAGGAGGTGGGCCAGAATGGGATTTTACACTTGTTTTTGAGACAGGCCTGCTGTGTACTCCAGGAACTCATGATGTCCCTCCACCATATCTGGGTCCAGGAGGATGTTAACCATGGATAGGCAGTGTGTTGGCATGCCCACAGGAGACTGCAGGGATTCCAGAGCAGAGTCCTTGCGTTGTAGAGGGTGGATGGAGGATATAAGGGGGTTCACCTGAAATGGGGGCTCTGCCAGGCCAGGGACAGGGGAGGAGGAGTTTGAGGACGCATGGGATGGGGAGGGGAAGCTGTTCCTGCTTTCCTAGCATACCCAAGGTTAAGGAAGAGGCAGTAAAGAACTGTGGAGGTATCCAAAGGCTGGCGTCACTGAGCACACGGGGCTGTGACCTCAGTGCTCCAGAGGCTGAAGGGAAAGGCTGTGAGTTAGACCAGTCTGACTCTACAATAAACAGGAAGGGGTTCAATGAGGGAGGAACCTGGATACTAGGGCCATAGGGCTGGCTGAGTTTGCCCAGGGTTTTGGTGCTGGTTATTTTCAAGGCTGACTGTGGGCAAAGCAGGCTGTCAGGTGGATAGATGGGCTGCAGGCTCAGTTGGGACTAAAGGACTCCATGGGGTCAGGACTCTGGAGTGATTACACTACCTCCCAGCATACCCAGATGCATGTCCTTGGACTCCATCCCTTGGAGGGTTCCCTGTCTACAAGTCATCACCTACCGAGCAGTCACTAAGACCTGTGTGTGTGTGTGTGTGTGTGTGTAGGCCAGAAGACCGAGTTAGATGTCTTCTCTAATTATTCACCCACCATATTTTATGAGACAAGTTTTCACAGAACTTGCTCACTTACTAGCTAGACTGACTGGCCAAGGAGGCCCCTGGAACCACCTCTACCTCCCCTGTACTGGGAGCACATGCATAGCTCCATCAGCCTTTTACATGTGTGACAGTTTTCTCCCACATAAAACCTTTTTTTTTTTTTTTGGTTGTTTGTTTTTGTTTCAAGTCATGGTTTCTCTGTGTAGCCCTGGCTGTCCTAGAATTTGCTTTGTAGACCACACTGGCCTGGAACTCACAGAGACTGACTTGCCTCTGCCTCCTGAGCGCCAGGACTAAAGGTGTGCACCACCAAGCCAGGGAGCAGAGCTTCTTAAACAGGAAGTAAACAACAGCTTAAGGAAACCCTGAAATGGACCAGATTCAACAGGCCACTCCTTCCCCAAGCTTAGACCAGCTCAGCTCAACCAAGCTCCCTGGCGGAAGCAGATTAAAGAAGCAGTCCCTCATGCTGGGTAGGCTTTTGGTGATGGCAGCTGTCTTTGTCATTTCTGCTCCTGTGACTGCAGTAGAGCTCACTGGTTCACCAAGCTGGACTTCAGTGCTCTCCTTACCTTGCTCTGCCATTGCTTCCCTCCCTGGGGTGAGAAGACAGACTTCTGCTATCGGTTCCACAGGGAACTGGAACTCCGGTCCTCATGCTTGCATGACAAACACTTTAGGGACTGAACCATCTCCCAGCCTACACAACAAACCTTTTGGCAATGCAAATTTGTGTCTTTCCTCTGCTTACAAGTGAGGGCTCCACCCGTCCTTGGAGCTAGCCTCATCAGTTCCATATACATCCTTCTTTTAGCCTTTGCTTCCACACCTCAAGTTTTGCTTCTGTCAGCTCTGCTTGCCCAGTGGGCTCCCTGAAGACAGTGCCAGTGTTTCTCTGCTACCATGGGGCATCCCAAGTGCCCAAATGGGACTCTGCCCAGAGCTGTCACTCTGTAAGCCTGTGATTTTCCCACATAGGAAGAACAAGAGCCGTGCATGTACACAAAAGGCCCTGGGTTCCACCCCCAGCACCATCACACCAGACGGGACAGATGCACGGCATGACCGTCCCACCCCCGACCTTGTATTCTTGTACGTAGCTAAATATGAGCGACACCTGTATGGCGATGCAAAGAACACGTCCCTATGCTCCGCGCTGTGCCCCGGACGAAGAGCACCTGCGCAGCCTCGTTTTCGCGCAATCGGCTGTCCTGTCCCAACCCTTTGCTCCAGCCATGCCCGCAAAGCCTCCACGTTGATGGAGGTCAGGCGCCCTCCCGACCGGACCCGACCCTTTGCACACAGGCAGCACCGAGTTTCGCTGGTCTGCAGTCGCGCCTGCGCTCTGAGCTCACCGCGCTCCTTGCGTTCCGGGAAGCCGTAGTCCGGCGGGAAGCTGGGCATCTGCAGGGGGTCAGGCTCCACCGAGGCGTCCCCCACATAGCGCCGGGCTAGATGCGCCCCCATAGCTGCTCTGCCTCACCCTCCTTTGGCAGCCGGGGTCACCTCGCTCCTACCTGGAAGCACTGTTCCTTGGCTTCCGGGTCATGGAGATGAGTGGTGGGGGAAGCCGTCCTGGCCTGCTGGCACCCCCTGGCGGTCTGGAGGAGACAGGGCAGGTGTGGCAGACGCCAGTTGGCTGGACTGCCTGGTTATCCGGGGAGCTCCAGGGGCGGCCTGTCTGTGCCCTCTCTGCCCAGTGCTAGGATTACAAATGTGTGCCTCCAAGCCTGCAGTTTACATGGGTATTGTGGACACTCTGTTCCACATGCTTGCATGGCAGGCATTTTATAGACGGAAACCACTCCCAAAGCTCATTCTTTTTTAAAATTAATTTTCTTCTTCTTCTTCTTCTTCTTCTTCTTCTTCTTCTTCTTCTTCTTCTTCTTCTTCTTCTTCTTCTTCTTCTTCTTCTTCTTCTTCTTCTTCTTCTTCTTCTTCTTCTTCTTCTTCTTCTTCTTCTTCTTCTTCTTCTTCTTCTTCTTCTTCTTCTTCTTCTTCTTCCTTTTTGGTGTTGGAAGAGACCCCAAAGCCTAGCACATGGTAGACAAGTGCTCTATCATTGAAGTACACCACCACTTCCAACCTCCCAACCTCCAAACACTTTTCATAGGAGTGCCGGTGTGTATGCTCATGTGTAGGTGTGCATATGAGTACATTTGCTGGTCAGAGGTCAACTTTGGGTGTCATTACTCTGGCACTGTCCATCTTGTTTGAGACAGTGTCTCACACTGGCTATGAACTCCCCAAGTAGGCCATGCTGGCTGGCCAGGAGGTCCAAGAGATTTAACTATCTGCCTGTCTGGTTCTGGAATTGTAAGCATGTGCCACCACACCCAAATTTTTCTTACGTGGGGTTTGGGGACTGAGTTTAGAGTTTAGGTCCTTGGGTTTGTAAAGCAATCATGTTCGTGACTGAGCCTTCCTCCCAGTTGTTCCAAAAACAGTACCTTTGTGACCCTGGGCTAGAACACGGTAAGCGAGTGCTCTCCCCCGGCACCCTGAGAGCAAACCCTGACGAAGGTGAGCAGACCTGTTGGTCTTCCCCGGGTCTTCCCAGAGCTTCTGAAGAAACCACTCTCATCCTTGCTTCCAAGGATGGATGAGTCCTTCTTCTGTGCCACCTGTCAGGGTGAGTCCTTCCCTGCTCCGTGTCTTGCTCTATCCATGCATCAGGGACAGCATATTTGACTCAGACTGAAGTGAAGTCCTGAACCAGGGAAGCTTCTCTTTTCAGAACTTCTCCTTCCTGAGTCTAGACTAGTTCCCCAGGCTGGCTGGTCAGCACGCCTCAGGGATCCTCCTGTCTTTGCCTCCTCTGTGCTGGGTTTGCGAGCATGTGCTGCCTTGCCCAGCGTCTTTTTTACATGTTTTTTTTTTTGTTGTTGTTGTTGTTTTTTGTTTGTTTTTTTGTTTGTTTGTTTGTTTGGTTTTTCGAGACAGGGTTTCTCTGTGTAGCTTTGCGCCTTTCCTGGAACTCGCTTTGGAGACCAGGCTGGCCTCGAACTCACAGAGATCCGCCTGGCTCTGCCTCCTGAGTGCTGGGATTAAAGGCATGCGCCACCACCGCCCGGCCTTTACATGGTTTTTTATTTATGGTTTCCATTGCTGTGATGAAGCACTGCGACCAAAAGCAACCTGGAGAGGAAAGGTTCATTTTACAAGTTGTAGTGCACCATGCAGGGAAGTCAAGACAGTAAGACAGACAGGTCAAGAACCTGGAGGCAGGAACTGATGCAGAGGCCACGGAGGAGTGCTGTTTACTGGCTTTCTCAACCTGCTTTCTTATAGTGCCCATGGCCACCACCCCAGGGGTGCCACCACCCACAATGGGGACCTCCCACATCAATCAGTAAAAATGTACTGCAGGCATTCCCACAGGCCAGTCTGGTGGGGGCATTTTCTCAACTGAGGTTCCCTATTCCGAAATCACTCTAAGTGGTGTCAAGTTGACATAAAAATCAGCTAGCATACCCTGGCTTCTTGAGGTCAAACATGGGTTCTTGTGGTTCCAAGACAGGACTTTAAAATTGACTGAGCCATCTCTCTCTCTCTCTGTTTCTCCACTTCTTCTCTGTCTCTCTGTCTCTGTCTGTCTGTCTGTCTCTCTCTCTCTCTCTCTCTCTCTCTTTCAGTGCTACACACAAACACACCCACACTTTTTCTCTGTGTGTGTGTCTTCTCTCTGTGTGTCTCTCTCTACACACATACACACACATGCACACATTACTATCTGCATCTCTATGTCCCTTTTTCTTTTTTTAAAAAAGTTTTTTCTATTTATTTATTTTTGTTTCTTTGAGACAGGGTTTCTCTGTATGGCCCTGGCTGTTCTGGAACTCTCTCTGTAGACCAGGCTGGCCTTGAACTCACAGAGATCCACCTGCTTCTGCCTCCCAAGTGCTGGGACTCAAGACGTGCACCATCATCATCTGGCTTGTTGTTTTTAATTTTTGAGCTTATAATATAATTATATTTCTCCCTTCCATTTTCTCCCTCCAAACCCTCCCATATACCTCTCCATGCTCTCTTTCTAATTATTAAGGGCCTCTTTTTTTCATGAATTGCTACTTCATGCATGTATGTATATACACATATATTCCTAAGTGTAACCTGCTCAGTCTGTATAATGTTACTTGTATGTCTGTTTTCAGCACTGACTGTTTGGCACTAGAAAACCAATTGGTGTCTTCCTGGGGAAGACCACCTCTCCTGCTCTCCGCATTTCTTAGTTGCCTATAGTTCTTTGTGTAGGGTCGAGGCCCTGTGGGCTTTTTCTGGTCCTCTGTGGCAGGTCCAGATGCCTTTACTCTCAGCCGTCAACTGCCTGTAGCTCTTTATCTAGTGATGAGACCTTGTGAGCTTTCATAACTAGTTGGCACCAACTAGTGTTATTGTGCTGGTCGTGTTGAGATCTCATGTGAGCAGATTCCATGTTGTACATAGAAGACGCCACCTCACAGCAGAGGTCCTGGTCCTCTGGCTCGCACAGTCTTTTTGGCTTCTCTTCCACAGTGTCCCCTGAGCCTTAGATGGACAAGTTGCAGTGTAGATGCATTAATTTAGATTGGGCATCCCACGGTCCGTTGTTTTCTGCATATTGATCAGCTGTGGATTTCTGTAATGGTCTCTGTCTGCTGCAAAAAATAAGCATTGTTGAAGGGTGAGAGCTTCACTTATCTTTGTGTATAAGGATAAGTATTTAGAATGCAGTTAAAAACTTATTTCTGGTTTAGGAAAATCTCAGTAGGATCTGTGGCTTCACCAGGCGTGGGTAGGGGGCTAGGTTTACAGCACCAAGCATGAAGTCCCTTCTGCTGAGCATGCCTAAAGACCCATTAGATGGCTGCTGGCTGTCCCCTAGGCCTAGCATGCACCCTTGCCATAAGAGCATTGCCGTGCTCCACGGGCACTCCAGCTGGGCAGCCAGCTCTTTACTGCTTTTCTCCTGTGTGAACTTGCGCAGTCTCTTCTGATATTAGGGGGTAGTTCTCCGGGAGGAGGCTTCCAGGTCAACTCTAGCTCCATTCCTCCAGGTTCCGTGTCTGAGTGTGTGTTTTCAGAATTAGGATTTTCTCTGTCTCTGTGTCACACACTCTCTCTCTGCCACACACATTCTCTTTGTACCCTTTCTCTCTTTGTCTCTTCTAGTGTCTGCCTCTCTGTGTCCCTCACACACTGTCAACCTCTTTCAGTCTCGGTCACAAATACACAGGTTCTCTTTGTGTCACACATCCTCTCTGTCTCTGTCTGTGTGTCTGTCTCTGCCTACCTCTTCCTGTCTCTCTTTGTCACACAGGCTGTCTCTCTCCATGTCCCTATATCTTTCACCCTCAGTCTTTCTCTGTATGTCTTACTCATACACTCTCTGCCTCTATTTCTGTCACACGCGCAATGTCTTTGTCTCTGTGTCACACATAGGTATACTGTCTTTTTCTTTCTCTGTCACACATATGCTCTGTCTCTATTTGTCTCTGTACCACACAATTCTGTATCTCTCCCTGTGTGTCTATGTCACACACATTATCTGTTTCTGGCTCTCTCTCTCTCTCTGTCCTTTGCCCCTGTCTCTTTGTGTTGTAGGGTCTGAGAAAATGCTGAAGACTCAAATAGTATGCAAGAGCAAAGAGTGTTTAGTTATGAGCATATGTAGGGTCATTCGCCTGTACAAAATGGCACTATTCCCCCACCCCCCAAGGAGTGCGAAGGCTCCTTTTAAACGCAGCTAGGGGAATTTCAGGGACAGTTAGGTCATCTCAAACATGATTGGTTAAGCAAACAGCAGTTACATTAGTATACTTTTAATTGGCTGAGGTTTTATCTTTGGACGTACTTGGGTAAGTCTCAAGGGGGTTGCAGGAACTGTCCTTGAGACATTGTGGGGCTGACTTGGGCCTTGTTCATGCTCTCCTTCGTTCCTGAATGTCATTTGTTGATAAATGGTCCTTTGTTGGGAGAGACACCTGTTTGTCCCACTTGGAGAACTGAAACCTAAATTCAATTGTAAAAGTGGGAAAGTTTAAGCCCTTCAGTATATCATACCTGTGCTCTGTCTCTCTCTGTCACACGAACACACTCTTTTTCTGTCCCCCTATGTGTGTCACACACACACACACACACACACACACACACACACACACACACACACTCTTTGTTTCTTTCTGTGTCACACACCCTTTGTCTTTCTCTGTGTCCTGCACGGATCTTCTATTTCTGTCTCCCTGCCCCTGACTCTGTGTATCATACACAAGCTCTCTGTCTCTCTGCCCCTGACTCTGTGTAGCATACACATGCTCTCTGTCTCTCTGCCCCTGACTCTGTGTAGCATACACATGCTCTCTGTCCCCCTGCCCCTGACTCTGTGTATCATACACATGCTCTCTGTCTCTCTGCCCCTGACTCTGTGTAGCATACACATGCTCTCTGTCCCCCTGCCCCTGACTCTGTGTAGCATACACAAGCTCTCTGTCTCTCTGCCCCTGACTCTGTGTAGCATACACAAGCTCTCTGTCTCTCTGCCCCTGACTCTGTGTAGCATACACAAGCTCTCTGTCTCTCTGCCCCTGACTCTGTGTAGCATACACATGCTCTCTGTCTTTCTGCCCCTGACTCTGTGTAGCATACACAAGCTCTCTGTCTCTCTTTTCCTCTTTGACTCTCTGACTTTCCCTGTGTTTTACGCACACTCAAGGTCCCTATCCCTCCGTGTGTCTATGTTTCTTTTACACACACACACACACACACACACACACACACACACACACACACACAAGCTGTCTCTTTCATTCAGTCACATATACTCTTGTCTGTCACATACAACACATTGACTTTCTGTCTCTGTATTATATACTCTGTCTCTCTGTCACACCCCTGCTCTCTGTCTCTGTGTCACACACACACACTTTCTGTGTCTCACACACATTCAAGCTCCCTCTTTCTTTTTTTGTGTCTCCCTGTGACACACATACTCACACTAATCTCTCTCTCTGTGTCACACACACAGTCTCTCAATCTGTCCGTAATGGCCAATCTTGGTTGTCAACTTTACTACATCTGGAACCAGCTAAAACCCAAGCAGATGACCACATGTGAGGGATTTTTCCTGATTGATCATTTGAAAGAGGAAGACCTATCCCAAATCTGGGCCACACCTTCTGGTGGCAGCCCACATGAAAGGACATGGAGGAAGGAAGCTTTTGCTTTTTGCCTGCTCGCCCTCACTCAACGCTGACAAGTTCATCTGTCCTGTTGCTGAGACATCCTTTTCTGGCATTGGAATCTACTTCTTTGGGATTCCAGTGTAGACTGAAGACCAGCAGCTCTGTAGGACTCCAGCACCAGATTGGGACTGCTGAGACATTCAGCCTCATGGACTCCAGCACCAGACTGGGGCTGCTGAGACATGCAGTGTTAGAATTCCTAGCCACTTTTCTAGCTACACAGACTTCAGATATGCTTTTCATATCCTCCTGTCCTGATGCTATTTGGAGAGAGTGTGGGCTCCTTACAGCAAAGGGAGGATCCATATCTAATTCAGGCCAAATAATGTTCATGCTAAAAGCCTCCCATCTCCCTAAGGCTATAGGAATTATCCACTGCCAGTCTCATCAGACCGATAGCTCCATCATCTCTAAGGGAAATAACGGGACTGACCAGGCAGCTAGAACAGCGGCCCTCCAGGGCCCAGACTCACTCCACCCACAGCAGGGAATCCATACAGTGCAACCCACACCCTTACAGGGAACCCCTGACACTAGGCAAATTCTGTCCTATCTACACCGGCTCTTTCATCCTAATAGTCTTGCTCTGTCTCAATTTGTAAAAGCCCACCTGCAGCCCACCTCTGAGGACTTACAGTTCTTAAGAACTATTACTGCCTCTTGTGATATTTGCCAAAAGTCAGATCCCAATTCCAAATATCAGAGCCAACCTTTTCCCACCTGTAGATGTAACCAACGGTCTTATTAAATAAGAAACACAGAGCCAATTCAGAGAAGAAAGCCAAGAGGTCAGAGCTAAGAGCCTCACCCTTCCTGATTCAGGGATCCTCTTCAGCCAAGAGAGCTCTCCGAAAAGGACCTACTTCCTGTGTGTATGTCTTTAAAATCTTCCTGTTCTGCCTTCTCACTGGTTGTAAACTCAAACATATGACTGCCTCGTCACTGCCTGAATGTACCGCCCTCCAGGTCCTTAAAGGCGTGCGCCACCGTCGCCACGCACTTGCTATGGCTCTAATAGCTCTGACCCCCAGACAACTTTATTTATTAACATACAATTAAAATCACATTTCAGTACAAGTAAAATACCACCACATTTCCCCTTTTCTATTTTAATAAAAAGGAAAAAAAAGAAAAAGGTTATAACTAACAAAAGAAAAACTATATACAAAAGTACAATGACTATATACAATATATACAAGTAATAAATGTCTAAACAATGTCTAGTATATTTGTATTTGACAAATTCAGAGAAAATAATTTCATTATCTATCCTATTTTGTTAAGTCCAAAATGTATCTAATTCATTTTCTATCCTAATTAATCTTCAACCATAACTAACTAACCTTTAACTATAACTAACTAATCTTTAACTCCCTCAGAGACCCAAGAAGGAAATAATATTAGCTAACAAAAATAAAAACAGAAAGTGCATGCAAGCAACTTCCAAAAAATTTGTGAGTTGACAGAAACAGCCAGCTGCCTGGACAGTCACCTGAGGTTTCTCCGAAATGCTGGGGCATCATCTTCAGCCTATAGGCTTAGCATATCTGACAGACTCATTTGTGAAGTAGGATGTACACAAGGTCAACAGTTCAACCTCACATTGGGTGAGAGCAGTCCATGTACCAGAAACACCTGAATTCCACTAGTGTCATGTCATGATTCAGGATTTTAAATTCTGGAAATTGTTGATGGTTTTTTAATTCAGCTGTCCATTCTTCTTGGCTGTGTATATATGGCTTCATCTCAGCATCCTGTTCTTCTCCACATCCCTCTGTCAAATGCCAGTTTACTATTGAGAGGCGTGAGCTTAGTTACTCTTCAGCTGCTGTTCCATTGCACATCAGAAGCCATCGGCCCACTGCCTATTCAGCTGCCTTCGAAGAAAAGGGCACTGTACCTTTTCCGAATTGCGAAGGCCACTTCAGGGATGGTGCCATATTGTCCTGGCCTCAGAAGATGCCTTTTGATAAAGCCATAACCACACTTGTTTTGGCAAGAATCAGTAGTCCTTTGTTTCATGTCCTGTCTGTCCATTTTGTCAGCAGTTGATTCGAGGATACTTTGTTGTTCAGTGGCTAACTTTTGCCACAATGAAGTTAACTCCATATGCAGTTTCTTCAATGCCCATATTTTCTCTGAAGTAGATTGGTACTGCCAGGAGCCGACATGTCTCATAATCATAACAAAAAAGAAAAATTTTCTAAGTTATTAAAACATTTTAAATGCCATATTCTGTAGATCTCTGAAGGGTTTGAAGATGACCTGTCTAAAATATATCTGCTCAATTTTTTTTTTTTTTTTTTTTTTTTTTTTTTTGGTTTTTTCGAGACAGGGTTTCTCTGTGTAGCTTTGCGCCTTTCCTGGATCTCACGCTGTAGACCAGGCTGGCCTCGAACTCACAGAGATCCGCCTGCCTCTGCCTCCCGAGTGCTGGGATTAAAGGCGTGCGCCACCACCGCCCGGCTTCAATTTTTAAAACATATCTAATATGACTACAAGTTCTATTGTAACGTCTAACTACTAACTTTCATTTCTTTATATCCTAATAGTTGGTAATAATAACATTCAAGGATCAGAAAATTGCATTGTTAAATGAACGGTATAAGTACAATTAGAAATATACATACAGCATTTTCTAACAATATCAATTTCAATATATATAATTTGTATACAATATAAAACAATCCAATCCAATGTAAAGTATTTAAAACTAGTAATTGTCTTTTTCTTCTTCTTTCTTTCTCTCTTTTTTTTTTAAACAAGAACCTTAAATCTAATCTCCTTTGCTTAGCCTTTTTCCTAACCCTTGACAACAACTTGTAACCAACCCCCCTAAACAATGAAAATTATCCCAGACCCAAAACCCATTAAAAAGACCAAAAAACCACCTGCCCCACACCACCTCTTTGGGAATGTGGGCGTCGTATTCTTAAAATTGCTTCCTGCTGGGTATGGGCGAAGTTATCTTTATCCTGAAAGAAAAATTTTAGGTTAATTGTCAAATTCTAGGAAAGGTAACCATATCCTTCATTATCCAGTCTGTGTATAATACCAAAGTTTAGGGTTTATCTCAAGTCCTTATTCAAGTAGTCTTTGAGACTGGATCATCTCAGCTAGTCATCTCAA
The DNA here is from genome assembly GCF_007827085.1 of Peromyscus californicus insignis. Classification (NCBI taxonomy): domain Eukaryota; kingdom Metazoa; phylum Chordata; class Mammalia; order Rodentia; family Cricetidae; genus Peromyscus; species Peromyscus californicus. Next base: position 128,740,579 of record NW_026294606.1, read on the forward strand.
AATTGCTCTGAGCACCTTGTAGTTCAAAGCTGATCTGTAGATGATGTTTGTCAGCTTAGTGATATTATTATTGTCCACGTGGAATTGTTGTTGTTGTGGGGCCTCAACTTCTTCCTGGAGACTTCAGTTGATGTTAGGCCTGGCCGTGATTTCCTGCAGAAAACTGATAAGAGACTCGAACACAAAGACATATATATGCAGCTAATTGAAGCCTTTTTTCTAGAATTAATTAATACTCTATATGACCATTCATATCTTTTTTTTTTTCTTTTTTTTTTCGAGACAGGGTTTCTCTGTGTAGCTTTGCGCCTTTTCCTGGAACTCACTTGGTAGACCAGGCTGGCCTCGAACTCACAGAGATCCGCCTGGCTCTGCCTCCCGAGTGCTGGGATGAAAGGCGTGCGCCACCACCACCCGGCTGACCATTCATATCTTAACAAAGTTTAAAATGTATATATAACTATATATCTATATATATTAATCTTGTAAATTTTGATATGAAATTATACTTTAAGAAAAGTTTTAAAGAATCAGAATAGAATCAAAGAGTTGAGATTAGTAATAGAATAGTCCCTTAATTAATTTGGCTTTTCTCCTGTCCCATAGCAGAAGATGGCTCTTTTATTCTGGCATGATACAGGGGGTTTGCATTTTCCTTTTAACAACATGCTTGAGTTTAAAGAAGGAGAGAGCCATTCTCCAACTCTAAAGTCAGCTTTAAATTTTAATTGAACTGGGACTATTAGAAGACCAATAGTGTTAAATTTTTAGAGAAAAGCAGAAACAAACCTTTAGGAAGACATAAAATTTTTTAGATAATATATACCCATATGCCATTTCACTCTGTTTCTTAGGATAGATGATTTGTCCCTTTTCTTCAGTTGTCTCATTTGTCCAGTGTTCTTCAGATTCCTTAACCTTCATTCTCCTAAAAGACAAAAACAAAAACCTTTCCCCAAGACTAATTTTGGGGATGTTCCTTTTTGGCAAGTTATTATCTGATTAAATGAAAAGACATGTGTTACTGGTATAAGTTAGTTTAAATTGGATGTTCATGCTGGTTGAAGAACTACCACCTCCTCTAATTAAGAGGTTTCTCTTGTTCAAATCGAAACTTTATCAATTTGGATGGTACCCACAACTTATCTTCTCCTGTAGAAACAAAAGCAAAACCTCGTCCCCAACGTAACACATACCCTGGTTTCCATTCTGAGGTCAGCACATCCTTAAAGTATATTGGCTGATTTAATTCTGTAGTTTTTTCTATTATCCAATGTCTCTCTGCAGCTGTTGTTCCTTTCTCATTGGCATTAAGAAAATTCAAAGTTAATAGAGCATTATGCAGTCTGTTTCTGGGGGTTTTTGTTACCCCTTTCTGTTTATTTAGCATATCCTTTAGAGTTCTGTTTGATCTTTCTATAACTGCTTGACCTGTAGGATTATGTGGTATGCCTGTAATATGCTTTATATTGTAATAAGCAAAAAACTGTTTCATTTTAACAGAGACATATGATGGAGCATTATCAGTTTTGATTTGTGCAGGTATACCCATGATGGCCATAACTTCGAACAAATGAGTGATTACAGAATCAGCTTTTTCAGAACTCAAAGCAGTTGCCCACTGAAATCCTGAATAAGTATCGATAGTGTGGTGTACATATTTCAGTTTTCCAAATTCTGCAAAGTGAAACACGTCCATGTGCCAGATTTCATTCCTTTGAGTACCTTTTGGGTTACATCCTTCTGGAAATGGCGTTTGATTGTAGAAGGAACAAGTAGGACATTTCTTTACTATTTCTTTGGCTTGTTGCCAGGTTATGGAAAAATCCTTTTTTAAACCTTTACTATTGACATGATGTTTTTTATGAAATTCTGAGGCCTCCAGCACATTTCCTATCAACAATTTATCAATCTCATCATTGCCTTGTGCTAGAGGGCCTGGCAGACCAGTATGGGATCGAATGTGAGTTATATATAAAGGATGACTCCTTTTCCTGATTGTATCTTGTAATTGAATAAATAGTGAAGTTAATTCTGAAGCATCAGGGATAAATTCTGCAGTTTCAATATGTAATACTACTCTTTCAGCATACTGAGAGTCAGTTACTATGTTGAGAGGTTCTGAAAAATCCATTAATACCAACAGAATAGCATACAATTTTGATTTTTGAACTGAATTATAAGGACTTTGAACCACTTTACTTAAATTTTCTGATTTGTAACCTGCCTTTCCTTGTTTGTTGGCATCTGTATAAAATGTACGAACTCCAGATATGGGTTTGGGGAAGTTTCTCCAAGGCAGAAAAGATCCAGTCAAGGTGCAGAGTAGACCACCTAGGCAGGGATTGGGTTTTTCATAGGGGCCACTGAGGAAGGAATTCCCATTTCCTGGAAAACAGAGGACCCAGTATGGGTACCTCAGTGGCCACTTTCCTCTGAAAAGTTATCAGCGGCAGAAGAGCTAGTAAAAGAACAGCTTGAGGCTGGACATATACGACCCTCTGTGTCCCCTTGAAATACACCTATATTTGTCATTAAAAAAAAATCTGGAAAGTGGTGAGTGTTACATGACCTTAAGGCTATTAATAATCAGATGCAGGTCATGGGTCCAGTGAAGCAAGGGCTGCCGCTTCTATCGGCTCTGCCAGCCTCCTGGCATGTTATTGCCGTGGATATAAAGGATTGTTTCTTTTCCATTCCCTTAATTTGGATGCCTCGGGAAGTTCATCAGCAGATAGGCATCATAATCCACACAGCCCTATGAAGGGCATGGTGAAGTGGAAAGATATCCTCACGGGAAGCTGGCATGGCCCCGATCCCGTGCTGACATGGGCGGGAGGTTCTGTTTGTGTTTTCCCACAGGACCGGCTAGACCCTATCTGGGTACCTGAATGATTGGTGCGACGGGCCCCTCAGATGGAGAGATGTGATGACACCCCGGAAGCTGATGTGCCTGATCCTGATAGCCCTGATTCTGAGAAGCGTGCCAGCGGGAGCAGCTGAGGATCGACTACTCTGGGCTCTTATAAAAGCCTGGCCATACCCTTTACCCATAACATCACATTCTAGTGTATTGCTTTATTTTTGAGTTGACTTGCTGCAGGAGTAGAACCCAGATCCTGCACAATGAGATCATTGCAGTCAACTCCACCCGTGTGCACCTGGCCTATCACTTTTTTAAAGGAGTGGGCGGGATGAGGTGCCCTGTCAGGCCTACTGGTGCTTGTCTCCCTGATGTGCCTGTGGTGCATTGTTCGTTTAAGGGTTTCTCAGCAGCGCAATGCATCCATGATTATCCAAGCCTTTATAGCCATAGAGGCTGCACAGTCTCCCCAGGCCTGGCTGGCCGCATTAAAAACTTGATCGCGCAGGATGCGAGGCTAGTGCACTGCACTTGGGTCTAGCTGTATTGCAAAACCCAAGAAGAGCAAGTCTAATTGCATGTGGGTTGATGCCCTAATTCCCACCTCTGCAAAAAAGGGTATCGGACGGGTCAAGTGTTCTATGGGTGGATGACATCTGGACTAACACCAGTACAATGTCCAAGTTTTTTGGCAGAGATTAGACCTCTGCTCTTGCCTGCTGCTTAAAACAATAAAGGGGGAACTGTAGAGAGCCGTGTACGGCCGCACTGCAAAGTTAGTACCGGCATCCGGCTTCCGCCTTCCCGATGGCAGGTGCTCCTTATTTGGCTAAGGCTAGGATCTGGCTTGCTTCCGCACACCTGGACCTAATCTGACTTGCTTGCGTATGTCTGACCCTATCGGCATTGTCCACGTGGCACTACGGGGTTGATTGCCAAGTGGCTATAAAGGGCGTGGGCTGGCTTTCCCCAGGGGAAAGATTGGAGGAGATAGGAGATCAGAGTGTGTGTGAGAGTGTGTGTGTGTGTGTGTGTGTGTGTGTGTGTGTGTGTGTGTGTGTGTGTGTGAGAGAGAGAGAGAGAGAGAGAGAGAGAGAGAGAGAGAGAGAGAGAGAGAAAGAGAGAAAGAGGTGAGAGAGAGAGGTGAGAGTGAAAGTGAGAGTGAGAGTGAGAAGATGGCTTTCCCCGGGGTCAGAAGATTGTTCAAGGTTCCTGAATAAACTGCTTGGAGAAGAGCCTGGCATCGCATCTTCCTTGCTGGTCGAGGCGGACGCGACAAAGCTCAAGGGCTTTCCCCACTGGATTCACTTGTCTCACCTGAAGCCTTTTATCTTACCCTCACCCCAGGAGAATTCCTCCTCATACACAGTGACACAGACAGGGCCCTGCTCTCTCAAGTTCCGGAGACACCAGGATCCACTGCCTTGTCACCAATTCTAGAAGAATGAGGTTTCACCCCACAAGTTTTTCCTTCCTGGTTCCTCTCCTGTCTCTATTGACCATATTCTGCTGCATCAGTTTCCCTCTGTGTCTCTAATAATATATTCAAACTTTCAATTATCTACTCAGCTAATTGTTACAGGACCACCATAGAGCTGGAGGCCAAGGACCATCAAGTATACCCAGGCAGTAAGTAGTAGTAACAGTCCAGAGGTATTCAGACCTCCAGACTCAAAAGGGTCTAGACTGCAAAAAACAGACTTTAATATAAAAATCTATTACTGTTAAATGCCCTCAGCAATTGATCACCTGTATCTCCTGGATGCTAAACTAATAAAGAAAACAGGTGCCTTGAGGTTTATATCAGATAAGGCTTATCTCAGGTGAAGATTCCAGGTCTCTTTCTGTCTCTGTGTCTCTGTGTCTCTGTCTCTGTCTCTGTCTCTGTCTCTCTCTCTCTCTCTCTCTCTCTCTCTCTCTCTCTCTCTCTCTAACACTAACCAATAAAATTCTGATAGAGTACTAAACATTATAATATCATGGCTACCAGCTCAAGATTTTAAATTCCCTGTGGCTGCTTCTTCATATGTTTAAAAATTCTTCTGAGCTCCAGAGCCAGCTTGAATCCACCTGGACAGGTCAGATTCACTTCAGAGAAGTATAATTCAAACTTTCCTGGTCCCAGGACCCCCTCTCTCACCTGGGACTCCTTGAGGACCCCCTCAAGGTAAATTTTTTTTCTAAACTTCCCTTTCTGCCTTGTCAGATCCAGAGTCAGAGCCTAAAGCAGCGGAAGGCAATGGATGGTTCCCAAAGCAGCGGACAGTCCACTACCTTAGGATGCCCAGCTACCTCAAAAGCTTCCTTCCCTAACCCCAAAAGTTAACCGACACCCACTGAGTCAGCTGGAAGCAGTTTTGGGAGATATGGCACCCCCATTCCCATTCACCTGCCATTTTTTTTTTTTTTTTTATAAAAACAAAGAGTCTGGAATGTTAGAATTCCTAGCCACTCCCCCAGCTACATGACTTCACATGTGATGTCCAGTAGCCAGGCAAGATGCTTAGTCATCTCAGGGCCTTACGTCCTACAAAATCTGTGCACTGCATGATCACATAATTTGCTTGCAGTATGATCATGTAATCTATGCCCATGTGTGGTGTAGCTACGGAAACCCATATGCGCATGTGTTGGGGGACACCTATAAAACCGAGTTCCACCTATTCCTTCCCTCTCTTCCTGCAGGTCATTCCATAGGCCTGTGCACACCCCTTCTCTATTCCCTTAATTAACTCTTATAGTGGGTTTTGTTGTGCCTCATGGCTTTTCTCAAGTGGCAAACAGCACTGCTTAATAAATAACATGCAGCCTCATGGACTCCAGCACCAGACTGGGACTGCTGAGACATGCAGCTTCATGGACTCCAGCACCAGATTGGGACTCTTGTCCTCTCCTTCAAGAGATGTTCATTGTTGGACTACTTGCACCACAGGCTGTAAACACTCTAATAAATCTCGTACTTATTAGTGTTGATTTTCCTCCATACACTCTCCCTGACTCCTCTCTTCACTCCCCCTCCCCATTTAAAATCCCCTTTCTAGTCTTCTTTTTTTTTTTTTTTGGTTTTTCGAGACAGGGTTTCTCTGTGAAGCTTTGCGCCTTTCCTGGAACTCACTTGGTAGCCCAGGCTGGCCTCGAACTCACAGAGATCCGCCTGGCTCTGCCTCCCGAGTGCTGGGATTAAAGGCGTGCGCCACCACCGCCCGGCTTTTTTCTTTTTTTAAATTCATTTATTTATTATGTATACAGCATATGTGACTGCCGGCCAGAAGAGGGCACCAGATCTCATTCAAGGTGGTTGTGAGCCACCATGTGGGTGCTGGGAATTGAACTCAGGACCTCTGGAAGAGCAGCCAGTGCTCTTAACCTCTGAGCCATCTCTCCAGCCCTCTAGTCTTCTTCTTAATCTTCATAAAAATATATTCTATTTACTCTGCCTTTGGAGATATTTTCTTCCAAAAAAGGGGGAAATGTGTGATATTTTGATTGTGTTCTGATAATGAAGTTGCTTGGAGTCAGAGGGTGGAACTAGCCACTAGCTGACCAAAATTAACCACAGATGTTTGGAGGACTTTGAACAGATAGGAGACAGGAAGTAGTAAGGTGGGACTGAGAGAGGATCTCGGTCCCTTTTGGAGGAAGGAATGGAGCTGGTAGGAGGTGACTGGTGGCTTCTCTATTCTTTGATCTTTCAGGTTCTTACCCTGATATCTGACTCCTGGTTTTTTATTGATAAAGAATAATTATACTAAATCTTCAAGCTAGGGGAACCTAACACAAAGAAGGAGTCACCAGGGAGTGGAATTGTGGTGGGAGAAGAGGCTCCTGCAAGAGGGATGCAGTAGGACAAAGAGTAAGTCTAGAGAGACAGGGAGGAGAGGACTAGGAACCCCGGGTCCTCACCAAAAAGTGGAGTCCCCAGCAGACAGAGTTAGGTGGGGATGAGGAGCTCCTGCAAGCAGGCTGTTACAGAACTGTGAGTCTGAACAGAGCATCTGGAGGACAGGAAGGATAAGGAGAATCTCAGACTGTGAGTCTGTGAGTCTGCACAGAGCATCTGGGGGACAGGAAGGATAATGAGAATCTCTTACTTGAATACCAGCCCAGTGTGGCCTCTGGGGTCCCTGGTAGAAAGTGTTTCTGGGGATTGGCAGCTGACATAGGGAACAGAAATGGCTTAGAAGGGAAGGCTGAGAGGATCTGCTGGAAAGTGCTAAGCTGGGTCTGCACCAAGAGGCAGAGCCCTCAGGGAAGCCAAGTATTCGTTATTGCTAAATTTTAGAGTGTTACAGGATTGAGGTTCGTGCTTTTCATGCCTATTATTGTTGTCCTTGTTCAGCTTATGTTTAGGCAGTCAAGTTGGTGAGACTTTATGGGGGTAGCTTCTGACATTACTAGGAGACAGTTTCCCAGAAAACTCCCTGATCCTCTGGCTCTGCCCCCCTGCCCCTCCTCTGCAGTGTTCACTGAGCAGTAGGTACAGGAGTTATTTTGTAGGTGTATCTGTTGGGACTGGCCCCACGACTCTGCATTTTGATTGGTTGTGGTTTTTTGCAAAGAGAAGTTTGAGTAGTGAAGACTACACTTATCTGTGGGTATTAGAACAAATATTTAGATTGTACTTAGTGTTAAGGTCCTGGAAAAGTCCCACAAAAGACCACCATCCACATATGCAATCAGCAAGAGTATTTTTTATTCCAGCATGCTGGGGCCAAGCATTCTACATAAAGGCAAAATGGTGACGACCCTGAGAGGCGCTTACAGGCTCCTTTTAAGCACAGCCCAGGGGAGTTCCTAGGGTAGGTAGTTAGGTCACTTCAGATATGATTGTCTTAAGCAAGTGGCAATCATATTAGTACATTCTAATTGGCCAGGGATAGTCAGGGGCTGGTCAGGGCTACAGTTTTCCATTTTGGAGCAGGCCTGGACAAGTCCCAGGCCCTATCCTTGAGCTGCTGTGCAGGCTGGCTGGCCTAGTATACACTGACTGTGGGGGCTGGCTCAGGCCTGGTACGTCCCGTCTTCCTTGTCCCCACTGTCAGGGGCATTAAAGATTGATTGTCCTTTGTTTGTGGCTCCCTCAGAAACTGCTTGTTCAGTCTCAGGAAACTGAAATTGAGGCCTGATCTCTGAGGGAAGACTGAGCAGCCTGTTATGGCGGCTGCTCGGTCCTCTCAGGAATTATGCTGGTTTAGTAAAGTGGTGGTTGTAGATTCTTTTCCAAGATCCATGGCTTCCCTAGACCTGGGTAGTTGGCTAGGTTTCCAGTACCAGGAGTGATTTTCCACTTGTTGAGTGGGCTTGTGAGACCAAAATGAGCCATCTTAGAAATAAGACCAAAATGCTTTCACCCTAAAATTAAAGCCTAAGATTTCTCCTTTTGGGAATAGGCCATTAGTTATTGAAACCAGTCAGTTCAGATTCCAGAAACCAGGAAGTGTAAAAGTACAGAGTCACAAGATAGTCACGAGGTAATGCCTGCCGGACTATGGAATGTCCGCTCCCTGGTTTCCAGGGTAACTGACCATAAAAATGGCCCCACCTGAGGGCAGCCAATGAGAAATGGTGGCAGGCAACCACTCCCTTAGAAGTAAGATTAAGCCATGATTTCTAGAAGTCCCTAGAAGCGAGCCAATCAGAATTGTACCCGTACTAGCACCCCTAAATGATGTAACCTTGTGACTTTTCCCTTTAAAAACTGAGCTTGCAGACAGGCAGACACTTCCTCCAGCCTCCACTGCGTTGGATGTATTGGACGAAGTCCCTGCCTAGGCTTGTATTGGATATCCAGAATTTAACCTTGCTTTTGCATTCCGGCATGCTCGTCTTTGGTGGTCTCTCTGGGGGTCGCGGTCTGGGCACAACAGGCTTTAAGTCCTGTTAGAGAGCTGTTGGTTACCACCAAGGTGTGTGTGCCACTACTGCAGCCTGAGGGTTGACATGCCATGCTGGTATTTGTTTACCTCCTTTGGAAGCTCTCATGGTGCTTTCTGGTGTCAGGAAAGGTAGTCCTAAGGGAGGAGGCTTTTGGGTCAGTTCCAGCTAAGGGACCCCTGAGCCCTGTGTCTGAAGTGCATGGCGTCTTCAGCAATAGGGACTTCCACCTCTGAGAGGCAATAGCAATAGCCTGCAATGTTTGGGAGTCATTTGGACATCCTTGACCAGTAACTCAAGAGAGAGTTTCTTATTCTTGGTGTTGAAGTTTTTGTTAGGTGGTCTTTGTTCTTGGAGAATTGTCAGCATAGATGACAAATTTTTACTTAGACTATATATGTAAATTTGTAATCACACATATATTACAGTATTTTTTAAGGTCACTAGTTAATAGTATGATTCCTTATGACTTTTTCAGATTTTATTCTTATTGTTATTTTGTCCTCTTCCTTCCTTCTTCTGGATTTTTTGTTCTCCCTCATCCTAGTAAGAGTCCACTTTTTGTTTCCCATTTTACCCATGGATCACTTGTACTCCGTTATTTCCCTCTCTATTGCTAACCCTCCAGCCCACCTATTCTGGAAGGTTTGTGTTTACTCTCCTTGTATCTGCATTTGATGAAGAATATGTACTCACATTTGAAGATTTGGTGCTAGGAGCCTCTGATAAGTGAGAACATGCAATGTTTGTCTTTCTGGGTCTGGGTTACCTCATGCAGTTTGATCTTTTCTAGGTCCATTTACTTACCTAAAAGTTTCATGATTTCATTATTCTTTATAGCTCAGTAGTATTCCATAGTGAATAAGTAACATATTTTCAATATTCACTCATTAGTTGAAGGGCAGTTAGGTTTTTTCCATTTCCTAGCTATTGAAAATAGAGTATGAATATGTCTGGGCAAGTATCTGTGGAGTGGGATGTTGAATGTTTCGGGCATATTCCAAGAAGTGTTTTGGTTGGGTTATAAGGTAGACTTATTTATAGATTTTTGATAATTTTCCACACTGATCTCCAGAGTGACTAGATCAGTTTGCAATCCCACTAACAACGAATGAGGGTTTCCTTTCCACCACACCCCATCCAGCATCTGTTGTCAGAGGTTTTGTTGATCTCTGGTATTCTGAATGGGGTAATATGAAATGTCAAAATGGTTTTGATTTACATTTTGCTAATTGCTAGGAAAAGTGAACATGTTTTTGAGATATTTCTCAGCCATTTTTTTTCTTCTTTTGAGACCTCTCTGTTCAGGTTACAGGCTCATTTATTTCTTTCATTTTTGAGACTATACTATAATTACATTTCTCCCTTCCATTTCCTCCCTCCAAAACCCTCTTGTACATGTCCTTGCTCTCTTCTAAATCTGTGGCCCCTTTTTTTCATTAATTATACTTACATGTGTATATATACATACATATATATGTATTCCAAAATACAAACAATTCAGTCTGTAAAATGTTTTTTGTATGTATATTTTCAGGCCTGGTCATTTGGTATTGGATACTAACTGGTGTGCTCTTCTTGGGGGAGGACTGTTTCTTCCACTGAGCATTCTGTAGTTGCTTATATTTCTTTGTGTAGGGTATGGGTCACCAGGGCTTTCTTCCATTTTCTTTAACATGCCTGCTGTCATTGTTTAGCTCATGTTTAGGCTGTAGTGTTGAGGAGACTTTGTGGGTGTAGCTTCTAGAATTATTAGGGGACACAGTTTCACAGCAAACTCTGATCCTCTGCCTTTTACAGTCTTTTTGTCACTCTTCTGCCATGTTCTCTGAGCCCTAGATGTGGGAGTAATTTTGTAGCTGCATCCGTTGGGACTGGGCTCCACAACTCTGCATTCTGATTGGTTGTGGTTTTCTGTAGTAGTCTCTGTCTGTTGCAGAGAAGTTTGCTTGATAAGGAGTGAGGACTTCACTTATCTGAGAGTATAAAGATAAATGTTTAGATTGTTGTTAGGGACTCTGCTGGTTTAGTAAAATGGTGGCTGTGTGTTCTCTGGCAAGATCCACGACTTCATTAGCCCTGGGTAGTTGGCTGGGTTTCCAGGACCAGGCACGTTTTCCCTTTTGTTGAGTGGATTTTTTGTTTATTATTTATTTTTTGTTTTTTTCAAGACAGGGTTTCTTTGTGTAGCCCTGGCTGTCCTGGAACTCACTTCTGTAGACTAGTCTGGCCTCGAACTCACAGAGGGGTGCCTGCCTCTCCTTCCCAAGTGCTGGAACTAAAGGTGTGCACCACCACTACCCAGCTGAGCAGATCTTAAATCCAATTAGAGACCTGTTTGTTTTTTAAGTTCTTTCAATGTTCTGGATATTTTCTGTCAGATGTGTAGTTGGCAAAGATTCTCTGAAATTCTGTGGGTTTTCTCTTTGCCTGGTTGATTTTTTTTTTAAGCTGTATAGAAGACTTTTAGTTTTATGAAGTCTCGCTGGTCAATTGTTGGCCTAAATTTGTAGGCAAGTGAAGTCTTCTTCAGAAAGTCCTTTCCTATACTTAGATCATGTAGGGTACTGAAATGGGATATCTTTCCATTTTCTAGTGTCTTTCTCAGTCTTTTTCTTCAGAGGTTTACAGTTTTCTTTTAGAGTTCCTTCACTTCTTAGGTTTACTTGTCAATATTTTATTTTCTTTCAGGCTATTGTGAATGGAGAGTATCCATGATTCCCTTCTCTGTACGTGTGTTGTTGCCATATAGAAAAGCTAGTGATTTGTGCAGATCAATTCTGTATCCTGCCACATTGATGAATTTTTAAAAAATCATTTATAGAAATTTCCTGGAGAATTTTTGGGCTCTCTAATGTATAGTATTATGTCATCTGCAAATGGCAGTCACTCTCCTCTTCCCTGTTGGTTTCCCTTGCATTTTTTCTCCTGCCCCACTGCTCCAGCTTGTACTCCAGGCACAATATGAAAAGGAGCAGGGATGGTGCAGAGCACTGCTGTGTTTCTGACTCCAAAAGTTTTCTCTGTTTAGGGTGATGTTGGCTGTTTGTTCTCATACTTCACTTTTTTACACTGAAGTATAGTCCTTCTAGCCCTACATTCTTCTAGGACTTTTATCACGAAGGCATGTTGGATTTTGTCAAAGGCTTTCTCTGCATCTATTGAGATGACCATGTGTTTTTGTCTTTATGTCCGTTTATGCGCTCTATTACATTTATTGGATTGTGTATGCTGAACCATCCTTGTATTTCAGGGATAAAGCCAACTTGGTCACAGTTTATAATCTTGATGTATGTCTGTATTCTGTATGTAAGTATTTTTTGAGCAGTTTTGAGTCTATGTTCATCAACTACAGGAAATTGGCCTGTAGTTTTCTTTCTGTGTTGTGTCTTTACCTGGTTTTGGTGTTAGAGTAATGCTAGCATCTCAGAAGGAGTTTGGGTGTGCTCCCTCTGGTTCTTGTGAAACTTCAGTAACCCCCCCTCTATCCCCTACAGACAAAGAGAAGCTTAAACCAGGATTCCTAAGCGTAGATAAGAACTTAGACCCCTTTTTCCCAGGTGGCGGTATCAGCTACAGGGACTTTAAAAAACACAGAGTCAGAATATTCGACCAAAAGACTAAAAAAGGGAGGTGGGTTGTGGAAAATGAATTATATGGTCTGTGCCTTTAAGAACTAGCCTCACAAAGAAAGGGGAGCACTCCTTCCAACCTCCCTGCAGAGGCTTGTAAACTTAGAATACACCTTGCTTTTGCATTCTGTACCTAAAGTCTCCGGTGGCTTCTTTGGGGATGCGATCTGGGCATAACACAGGCCAGTTTGGGCTATAGAGATCCTGTCTCAAAACCAAATGGGATGGGAATATGGTGGCACACACCTTTAATCTCAGCACTGGAGATAAAAGACCCAGACACAGTTTCCCCAGAAACTCAAAAGAGCTGAGGAAAGAGATCTTAAAAATGAGTCAGTTCCCCCTTCCTGGAGAGGGTAAAGACAGGTGTTTTCAAAAGAACAAAGTCAGGATGTCTGGTGGTAACCAATTAACCACGAGATAACATGACCAGACCCCAGAGATGAGTTGTAAAACTCCTGACAGGGCAAACAGATAAGGTAAAATAAGACAAAGTCCAGGCCCGGGAAAAACTGGACCAATCAAGGATGGACCCGTACTAACCCCCTCCCCTCTAAGAAATTTTATGGGTTTTGCCTATAAAAACTAACTTCCCCAAGAAAGAGTAACTTCTCCCTGCCTCACTGTGCTGAGGCCAGTGAATGCTGGAGATGAGTTCCCTGTCGCACAACTTGTAACAAAGATAAACCTTGCTTTTGCATTCTGGTATGCTTGTCCTTGGTGGTCTCTCTGGGGGTCACGATCTGGGCACAACAGTTCTGTTTTTGAATAGTTTAAGAAGGGTTTGCTGCATGCCTTCTCTGAGTGTCTGGTAGAGTTCTGCTGTGAATTCATGTGGCCTTGGACCTCCTACAGTTGGGAGGCTTTTATAACTGCTTCGATCTCCTCATCCATTATCACTCTGATTAGGTTGCTGGCTTCTTCTTGGTTTCACTTTGGTGGTTTGGCTGAATCTGGAAACTCCTTCATTTCCTTTAGGATTTCCAGAATAGTGGAGCCCAGGATTGTAAATATCCCCTATAACACCCTGAGTGTCTTTGGTGTCTCTTGTGATGTTTCCCTGTTCCTTTCTGAGTCTGTTAACTTGAGTCCTCTCCTTCTTTCTTTTGGTTACTTGGATCAAGGGTCTTTCCATTTCTTTTATCTTCTCCAAGAACAAGCTCTTAGGTTTGTTGATTCTTTGTATTATTTTCTTTGTTTCTATTCTGTTGATTTCTACTCTGATTTTCATGATTTCTTGCCATCAACTGTGTTTGAATTTGGTTTGTTCTTGTTTTTCCAATTCTTGTATTGCATCATTAAGCCATTTATTTGTGCTCTTTCTGAATTCTAAATTTCTGATTTAGGCACTTAGAGTTATAACTTCCCTGGTAGGGCTTCTTTCTATGTGTCTCAGGGCTTTTATTGGGTTGTGTTTTGATTTTCGTTTAGTTCCAGGAAGTTTTTTTTTGTTTCTTGATTTCTTCTTTGACCCGTTCATTCAATTATGAGCTGTTTAATCTCTATGAGTTTGTATCTTTACTAGAGATTTGTTGCTGTTAATTTTAAGTTTTATTGCATTGTGGTCAGATAAAATATGAGTGATTTCAATTTTTTTGGGGCCCAGGATGTTCTCTACATCAGAGAAGGTCCTTGCTGAGTAGATGTGTTTTCTTTGGGGTTAGGATATAATACTCTGCAGATATATATTAAGTACATTTGAAGTATGATGCCAATTAATTTTGATGTTTTTCTGTTTGTTTGTTTTTTTTTGGTGGGGGCAGATGACCTGCCCATTGGAGAGAGTCCGTATTGAAACCATCTATTATTAATGATTTAATGTTGATCTGTGTCTTAAAATCCAGGAGTAGATTTTTTTTTTTTTTTTATGAAATTGAAGCCCGGTGGCGGTGGTGGTGGTGGTGGTACATGCCTTTAATCCCAGCACTCGGGAGGTAGAGGCAGGTGGATCTCTGTGGGTTCAAAGCTAGCTTGGTCTACAGAGTGAGTTCCAGGACAGGCTCCAAAGCTACACAGAGAAACCTTGTCTCAAAAAAAACCCAAACCCAGCCGGGTGGTGGTGGTGCACGCCTTTAATCCCAGCACTCGGGAGGCAGAGCCAGGCAGATCTCTGTGAGTTCGAGGCCAGCCTGGGCTACCAAGTGAGTCCCGGGAAAGGCGCAAAGCTACACAGAGAAACCCTGTCTCGAAAAACCAAAAAAAAAAAAAAAAACAAACAAAAAAACACACACACACACACACACACACACACAAAAAAAAACAAACCAAAAAACCCAAACCCAAACCCAAACCCAAACCAAAAAAAAAAAAAAAAAAAAAATGAAATTGAGTTCATCAGAGTTCTGTGCACATGAAATTGAGTTCCTCTGAGCTCTGTGCATGTGTTTAGGGAGTAATGTCTTCTTGTCTAACTGCTTCCCTGATTAGAATGCAATGCCCTTCTTTATCTCTCCAGATTAGTTTTAGTTCAAAGTCTATTTTTTCAAATATCAAATTAATGACGCCTGTTTGCTTCATGGTCCCATTTGATTGGAGTGCTTTGGTTCCTCCACAGGAGGTGCTGCTGTGGGACGTCATTCTGGATGCTGTGAATATGTGTTGCTCTGATTGATTGATAAATAAAATGTTGATTGGCCAGTAGCCAGGCAGGAAGTATAGGTGGGATAAGCAGACAAGGAGAATTCTGTGATGAGGAAGGCTGAGTGAGGAGTGGCTAGCCAGACAAAGAGGAAGCAAGATGTGAAGGCAGAACTGAGAAAAGGTACCAAGCCACATGGCTAAACATAGGTAAGACTTATGGGTTAATTTAAGTGTAAGAACTAGTCAGTAATAAGCCTGAGAAAATGGCCATACAATTCCTAATTAATGTAAGCTTCTGAATGATTGTTCTATAAGTGGGACACCAGACTGCCAGGGCTTGGCAGCACCGGAGAAACATTCCAACTTACAAGGTGCCTATTTGTAAAGATAAGATGTGTCTTGAAGACAACAGATAGATGGATTTTGCTTCTTGATCCATTCAGTGAACATGAGTCTTTTGATTGGATAATTGAGGCCATTGATATTTAAAGTTATTGAAAAATATGTGCTGATTATGGTCATTGTATCACTGATTTTGGTGGTGTTGTTTGTGTTCTCAGTGTTACTTTGTGTTTCAATAATTATGACTTTGTCTTTTTTCCCACGGTCTCACTGCTTCCTTCCTTCCTCTCTTCAGCTTGAAATATCGCTTCCTATTTTCCTACAGGTTTTATTTTTTCGGAAATATTTTTTTTTTTTTTAGACAGGGTTTCTCTGTGTGTAGTTCTGGCTGTCCTGGAACTCACTCTCTAGAACTGGCAGGCCTCAAACTCACAGAGATGTGCCTTTCTCTGTCTCCCGAGTGCTGGGATTAAAGGTGTGCGCCACCACTGCCTGTGGCATATGATTTTCTATAGATTGTTATATAGTAGAAATATTTTCCTTCTCTCTCAGTTATGGTGTGTGGTTTTTGGGGTGTGTTGTACTAGGCTGATCTTGAACTCAGAAAGTGTATACTATGAAGTACCTGTGTCTTCCAAGTCTTGATGGTGGCCTATATCAGGAGGTTCCTGATCTTCTGGGAAATCATTCACAGTGTCTTCACAAAGCTTGGAAGCAGCTGCATTCTGTGAAGTAATTATGTATTCAAAGCCCTGATATTGGCCATGGGGAGGGGATGGCATTGAACCTGTAGAAACTGCATCTTGTGTCAATGAATAAAGCAGATTTCTGTGTTCATAATACCATGGGTCTTCAGTAAAACATTCTTTTTTTCAGAGACCTTCTCATCCCTTTAAGACAATATAAATTTATTAGCCAGGGAGCATATTCTGCTCTTCTGGGATATCAATCATGACATTTTCACAAAGTTGGCCTCATAAAGTGTATCATGTGAAGTAACTGTGTCTTCCAAGTCTTGATATTGTGAGGTTCCTGCTCTCAAGAACATCATTCAAAATGTACTGACATAGCTTGGATGCAGCAGCTGCATTCTGTGAAGTAATTGAGTTTCAAAGCCCAGATATTGGCTCTGGTGCCAGGATGGCTTTGAACCTGCAGAAACTGCATCTTGTGACGATGAGGAAAGCAGACCTGTGTGTTTGTGTGCTCTGGGTCTTCAGGAAAAAGTTGACTTTTTTTTTTAAAAAAAATCTTGATATCCTCGCATTGTTCTCCCTTTAAGACAATATAAATTTATTAGACAAAAGTTATTTTTACCATTCTAAAAACAGTTTCCCTCTTTGTCCTCCCCAAATTTGTAGAGCCTGTATCATGATACTGCTTTAAATATGTTCTTATTTCTTAAATTACTAGAGTAAATCTTATGTATTTGGGTTGGGGTGATACCTCAGTCTGTAAAGCACTTGCCACACAAGAATGAAACCTGAGTTCCATCCTCAGCACAGGTCCCAAGCTGGGCATGCTTGCAGTCCTGTGCTAGCGAGACAGAGTTGGATCCTGGGCCCTCTGGCCAGTGATCCCAGCTCAATCTGTGAGCCTCAGGACAGTGAGAGACCCTGTTCCAAAGCCCAAGCTGAACAGCTCCTGAGGGACCACACCTGAGTTTCAACTCTGACCCTGCGCGCACACACACACACACACACACACACACACACACACACACACACCCTGCCCACTATACACACACTCACATTAACAAAAGTTAAACAGCTGTTACTTACCCAGGCGTCTTACTTTTCAGAAATATCATCTCTGACATCTGACACATCCCACATAGCCAGGAAAGAGCCAAAGTGTGAAACTTCCTCTGCCTCTTGCAGGTAGGGTTTATAGAAAAATGAATAATGATGGGCAATGGCTACAAGGAACATTTCAATGCAGACTATGAAATCCTACAACAGCCATGAAAATATCCAACATCTTTGTGCTTAAATCTAGTTTTTCAAACTGCTAACTTTTTCAAAGTTACTTTGGGTGTCAATAACTTTTAAAAATATAATCCAGATTATATTCATTTTTCAACATGCTTTTTTTTTCCCACTTCAAAACATGACAAGATGCCGGGTGGCAGTGACACACACTTTGATCCCAGCACTTTGGAGGCAGAGCCAGGAGGATCTCTGTGAGTTCGAGGCCAGCCTGGTCTACAGAGTGAGATCCAGGGCAGGAACCAAAACTACAGGAAGAAACCCTGTCTCGAAAAACAAAACAAAACAAAAAAACTAAAACATGACAAGCCAAGATTTACATCTTTCTGCTTTCCCTCAGTCAAGTATTTGCTAATTCATCACCTAAGTAGTGCAATGAAGATCTTCACAACCAAAACTCTTTTGAGAAAGAGACTTATTTGGGGAGGAGGAGTCCAGGAAAGTGACTGCCTCTGCCAGGGTGGAAAGAAGAGCCACCAACTGACCAGGCAGGCTGGTTTATATAGGATCTCTTGGGGGTGGAATCAATCAGGCAATGGTTAGTTTTTCTGCCCAGGGATTGATCAGTTTTGTGGGCTAGGGGCAGAGATGTCCCTGATTTCTTTAAAAGGCCCAAACTGTGTTTCTTTCACTGGCCTTTCTTGGCTTTTTGATTCTAATTCTAAGGCCAGGGCACATTTCTTTCACTGACTCTGATTCTAGGGACCAAGAGTGTTTCTTTGGTACTGGTTTCAGAGTCAGGGTCTATTTCCTTGTTTCTGGGTTTGGGGATAAAGTGTTCCTTTCTCTGATTCAGTTCCCAGACCCAGGCTGTGTTTCTTTCCCTGGTTCTGGGCTCTAGGGCCAGAGTGCTACTTTCCTGCTCTGTGATTGGTTGGTTTCACAGGTCAGTTGGCCAGGGGCAGAGATGGCTCCGATCTGAGCCAAACTGTATTTCTTTCACTGGCCTTACTTAGCTTTTTGACTCTCATTCTAAGGCCAGGGCACATTTCTTTCACTGGCTCTGATTCTAGGGACCAGCAGTGTTTCTTTGGTCCTGGTTTCAGAGTCAGGGCATGTTTCCTTGGTTCTGGGTTTGAGGATAAATTGTTCCTTTCTCTGGCTCAGGTCCCAGATTCAGGTTGTGTTCCTTTCCCTGGTTCTGGGCTCCAGAGCCAGGGTGGGTTTCTTTAGCCAGCCCTTTTTCCCTACACAGATATAAGTGGACCAGGAATAAAATCATACCAATCAGTACCTATGTGCCTTTTCTCTAGGGTTCCCGCTCCTCACCTCGGAGTAAGCTAACAGTCTTGCCCATGGTTTGCACGATGGCAGGTTTAGGGCAACAGTAGGTCAAACAGCTTAAACAGTAAAAACCCCCGATTCACTGACAGTACTACTTACCTGCAGGCCCATGGCCACAGCTTCCACGCTCTGCCATTCCCCTAAAGGCTTTTCAGAAATCACTCCTGCCTTCACCAACAGTGCTATAAGGCCTGCTTGCCTGTAAGTCAAGAAAAGGTAAATGTCAAATCTAGATCATAAAATGACCAACTGTTTATGGAATTAGGGGCTCGGGAGGGGGCTCGGTGTGTAAAGCACTTGCTGCACAAGTGTGAGGATCTGAGTTAGTCACAGAAGCCAGGGAAGGCTGGCATGGTGGTGCACATCTGTAAACCCCGTGCTCCTGCAGTGAGCTGAGAGGTGGGGAAAGAGAATCCTGGGAAGACTGCAGGTCGGCGATCCTGATGTGTGCAGAGTGACAGTTAAGAAACCCCATCTCAAATGAAAGTCGAGGACCGATACCCAAAGCTGTCCTCATTTCCACATGCACACATGGCATGGACATGTCGCCACTCACACAATAAACACATACATATCATATACACAAAGAGATTAAAATGTTCCCCTTAAAAACAGTTAATGCCTCAACATACCCCAGGACTCCCCACTGTTCTGCCTTCAGGGCATATTTCCAAACAAGGTCTGCTTATATTAAATATACTCACCCAGCTTTACAAATTTATTCTACTACCTTCATAAGATGAATTTCATTATGAATTCTCAGAACCTCATCATTTGATTCGTACCTTTTTTTGCTTTGAAATCATGTAGAATTAATTAGATTCTAACAGCTTGTAAGTAAAGGCCTGATACTCAAGTGCGTTTACATGTGTATTCACTACTAGGATTTTATTTTATCATTCATTCATTTAGATACAGGGTCTACTAATGTAATAATCCTGGCTGTTCTGGGACTTGTTATGCTGACCACCTATCCTTGAACTCAGAGATCTGGCCGCCTCTGCCTCCCAAGTGCTGAGATTAAAGGTATGTGCCACCATGCCTGGATAATGAGTAGGATAAAAAAATAATATTTATTGCTGGCTGTGTGTGTGTGTGCACACATGTAACATGTTGTGTGTGTGTGGAGGTCAGAGGACAGCCTGCAGGAGTCATTTCTTTCCATCTACCTCGTGGGCTCTTTGATGGAACTCCAACTGTCAGGTTGGTGATGGCAAGCATCTTTTCCTGCTGATCCATTTCACTGGCCCTATTAATTTCAGTTTTGTTTTATCTTCCTTTTTAAGGCTTACTTCTTATGATTTGTGTGTCAGGGTGCCAGAGATCAGCTTTGTGGAGTTGGTTCTCTACTTCCACCTATACAGGGGTCCTGGGGATTAAACTCAGTTCATTAGACGTGCATAGCAAGTGCCTTTCCCCAGGGAGCTAGTCTGCCAGCCCACAGCATATCTGCATTATAATACCATCGAGTCCCAGAAGTCTCTATAGCATATGATGTACGCCTTCAACTGCTAATGATTACTTCTGGCAGTGCAATTTCATGAATTCCTTCTCCTTTGCCCTACTGAATTGCTAAACTGGATCTGACTGTTTCTATAACTCTTAGTACCTATCCTGTCCTAACACCATGGCTAGTTTGCTGTTTGCTTTGTGACATTGAGGACAGACAGTAGAGTTGTGAATATACCATGCAGACACTCTGATGGATCTCCAGCCTTGCCTTGTGTTTTAAAGGACACTCACTGATAAACATTTCCCTGTCATTAAATATTTTCTCCCAAATTGATACTGTTTGATTTATGGCAGAGTTTAGGTAATTTATTCATTTTGAGACAGGGTCTCACTATGTAGCTGACTGGCCTCAAACTTGCTATGTAGACCCTGCTAGCCTTGAACTCATAGAGAGTCACCTGCTTCTGCCTCCCTGGGGAGTGCTGGGATTAAAGGTATACACCACCACACCAACATCAAGATATTTAGGCTATCTCAAATTATCTTCGTCTTTTAAATGTCACAGTGGCCATCTGACCACTTCTTTGATTGTTCAGATACAAGATAACACAATGTGGCATAGGCTGCTCCACAACTTGCTTTATAGAGCAGGCTGTCCTCAAACTCACAATGTGGGATTCTCTTGCCTTACCCTGAATGTTGGGATTACAGGTATGTACCACCACACATGACTAAGATTATTTGTTTTTTTATCTTTTTAAAACTATTTAATATTTATTTTAATGTGCATGCGTTTTGCCTGCATGTATGTATATGATGCATGTGCAGTATCTGCAGATACTAGAAGAGGGCATTAGAACCACCTGGATCTGAAGTTACAGAAGGTTGTGAGCCACTAATCTTGTTAGTGTTGGGTCCTGAGCAAGAGTAGCAAAGCGCTCTTGTCTGCTGAGCCATCTCACCATCCCTGTTTTTGTAAATCTTACAAAAGCTGAAGGGATGGCTTTTTAAAAAGATGTCCTTGTGTGTGTCTGACTGCAAGTATGTGCATATGCTCACAGAGGCCAGAGGAGGACTTCAGACCCCTTGGAGCTAGAGTTACATGAGGTTGTGAGCCGCCAGACGTGGGTGCTGGGGACCAAACTGCGGTCCTCTGGATATGCAGCACACTCTCTTAACTGCTGAGCCTCTCTCCAGCCCCAGAGACATCTTCCTAGTTCAGGCTGGTCTTGAATGGTAGTCCTGCCTCAGTCTTCCAAGAGCTGGGATTACAGACAGGCACCACTGAGCCTGGCATTGTATTCACATTATTTAAAAAACTCCCTTAACCAACAGTTTATTGGCATTTATAAAATGAGAATATTTAAGAGCAAGCAGTACTTACCAAAACAAGACAAAGGCTACCAGTTTGACACAAAGAAATTTGCCATCGGGTTTTATAGGGCTGAGCTCTTCCTTCAGCACGTTGTAAAACAGCAGGAGGCAGTACATGGCAAACTAGAAACAAAAGCCACATTCAACATTCTGCAGTAGGAAGACAGTGACAGAACCATTCGTTAAAGCCGAAACCAGAGTCTACAGTAATGTTCCCGGCAGAGCTTAGAGCTAATCAGCCGACGTTTTAGTGCTTTTAATAATATGTTGCAGAAGATGCATATATGTGAGATTTCAAGAGAGGTATGTCACATTTTTCCTGAATATGTTTCTAAGTGTTCACGTACTGGAACTCAAAGCAATAAACAAATGATATGATCGAAAGGTTTCCTTCAGTCAAAGAAAAGGCAACACAAATTACCACCACGTTTATAAATACTACTTGATTATTATTATTAGCTAGTCTCTCATGCAACATTTACACAACACACACAGTTTATAAGGCAACACGTTAAATAAGCACAGTTTCAGCAAAACTGTGATCATGAAATCTGCATCATACAAACCGATTTCCTTGAGAGCAGTGTGTAAGTCCAGCTGGCCTTACTTCTTAAAATAAGTGCTCACATATTTAGAGTCAGTTATAATAACCAAACAGCATTTCAACAGCAAGAAGCATTTCTGGAAGCTTACTTTCCCCATTAAGACCAGGAGATACTTTATGCTCATTTAAAATACTTCAGGATATGAGAGCAGTAGAGCAAGAACCAAGCTCAGACCCTTGCACTGGAGCAGGACCACCCAGGGTGCATGTCACACACTCCCGAGCCCTGGGTTCTAGCTCTAGTACCACTAGAAACAAACAGACTCTTAGCACTGCGCCATTTCTCTGTACATAGGAACTGTGACCCTCATGCTGGGATCTGACCCAGGGCTGTGTGATAGGCAAACACTCCAGGCACATTCCACAGTCATAACCCAATTTTCTAACATCTGTCATGAACTAAAATGAAATGTTGTTCCCCAATATCTTTTTCAACTGAAAGTAGCTAACTTTTGTGTATGTTTCATAAGTTTTTTTTTAAATGGAATTCTTTTATTTATTTATTTATTTATTTAGTATTTATACAGTGTTCTGCCTGCATGTGTCCCTGCAAGCCAGAAGAGGACGCCATTACAGGTGGTTGTGAGGCACCATGTGGTTGCTGGGAATTGAACTCAAGTCCTCTGGAAGAGCAGCCAATGCTCTTAACCGCTGAGCCATCTCTCCAGCCCTGTTTCATAAGTTTTACTTTTAGTATCTGTCTAAATGCCAATGGGAAGACCAAACTATGCCTACCAGGTTTAAAGTGTTTCCAGTCCTTTCTTATAATGGGCATTACATCCCAGAAGGCAAGAACACTTCTACCATTTCTTTAGAGTACATTCCCAGAAAAAAGACTGCTGGTCATGGAGATGAACATGAGAGAAAGCTCTGGAGACAGACCCCATTTATTTCCATTATAAACTTCTTTCCTTCCTTCCTTCCTTCCTTCCTTCCTTCCTTCCTTCCCTTCCCTTCCCTTCCCTCCCTCCATCCCTCCCTTCCTTCTTTTTTTTTTTTGGTGCTTTGAGACATGGTTTCTTTGTGTAGCCCAGGATTTCTCTGTATAGCCCTGGCTGTCCTGGAACTCACTTTGTGGATCAGGCTGGCCTCAAACTCAGAGATCTGCCTGCCTCTGCCTCCCAAATTCTAGGATTAAAGGCATGCAATGCCATGCTCGGCTCCATCATTAACTTCTAGTAATTTATGTATTAGAAGTGTTTACTATACTGTAAAAAGCACTATCCAAAGACTTTAGATGAAATACACATCAGCTTAAGAGAGCCTTTCAGTTCCTAGAACAGCACTCATTAAAAAAAATCAGTTTTTATGTTCCTTTAATTCTAAATATAGATCAGAAATTTGAATTCTTGCTTTTTTTTTTTTTTTCTGGAGCTGAGGACCGAACCCAGGGCCTTGCACTTGCTAGGCAAGCGCTCTACTATTGAGCTAAATCTCCAACCCTGGTTGGTTGCTTTTTTGAGACAAGGTTTCTCTGTGTAGCCCTGGCTGTCCTGGAACTCGCTCTATAGACCAGGCTGGCCTCAAACTCAGAGATCTGCTTGCCTCTGCCTCCTGAGTGCTGGGACTAAAGGCATGCACCACTGCCTGGCAAACTCTTCCATTTTTATTTAAACTCTATCTTCTCATGCCAATTAGACTTTTTCCTCTCACTGAATAGGCCGATTGCATTATGTTTTGTTTATTTAGAAGGCACACCATGCTTATCCCCACAAGGCTGTGTGGTCACAAGAGCAAATAGCTCTGCATGTAAGTCACCAAATCATTCATGAACATATTACTGTACTTCTATATTGTATAAAGGTATACATTAAAGCTGTTTCAAGTTCCATGTACAAAGTAAAAGGTAATTTTTTTCTCAAGAAATTGTGCCTGATAATATTTAGCAACAGAAAGAAATTTAGTACAATTAAGAAGAAGGATGATTCACTTACCAGTTGTGACAAATAATTTATTATAACCAAGTAAGTCCAAGCATTGGAGAAACCTAAGTTCCCTTTGCCATAGACACCAACAAGCTCAAATACCCTTAAAAATGGCAAAAATAAACTTTATGACTGACCAAGTAAACCTTATCTTAATATGTACACTTTAGAGACTTATTTTATGCATATGAATGTTTTACCTGCATGTATACCTGTGCACAATGTGCATGCAATGCCCTTGGTGACCAGAAAAGGGCACTGGATACTCTGGAACTAGATTTCACTAAACCTCTGCAAGAGTATCAAGTGCTGTTAATACTGAATGCTCCACTGAGTGCTCTCCAGCCCTGAACACATTCTTAAGGTGTAGTGGTAGCAACACTTAAAATTTGGAGTCCTTTTACTTCAGTAAGTCTATGGAAAATTACTTGACTTTGGTCACTGACAGAGAAACATTTTTCTAGATATGTGATATGATTATTCCTTTTAATTTAAAGAAATTATAAACTGAGAACCATTAAGCTAGAGAATAATCATTAACTTCAAAAACAAGGCCTAATTTTGGAAAACTTGACTGATAATCATTAACTACAGCTCACCTTTTCCTGTAAATTGCAGGTAAGTATCTGAAGACCCAGACACTCCCACCCTGCATATAAATTTATCATAAGTATTAAGTTATATGCTCACCCAGTTTCTAAGCATCAGGGAAATGAAGCAAAATTCTATAAATAATTCTAGTTCAAAGGCTAGTAAAGAGTTGAACTGTTTTTTCTTTTTAAATATGGCTTTCTTTTATTTTGTGAGCTGCTGAAAGTTAAGATCTAATAGATAAATTATAAATTGACATTTTGGATTTTTTAGGGAACAGTTTCCCAGATAGTTTGATTATGTTTCATATTTTGACATCAAATCATTTTTGTGTGTGTTTATTTTTAGACT
Organism: Peromyscus californicus insignis; assembly: GCF_007827085.1. Classification (NCBI taxonomy): domain Eukaryota; kingdom Metazoa; phylum Chordata; class Mammalia; order Rodentia; family Cricetidae; genus Peromyscus; species Peromyscus californicus. Next base: position 128,765,439 of record NW_026294606.1, read on the forward strand.
CGGTCTCTCTATGTAGACCAGGCTAGCCTCAAACTCACAGAGATCTGCTTCCCTCTACCTCTTGAGTGCTGGGATTAAAGGTGGCACCAGTTAAAGACAGTGTTCCTAATAAACTCTTAACAAGGTAGAAAATAAATCTGTGTTTATTTAGTTTAACCCAACTAAAGGAGTTTTGGTTTTTCTGATGTGTTGTACAGTCTGCTCTCAAAAGAATGTGAATCTCATGGCGATCCTTTGCATTGTTCATTGTAATGGAATCTAGCTTTTTTTTTTTTAAAGATTTATTTATTTATTATGTATATAGCATGTATGACTGCAGGTCAGAAGAGGGCACCAGATCTCATTACAGATGGTTGTCAGCCACTATGTGGTTGCTGGGAATTGAACTCAGGACCTCTGGAAGAGCATGCAGTGCTCTTAACCTCTGAGCCATCTCTCCAGCCCCAAGGAATCTAGCTTTTATATATGTATTTACACTATTTTTTTTTTTTTTTTTTGGTTTTTCGAGACAGGGTTTCTCTGTGTAGCTTTGTGCCTTTCCTGGAACTCACTATGTAGCCCAGGCTGACCTCGAACTCACAGAGATCTGCCTGCCTCTGCCTCCTGAGTGCTGAGATTAAAGGTGTGCGCCACTACCGCCCGGCTAAAATTTATGACTACATTTTCATATTGATATCTTTTTTTTCTCCCTGAGCTGAGGACCAAACCCAGGGCCTTGTGCTTGCTAGGCAAGCACTCTACCACTGAGCTAAATCCCCAACCCTTGTATTTACACTATTAATCAACATTGTTTTTCTACTTGTTTTTTCCATTAAAGAACATAGATTGTTTTTAAGACAGGGCCCAGTCTGGCCTTAAACTCTCGATTCTCCTGCCTCTACCTTCAAGTGCTATGATTATTTGCCATGAATCACTACACTTGGTTTCTGTCATGCTGCGAATTAAACCCAGGGCTTTTTGCATACAAGGCAAACACTCTTATCAACTGAGCTATATTCCCAGCCATGCATCATGAAGATTAAAAAAAAAAAGCTAAGGGAAGGCCATACTTACAATGCTGTAAGAGTGGTAATTGGTCTGATTAGAGTGTACTGCAGGACTCCCAGCTTGCATCGAAAGAGCAGCGTTCTGCAGAAGAAAGAGAACATAACATCTCAACTATTCAGTGGCATCAGAACATGGCAAAGCCTCCAAATTAAAATCACGCTGACAGCTGACACTAATTATATTGAATCCTGCCAATTTCGTTCTCCTAAATGATAGTAGGGTAAGAATGTGGTGGCAACATGGAAATCTGAAGACCACTTTGAAAATAATAACTTTATCTTCTAAAGCCTCCCTTCAGCTCCACTATAGTGCAACACAGAACAGAAGGAACAGAAGAAGGTGCTGGGACCTTGGTCTTTTCCTGTTTCCCTCTCTTGCCATGATACACTGCAAATCAACAGGACCAAATGAACTGAGTCTGTGAGTCAAATAAAACTGATTATCTCAGGAACTTTGCTGATAGAATTGATAGTGATGGCTCTAACTAACACAGGAGAAAAACGGAGGCACAAAGGAACTGTGAGCTTGTGCACATGCATGTGTATAAAGCATTGACATTTAGGATGCAGCTTCCTGGTGAATGTGTTCACAGAAAGATTTACTGGGACAAGGCAAACCACCCTGAGGGTGGGTGGCCATCCACAGGCTGGGGCCCTGGACTGAACATGAGGCAGTGAGTTGAGTTCCGGCTTTCCTCTCTGCTTCCTGACAGCAGATGCAGTATGACATCATGCACCTGCCACGTGCCTTTCCCACCATAAGGGACTGCACCCTCAACTGTGTTCCTAAGTTGCTTTTGTCAGTGACTTTGTCTCAGCAGGGAGACAAGTACAAGACAATTAGCTGCGTGATCATGTGCATAATCTTTTAGGCTCCAATTCCCAACTGTAAAAAAGATGCTGATTAAACATTTTTTAAGGTTTTCTCCCTCATTACATTGATGAACTTTTCTACTGGGGTAAGCAATGTAAAAATAAATAAAAAAAACTTCTCAACATGTACATTGTAAAAATATATTTTATTATCTTTCAAACTGTATTACGTGCTACGTAGGGTAAAGGCTCTGCCTACTGTCCCTGCCCCTTGCAGAGAGCTGACTGATATTTAAGACCCACACAGAGGCCCATCAAAACCAAACACACTTACTCTCCCATCACCCATGGTGGACAGCAGCAGAATGGAAAGAGATGCTGTTGCTGATCTTTAGATTCCAGGTGTAGTATCACGTTTGGCAACCGTATTGTTAAATAGTTGTTAAAGAAGATCATAAAGTTATAGATCACGTAAGCTTCATAACAGTCCCTCCAGGTATCAATATATATTGCGATTTTTGGGAATTTCAAGGCAAACCACTATGGAAAAGCATAGATGTTAAAGAGAAACGCTACTATTTCAGAAAATGTTACCGAAGACATTATTTTTCTTTTTGTTTTTTGTTTTCTTTTTTGTGGGGGACAGGATCTATGTAAACTGGATGTTCTGGAGCTCACTATGTAGACAAGCTGGCCTCCAACTTAAGAGTTCCACCTGAGTGATGGGATTAAAGGGATGCAACACCACATCTGGCTAAAGCCATTTTCTTTAGTTTTGTCTACTGTGGAAAATGTTTTTTCCTTTTATTTTCTTTTTTGGGGTGGGGTGGGGTACAAATAAAAGACTTAGTAACTAAAAAGCATGATAGTGAACAATCAGCATCCTTATGAGAATCTGCATCTATGGATTCAGCCAACCCTGGAGCAGAAATATTTGTAACAGCTCCTGACCCCAGGTCTGCATTCTGAACTCACTATACAGACAAGGCTGGCCTCGAACTCATGGAGGTCCCCTTAAATGCCTATGGCACTGATATTCTATCAGGTGTCATAAGCCATTTAGAAATGACTGTAAGGACAAGGGAGACACACTAATCCATATGCTGATGCTAACCATTTTATATAAGGGAGCTGAGCATCAGCACATTTTGATGCCTGGGGTGGGAAAGTATTCCCTTGTGGCCACGTATCAATGAGGGTAATTTATAATATTATATTCGTTAAAAGATTAAGAGCCACTAATCTTAAATTTAAGCAACTGAACAAAAAAAAAACAGCTACACATTAAAAATACTTGAAATATCTGCATTTTTCATTATATTATCTTCCTTACCAATATTAAAAACAAGTGAACTTGGCCAGAGACAGAGGCAGGGGGCTCTCTGTGAGTTCAGGACCAACCTGCTCTACATAGTGAGTTACAGGACAGCCAGAACTACATAGTGAGACCCTGTCTCAAAAATATAAAAATAAATAAGTAAAAATAGAAAGAAAGAAAAAGCTGGGTTGTGGTGGTGCATACCTTTGATCCCAGCACTCAGGCGGCAGAGTCAGGTGGATCTTTGAGTTTGAGGCCATCCTGGTCTACAGAGTGAGTTCCAGGATAGCCAGGGCTACACAGAAAAACCCTGTCTCAAAAAAAAAGAAAAGAAAAGAAAAGAAAAGAAAAATTTCACTATTAATCTCTTTTAAAAGTCAATATCATGTGTTCATTACTTTATTAAGCATTCTTTAGTAAGCATAGTTAAGTGTCAGAAAAGAAGCAAGGTGGTGGTGGCACAAGCCTTTAATCCCAGCACTCACTGGGGAGAGAGAGGCAGGTGGGTCTCTGAGTATGAGGTCAGCCTGGCCTACAGTATGAGTTCCAGGACAGTCAGGGCTACATGGAAAAACCCTGTTTCAAACCCCCCCCCAAAAAAAAAAGTGTCATAAAAGAATTCTTTTTTAAAAGATTTATTTACTTTATTACTTTATGTGCATGAGTATTTTGTCTACTTGTATGCATTACTAATACTGCTTGGTATTTCCAAAATAATTAGTAGCAATTAAAAAGATTTACTTTTTAATAAATTCTATGTATGTGTCTGTGTGAATATGTGCATGTGTGAGTGTGGGTACCTGCTGAGGTCAGAAGAGGCTGCTAGATTCCTTGGGGCTGGAGTTACAGAGTGTGGTAGCACACACCTTTAGTCCCAGTAACTTGGGAGGCAGAAGGTCTCTGTGAGCTCCAGGACAGCCTGACAAAAGAACCCTCCTCCTCATCCTTCTCCTCCAAGACAAACAAACAAAAAGAACATTTACGTAGTATCTCTGCCCATTCCTAGTGTGTTATTTGCTTTCTGTATCTGATTCTTGTTTGCTGTTTATGAGCTATCTTTATAGGTATTAGCTCCTTTTAAGCTAGATATTGTTTGCAAGTCTTTTTCCCAGTAGGTAGGCTGCTGCTTGAGGTCACTGATATTTTTCCTTTGCTCTGCAGAAGGTTTTGATTGATATAGTTGTTCTATCCTTAGGGGAGCTCTAGATATGGCAAGTAAAATAGTGTAGGTGTTTTGTGTGGAAAGCAAAGACGAGAAAAGGTCGGTGTCCAGCACAAATGCCATCTTCCCAGGGCTTTGTGACCTAGGGCTGTTTGAATCTGTGGGTGCACATGTGGTGGTATTGTGTTCCCCAAAATATTGTGCACCCCAATAAACTTATCTGGGGTCAGAGACAGAACAACCACAATATTAAACATAGAGGATAGGCAGTGGTAGCACACGCCTTTAATCCTAGCATTCCAGAGGCAGAAATCCATGTGTTCAAGGATATAGCCAAGCATGGTGACTCACGCCTTTAATCCCAGAAAGCGAACCTTTAATCCCAGGGAGTGATGGCAGAAAGCAGAAAGGTATATAAGGAGTGAGGACCAGGAACTAGAAGCATTTGGCTGGTTAAGCTTTCAGGCTTTCCAGCAGCAGTTCAGCTGAGATTCATTCTGGATGAGGACTCAGAGGCATCCAGTCTGAGGAAACAGGATCAGCTGAAGAATTGGCGAGGTGAGGTAGCTGTGGCTTGTTCTGTCTCTCTGATCATCCAGCTTTCACCTCAATAACTGGCCTCAGGTTTGATTTTATTACTAAGACCTGTTAAGATTCCTGCTACGTGCACAGGTGCCATCTGTTGTAGAATGTGGCAGATCAAGTCCTGCTGACTCATGTTTTGTTTTTGTGGGCTAAACTTATGGTGTGATTTTAATTTAATTTTTTTTAGAATGTATTTACGACGTTTCTCCATTTCCTTTTCTCCCCGCAAAGCCTCCCATATATCCCTCCCTATTCTCCTTCAGATTCATGGCCTCTTCTCATTGTTATTGCATGCACATATGTACACATATATATTCCTAAATGTAACCTGCTCAGTCTGTATAATGCTACCTGTATTTATGTTTTTAGGAGCTGAGCATTTGGCACTAGACAACTAATTATTATGCTTTTCCATGGAAAAGACCATCTCTCCTACTTCCAGCTTTCCTCAGTTGCCTATAGTTCTTTGTGTAGGGTTGAGGCCCTTGGTGTTGTCCTTGTTCAGCTCACATTTGGGCAGTCATGTTGGTGAGACTTTAGGGGTGTAGCTTCTGACATTACTAGGAGACACAATCTCACAGCAAAGTCCCTGATCCTCTGGGTCTTACAATCTTCCTGTTCCCTCTTCTGCGATGTTCCCTGAGCCTTAGGTGTGGGAGTGTTTTGTTGATGTGTCCACTGGGACTGGGCTCCACAACTCTGCATTTAGTTATGGTTTTCTGTAATGGTCTGTTGCAGACAAGTTTCCTTGATGAGGAAACTTGATGAGAAACTACACTTATCTGTGGGTTTTCGGACAGATATTTATAGACTGTTGTTAGGGATTATGCTGGTTTAATAAGTCAGTGGTTGTAGATTCTCCTCCAGTAATCACTGACACCAAGTAGTTAGCCAGGTTTCCATTCCCAGGCAGGTTTCCTCTTGTTGAGCAGATCTTCAGTCCAGTTAGAGCTGTTGCCAAGGTGTGCATGCCGCTGTTGTGCCTTAGGGTCATCATGGCATGCGGGTTGTTGACGTGGTTCTTCCATAGCTGGGTAGGACTTTGGAAGCTTGCATGGTACCTTCTGGTGTGGTGTTCTGAAAGTCACTGGCAAAGCCAATGGTTCAGGGGCTTCTCTTAGTTTTGTTACCAGTCTCACATTTGTGTGCCTTGCACAGTGAGTTGATTTTGGTGTCTGGTGTAAAATTAGGGTCTGGTTTCATTCTTTGGTATTGGAATCCAGACTTCTTGGGACAATTCACTGGGTGGAAGCTATTTTTTCTTAGTGTGCCCACTTGGTGCTCTTGTTAGCAATTATTCTGACTTTCCATTTTGTTCTACTTGTCTGGTTTTTGTTAGCGTCATGCTTTTTTTCCTTTAAACATTTTTATTTATGTGTTTGGGTGTTTGGCCTGTATACATGCCTGTGCACCAGTGTGCATGCCTGTGCCTGAGCTGGTCAGAAGAGGGCACTAAATTTCACAGAACTACAGTTACAGATGGTTTCAAGTTACCATGTTGGTGCTGGAAATCAATCCTGGATCCTCTGGGAGAGCAGCCAGTGTTCTTGACCACTGAGCAAACTCTCCAGCCCACCACCCTGTTGACCATTGTAGCTTTGTAACAATTTTTTCTTAAGACATGGGGTATTGGTTTTTGACAAAGAAGCCAAAACTATACAATGGAAAAAAGAAAGTATCTTCAACAAATGGTGCTGGCATAACTGGATGTCAATATGTAAAAGTTTACAAATAGATCCATATGTGTCACCATGCACAAAACTCAAGTCCAAATAGATCAAAGACCTCAACATAAATCCAGTTACACTGCACTTGATAGAAGAGAAAATAGGAAGTACCCTTGAACGCATTGGCACAGGAGATCACTTCCTAAATATAACACCAGCAGCACAGACACTGTGCACAACAATTAATAAATGGGACCTCTTGAAACTGAGAAGCTTTTGTAGGGCAAAAGACACGGTCAATAAGACAAAAGACAGCCTACAGAATGGGAAAAGACTTTCACCAACCCCACAGCTGACAGAGGACTAATCTCCAAAGTATATAAAGAACTCAAGAAACTAGACATCAAAATACTGAACAATCCAATTAAAAAATGGGCTAAAGAGCTAAACAGAGAATTCTCAAAAGAAGAATCTCAAATGGCTGAAAGACATTTAAAGAAATGCTCAACATCCTTAATCATCAGAGAAATGCAAACCAAAACAACTCTGAGATATCACTTTACACCTGTCAGAATGGCTAAGATCAAAAATATTAATGACAGTCAGTGTTGGAGAGGATGTGGAGCAAAGGGAACACTCCTCCACTGTTGGTGGGAATGCAAACTTGTACAGCCACTGTGGAAATCAGTATGGTGGTTTCATAGAAAACTGGGAATCGATCTACCTCAAGACCCAGCCATACCACTCTTGGGCATATACCCAAGGAATGCTCAATCATACCACAAAGATACATGCTCAACTATGTTCATAGCAGCACTATTTGTAATAGCCAGAACCTAGGAAACAACCTAGATGCCCTTCAACCGAATAATGGATTAAGAAAATGTGGTAATATACATAATGGAGTACTACTCAGCAGAGAAAAACAATGACAGCATGAAATTTGCAGGCAAATGGATGGAACTAGAAAATATCATCCTGAGTGAGGTAACCCAAACCCAGAAGGACAAACATGGTATGTACTCACTCATAAGTGGATACTAGATATAAAGCAAAGAACAATCAGACTGCAACCCAGACGCAGGGAGGCTATATAGCAGGGGGGACCCTAGGATGACTGTGGCTTATAATGAGTTTTGGCTTTACTCAATCACTGGGCAAGCCTCAGTGAAACATTTCACTATTAGTATAAGAATTTGTACTCTATCAAGCTGATAATAGACAAAAATAAAAAAATAAAAATGAAAAAAATTTGTATGTATTTTTAATTTAATTGTCACTCTATCCCTAAGAGGTATACATTATTTTGTTTCTTACCTTATAGATTTGAAAATCAAGGTTTGGAGACATTGAATAATTTGGTTAAGATTTCACAGGTTATTAAATCAAGATTGGAATTTCCATGAGAAGACATGTTTGCTAATTTTCAAAAGACAGGTATATATTTTACCCTTGGACTAAAAGAAAGTAACTACTATGGTATGAGAGAAAACCAAAGGTTTATGTTTAGAGAAACTATTTGAGACTGAGAATAAGAAACTATCAGCAGGAAGTGATTCATAATTTGGCATATTGGAACAAAACAATACAATTGAAAGCTAAATCACATAGTATGCCACCTTTCAATCTATTAAGGAAATAAAAATGAAATCAACCCAAGGTGCTACTGTATACCTAAAACGAGCAAAGATTTTTAAAATTTAATTCTATGCTTTCACTACATGAGAGCTGTCTAGACAATCAGATACTTTTATACAATAACAGCACTGTAAGAAATGTCTGGCCAGTTGTGGAACCTGCATGGGACTGGACTCGGCCCTCTGCATACAGGAGACAGTTGTGTAGCATGGTCTGTTTGAGGGGCCCCTGGCAGTGGGATCAGGATCTGTCCTTGGTGCATGAGCTGGCTTTCTGGAGTCCATTACCTATGGTGGGATGCCTTGCTCAGCCTTGATGCAGGGGGGAGGGGCTTGGTCCCGTCTTAACTGAATGTACCAGGCTTTGCTGACTCTCCTTGAGAGCCCTTAACCTTTTGGAGGAGGGAATGGGGGTGGGAGGGAAAAGTTAGGGGCCGAGCGGGAGGAGGGGAGAGGGCGATCTGTGGTTGGTATGTAAAATGAATAAAAAGTTTCTTAAAAAAAAGACATGGGGTATGTGTGTGTATTGTGTTGCTCAGGATAATCTCAAACATCCTATGCTGGAATGACAGGGCCATGAACCATGACACCCAGTTTATATTTCAAATCAGGAAATGCCATGTGTCCAATTTTCCTCAGAAGTGGTCTGGCCTTTTAAAAAATATTTCTATATGAATTTTAGGACTGTTCTTTGCCTGAAATATGCCACTAGGATTCTGACGGCAGTTACATTGGATCTATATGTTCCTGTTGGTAGTGTGGACATTCTGATAAGCTTTATTCTGAGTCACAGGGTATCCTTCCATTTAGCTTCATCTTCTGTTTCTTTGACCAGTGTTTTGTTTTTGTTTTTGGCCTAGACCAGACTGGCCGGGAACTCCCCAAGTCCCACCTGCCTCTGCTTCCTGAGTGCTGGGTTTAAAGGTGCACACCGTTAAGTCTAGCTCAAAAATTAAAAAAAAAATACAGACTTCTAATCAAGCAATTTTTGTTAAAGCATTAAGAATTTATGTTTAAAGAGTAAGACACAGCCAGGTTGGTGGTGGTGCATGCTTTTAGTCTGATGGCACAGGCAGGCTGCTCTCTGTGAGTCAAGGCCAGCCTGGTCTACTGAGGTAGTTCCAGGACAGCCAGGGGATATACAAAGAAACCCTATCTCAAAAATAAAACAAACAAACAAAATAGAGTAAAAGAGTAAGATACATAATAGTTTCAGAAAATGGTATTGCATTTATTGAAAGACATGTAGTTGAACTATAATTATGTAAACTTAAATGGCACATGATGATTAAATTAAATTAAATTAATCTTAATTTTGTATTTACATTTTCAGTCCAGATCATTACATTCATGCAGTGGTAAGAAGCAATGATTTTTTTTTCAAATGTCCATCCTCTTGAGAAATGCAAGAGTTCAGCTGAAATTGTTATTTACTGTTTGAATATATGATAACCTAACAGTTTAAGAAAGCCAAATCCTAGGAAATTTAAATGTTATTTGTGATATACTGTGGGGCGTTTACCCAACCACCCCCACAGTTCCCCAGAGTTTTCTTGAGTGCGAGCAGCAGGAAATATTAGATAGAAGGATTTATTGCGGAGAATATCGCGGAGATAAACAGATAGAAAATAAAGGATAGCCTCGAGAGGGCCTGGAACCTATTCCAACGGGCCCCGACTGTCTCTGCCCCAGGGTTTTTATAGAGACGCCAAGGGGTGGAGCAAAAGACCTCCTCCCCCAGCACAGCCAAGTGCAGACCATCCCAGACACCTGCACTCAGGCCCGTGGTCTAATCATCCTCTATGCGGACCTGCTGGGTAAAGCCACGAGGAACCCGAGAACGGGCTCCCACAGGTCCCCCTTTCTTAATATATAAAAAAATAACTAATTATTGATGGCTTACAACAATCTCCATAGCTGTTACACCTCCCAATATGGGAATAGAGGATGATAAAGATGGCATTTCTCTTTTGAATTAGGTCCAAGGTGACTACAGCAGTCTTAGCTGCCTCAAGCCCTTTCTAAACCAAAAACTCTTAAGGCTACTACGAACTTAAAGAATCCCTTAGCTTCATCATTACCATTAACAGGTTAACATAAATATTGCTATACATAGTCACAATTCTCTCAATCTTACAACTCAAAGCAAACTCTTAACAGAACCATTTGAATTAGCATATATGGTGCTAAATATAGTTAACAATTTTCTCCGTCTTACAACTTTAACTCAATCATTTGAATTTTCTTGCTAACAGAGCACAGGAAAAACTTCGATGTATTCACATCAAACTTAAATATTTTCTTAACTCCACAAAACCAGGGTGCATTAATATCAATAGGTTTCTGCAAACATAATTCAATCTCATAACTCCTCCTTTTCTTTATAATTTTTTAAACAAAATCTCAGGCCTAGTTAGAGGAACCCAAACTCATACAATTCCTACAAACCCATATTGAAAAGCAATCTTCTCAATCTAACCATTAACACTTTGAAAACTTAGCAAAACATCCAAAAGCCGTTTCTTAATAAAACTCTTTACAAGTAGTCTCTTAATATACATTTCTTACTAACAAAAACATGACATGAAATTAGACTAAGGAATATTAACTCTCCCCCTTTTCTTTATACTTTAAGCAAAATCTCAAGCCTAGTTAGAAAACCCAAACTTTTCCATTTAAACAGTTCCATTTATAACACAAAACCAGTTCTGTAAGTAATTTCATTTTTACATAAACAGTTCCACAAAACAATTCATGAATCACCAATTAATAAAGCATATATGCATACACAAAACTGAATCTTGATTCTAGGTAGAAATAAATTTCTTCATTTAAACAGTTCCATTTTTAACCCAATTCCAGAAAACAGTTCCTAGGTCATTACTATAAGTAAACTCAAAATTGTCCCGTTGCAATGAAATCTATTGTTCAGTTCATTAAGCCCTAGAATTCAAATGATAAATTCTGGTACGAGCCTTCCAAATATGTAGAAATCCATAACCAAATTCTTTCTGTAGTTTTATCTCATTTTAATTTCAAAAAGTTCAAACAAGAAATAAATTCTGGTATTAGGCTTTCACTTCAAAATATGAAGAGACGTTTTTCAACCAAAACTTTTTGCAGTTAACAATTTTTGTTCAAGCAAGCGTCTCTGAACTTATTCATTTTTAGGTACAGTAGTATTCTAAACCGCACCGTTTTTGATGTTAGCTCAGGTTTTTCTGTGTTGCGAAGATTTTCCACGGATCTCAGCTGCGGATGTCTTGTGCTGGTTCTGGCGTCCGCCATTCTTAGCTTCTTAGCGGCTTCTGGAGCTTTTGAAAACCGCTCAGACTGCCTGCTTTGCAGTCTCCTGGGACACTAACCTTCTGTGTCTCGGGTTTTTTCACCATATATATTAGGAATAGACTCACACTTAACATTTACACTTTTTTACAGACTCACACATAACATTTTTTGGAAAGCATTTAGACTCACATTCAACATTTACACGTTTTTACAAACTCATAACATTAACATCTACTTATTTATACTCCTTAAGGAAACTATAGAACTACTTTAGCAAATATATTTCTTATTACTTATATACTTATATTCATTCCATCTTATTTCTTATTTAAACTTACATTTACAGCTAACATCTTTACTTCTTACAAGCTTATTACTACATGTCTTAAGACTACCTTAGATACTTCTTGCAAGCCTGTATTCTTAAAGGATCTATAGATCTATTTTACAAACTTATACAGGGCTACTATTAGCATACGTTTAACTTTGCAAACACCTAAAGATTTCTTAACACAGATCTAACAAGACAGAATTTCTTCAAACTCACATATTTTCATCCTTTTCTATTTCTTACTCTTAATTATCACTATCTCTATTAGAAAGATTCTTAACTAGACAGGAAGTACGTACGTACGTCATTTCTAAAGTTTAGAGTTTATAGTCAGCTTTGTTATAAAGCACTGGGATTTAGTGAGTGGTGTTGTTATAGAATTGTGATAGTTGTTGCTAGGGGACTGTAACCTTCCCAGGATGACACCACACTCCAAAGTTGCCAGTTCTCTCAGCCGTTCCGAACCGGCAGAGATGCACTGTCAACGGTAGACGGTTTTTAACTAGAGGCTGTCCCTTCACCCAAATTCATAGTAGTTCCCCTAAGTGCTTCAATTCAGACAAACGTTTCTATTACAGCAGTACTTTTGGTTCTTTCTACTGAAAAACTTCACTTCACGCTGAGCGTGAAATTACCGTATTTAGCTGCCGTAAAGCTCTTCGCCAAATACTGCACAGCTATTAGGTGATATAAAGTATTTTTCTAAAGGAACTAGTAAAGCCACAAGTGGCACAGCTCCGAACTGTATTTAGTATTTTCACCTCTTTAGCTTTAACTCCTGATGTTATTAGCAGCTGTAATATTTAGCATTGATTTCTTATAAGGAACTTTCAGATGAAGCAACTCTTTTGTAAGACAGCTAGATTTTCTGAAGTTTGTTTCCCATCTATAAAGCAGTCATTTCATTTTGAATGCCTGTTTCTTATCCCCTTAATTAGATTTGCAAAGGAATCACTCATTGCAGGCTGTTTGTTTAAGAGGTAAGTAATTTTTAATTTCACATAAGTTTCTTCATATCTAAGACAACGTCCAGTGTATAAACTGCTCTCTCTTGCTTTCTTAAGGATTTTAAAGTGGCTTGTTTGCTCTTAAAGGTAGCTTTTTGTCATCCAACTGCCGCAAAAACTTTGTACAGCTATTAGGGTAAATAAGGCATTTTACCAACAGAGCCCCAAACCGCGAAGCACCTAGTTGCGTATCCTTTCAATTTTTCATTGGAACTGACACTTAAACTCTTAGATGATTTTCCTCCTCGAGCTGACAAGTGTTTCAGGGCAATGTCGCCATCTTTAATGGAAAAACTACCTTTCCCAGAATGCATTTCCCTTATATCAGTCCATAATATCAGTCCCTTATATTAGTCCCTTATATCAGTCATTTCCCATAGTTCTTTTTGGGTCTGAGAGTCAACTGGTTCTCTTTTACCAGACTTGCTTACAAATTCTTGCCCGGGAGATTTGAACAAGCATTTTACATTTTCAGCTTTGGGAGGTTTCTGGTCTCTCAGCTGGCTACAACAGGTGTCTCTCCTTCATTTGACACTGGCCCCCAAATCAGAACTGCACCTGCCTCATTAGCCGGCATTGAGGCTGGCATTTCTGATAGCAACTTTCCTCAGAGCTCGTGTTTGTCTTAGCCAGTCAGTGAAAAACAAGATCATGTACAACAGCTTTTCCATAGCTCTTTCAGAGAGATTTTCTCCCACTGATCTGTCTCATTTTGCTTGTTCCTTTCTTCCCCAGATGCAGAGCTTCAGGTATCTGTCTGCGGATCTGTACCTCTGCTAGCTGCCTTTGGAAATAGGGGCTTTTTTTCTCCCCCCGAATCTGCCTCAAATTCTAGCAGCTTTTTCAGGTCATATATTTTCTGGGGAGGATTATGTCCCTTCTCTGTTTCTTCAGAGTCCTTCTCCCAGACAGTATCCAATTTGGTCTCAGTTTATCCCCTCTGCCCCAGAAACAGTTTCCGACACTACAGTGGTGGCTTTCCCTGCTACTGAAGGTAGGGGCTTTTTGTCCATTTCTGTTTTTGGGGTCTGTGTGGTTTGCGTACAGACTGAAAATCTAGCAAGGGAGGTTTTTGCCATCTCTAAACTCCCATTAGGACAGGTGTTTTGCCTTATCAGGCCTTCACCTGGCCCAGTCCCCCAGTGGGTTGCATTTGCTTGTCTAGGTGATCAAGGACAGAGCTTATGCCAGAGGCAATCACCCCTCAGGGCTACACTCCATCTCATTGGGAGTCAGTTGAAACAAAGCTTTTCTCAAAGAGATGCTTTCTCTGACAGAAAAGAAAGCTTTACTCCTGGATAGTTCTGTCCTGCCCTGGCTGGGCTCTTTCCCCAGACAGCGTTCTGACTCAGCGTAGCACAACTGCTTCAGACACAGTTCAGCTTTACTGTTTTCCCAGAAAGGTCCTTACTCTGATGGGAAAACTTTTTCTCAGATTTTTTGCAGCTGTGGACCTATCAACCCGGGACTTGTAGGAAAGCAGGCAACTGTGCTGTTCCCACTGGCTTTAGCTTTGTTCATTAGCAATCTTCCCCTGGGTCCTGCACCTTCCTGCCTCAGCTCTGTGCTCCAGGAAGTTTGCAACTGCAGGAACCCTAGTATCCCAGAAATGCACTCCAACTCAGAGACGCTGGCCAGTCGCCTCTGGGTTTTTGCTCAGAATCGAGGATACAATGCTTCAGGGGATCTTTGCGTTAGGAAGATTAGGAGCACCTTTTCAAAGACACTCACTCAGAAACAAAACCCTTGATGCCTCAGTTCGGCTGTAACTGAAAAGCTTGGCTTTTTTGCTTTTCTCAGGTAGTTTCCTGCCCTTTTGGGCTCTCTGTAGCTCTTTACCCACACTCTCCCAAGCGTTTCCCTCAGGGTACTCTGACCCACTGTCTTTTACTAGCTTGAAGAAACAGCTTAGAAGAGAGGTTTTTAGGAACTTGTCCCTGCCTCCTGCATTGCAGGGAGGATTTTTAAAGCTTGAAAGAGAACTTAAGTTTTGCTGTCTTAAGAGGTTTGTTGTTTTCCCTTTGAGCTAATCACAGGTGGTCCCCATACTAATATCTTCAGGTGATTCTAATTTTTGCCCTTTTGAGAAAGTTAAAGGCTTTAGTTTTCAAGTTTAAGAGCTTTTGAGAAAGATGAAGGCTTTTTAGAGAGATTTTTTTCCCCCAAAATTTAAGAAAAGCTGTATAGTTTAAGAGAAAGATTTTTCCCCCCAGGAGAAAGACCAACTTTCCCCAAAACTTCCCAACTTTAAACTTTGGCTTTTTACACCCCCATTTTTGCCTCAGGGAGAAATCACTTTCTCCTGCCACTTGGACTTAGCATTTCAGCTGTCCCCAGGTCAAAAGCTTCCAGAGGAAACTTTTTCTTCCCCATAAGCTCAAAGAGCTTTTTTACTACCCGAAAAGCCCAAAGAAAGATTTTTTTCCCAGTTTGCATTCAGAGCCCCCAAAGTTAGAAAATTGAAGAGTTTTTCTGTCTAGTTGCCTTATTTTTCCTACACAATCTTACACTTTTAAGTTTTTCCTAGACTATATTACTACCCTATGCCTTACTTTTCACAGATAGAAATTGAGAAAGGGATACAAGATAGAAAATTTTGACAGAAGAGAATTTCGCTGCAGCATCAGACATCCTTCCAGTCCGCTTTCCTTTTCTCTCGAGGATAAAACCCCTGCCTCTCAATAATATATATATAAAAATATATATTTTCCATAACACTGGCATGCCTTATCCACTGGCAGGGCTGACTCAGCACTTTCACCAAAAACTCTGTAATAAAACTATTATTTTCCTTTATCTTTAGTCCCTATTACTTTGTCTTTAGTCCCTGTTCATTTGTCTTTAGTCCCCTTTTTCTTTGTCCCCCCTTTTTTTTCTTTAGTCCCTTTTTTTTCTTTAGTCCCTGTTCATGGCGCCATTCTGTGGGGTGTTTACCCAACTACCCCCACAGTTCCCCAGAGTTTTCTTGAGTGCGAGCAGCAGGAAATATTAGATAGAAGGATTTATTGCGGAGAATATCGCGGAGATAAACAGATAGAAAATAAAGGATAGCCTCGAGAGGGCCTGGAACCTATTCCAACGGGCCCCGACTGTCTCTGCCCCAGGGTTTTTATAGAGACGCCAAGGGGTGGAGCAAAAGACCTCCTCCCCCAGCACAGCCAAGTGCAGACCATCTCAGACACCTGCACTCAGGCCCGTGGTCTAATCATCCTCTATGCGGACCTGCTGGGTAAAGCCACGAGGAACCTGAGAATGGGCTCCCACAATATACAAAACACACGAATATATATATTAACATGTGTGTATTGGCATTATATGTATGTTTATTATATATAGTAGTTATATCTGTTTTTTGCCTGTTTTTGAATTTTTCCAACATTTTGAACTGTCCAGATCTTGAGCCTACACACAAAGAGGATTGTGACAGCTTTAAGAATCCTTTGAATGGTTAGGGGGCTCCTTCTGCCCTTCTGGGATATCAATAATGACATCTTCAGATAGCTTGGCCTCAGAAAGTGTATCCTATGAAGCAACTGTGTTTTCCAAGTCTTGATGTTAGCCTGTATCAGAAGGTTCCTGCTCTTCTGGGACATCAATCACAATGTCTCACATGACTTGGATGCAGCAGCTGCATTCTGTGAAGTATCGTGTGTCCAAAGCCCTGATACTGGTCCTGGGGCAAGTGAGGATGGCTTTGAACCTGCAGATACTGCATCTTGTGATGATCAGGAAAGCAAACTTGTGTGTTCAGAATGTTCCGAGTCTTCAGAAAAACTTTTTTTTTTTGGTTTTTCGAGACAGGGTTTCTCTGTGTAGCTTTGCGCCTTTCCTGGAACTCACTTGGTAGTCCAGGCTGGCCTCAAACTCACAGAGATCCGCCTGGCTCTGCCTCCCGAGTGCTGGGATTAAAGGCGTGCGCCACCACCGCCCGGCGGAAAACTTTTTTTTTTCTGGATAATATTTCATTGTTCTCCCTTTAAGATAATATATAAATTTATTAGTCAGGGGGCTCCTTCTGCTCTTCTGGTATATTAATTATTACATCTTCACATAGCTTGGTCTCAGAAAGTGCATCCTGTGAAGTATCTAGATGTTGGCCCTTAGCAGCAGGTTCCTGTTTTTCTGTAATCTCAGTGACAAAGTCACATGACTTGGAGGAAGCGGCTCTATCCTCTGCATTAATCCTGGGTGCAGAGGCCTGATATTGGCCCAGGTGTGAGGATGGCTTTGAAGCTTGGTGTTCGGTATGCTCCGGGTCTTCAGGAAGACATTTTTTTTTCTGATGTCCTCTCATTTTTCTCCCTTTAAGACAATATAAATTTATTAGCCAAAAGTTATTTTTACCATTCTAAAAAGAGTTCTGCTCTTTGTCCTCCCCAAATTTGAAGAGCCTGTATCATGGTACTGCTTTAAGTATGTTCTTATTTCTTAAATTACTAGAGTAAATCTTATGTATTTGGGTTGGGGTGATACCTCAGTCTGCAAAGTGCTTGCCACACAAAAATGAGGACCTGAGTTCAGTCCTCAGCAGAGGTCCAAAGCTGGGCATGCTTGCAGTCCTGTGCTAGTGAGACAGAGTTGGATCCCTGGGGCCCTCTGGACAGCGATCCTAGCTCAATCTGTGAGCCTCAGGACAGTGAGAGACCCTGTTCCAAAACCCAAACTGAACAGCTCCTGAGGGGCCACACTGACCTTTCCTGCACATGCAGACACTCCCCCCCACCCCCATACACACACTCACACTAACAGAAGTTAAACAGCTGTTACTTACCCAGGTGTCTTACTTGTTGGGAAATATCTTCTCTGACATCGGATACATCCCACATGGCCAGAAAAGAATCAAAGCAAGTGCCTTCCTCTGCCTCTTGCACGTAGGGTTTGTAGGAGAATACATGGTAATGGGCAATGGCCACAAGGAACATTTCAATGCAGATTATGAAATCCTACAACAGCCACAAAAATATTTATCATCTTTGGCTTTAAATCTAGTTTTTCAAAATGCTAACATTTTCAAAGTTATATAGGGTGTCAACTTTTAAAATATAATCCAGATTATATTCATATTTCAACATTTTTTCCACTTCAAAACACGACAAACCAAGGTTTACATCTCTTTTGCCCTCCCTCAGTCAAGTATTTCTTAATCTGTTCCCCAAGGACTGAAAGGAAACATGCAGATATATGTAGACCAGGAATAAAACCATTACCAATCAGGACCTATGGGTCATTTCTCTAGGGCTCCCGCTCCTCACCATAGAGCAAGCTAACAGTCTTGCTCACTGTTTGGATATTTGGGGCAACACTGTGTCAAACAGCTTAAACAGTAAAACCTCTTGAGTTCACTGACAGCACTACTTACCTGCAGGCCCGTGGTCACAGCTTCCGCACTCTGCCATTCCCACGTACCCGTTTTAGATAAAACCCCAATCTTCAAAAATACTGTGATGAGGACTGCTTGCCTGTATGTCAAGAAAAGGTAAATGTCAAATCTAGATCATGAAATGACCAACTGTTTATGGAATTAGGGGCTCGGGAGGGGGCTCGGTGTGTAAAGCACTTGCTGCACAAGTGTGAGGACCTGAGTTAAAGTCACAGAAGCCAGGGAAGGCTGGCATGGTGGTGCACATCTGTAAACCCTGTGCTCCTGCAGTGAGCTGAGAGGTGGGGAAAGAGAACCCTGGGAAGACTGCAGGCTGGTGATCCTGATGTGTGCAGAGTAACAGTTAAGAGACCCCATCTCAAATGAAAGGCGAGGACCGACACCCAAAGCTGTCCTCATTTCCACATGCACACATGGCATGGACATGTCGCCACTCACACAATAAACACATACATATCATATACACAAAGAGATTAAAATGTGCACCTAAAAACAGTGAAGTCCTCAATGTACCCCAGGGCTTCCCACTGTTCTGCCTTCAGGGCATATTTCCAAACAAGGTCTGCTTATATTAAATATACTCACCCAGCTTTACAAATTTATTCTACTAGTTTCATAAGATGAATTTCATTATGTATTGTCAGAACTTCATCATTTGGCTCATATATCATTTTTGCTTTGAAACTATGTACAAACAATTAGATTCTAAGTTCTAACAGCTTGTAAGTAAAGGCCTGATACTCAAGTGTATTTACATGTGTATTCATGACTAGAATTTGATTGTATTATTCATTCATTCATTTAGATACAGGGTCTACCAATGGAACCCTCGTTGTCCTAGGACTTGTTATGCTGACCAACCTGTGCTTGAACTCAGAGATCTGGCAGCCTCTGCCTCCCAAGTGCTGAGATTAAAGGTATGTGCCATCATGCCTGGATAATGACTAGGATAAAAAAATAATATTTATTGCTGGCTGTGTGTGTGTGTGCACACATGTAACATGTTGTGTGTGTGTGGAGGTCAGAGGACAGCCTGCAGGAGTCATTTCTTTCCATCTACCTCGTGGGCTCTTTGATGGAACTCCAACTGTCAGGTTGGTGATGGCAAGCATCTTTTCCTGCTGATCCATTTCACTGGCCCTATTAATTTCAGTTTTGTTTTATCTTCCTTTTTAAGGCTTACTTCTTATGATTGGTGTGGCAGGGTGCCAGAGGACAGGTTTGTGGAGTTGGTTCTCTACTTCTACCTATACAGGGGTCCTGGGGATTAAACTCAGTTCATTAGGCGTGCATAGCAAGTGCCTTTCCCCAGGGAGCTAGCCTGCCAGCCCACAGCATATCTGCATTATAATACCATCGAGTCCCAGAAGTCTCTATAGCATATGATGTACGCCTTCAACTGCTAATGATTACTTCTGGCAGTGCAATTTCATGAATTCCTTCTCCTTTGCCCTTACTGAATTGCTAAACTGGATCTGACTGTTTCTATAACTCTTAGTACCTATCCTGTCCTAACACCATGACTAGTTTGCTGTTTGCTTTGTGACATTGAGGACAGACAGTAGGGCAGTGGATACACCAGGCAGACACTCTGATGGATCTCCAGCCCTACCTTGTGTTTTAAAGAACACTCACTGATAAACATTTCCCTGTCATTAAATATTTTCTCCCAAATTGATACTGTTTTATTTATGAAAGATTTTAGGTAATTTATTCATTTTGAGACAGGGTCTCACTATGTAGCTGACTGGCCTCAAACTTGCTATGTAGACCCTGCTAGCCTTGAACTCATAGAGAGTCACCTGCTTCTGCCTCCCCGGGGAGTGCTGGGATTAAAGGTACATACCACCACACCCAGCATCAAGATATTTAGGCTATCTCAAATTATCTTCACCTTTTTAATGTCACAGTGGCCATCTGACTACTTCTTTGATTGTTCAGATACAAGATAACACAATGTGGCATAGGCTGCTCCACAACTTGCTTTATAGAGCAGGCTGTCCTCAAACTCACAATGTGAGATTCTCTTGCCTCGTCCTGAATACTGGGATTACAGGTGTGTACCACCATACATGACTAAGATTATTTGTTTTTTTATCTTTTTAAAACTATTTAATATTTATTTTAATGTGCATGCGTTTTGCCTGCATGTATGTATATGATGCATGTGCAGTATCTGCAGATACCACCTGGATCTGAAGTTACAGAAGGTTGTGAGCCACTAATCTTGTTAGTGTTGGGTCCTGAGCAAGAGTAGCAAAGCGCTCTTGTCTGCTGAGCCATCTCACCATCCCTGTTTTTGCAAATCTTACAAAAGCTGAAGGGATGGCTTTTTAAAAAGATGTCCTTGTGTGTGTCTGACTGCAAGTATGTGCATATGCTCACAGAGGCCAGAGGAGGACTTCAGACCCCTTGGAGCTAGAGTTACGTGAGGTTGTGAGCCACCAGACATGGGTGCTGGGAACCAAACTGCGGTCCTCTGGATATGCAGCACACTCTCTTAACTGCTGAGCCTCTCTCCAGCCCCAGAGGCATCTTCCTAGTTCAGGTAGTCCTGCCTCAGTCTTCCAAGAGCTGGGATTACAGACAGGCACCACTGAGCCTGGCATTGTATTCACATTATTTAAAAAACTCACTTAACCAACAGTTTTATTGGCATTTATAAAATGAGAATATTTAAGAGCAAGCAGTTCTTACCAAAACAAGACAAAGGCTACCAGTTTGACACAAAGAAATTTGCCAACGGGTTTTATAGGGCTGAGCTCTTTCTTCAGGACATTGTAATAAAAAACGAGGCAGCACGTGGCAATCTAGAAACAAAAGCAACATTCAGCATTCTGCATACATGCATTTTGCCTGCATGTGTGTATATGATACATGTGCAATATCTGCAGATACTAGAAGAGGCCATTAGAACCACTGGGATCTGAAATTACAGAAGGTTGTGAGGAAGACAGTGACAGGACCTTTCCTTAAGGCCGAAATCAGAGTCTACTGACGTTTCAGTGCTTTTTTTTTTTTTTTTTTTTTTTGGATTTTCGAGACAGGCTTTCTCTGTGTAGCTTTGCGCCTTTCCTGGAACTCACTTGGTAGCCCAGGCTGGCCTCGAACTCACAAAGATCTGCCTGGCTCTGCCTCCTGAGTGCTGGGATTAAAGGCGTGCGCCACCACCGCCCGGCTAGTGCTTTTAATATGTTGCTGAAGATGCATATATGTGAGATTTCTCAAGAGAGGTATGTAACATTTTTCCTGAATATGTTTCTAAGTGTTCACATACTGGAACTCAAAGCAATAAACAAATGATATGATCGAAAGGTTTCCTTCAGTCAAAAAAAAGGCAACACAAATTATCACCACTTTTATAAAAACTTGATTATTATTATTAGCTAGTCTCTCATGTAACATTTACACAACACACACAGTTTATAAGGCAACACGTTAAATAAGTACAGTTTCAGCAAAACTGTGATCATGAAATCTACATCACACAAACCAATTTCCTTGAGAGCAGTGTGTAAGTCCAGCTGGCCTTACTTCTTAAAATAAGTGCCCACATCTTTAGAGTCAGTTATAATAACCAACCAGCATTTCAACAGCAAGAAGCATTTCTGGAAGCTTACTTTCCCCATTAAGACCAGGAGATACTTGATGCTCATTTAAAATACTTCAGGATATGAGAGCAGTAAAGCAAGAACCAAGCTCAGACCCTTGCACTGGAGCAGGACCACCCAGGGTGCATGTCACACACTCCTGGGCCCTGGGTTCTAGCTGTAGTACCATTAAAAACAGACTCTTAACACTGAGCTGCTGTGGGATGGTCTGTATGTCAAATGTGTTGCTGATTGGTCAATGAATAAATCACTGATTGGCAGTGGCCAGGCAGGAAGTATAGGCAGGACTAACAGAGAGGAGAATTGAGAGAACAGGAAGCTGGGTGGGGGAGACACTGCCAGCTGCCGTTTGGACAAGGAAGATGTAAAGTACCGGTAAGCCACAAGCCATGTGGCAAGGTATAGATTTATAGAAATGGATTAATTTAAGCTGTAAGAACAGTTAGCAAGAAGCCTGCCATGGCCATACAGTTTGTAACCAATATAAGTCTCTGTGTTTACTTGATCGGGTTTGAGCGGCTTGGGACTGGCAGGTGAGAGAGATTTGTCCTGACTGTGGGCCAGGCAGGAAAACTCTAGCAACA
Source organism: Peromyscus californicus insignis (assembly GCF_007827085.1). Classification (NCBI taxonomy): domain Eukaryota; kingdom Metazoa; phylum Chordata; class Mammalia; order Rodentia; family Cricetidae; genus Peromyscus; species Peromyscus californicus. The sequence goes on from NW_026294606.1 coordinate 128,787,868, forward strand.
CTGAGCTGTTTCTCTGTACATAGGAACTGTGACCCTCATGCTGGGATCTGACCCAGGGCTGTGTGATAGGCAAACACTCCAGGCACATTCCACAGTCATAACCCAATTTTCTAACATCTGTCATGAACTAAAATGAAATGTTGTTCCCCAATATCTTTTTCAACTGAAAGTAGCTAACTTTTGTGTATGTTTCATAAGTTTTACTTTTAGTATCTGTCTAAATGCCAATGGGAAGACCAAAGTATGTCCACCGGGTTTAGAGTGTTTCCAGTCCTTTCTTATAATGGGCATTACATCCCAGAAGGCAAAAACACTTCTACCATTTCTTTAGAGTACATTCCCAGAAAAAAGACTGCTGGTCATGGAGATGAACATGAGAGAAAGCTCTGGAGATACACACCATTTATTTCCGTTATAAACTTCCTTCCTTCCTTCCTTCCTTCCTTCCTTCCTTCCTTCCTTCCTTCCTTCCTTCCTTCCTTCTTTCCTTTCTTCTTTTTTTTTTTGGTGTTTTGAGAGAGGGTTTCTCTGTGTAGCCCTGGCTGTCCTGAAACTCACTTTGTGGATCAGGCTGGCCTCAAACTCAGAGATCTGCCTGCCTCTGCCTCCCAAATTCTGGGATTAAAGGCATGCAATGCCATGCTCGGTTCCATCATAAACTTCTAATAATTTATGTATTAGAAGTGTTTGTTACTGTACTGTAAAAAGCACTATCCAAAGACTTTAGATGAAATACACTTCAGCTTAAGAGAGCCTTTCAGTTCCTAGAACAGCACTCATTTTTTTTTTTGAAAAAAAAAGTCATTTTTAATTTTCCTTTAATTTTAAATATAGATCAGAGATTTAAATTTTTGCTGTTTTGTTTGCTTATTTATTTGGTTTTTTGAGACAGGGTTTCTCTGTGTAACCATGGCTATGCTGGAACTCAATCTGTATGTAGACCAGTTGGCCTCGAACTAAGAAATCTGCCAGCCTCTGCCTCCCAATTAAGGTGTGAGCCACCACCACCTGGTGAACTCTTCCGTTTTTATTTAAACTCTATCTTCTCATGCCAATTAGACTTTTTCCTCTCACTGAATAGGCCGATTGCATTATGTTTTGTTTATTTAGAAGGCACACCATGCTTATCCCCACAAGGCTGTGTGGTCACAAGAGCAAACAGCTCTGCACGTAAGTCACCAAATCATTCATGAACATATTACTGTACTTCTATATTGTATAAAGGTATACATTAAAGCTGTTTCAAGTTCCATGTACAAATTAAAAGGTAATTTTTCCTCAGGAAATAGTGCCTGATAATATTTAGCAATAGAAACAAATTTAGTACAATTAAGAAGAATGATGATTTACTTACCACTTCTGACAAAGTATTTATTGTAGCTAAGTAAGTCCTTGCATTGGCTAAACCAAATTTCCCTTCATTGTAGACACCAACCATTTCACATATCCTTAAAAAAGGCAAAAATAAACTTTATGACTGACCAAGTAAACCTTATCTTAATATGTACACTTTAGAGACTTATTTTATGCATATGAATGTTTTACCTGCATGTATACCTGTGCACAATGTGCATGCAATGCCCTTGGTGACCAGAAAAGGGCACTGGATACTCTGGAACTAGATTTCACTAAACCTCTGCTAGAGTACCAAGTGCTGTTAACACTGAATGCTCCACTGAGTGCTCTCCAGCCCTGAACACGTTTTTAAGGTGTAGTGAGTGGTAGCAACACTTAAAATTTAGTCTGTTTACTTTAGTAAAGTCTGTTTACTTCAGTAAGTCTGTTTACTTTAGTAAGCCTAATCTTGGTTTTTCTGATGTGTTGTATAGTCTGCTCTCAAAGAATGTGAAAATCGTGGCAATCCTTTGCATTGTTCATTGTAATGGAATCCAGCTTTTATATACGTATTTACACTATTAATCAACATTGTTTTTCTATTTGTTTTTTCCATTTAAGAATAGAGAATAGTTTTTAAGATAGGGCCTAGTCTGGCATTAAACTCTCAATTCTTCTGCTAGGATGATTTGCCATGAATCACTACACTTGTTTTCTGTCTTGGTGAGAATTAAACCCAGGGCTTTGTGCATACAAGGCAAACACTCTCATCAACTGAGCTATATTCCCAGTCATGTATCATGAAGATAAAAGAAAAAAAGCTAAGGGAAGGCCATACTTACAATGTTGTAAGAGTGGTAATTGGTCTGATTAGAGTGTACTGCAGGACTCCCAGTTTGCATCGAAAGAGCAGCGTTCTGCAGAAGAAAGAGAACATAACATCTCAACTATTCAGTGGCATCAGAACATGGCAAAGCCTCCAAATTAAAATCACGCTGACAGCTGACACTAATTATATTGAATCCTGCCAATTTCGTTCTCCTAAATGATAGTAGGGTAAGAATGTGGTGGCAACATGGAAATCTGAAGACCACTTTGAAAATAATAACTTTATCTTCTAAAGCCTCCCTTCACCTCCACTATAGTGCAACACAGAACAGAAGGAACAGAAGAAGGTGCTGGGACCTTGGTCTTTTCCTGTTTCCCTCTCTTGCCATGATACACTGCAAATCAACAGGACCAAATGAACTGAGTCTGTGAGTCAAATAAAACTGATTATCTCAGGAACTTTGCTGATAGAATTGATAGTGATGGCTCTAACTAACACAGGAGAAAAACGGAGGCACAAAGGAACTGTGAGCTTGTGCACATGCATGTGTATAAAGCATTGACATTTAGGATGCAGCTTCCTGGTGAATGTGTTTACAGAAAGATTTACTGGGACAAGGCAAACCACCCTGAGGGTGGGTGGCCATCCACAGGCTGGGGCCCTGGACTGAACATGAGGCAGTGAGTTGAGTTCCGGCTTTCCTCTCTGCTTCCTGACAGCAGATGCAGTATGACATCATGCACCTGCCACGTGCCTTTCCCACCATAAGGGACTGCACCCTCAACTGTGTTCCTAAGTTGCTTTTGTCAGTGACTTTGTCTCAGCAGGGAGACAAGTACAAGACAATTAGCTGCGTGATCATGTACATGATCATTTAGGCTCCAATTCTCAACTGTAAAAAAGATGCTGATTAAACATTTTCTAAGGTTTTCTCCCTCATTACATTGATGAACTTTTCTATTGGGGTAAGCAATGTAAAAATAAAAACAAAAAAAACAAAACAAAAAAAACCTCTCAACATGTACATTTTAAAAATGTATTTTATTATCTTTCAAACTGTATGACGTGCTACATAGTGTAAGGGCTCTACCTACTGTCCCCACCCCTTGCAGAGAGCTGACTGATATTTAAGACCCACACAGAGGCCCATCAAAACCAAACACACTTACTCTCCCATTGCCAATGGTGGACACCAGCAGAGTGGAATGGGATGCTGTTGCTGATCTTTTGCTTCCAGGTGTAACATTATATTCGGGATCCGAATTGTTAAATCATTGGTAAGGAAGATCATAAAGTTATAAATGGTGTAAGCTTCGTAGCAGTCTCTACAGGTATCGGCATATATTCCAACTTTGGGGAATTTTAAGGCCAACCACTATGGAAAAGCACAGATGTTAAAGAGAAGTGCTACTGATTCAGAAAATGCAACTGAAGGCATTTTTTCTTTTTTCTTTTCTTTTCTTTTCTTTCTTTTTTTTTTTTTTTTTCCCAGATAGGGTCTATGTAACCTGGGTGTTCTGGAACTCACTATGTAGACCAGGCTGGCCTCCAACTTAAGAGTTCCACCTGAGTGATGGGATTAAAGGGATGCAACACCACATCTGGCTAAAGCCATTTTCTTTAGTTGTGTCTACTGTGGAAAGTGTTTTTTCCTTTTATTTTCTTTCTTGGGGTGGGGTGGGGTACAAATAAAAGACTTAGTAACTAAAAAGCATGATAGTGAACAATCAGCATCCTTATGAGAGTCTGCATCTATGGGTTCAGCCAACCCTGGAGCAGAAATATTTGTAACAGCCCCTGACCCCAGGTCTGCACTCTGGCCTCAAACTCATGGAGGTCCTCTTACCTGCCTACGGCACTGATATTCTATCAGGTGTCATAAACCATCTAGAGCTGACCATAAGGACAGGGGGACACACTATGCTGATGCTAACCATTTTATATAAGGGAACTGAGCATCAGCACATTTTGATGCCTGGGGTGGGAAAGTATTCTCTTGTGGCTACGTATGGATGAGGGTAATTGCAATATTTCATTCTTTAAAAGATTAAGAGCCACTAATCTTAAATTTAAGCAAGCGAGCAAGGAAAACAGCTACATATTAAAAATATTTGAAATATCTGCATTTTTCATTATAATATCTTCCTTACTAACACTAAAATAAGTGAACTTGGCCAGTTGCAGTGGTGCATGGCTTTAATCCCAGCACTTGGGAGACAGAGGCAGGGGGCTCTCTGTGAGTTCGGGCCCAACCTGCTCTACATAGTGAGTTCCAGGACAGCCAGAACTACATAGTGAGACCCTGTCTCAAAAATATAAAAACAAATAATAAGTAAAAACAGAAAGAAAGAAAAATCTGGGTTGTGGTGGTGCATACCTTTGATCCCAGCCCTCAGGTGGCAGAGGCAGGAGGATCTCTGAATTTGAGTCCAGCCTGGTCTCCAGGGTTAGTTCCAGGACAGCCAGGGCTACACAGAGAAACCCTGTCTCAAAAAAGAAAAAAAAAAAAACTAAAACAAAAACAAAAACACAAAAAAAACATGAAAAATTTCACTATCAATCTCTTTTTAAAAGTCAATATTTTGTGTTTATTACTTTATTAAGCATTTTTTTTTTTGGTTTTTTGAGACAGGCTTTCTCTGTGTAGTTTTGGTGCCTGTCCTGGATGTTGCTCTGTAGACCAGGCTGGCCTTGAACTCACAGAGATCTGCCTGGCTCTGCCTCCCGAGTGCTGGGATTAAAGGCATGTGCCACCGCTGCCTGGCTATTAAGCATTCTTTAGTAAGCATAGTTAAGTGTCAGAAGAGAAGGAAGGCGGTGGTGGCGCTCGCCTTTGATCCCAGCACTCACTGGGGAGACAGAGGCACGTGGGTCTCTGAATATGAGGCCAGCCTGGTCTACAGTATGAGTTCCAGGACAGCCAGGGCTACATGGAAAAACCCTGTTTCAGAAAACCAGAAAAAAAGGTGTCATAAAAGATTTTTTACAAAGATTTATTTACTTTATTATTTTATGTGCATGAGTATTTTGCCTACATGTATGCATATGTGCTATGTTCATGCCTAGTGCCTACAGAGATCAGAAATTGGGTTCCCTGGGACTGGAATTATAGTTGTGAGCTGCCATGTGGGTGCTGGGAATTGAACCTGGGTCCTCTAGAAGAGCACAGTACTCTTTACCAATGAGCCATCTCTCCAGCCCAAGAATTCTTAATGCAATACAATGAAACATACTTACACTACTTAAACTGTATATTGGGACCATCCAAAGAATCCTACAGAAAGTAAAACATAAAAATCACTTAATATGTTTATGATTTAAGTCAGTCAATAGTAGTAATAGCAAATACATTAAGATTTGACCTGATAATAGGTTTTTGAAGTCCAGGTTGTGTGAAATGCGCCAAGTGTTGCAGAATCCCCCAGAAGGACACATGTACTGTCAACAGCATAAAGACACCAGCAATAAACCATGCTTTAGTGTATATTCCAACCTTGAAAAACAAAAGAACACATTGGTTTAGATTCTGATATTAAAACTATAAAGATCAATATATATATATTGGTTTTTCGAGACAGGATTTCTCTGTGTAGCTTTGCTCCTTTCCTGGAACTCGCTTTGGAGACCAGGCTGGCCTCGAACTCACAGAGATCCACCTGGCTCTGCCTCCCGAGTGCTGGGATTAAAGGCATGCGCCACCACCGCCCGGCTAAAGATCAATATTTTTGTCTTAAATTTTCATTAGATTACTAATACTGCCTGGTATTTCCCAAGTAATTAGTAGCAATTAAAAAAAGATTTACTTTTTAGTAAATTCTATGTATGTGTCTGTGTGAATATGTGCATGTGTAAGTGTGGGTACCTGCTGAGGTCAGAAGAGGGTGCTAGATTCCTTGGAGCTGGAGTTACAGAGTGTGGTACCATACACCTTTAGTCCCAGTAACTTGGGAGGCAGAAGGTCTCTGTGAGCTCCAGGACAGCCTGACAAAACAACCCTCCTCCTCCTCTTCCTCAAAAAAAAAAAAAAAAGGAACATTTACATAATATTTTGCCCATTCCTAGTGTGTTATTTGCTTTCTGTATCTGATTCTTGTTTGCTGTTTATGAGCTATCTTGAGGAAATGCTCCAGTTAAGCCTCTAACCTTGAACACAAAAACAAAACCTTCCTTTAAACTTCTCAGTCCCCTCCACCTATTGTGCTATCATTTCTCAGGCTCCTTCGGAGTCAAAATCTCCAAAACTCATATATTCTCTGGATTCTAAGTTTCCACCACACATTCGTACTTCAACAATTCTGTTCTGGGTTTGGTCCTCCAGCTTCAGTGATCACTAAGCTCCCACTGACCTTTCTACTTGTGAAGAGTGACAGGCAGGTTGGCAACAGTGGACAGTATTCAGAATGTCCCCTTGAAACCCTCCTCCCGGGCATTCACTTCATTGGTTCCTTGTGAATTCCTGGGAAATGCCGGTGCCAGGTCTTTGCTGTTCCTTCTCTGTGTCCTTGATCTCAAGCATTCTTTAACTGCAGACACTGTCTAAAGTCTGACCATTAGTACCTAGGTGTGTTCCCCTTTCAGAGGTCGGAACTTAACCCCTAATGCAAACGACCATATTTGGAGATAAAGCTGATGGGGACTTAGGTGAAATGAGGTCATCATCTCATAGGGCTGGCGATCTCAAAATGAGATCATTCAACCACCTGAGGATTCAGCAAGAGTATGGCCATCTGCAACCTGAGAGTACCCTCCCTAGACAGCAACCCCATGATATCTGACTCCAAAATCATTTTCAAGACTGTGACAAAACAAATTCCTCTTGAAGGCACTCAGTTCATGGTATACACATGTGCTTCCGTGTGTGTGAGTGCAGGTGTGCATGTGTGGAGGTCAGAGGTCAGCTCTGGGAAGTCAGCTCTCCTTCCAGCTTAGGAACCAGGGTCTCTTGTTTCTGCTGCTGTGCTGCACAGTGGAGGCTAGCTGGCTGGCAAGCTTCCAGGCAATTCTGTGTCCACCTCCCATCTTGCCATAGATGCCATTCAGGTGGGTTACAGAGAGGGAACTCAGGTGGTCGGGTTTCCTGGTTATTGCTCCACCTGCTGAGCTGTCTTCCACAGCCCAGTTTACGGCCTTTATTAGGGCAGAGAGTAGATTAAACAAGACGTGTACCTGCAGTTGAAACTGTTCTGAGGTCCAGACTTGCATATCCAAGTGCATTATTTGGCAGGCTCACCCGCATGTCCTCCATTAAACATCCCTGTCAGAACTTGAGGGACTCAACTTGGGGTGTTAGCAGTTTACACCGCAGATTAGAATTGGTCTTAAAGGTTAATGGCACTTTCAAACTACGCTTGAAGCTCACAACTAAGAGAATACTAAGTGAATTAAGTACTCCAAGGAACACTAAGTGAGGAAATTATATTTATATTATGATTGCTATACCTAAATTTAGGTGGATATATTTTATTTTTTTTTTATTTATTTATTTTTTTTTTTGGTTTTTCGAGACAGGGTTTCTCTGTGTAGCTTTGCGCCTTTCCTAGTACTCGCTTTGGAGACCAGGCTGGCCTCGAACTCACAGAGATCCACCTGGCTCTGCCTCCCGAGTGCTGGGATTAAAGGCGTGCGCCACCACCGCCCGGCTAGGATATATTTTAAATAACAAAAAACTGAACAAATGAGAAATACTTAATGTCATATCGTAAGAGTCTTAAATAACTATATGGACTATAATAAGAAAGCCAACAAAAGTTTAGTGAACAAAATAACCCTCCAGACACGTTTGGACACATTATTTAACTAAGATATTTTCCACACTCAAAAGCGGGGGGTCATGTACATGGTATGTCATAACTCTTCTAAAATAATAAAGTACTTTCTGGTTATTATTAATAATTCTAAGTTCATTTTATACATATATTACGGATATGTTAGGTATCCAGCTTGTAATACTTTAGTAATGTCACAACATGATGTCATGTTGTGACATCAACAAGTAACAAAAGGCAGCAGGAGAGATGAGTCAGGTAAGGGGCTTGCCTCCAACACTGCGCTGATCTCTTGAGCTCAGTCCTCACTCAGCACTCATGATGGAAGGAGAGAACAACTCCCCCAACTGGTCCGACATCTGACCTCCACAAGTGGGCCATCCCACGAATACACCAACAACAAATACATAAAAAAAAAAAAAAGAAACAAATACACGAGGAACTTTTGTAAAACTTTTGCTTTGACTGAGGAGTAACTTCAAGTCGCCAGCATAACTCAGTTGGTAGAATGCTTGCTTGCCTCAAATGAAGAAAGCCCTGGGTTCCATCCCCAGCGTTGAATAAACAGAAGCACTGAGAATGTGGACGTTAGAGGACCATCCTAGGCTACAAAGCAAGTCCCAAAACAGCCGGTCTACATGAGACTTTATCTCATTAAAGAAAGAAACAAATAAAAGACGGAACTTCAAACGTAAAAACAATTAGCAAAGTCCAACTAACGGGAATCCTTTCGTTCCAGGAAGCAGGCTAAAAGCTTATAAAATCCAGAACGTAACTTTCAAGGTAGTTTATCTGATCTGGTCAAGCCCAATATCTGCACAGCAGATATGATTTCAAGAATAGTTTTCTGGGAACTGATGGGTACCAGCGAAGCATTCTAAGCAGCAACATTAACTATTTTTCTCCACCCGGTCCCACCTCCACTTGTAGCGGCAAAGTTAGATCAGACGGGTCTGTTTACTATTCAGAGATGAAATGTTTTTCTGACCCCCAAGCATTAAAGGCTGACAAAGGGATTCTGTCAAAGAGACTAAGAAAGGGTAGAGGTGCTGGACTCTCTTACTTTTTGTTTATGATGTTCCCAAATACATAAAAGAGCGAAGATGAGAATCCCAACAAGGAAAGTAATTATGATCAGGGGTCGGTTCCATCGCCTCCAGTTTTTCCTATTGCACGCACAGGCCATTTTCATCAGTGAAAAAGCACTGAACAGCCAAGAAAATGAACCAAATCAAGATTTTGGCTTTTTCACTTTTTAGCTGTTTTCTGTGAAGTCAGACCTCAGACCTTTATGATTGGGCAGCTACGGAGGAGGGCGTGACTGTAACCAAGGTTACCGAAGGGCGTGGTGGGAGGGATGCCTAGGAGGGTAGTGGAGGACTGTTGGCTTCGCTAATTTGGCTGGTCTTAGTGGATCCTGAGGAGGATTCCGGAAGCTGTAGGGACTGGGGACGTTTCAGAAACACGTGCTGTATTACTCAGACTTTGTTCCATCTAAAGGAAAGCCTTAGTGTGGGACAGAGCGGAACTTGAGATAGGCTTGTTTTCTGAGAAGGCTCCCTGGTTGTCTTTAGGGATAGAATTAGAAACTGGCTGGAAAAACACAGAATAGGAAACCTTTGCTTAGATTTCAGTCAGTTGCTAAAGTTTAGAGCCCTAAGGAGGGGTTTCTCTGCATAATTTCTGAACCAAGTAGAAGAATCATTCTAAAAAATAGCTTATTTGGAAGTAACTGCCAATATGAAATGTTCACATTTGGAACGTGTGTTAAAAAGTCCTACTCATTTAGAATTCAAAAAGTTGGAATTCTGACACCACATTCTGTGCACTCAAAGCTTTTAGCTGTATAGGTTTGCAGAGCAAACAAATGGCAAACGGGATCGTACGGTCTCTCTAAATCAAGGGAGCAAGCAAACATCTGTGTCTCAATTAGACATGTGAATATATATGGCCTATATCGTCATCAACACTATCCTACATTCTTTACCTACAAGTGTTAGTTTTATGTGGTGCTATATTATTCATTAAGTGGCACTGTTTACTGTGAGAGAAAAGCCAGGAGGTATGACAAAACCCATTGCTGTGGGATGGTCTGTTTGTCAAGTGTGTTGCTAATTAGTCAATAAATAAAACACTGATTGGCCATTGGCTAGGCAGGAAGTGTAGGTGGGACAAGGAGGAGAATAAAGCTGGGAAGTGGAAGGCTGAGTCAGAGAGACACTGCCAGCCGCCACGATGACAAACAGCATGTGAAGAGGCCGGTAAGCCACGAGCCATGTGGCAAGGTATAGATTAATGGAAATGGATTAATTTAAGCTGTAAGAACAGTTAGCAAGAAGCCTGCCACGGTCATACAGTTTGTAACCAATATAAGTCTCTGTGTTTACTTGGTCGGGTCTGAGTGGCTGTGGGACTGGCAGGTGAGAGAGATTTGTCCTGACTGTGGGCAAGCAGGAAAACTCTAGCTACAACCCACTGTAGGAGTTTATTAGGAGAAGGAACAGAGGGGAATGTGCTTTAGGCCTATGGAAGGTTATGCATGGAGAGAGAGGAAGAAGGAGAAGAAGAGGGGAGGAGTCTGTGACCTGCTTTTTATGGATGCCCCCGCACATGAACATTTGGTCTCAGGAGCTCTGCCATGCGTGCACATAGACTGCGTGATCACACTGTGTAAATTACACCACCATGCAGCTCAGGGATTATATAGGACATAAGGGATGACTAAGCCTCTTGCTTGGTTACTGAACACATGTGGTCATGTAGCAACAATATGAGTTGATCTGCACAAAAGTACCGAGAGACAGGCAGTTTTCTGTTTCACAGATGAGAAGTTTCAAGTGATTGATTTGCCCAAACATTAGCTGTTTTCTCTGACCTTGGAGTCTGCTTGATGTTTAAATATTTGGTTTGTCATCATCTGCAACCAGGGAAATTCTGCCTTTTGGCCACGTGGGCAAAATGCTGTGGCCCCAAGTCTCCCAGAGATACAGATGGAATAGTGTATTCTTGTCACACTGTGACCCAGAGCCTGGAGACTGACTTCCACAGTCTTTTTCCCTGTTCCTCCATGATCTCTATTTTGCAACTTTTCCTTAAAGGGGCACTTCAAATTTTGTTTGGTCGAAACTAAAACAGCTGGTTAGGAGGAATTCCTAATCATAGTGAATACCTTATGTATCGTTAAAGTTCAGAAAATAAGAGAAACTCTTGCTCTATAACCAAATGTCATTACTATTTACTTCTTGGAAATGACAGTCTAGCAGGGCTGTTTCTGTATGTTCAGCCACACACACTCATTGCTGCCTGCAGTCATCTTCCCCGTTCCTTCTCATGGAAAACCATTTTTAACAGAATTTCTGAAAGCTGTCTCAAATGCTCTAGCACCATCCTTCATGTTTTGTTACCGCCATTAAATGTTTGTCTGTTTTTCTTAGACTGTGAGATTCTCAGAAAAAGCTAAAATTCTTGAATTATTAAGAGCCATTATTAAAAACCAAGGCAATGAAGAGACAAAGGTGTCAGATGCAGACGTGACTCTGCATGTGTCTTTGAGCTGGAATTCATTTTTGATGAAACATCTGGACAGCAACAGAGAAATCAGAGGTAGTGAGTTTTTCATTTAAATATGTTCACTCATAAAGGCTCTGCTTTATTTTGAAGATGTCCTTCCTTCCTTCCTTCCTTCCTTCCTTCCTTCCTTCCTTCCTTCTTTCCCTCGCCCTTCCTTCCTTCCCTCCCTCCCTCTCTCCCTCTTTCCTCCCTCCCTCCCTTCCTTCCTTCCTTCCTTCCTTCCTTCCTTCTTTCCCTCGCCCTTCCTTCCTTCCCTCCCTCCCTCCCTCTCTCCCTCTTTCCTCCCTCCCTCCCTTCCTCCCTTCCTTCCTTCCTTCCTTCCTTCCTTCCTTCTTTCCCTCGCCCTTCCTTCCTTCCCTCCCTCCCTCCCTCCCTCTCTCCCTCTTTCCTCCCTCCCTCCCTTCCTTCCTTCCTTCCTTCCTTCCTTCCTTCCTTCCTTCCTTCTTTCCCTCGCCCTTCCTTCCTTCCCTCCCTCCCTCCCTCTCTCCTCCCTCCCTCCCTTCCTTCCTTCTTCTCTTCCTTCCTTCCTTTTCTTTATTTTTCCCTTTCATTCTTGACAGTCTCTCTGTGTAGTCGAGACTGTCCTGGAACTCACAGACACCCACCTGTTTTTGCTTCCTCAGGGCTAGGATTAAAAGTATGTGCCACCATGCCCCACAGTTGATAGTCACTGATTTTAAAGCAAGATCTGCTGACTTTACAGGGCTCTGTGATGAATTCAGAGAGAGAGAACAAGGGCCTGTAAAGCCAGGGCTGAGAATAAAGGCCTCAGCTGTGTCACTCGGTACATAGAGGCTGGAGGCCCTGGCCCCTTGCTTTTGTTCTACTCTGGTTTCCCGTGAAATCTTCTAATTCTCGCCTGAGTAGCTGCATCTTTGCCCTTGCCTAGCATGATTCTAATGTAGAAGTTCTGATCCCCCCATATCCTCAGCAAAGAAATATTATATATATATATATTACATTAATATAATATAATATTATACTAGAGAGAGAGAGAGAGACAGAGAGAGAGACAGAGAGAGAAACAGAGAGAGAGAGAGAGACAGAGAGACAGACAGAGAGAGAGAGAGAGAGAGAGAGAGAGAGAGAGAGAGTCTGTATATAGCCCTGGCTGTCCTAGAGCTTGCTCTGTAGACCAGGCTGGCCTTGAACTCAGAGATCTGCCTGCCTCTGCCATCCAAGTGCTGGGATTAGAGGTGTGTAATTGCACCCAGCAGTGATAGCAAAGATACCTAACTATTCTATTTCTTAGGTATTTCAGCCCTCAGAAGAAAAAGGAAGGGAAAAGTATGCATGCCCACACAGTTTAATTGTAGACATTTGTGTATTCTGTGACAGCTGTATCTGTTTTCCAAAATTTAAGATACAGATTAAAGTATCTCAGACACTTCTGTGAGCTCCAGCAGCCTGTGTTCTGTCGGCACACATACTGGGAGCTGTAATCCTAGGTCAGTCGCCTGTGTTTCTGACCTGGATTTATGCTTCTCCTTGGTCTTGATTTCTTCATTCCAGACACCATCCCCACATTCGCAGAACTTATCTGAACAGTTTCTGATGGCTTCCTATGCTTTACAAGCTTTACTTTTCCAGTTTTTCCTCTGGTTCACTTCCCCGGCACACACACTTTTACCCTGGGTTTTGTTTGTTCCTTGGTTAAACCTCTGAGATAAATATTTAAATGAATATTTGAATTTCCCTTGCCCTTATCCTCAAGGTGTGCTACTAGAGATACTGGATCCATGACTATCGGCTTCTCTAGTTTCCTCACAACAAAACCGACAAAGTGCCTTCTCCTGCCCGGTAGATTTCTGTAATGAAGGTGTTTAGCTGAGGATGGGATACTGTGAAGGTGTAAACAACCTACTGTAGTAATAAATTACCTCGTGTAAAAATTAGTACTCCCTAGACGGCTTTCCAGCCTTCTTCCTTCCTTCCCTTCCTTTCTGCTTCTGTCCTCTCCTCTCCCCTTCCCTCCTCTCTCTCTCTTTCTGGCTCTCTTGTATCCCAGGCTGACCTCAAACTTGCTACATATCCAAGATCCTTGAACTTCTGATCCTTCTCTATCTCCCAAGTCCTGGGGTTACAGGGCCGCAGTGCCAAGGGCAGTTCATGCAGTGCTGGGATTGCACCTGGTGCTTCACCTGTGCTGGACGATTGCTTTACCGTCTGAGCACTAACTACAGCCCAGCTCTTACTTATTTCCACCAGCGTTTTGTTTTCAGACCAATTTAAGTGACACTTGTCAAGCATCAAGGTGCAGGCTAAACGAAATGAAAACGAAACCCCTGACCCTGTGCGTGTGTGTCTTCAGACAGGGTCTCATTCTGTATCTCAGGCTGGTCCCAAGCATTGTAATTCTCCTGCCTTAGCCTCCCGAGGGCTGGAATTGCAGATTTGAGCCATCACATCTGATTTGGGAAAAATCCTATTAACTTAGCAGAAATTGTGTTACCTAGAAAAGTTGAGAGGAAAAGTTTTTGTGGCAAGGATGATGATTCTGTATATTATAAAAAAAAAACAACATGAGAAATGAAAAAGTTATACTGAAAATTTTTATGATTTTAAATAAAAATGAAATGTTATTTGTGCATTACACGGTGACCCCCAAAGAAATCTTTGACTTGTACAAGCAAGGGGAGATGTTAATCCTGCCGGAGGAGAATAAGACCACTACCACAATTTTAAGCCAAATTTGAAGCAAGCTTTAATTAGACACTGACTAGGACAATGGACTCTGGCCAGGTCCATTCATGGATTTCCAGAAAATGGCCAGGAGTCACATTTTGCAGAGGCTTAAAAAGACAAACCCATAAGGCCACAGCATTTCCCATCAGGTCCAGTCAGTGGCAAGCATATAGCTTGACATACTACTTCCTCCCTGTGTACCTCTTGCCTATGTCCAATCAGGGCAAGCATACATCCTGATGCACTTCCTGTCTGCATGCCTCTTGCCCACATGATCAAGCACATCCAGTGCAGTTAGGTCAACCAAACTTGTTTAGGGGAATTTAATCCCAGCACTCAGGAGGCAGAGCCAGGCAGATCTCTGTGAGTTCAAGGGCAGCCTGGTCTACAGAGTGAGATCCAGGACAGGCACCAAAAAAACTACACAAAGAAACACTGTCTCAAAAACCAACCAAGCAAGAAAACAAACAAAACAAAAACCGAAATGTGACTTTGGCTCTCACAAAAGATTACAGGGAGGGTTTTGTGCTAATGTGAAGAGTGAGTTTTGTTTTCAACTATGAGGAGAATGCTCTTTGGAGGTGGAAGTTTTGCCTTTACTTTTCTCACATATGTTGGGCTGTTGAGTGCCCTAAACACATAAGCATACATCCTGAATGGTCTCATTTACATGACATGAGTGTGTGCACATGTGTCCTGCATTTGGAAGTGAGTGCTCTCTGTGTTCCGTGCTGTGAATGGAGTCCACCAGGCTTAGCTAGTGCAAACAATACCTGTTTATGGAACATCTTCCCTCTGTAGATAAGGGTTGGAGTTGACTCCTCCTCCTCCTCCTCCTCCTCCTCCTCCTCCTCCTCTTCCTCTTCCTCCTCCTCCTCTTCCTCTTCCTTCTTCTTGGTTTTTGAGACAGGCTTTCTCTTTGAGTCTACTTGTTCTTCTTTCTATAGGAAATGTGAGTGAATAAACGCTCCCCTTATTGGCAGTGCTACTGTGGGAAGCTGTGGAACTTTTGGAAGTGGAACCTGGCTGGCAGAAGTAGGGTGCTTGGGGACATGCCTTGAAAGTTACCCTTCTTCCCAGTTTGTGTCTCTGCTTCTTGATGTTCTTCCCGAGTTCATGGAGTCCAGCAGCCATGGAACCCCAGAAACTGTGAGCCAAAATCTTTCTCCATGGTAAGTCTTTCTGCATCAGGATTTTGCTGCAGTCATGGAGAAACAACTAATATCTTGTACAGTATATGTTCTGCTGTGTACTTCCCATGTTCCTCTCCTGGAAAAAGAGGAAAAGAGGGGAACACTGGCTTGTGTTTTCCTTTCCAACTTGGTCATTTCCTGGAACCATCTCTAGATCAGGATAAAAATCAGTCAGAGCTTTCAGTGCTCTCACATTCTCAGAGTTGTCCCCAGGAAGAAAGACTTGAGGGACACGGTATCTTGCTTGCTTGTAATTTTTCTGCTGTCATAATAAAAACCACTGACTTAGTGGCTTAAATGTTTGTTCATTTTATTTCCTTGTTGCAGAAGTCAGAAATCTGGGGCAATGGGCCTCAGAGGGCTGAAAACAAGAGGTTGACAGCACTGTGTTATTTTCTGGATGCTCTAGGGGAGAATTCCTCTTCTTGTTCACTGGAGTCATTGTTAGAACCCTGTTCCTTCCTTTCTGGACAACAGCTGCCGACAGTTCAAAGTTTTCAGAGAATGTACACACTCCTTGTGAAGAGGTCTAACTTAACATGAGTGCAGCCATGATAGGCTGCAGACTAACAATATTGGGACTAGGCCTCACCATTACAATAACCAGGAAAAGCCACAAACTGTACCCCACAGGGGACCAATCAGAATTGAGATAAACAAGTACTAGATGCTCCAGAACATTAAGGATACCTTACATCACTTATATATAAGTTGTTAATTTCCTTGCAGCAATGCCAGTATCAATTCTTATTTGACAAGACTTTGGTGCCCCACTCCTACCCAGTCAGGAGTTCAAACCCCATCTGAATCTGGAATTCCCCTACCCCCACAATCCTTTACTCTTTAAAAACCCTGCCATAACTGAGCTCAGGGCTTTCCCTGATCCAGCCGCTGTGTTGGAACAAACAGAGAGCCCAAGCTCAAGCTTGCAATAAAGGCTCTTTGCTTTTGTATATGAACTCAGACTCCTGGTGGTCTCTGGGGGGCTCAAGATGTGGGCATAACACTTGCTATTGATCTGTCTCCTCCAACTTTGAAGCCAGCAACAGGAGATACTTATTCCTCCATCTTATACTTTTTTGTTTTTATTTTTGAGACAGGTTCTCATTATGTGGGTCCTAGATATACTGGAACTCACTCACCACATAGACCAGACTGCCCTTGAGCTCATGGAGATCTGCCTGCCTCCGCCTCCCGAGTGCTGAGATTAAAAGTGTGTGCCACCACATCTGGCATTTTATTTATTTATTTATTTGTTTGTTTGTTTGTTTTATTTGTGTGTATTATGTCCATGTACCACAGTGCATTGGTGGAAGCCAGAGGACAACTTGGGGGGGGGGATTGGGTCTCTCCTTCTGCTATGTGGGTCCCAAGGATCAGACTGAAGCTTGGTGGCAAGTGTCTTTATCCTGGGAACCATGTCCTGGCTTCATATCTTGAGGTTCCTAGTCAACCTGCAAAATCCTTTTTGTCCTGAAAGATAACATAGTCACATGTGCAGAAATCTTTGGAGATTCATTGTTCAGTCTAACACACCTAGTGACATTCAAAATGATGTCACTTGGAAACAGTCTTCCACTTCCACCCCTCTGTCAGCACTCATCTGTATATGTAATGCATCATTATCCAGGCTTTGTGCCTTGTGCATTCACTGGAAAGTGTCTGGGGCTGGAGAGATGGCTCAGCCATTAAAGGCTAGGCTCACAGCCAAGAAGAGAAGTGTCTAAAGACAACTCTTTTATAGCATACAGGATAAGAGGAGGGACACAGTTAAAGGGAAGGGGATGAGTAGAGTTTTCTTTCTTCTCCCTAGATGGAAGAATATAGCAACTCATGTGGTACAGAGAAAGAATGGTAACATCTCATTGGCTATGAAGTACAATCGATGGCTGGCCCAATGAGTATCCACCTTTCATAGGAGAAGGAATAGCTTGAGATCTGCCTTGTAGTAGCTAAGAACGAAGCACATGTACAGACAGGTGAAGGCCAGATATACTGCTTAGGAGCCCTGCACACATACACATGTGCACACACTTCAGACACACATGTGTGTATACATAAATGCACCTGCAGCTAACCAGTAGTATATCAGTCTGATTTCCTGCTTGTGGAGGGAGGGTTATTATGAAAGGAATAACCATGTCCTGTGGCCTTTAAAACTCATTCCAGAGGGATAGAGAGATGGCTCAGAGGTTAAGAGCACTGGGTGCTCTTCCAGAGGTCCTGAATTCAATCCCAGAACCCTCATGATGGCTTACAACCATCTATAATGAGATATGATGCCCTCTGCTGGTGTGCAGGCATACATGCAGGCAGATTACTGTGTACATAATAAATAAATCTTAAAAAAAAAACAGGGTTGGGGGTTTAGCTCAGTGGTAGAGAGCTTGCCTAGCAAGCTCAAGGCCCTGGGTTCGGTCCTCAGCTCCGGGGTGGGGGGAACCCTCCTTCCACATGACATATTATGCTAGTAAATCATAAGCAACATAACCCATAAGAGGCTGTGGGGAAGGGCTCCTTCCCTCTGTTTGGTGGTGGCTATGAGGTAAGCCAACATGGGTACAAACAAGCAAATCCAGGAACTATGGAGAAGGAAGCAGTCTGAGGAGATATGCTTTCTTCTTAGAGTCCTCTGCAGATGCCTCTCTGTACTCTTCAGGGCTCTCACTCCACCCAGGCAGATAAAGTGTGAGACTGGAAAAGATGGCCACACCAAGACAAGTCCCATAAGGAAGTGCACCATGTGACTGTAAACTGCTAATCCTAAAGGTGGGCATACAGCAAGCCTGAGTGGCTGGAATTCTCGCTGGGTTGAAGATTCCTGGTAGAGACTCAGAGCTTCTCCTCATTGATAGAGACCATAAAGGTAGAACTCTTGATTCCAAATGCACCAGCAGCCTAGACCACCAGCACAGGAAGATGCATGGGTTTGACATCGGCCAGCCCAAAGGCCACAAAACCCACCATGCATCCTTGCTGAGAGTAGCTTGGGGAAGGAGTAGAATGCCCACTTTCACTGTTACTGCTAATATAAGCAGTGCCTATGAATCACACCTTGAGCAGTTTAGTTTGGACAGCAAACAGGTAGGGTAGTAATGTCTGTATCTGCTTGGAACATCCTGTTTGGCCAGTAAAAGACTGACGGGCCTGGCAGATGACTCAATGGCTAAGAGTGAATGCTGGAGAGATGGCTCAGTGGTTAAAAGCACTGACCGTTCTTCCAGAGGTCCCAGGTTCAATTCCCAGCACCCACATGGCAGCTCACACAACTGTCTGTAGCTCCAGTTCCAGGCGACCCGACACCCTCACACAGACATACATGCAGACAAGACACCAGTGCACATAAATTAAAAAAAAAGAGTGCATATTTTTGCAGAGGATGAATTTCAGCTTCCAGCACTGATGTCAGGTAGCTCACAACTGCCTGTAATTCCAGCTATGGAGAATCCAACTCTCACTTCTGGACTCTGTGAGCAACTGCCCTCGTTTGCACACACAAACAAAATTAGAATAATAATAATAAAATTAAAAAGGATAGGAAATAAATCCTATGAAAGTTTAGGGCCCTACCTCTTTGATGTTTCAAGGAGTCCAGGGGCCTGAGGCACAGTGGGAAATCCTTTCTTTTCTTTCTTTTTTTTTTTTTTTAAAGATTTTTTTTTTTTTTTTAAAGATTTATTTATTTATTATGTATACAGTGTTCTGTTTGCATGTATCCCTGCAGGCCAGAAGAGGGAGCCAGATCTCTTTACAGATGGTTGTGAGCCACCATATGGGTGCTGGGAATTGAACTCAGGACCTCTGGAAGAACAGTCAGTGTTCTTAACCTCTGAGCCATCTCTCCAGCCCCAAGATTTTTTTTTTTATTTATTATGTACACAGAGGAGGGCGCCAGATCTCATTACAGATGGTTGTGAGCCACCATGTGGTTGCTAGGAATTGAACTCAGGACCCCTGGAAGAGCAGTTGGTGCTCTTAACCTCTGAGCCATCTCTCTAGCCCTGGAAATCCTTTCTATGGAGAGCAGGTAGTAGCATCTCCCACAATACTCCACAGAGAAATACAGCATGTGACAAGCCTCCTTGGGTTCTGATGAGAACATAGACCACATTTGGGTCCATTGCACCAAGCTATGACAACCCATAATACTCCTGCTTGAAGTGAATCCCTGGACGAGGACAAACTGCGTGTCTGGGCCAGCCTGTCCAACATCACTGGATGTGCATAAGCAGCAAAGGTGTCGCTTGGAGACCACCAAACTGCAGAGAAAGCACTGTTGGCTGTGGAAGAAGCCCACACTGTCGCTATTCCTCATTTGAAAAGCTGCTCTTAGCTCACTGCTGGGTCCTGATAGAAGTGAGACGTCACACCTGGGGACAGTAAGTGACCAGGCAGCCCGAACCACCAAAACCCAGCTATTGTCACTAAACCGTAAAACTGGGCACACTCACCAACATTCCACTATAAAACAAGCAGCAATTAGACAACTCCGGCAGGACCAGAAGCATTCTTTTTTATTTTAATATGGAACGCTTCATGAATTTGTGTGTTATCCTTGTGCAGGGCCATGCTAATTTTCTCTGTATCATTCCAGTTGTAGTATATGTGCTGCTGAAGCGAACACCAGAACGTGCTCTTAAAAACACAAGCAAGAAGAGTTAGTGAAAACAAGCTCTTAATCAAGAGCTTGGAACAGGGACACCTTTAATCCCAACACCTGAGGAAGGAGCCGGCTTTGTGGGATGAGACCAGAACAGATCTGAACACTGTCTGAGGCCAACCCAGGGCCCAGCTGCTGATCCTGCGAAACCCAACAACTTGGAGGTGTTGGTGAGACTACCCTGCTCAGCTGAAATCCATCTGGGAGAGGATTCAGAATCCTACAGTTTGAAGTCTGAGGAAACAAGATCAGCTGGGGAGTTGATGAATGAGCACACAAAAGAAGGCGCCGCCCAGCCACCCAACCAGATCACCAGAATCGTATGTATGCACTTCACCAACTGAGAACAGGTAAGCTCCCATCTCCAGACCTACAGATCAGGTCTCTAGCCCCTAGGCCCTACCCATCGGAGTCCCAGAGACCAGACAGTTACCTTTCCCTGCTCTCCCACCAACCCCCCCCCTCCAAAAAAAAACAAAAAACAAACAAAACTAACACCTCCAAACCTAACAACCACTGAAACCATAAGCACACCCTACACCAACTGGGAACAACTGCTCCCAGAGACAGAACAAACTAACACTGCTAAGCTGCTCCTGAAGAAACAGAGCCCAACAGCACCAATTTAACCAAGAACTCCTAGTGAACCAAGACTAACAATTAGAACAAGAGAGGCACCTTCAGACACAGACACTGCCTTAGAGATGAGTAGACGCCAGTGCAAAAATACAGGCAACAACATAAAGACCTATATGACACCATCAGAACCTAGTGATTCTACACCTGCAAGACCTGAACATACCAAGGCAGAAGAAACAGAAGAAATCTCTCCTAAAAATGACTTTAAGATGATAGAGGCCCTTAAAGAAGAAATAAAAAATTCCCTTAAAGAGGAAATGAAAAACTCCCTTAAAGAGGAAATGAAAAACTCCCTTAAAGAGGAAATAAAAATTCCCTTAAAGAAATGGAAGAAAAAACAAACAAAAAAATTGGAAGAAATCAAAGAGAGCCAAGAAAAAGTAATTAAACAGATGAAGGAAACAATCCAAGATCTGAAAAATGAAATTGAGACAATAAAGAAAACACAAACTGAGGGAATGCTGGAAATAGAAATCCTGACTAAATGAACAGGAACTACAGAAACAAGCATAACCAACTGAATGCAAGAGATGGAACAGAGAATCTCTGACACTGAAGACACAATAGAGAAAACAGATGTGTCAGTCAAAGAAAACACTAAAACCAAAAAAGTCGTAACACAAAACGTCCAAGAAATTTGGGACACCATGAAAAGACCAAACCTAAGAATAATAGGGATAGAAGAAGTAGAAGAATACCAACTCAAAGGCACAAAAAATATATTCAACAAAATCATAGAAGAAAATTTTCCTAACCTAAAGAAAGAAATACCTATGAAGATACAAGAAGCTTACAGAACACCAAATAGGTTAGATGCAAAAAAAATTCCCCTCACCACATAATAATCAAAACACTAAACATACAGAACAAAGAAAAAATATTAAGAGCAGTAAAGGAAAAAGACCAAGTAACATATAAAGGCAAACCCATCAGAATAACACCAGACTTCTCAATAGAGACTATGAAAGCTAGAAGGTCCTGGACAAGTGTTATGCAGACAGTAAGAGACCACGCATGCCAACCCAGACTATTATACCCAGCAAAACTCTCAATCACCATAGACGGAGTAAACAAAATATTCCATGATAAAACCAGATTTAATAAATACCTGTCCACAAATCCAGCCCTACAGAAAGCACTAGAAGGATAAATCCAACCGAAAGAAGCTAAACACACCCATGAAAACTCAGGCAATAGATAATTCCACACCAACAAACACCAAAGAAGGACAACACAACATGACCACAAAAACAAACAAACAAACAAACAAACCAGGAATTAACAATCACTGGTCATTAATATCCATCAATATCAATGGTCTCAACTCACCTATAAAAAGACACAGACTAACAGAATGGATAAGAAAACAGGATCCATCCATCTGCTGCATACAAGAAACACACCTTAACTTCAAAGACAGACACTACCTCAGAGTAAAGGGCTGGGAAAAGACTTTCCAAGCAAATGGACCTAAGAAACAAGCTGGTATAGCTATCCTAATATCTAATAAAATAGACTTCAAACTAAAATCAATCAAAAGAATTCAGGAAGGACATTACATATTTATCACAGGGCAAATCTGCCAAGATGAAGTCTCAATTCTGAACATTTATGCCCCAAATACAAGGCACCCACATTCATAAAAGAAACATTACTAAAGCGTAAAATGCACATCAAACCCCACACATTAGTAGTGGGAGATTTCAACACACCACTCTCATCAAAAGACAAATCTACCAGACTGAAATTTAACAAAGAAATAAAGGACCTAACAGATGTTATGATGCAAATGGACTTAATAGATATCTACAGAACATTTCATCCTAACACAAAAGATGAACCTTCTTCTCAGCACCCCAGAGAACCTTCTCAAAAACTGACCACATGCTTGGTCACAAAACAAATCTCAACAGATACAAAAAAACATTGGAATAACTTCCTGTATCTTATAGGACCACCATGCCTTAAAGTTAGACTTCAACAACAAAAATTATAGAAAGCCTACAATCTCATGGAAACTGAATAATGCCCACCTGAAACATCAATGGGTCAAGGAAGAAATAAAGAAAGAAATTAAAGATTTCCTAGAATTCAATGAAAATGAAAGTACAACATACCCAAACTTATGGGACACTATGAAAGCAGTGCTAAGAGGAAAATACATGACTCTAAATGCACACATAAAGAAGATGGAGAAATCTCGTACGAATGGATTAACAGCACACCTGAATGCTCTAGAACAAAAAGAAACAAACTCACCCAGGAGGAATAGACACCAGGAAATAATAAAATTGAGGGCTGAAATCAATAAAATAGAAACCAAGAGAACAATACAAAAAAAAATCAATGAAACAAAGAGTTGGTTCTTTGAAAAAATCAACAAGATAGACAAACCCCTATCCAAATTAAACAAAAGGCAAAGAGAGAGAGAGAGCATCCAAATTAACAAAATCAGAAAAGAAAAGGGAGACATAACAACAGACAACAAGGAAATCCAGAGAATCATCAGGTCATACTTCAAAAACCTGTGCTCTACAAAAATGGAAAATCTAAAAGAAATGGACAATTTTCTGGACAGATACTACATCCCAAAATTAAACCATTTAAATAGAACAATAACCCCTAAAGAAATAGAAACAGTCATCAAAAGTCTCCCAACCAAAAAAAGCCGAGGACCAGATGGTTTCAGTGAAGAATTCTTCCAGACTTTGAAAGAAGAACTAATAACAATACTCTTCAAATTGTTCCACACAGCCAGGTGGTGGTGGTGCACGCCTGCAATCCTAGTACTCAGGAGGCAGAGGCAGGCAGATCTCTGTGGGTTCGAGGCCAGCCTGGTCTACAGAGCGAGTCCAGGACAGGCTCTAAAGCTACAGAGAAACCCTGTCTCGAAAAACCAAAAAAAAATTGTTGGACACAATAGAAACAGAAGGAACACTACCAAACTCTTTTTATGAGGCTACAATTACCCTGATACCCAAACTACACAAAGATGCAACAAAGAAAGAGAATTACAGACCCATCTCCCTCATGAACATTGATGCAAAAATACTCAACAAAATATTGGCAAACAGAATACATCAAAAAAAAATTATCCATCATGACCAAGTAGGTTTCATCCCAGGGATGCAAGGATGGTTCAACATACGAAAATCTATCAATATAATACATCATATAAACAAATTGAAAGAAAAAACCCACATGATCATCTCATTAGATGCTGAAAAAGCCTTTGACAAAATCCAACACCCCTTCATGATAAAGGTCTTAGAGAGATCAGGAATACAAGGAACATTCCTAAACATAATAAAGGCAATTTACAGCAAGCCGACAGCCAACATCAAATTAAACGGAGAGAAACTCAAATCCATACCACTAAAATCAGGAACAAGACAAGGCTGTCCACTCTCCCCATATTTATTCAATATAGTACTAGAAGTTCTAGCTAGAGCAATAAGACAACAAAAGGATATCAAAGGGATACACATTGGAAAGGAAGAAGTCAAACTTTCACTATTTGTAGATGATATGATAGTATATATTAGTGACCCCAAAAATTCTACCAGGGAACTCCTACAGCTGATAAACTCCTTCAGTAAAGTGGCAGGATACAAGATCAACTCAAAAAAATCAGTAGCCCTCCTATACACAAATGATAAAAGGGCTGATTAAGAAGTCAGAGAAACATCACCCTTTACAATAGCCACAAAAAATATAAAATATTTTGGGATAACACTAACTAAACAAGTGAAGGACCTTTTTGATAAGAACTTTAAATCTCTAAAGAAAGAAATTAAAGAAGATATCAGAAAATGGAAGGGTCTCCCATGCTCATGGATAGGTAGGATTAACATAGTAAAAATGACAATCTTATCAAAAGCAATCTACAGATTCAATGCAATCCCCATCAAAATCCCAACACAATTCTTCACAAACTTGGAAAGAAAAATACTCAACTTCAAATGGAAAAACAAAAGACCCAGGATAGCTAAAAGAATCCTGTACGATAAAGCAACCTCTGGAGGAATCACCATCCCTGACTCAAGCTCTACTATAGAGCTATAGTAATAAAAACAGCTTGGTACTGGCATAAAAACTGACATACAGACCAATGGAATCCAATTGAAGACCCTGACATTAATCCACGCACATATGAACACCTGATTTTTGACAGAGAAGCCAAAACTATACAATGGAAAAAAGAAAGTATCTTCAACAAATGGTGCTGGCATAACTGAATGTCAATATGTAAAAGATTACAAATAGACCCATAACTGTCACCATGCACAAAACTCAAGTACCATTTGCTTTTGGGATACCATCTTCCAAGGACTCCAATTTGCAGTAAGGCTCGTTAAGGAAGGGAATGGCTCAGTTGCCTTTAGCCTACTGACTATGGGTGGGTTAGGACTTCTGTTGGTCTTTTCTGTGTTGAACACACAGATTGCAAGCCCAGTGCCACTTTGAGATCTTTGGCAGCAGTTAACTCTGCAGCTCACCCACGATTGAGCCTGTATGATAATGAGTATTCAGAGATGGGTAATACCTGGGGGTCGCTCACCAACCTAAGACAGAGCGCCTATGTAGCCTGGGCAGTCATCTCCATGATGGGTAAGGTGACCTACTGACATCCCATGCAACCTAAGTCAGAAGCTCATTTATTAGTAAAAGGGGGGACCTGTAGGACCCTGGCCCCCGTTTTGGGTAACTGTTTCTTTGCTTGCTGACCTTGATCTTGATATCCTCCCTATGCTAATTCCCTGCTGGGTTCCACTCTCCTGAATGCTTAAGGGAAGTTCCTTGTCTGCATAATGGGCGTTAACACCTTAGATGCAAGATTGTAAAACATAGGTATCGAGCTTCTGCCCTCCGGGGTTCTCCCATTGTGCTGTAAGCCTGTATTTAAGACCTCCTCCCTCCTTCAATAAATGGCATTGGGCATTAAAAAAAAGAAAGAAAGAAAGAAAGCTGATCAAGCCATAGGAACAAGACAAAAAAAATCAAACAAACAAACAAACAAATGTAGCATGAAAATTAGAGAGTCTTATTAATAAAATCAAACCTGAGGTCAGTTATTGGGGTCAATGCTGGTAGATCAGAGAAACAGAACAAGCCACAACTATCTCACCTCACCAGTTCCTCAGCTGGTCCTGTTTCCTCAGACTGGAAGCCTGAGTCCTCATCCAGAATGAATCTCAGCTGAACTGTGTTGCTCCAAAGCCTGAA
The DNA here is from genome assembly GCF_007827085.1 of Peromyscus californicus insignis. Taxonomy (NCBI): domain Eukaryota; kingdom Metazoa; phylum Chordata; class Mammalia; order Rodentia; family Cricetidae; genus Peromyscus; species Peromyscus californicus. The sequence continues at coordinate 128,813,770 of NW_026294606.1, forward strand.
AGTTTAACCAGCCAAATGCTTCTAGTTCCTGGTCCTCGCGCCTTATATATCTTTCTGCCTTCTACCACCACTCCCTGGGATTACAGGCGTGAGTCACCATGCCTGGCTCTTTCCAATGTGGCCTTGAACTCACAGAGATCCCAGATGGATTTCTGCCTCTGGAATGCTAGGATTAAAGGCGTGTGCTACCACTGCCTAACTTCTGTGTTTAATATTGTGGCTGCTCTGTCTCTGACCCCAGATAAATTTATTAGCATGCACAATATTTGGGGGAATACAATACCACAAACAAACAAACAAAAAACCCTGATGGATCCTCCCAGCATTCTCTTCCTGGACTCCAGGAAGCCATGCTAACAGAACAGGTGGTTCCACACTGAAAGTAGCCAAGCCCTGACATTTCCTTCACATAATATAAAGGAAAGAATTTTTATTTTATTTTTTATGTGCGTGGGTGCATTGTCTGCAGGAATGTATGTGCCTCCTGCCCATGGAGGACAGAAGAGGGCATCAGATTCCCTGAAACTGGAGTTAGGAATGGATGTGAGCTGCCATGTGGTTACTGGGAGCAAACCCAGGTCCTCTGGAAAAGCAGTCAGTGTTAACTACCATCTCCCCAGCCCTGGAGGAAAGAACTTAAAGACCAGGAAGAGAGGGGCACGGGAGTGGATTTTTCATGTGTTGCTAACCTAGGCGTCAAGTTCTGACTTTATTTCTCCAAATGGGGCCCGAGAAAAGCATTGGTAAAAGAAGTGCTGTGGCCTTCACACTGCGTTAGAGGCCATTTCCTGTGATTGTGGCTGCTACTGGAGAGCAATGTAATGAGTATAGACTCTCTAATCAATGAAGGCGGGAGGACAGAGACACAGAAAAAACCAACGAGCGACACTTCATGGCCCAGAGTATCTCGAGGGAAAGTGGTTACAGTAGTGTAGGACAGCAGGTCTGGTACAAAATGACCCAACTTCAGGATGGAAACTAATCACAGGATGCCACTGGCTGGCAAGGGCTGTGAAGGGCATGAGATAGGATTCTGTGTGTGTTGTGCCCAGATCGCAACCCCCAGAGAGACCACCAAGGACGAGCATGCCGGAATGCAAAAGCAAGGTTTAATTCTGGATATCCAAATGCAATACAAGCCTAGGCAGGGACTTTGTCCAACAGATCCAACGCAGTGGAGGCTGGAGGAAGTGCCCAGTTTTTAAAGGGAAAAACCACACAGTTACATCATTTAGGGGTGCTAGTACGGGTCCAATTCTGATTGGCTTGTGTCTAGGAATTCCAGAAATCACAATTCAATTTTCCTTCTAAGGAGGTAGTTGCCCGCCACCATTTCTCATTGGCTGCCCCCAGATGGGGGCATCTGGTGATTACACAGTCACTCTGGAAACTAGGATTGGGACATTCTATGGTCAAGTAGTTGCCTAGGGGGCCAGGGAGAGGATATTCCATAGTCCGGCAGCCATTACCTCCTGACTACCTTGTGACTCTGTACTTTTACACTTCCTGGTTTCTGGAATCTGAACTGACTGGTTTCAGTAACTTCTGGCCTGTTCCAGTAACTTCTGGCCTGTAGCTAAAAAGGAGCAGTCTTAGGCCTTTAGTTTTGGGGTGAAAGCATTTTGGTCTTATTTTGGTTCCACATGTGCAAGGTGCTGTACTTTGAGTGATGAATGTCTCCCAAAGGCCCCTATGTTGAAAGGCTTGGTCTCTAGGATGGTGCTACTGGGCAGTGGTGGTGCTCTCAAATGGGCCCCTTCCTGTTATCGTTTGCTTCTTGGCCATGGGATCAGCTGTTTTCTGTGCCCTGTGCATCCTGCTGTGGTTTAACAGCAGTGCCAGAGGCCTCAGAATCTACGGGTCTACTCCATCAGCCTTGTCATTTGTGAGCTAAGATATGCCCTTTCTCCTTATTAGTTAGTTATCTGGGGATTTGTTATAGTGACAGGAGAGTGACCGACACTTAACCTAGCAAGTTAGCCTCCTACAATCCATAGGTGTTAGCAGAGGACATGAAACACAGGCCGCGTTTACTCATAAGACAGCAGTCAGAATGAACAGGAGCAGGCTTGCATTAGTGCCCCTTGTCTTTCAAGTCCCAAAGGCCGTGTAAAGAGGCCACTTGTATGCTTCAGGTACAGTGGGCATAGCTGAGAAACTCCAAGCTTAGAAAGTCCAGTCTTCTCTGGTGAACCACGAGCTAACCTGACCAAGCATGTCCTGGAGGGAGACATTATCTTCTCTTACAGCTTAGGAAAATCTGTGCTCCCTGCCCGAGGCTGTCTATAAACACCCCTGAAAAAATACTCTAGAATAAAAGCTGATAGAACCCAGGTAACATTGTCCTGGGAATTGCCTCCCAATAAGAATTAAACTAGCCTAACTGGACGTATAACCCAAGTAGTAAAACTAGGACTAAAACTAACTGTAAATCATTTTCAACAGTAATTATACCCACATCCCAGTGTTACACCAATATCTGTCCCTAACCCTAACCATATGAACTTTAAATTTAATGTTCACATGGCTCCATTTTTAAGTTTGTATCTAACCCTATTTCTAAAACCAGCTCTAAGTTTACTCTAAGTCTAAAACTCACCATAACTAAAATCCTAGCACTAATACTAAAGAAACAAGTTAAAAAAAAAAGAATTAAACTCAAAAGCCAGACTTACTTGCTTCTTCTCTCCCTGCCCCTCCATCTCTGTCACACACACACACACACACACACACACACACACACACACACACACACAGAGAGAGAGAGAGAGAGAGAGAGAGAGAGAGAGAGAGAGAGAGAGAGAGAGAGTACAGTGGGTGGATAGAAAACCAACTCAAGTCAATCTGGCAAAGTTGCTTGCTTGCTCTCCACTCCCCAAGACAGCACATAAACAAAGAGTCATTTTAATAAAAGTGAGGCCCTATAACGTTAAAGAAGAGTCGAGAGATAGTATCAAAGGTCTGTGCCCCTCAGGCTTGTCAAGGAAACTATTAATAGAGTAAAGAGAAATAGTCACACTTCTTGTTACTGTCCAACAACTGTTTTTGAATGGACACTAATTGCCCCACAATCTGAAACATGATTTCTGACTATTTCATTCAGGATTCCAGCTAAGAACACATGATAAATTAAATCAACTGAATAGAGGAGAGTTCCGTGGAGGGAGTATTTACAAAAGGCGTCAGCAAGGAACACAGAAGCCGTTTGAGACAGTTGTGCAACGTGTCACTAGAATGTGGAGTTAGACAGGTTGTGTGCAAGGCCATCTGAAGACAGGCTCTGTGCAAGGCCATCTGAAGTCAAGCTGTGTGCAAGGCCATCTGAAGACAGGCCGTGTGCAAGGCCATCTGAAGGCAGACTGTGTGCAAGGCCAACTGGAGACAGGCTGTGTGCAAGGCCACCTGAAGACAGGCCATGTGCAAGGCCATCTGAAGGCAGACTGTGTGCAAGGCCATCTGAAGACAGGCCGTGTGCAAGGCCATCTGAAGACAGGCTTGTGCAAGGCCATCTGAAGACAGGCTGTGTGCAAGGCCATCTGAAGACAGGCCGTGTGCAAGGCCATCTGAAGGCAGACTGTGTGCAAGGCCATCTGAAGACAAGCTGTGTGCAAGACCATCTGAAGACAGGCCGTGTGCAAGGCCATCTGAAGGCAGGCTGTGTGCAAGGCCATCTGAAGACAGGCTGTGTGCAAGGCCATCTGAAGACAAGCTCTGTGCAAGGCCATCTGAAGACAGGCCGTGTGCAAGGCCATCTGAAGGCAGGCTTGTGCAAGGCCATCTGAAGGCAGACTGTGTGCAAGGCCATCTGAAGGCAGACTGTGTGCAAGGCCATCTGAAGACAGGCCGTGTGCAAGGCCATCTGAAGACAGGCCGTGTGCAAGGCCATCTGAAGGCAGACTGTGTGTAAGGCCATCTGAAGGCAGACAGTGTGCAAGGCCATCTGAAGGCAGACTGTGTGTAAGGCCATCTGAAGACAGACTGTGTGCAAGGCCATCTGAAGACAGACTGTGTGCAAGACCATCTGAAGACAGGTTGTGTGCAAGGCCATCTGAAGGCAGGCTGTGTGCAAGGCCATCTGAAGACAGGTTGTGTGCAAGGCCAACTGGAGACAGGCTTGTGCAAGGACATCTGAACAGAGAGTGTTGACCTGTGCCCAGACACACCCACCAGTGGAGTGGTCTTTTCCACCCATTCTTGCTCTCTGCTGGTGAGATCTAGTAGAATCCAGAGGACAAGGGAACCTGCTGATGGGCCTGGAGCATGGGAGAGAAGAGGAGGGGTGGGCTTGGCATGTCTGTTTCATTGATTCTTTGTATTGTTCTCTTGGTTTCTATTTTATTGATTTCAGCCCTCAATTTTATTATTTCCTGGTGTCTATTCCTCCTGGGTGAGTTTGTTTCTTTTTGTTCTAGAGCTTTCAGTTGTGCTGTTAAGTCACTAGTGTGAGATTTCTCCAACTTCTTTATGTGGACATTTAGTGCTATGAATTTCCCTCTTAGCACTGCTTTCATAATATCCCATAAGTTTGGGTATGTTGTACTTTCATTTTCATTGAATTCTAGGAAGTCTTTAATTTCTTTCTTTATTTCCTCCTTGACCCATTGATGTTTCAGTTGAGATTGTAGGGTTTCTATAGTTTTTGTTGTTATTGAAATCTAACTTTAAGGCATGGTGGTCCTATAAGATACAGGAGGTTATTTCAATGTTTTTTGTATTTGTTGAGATTTGTTTTGTGACCAAGCATGTGGTCAATTTTTGAGAAGGTTCTCTGGGGTGCTGAGAAGAAGGTTCATCTTTTGTGTTAGGATGAAATGTTCTGTAGATATCTATTAAGTCCATTTGCATCATAACATCTGTTAGGTCCTTTATTTCTTTGTTAAATTTCAGTCTGGTAGATCTGTCTTTTGATGAGAGTGGTGTGTTGAAATCTCTCACTACTAGGGTGTGGGGTTTGATGTGCATTTTAAGCTTTAGTAATGTTTCTTTTATAAATATGGGTGCCTTTGTATTTGGGGCAAAGTGTTCAGAATTGAGACTTCATCTTGGTGGATTTTCCCTGTGACAAATATGTAATGTCCTTCCTGATCTCTTTCAATTTATTTTAGTTTGAAGTCTGTTTTATTAGATATTAGGATAGCTACACCAGCTTGCTTCTTAAGTCCATTTGATTGGAAAGCCTTTTCCCATCCCTTTACTCTGAGGTAGTGTCTGTCTTTGAAGTTTAGGTGTGTTTCTTGCATGCAGCAGAAGGATGGATCCTATTTTCGTATCCATTCTGTCAGCCTGTGTCTTTGAGTTGGTATTCTTCTCCTTCTTCTATCCCTATTATTCTTAAGTTTGATCTTTTCATCCAAATTTTCTGGATGTTTTGTGTTACAACTTTTTTGGTTTTAATGTTTTCTTTGACTGACACATCTATTTTCTCATTGTGTCTTTAACTTCAGAGATTCTTTGTTCCATCTCTTGCATTCTATTGGTTATGCTTGCATCTATAGTTAGTTCCTGTTCATTCAGTCAGGATTTTTATTTCCAGCATTCCCTCAGTTTGTGTCTTTTTTTTTTTTTTTGGTTTTTTGAGACAGGGTTTCCCTGTTTCCCTATGGAGCTTTGTGCCTTTCCTGGAACTCACTTGGTAGCCCAGGCTGGCCTCAACTCACGGAGATCCGCCTGGCTCTGCCTCCCGAGTGCTGGGATTAAAGGTGTGTGCCACCACAGCCCGGCTAGTTTGTATCTTCATTGTTTCGATTTCAATTTTCAAATCTTGAACTGTTTCCTCCATCTGTTTAATTGCTTTTTCTTGTCTTTCTTTGATTTCTTCTAATTTTTTGTTTGTTTTTCCTTCCATTTCTTTAAGGGAATTTTTCATTTCTTCTTTAAAGGCCTCTATCATGTTCTTAACGTCATTTTTAGGATTGATTTCTTCTGCTGCTTCTTCATTGGTATGTTCAGGTCTTGCAGGTTCTGATGGTGTCTGTCAAATAGGTCTTTATGTTGTTGTCTGTATTTTTGCACTGGAATCTACTCATCTCTCCTTTGCTCAGTGCAGGAGGTGTCTGTGTCTGAGGGTGCCTCTCTTGTTCCAATTGATAGTCTTGGTCCACTGGGAGTTCTTGGTCGAATCAGTGCTGATGGGCTCTGTTTCTCTGGGAGCAGCTTAGTCCAATTGGTGCTAGTGGGTTCTGACTCAGAGAGCAGAGCCTCCTGAGTGCACTGTTATACTCAGCTCTATTGTGGTTTCTTATGACAACTAGGCCTTACACTTTGTCAGTTGTATTTTTGCAAAAGACCTCCTAAAGTGTCTGTAAACTATATTACATAAAGAAGCACAAATGATCTGTACTAAACCTAATTTACTTACATCTTGTTTTAGTGAGATCTGGTAGCTCATGGTTATCTGAGGTATTTTAGAAGAGGCAGGAAGACTATCATTCTCCTTTTTACAGTAGTCTATGGTGGTATTGTGTTCCCCGAAATATTGTGCACCCTAATAAACTTATCTGGGGTCAGAGACAGAACAGCCACAATTTTAAACATAGAGGATAGGCAGTGGTAGCACACGCCTTTAATCCTAGCATTCCAGAGGCAGAAATCCATGTGTTCAAGGATATAGCCAAGCATGGTGACTCATGCCTTTAATCCCAGACATCGAGCCTTTAATCCCAGGGAGTGATGGTAGAAAGCAGAAAGGTATATAAGGCGTGAGGACCAGAAACTAGAAGCTTTTTAGCTGGTTAAGCTTTCAGGCTTTGGAGCAGCAGTTCAGCTGAGACTCATTCTGGATGAGGACTCAGAGTCTTCCAGTCTGAGGAAACAGGATCAGCTGAGGAACTGGCGAGGTGAGGTAGCTGTGACTTGTTCTGTCTCTCTGATCTTCCAGCATTCACCACAATAACTGGCACCAGGTTTGATTTTATTAATAAGACCTGTTAAGATTCATGCTACAAGATTGTAAAACATCTGTAGCGAACTTCTGCCTTCCAGGGTTCTCCCATTGTGCTGTAAGCTTGTATTTAAGACCTCCTCCCTCCTTCAATAAACAGCATTTGGTACTGAAAAAAAAATTCAAAAAAAAAAAAAAAGAGTAAGAGCTAGACAATGGTAGGCCTGAGCTAATGGCCGAGCAGTTTAAGTAAAAAAAAAAAAAAAGATTCATGCTGCAGTAGTCACCGTCCATAGGTTAATCTTAGAGGTGATGAGAAAAATAACCACACCCAGCTTCTTTAATTATTTCCTTGTTCTTTCTACACTTCTTGCCTAGTGTCTTCTCCATCTCTCTCCTTTAAAAGATTTTTTCATTTTTTTAGATTTATTTATTTGTGTATTTTATGTATATGAGTGCTTTATTTGCATGTATGCCTGCATGACAGCAGAGGCCATCAGATCCTGCAATAAATAGTTGTCAGCCACCATGTGGTTGCTAGGAATCAAACTCAGGTTCTCAGGAAGCGCAGCCAGTGCTCTTAACCACTGAGCCATCTCTAGCCCAGAAGTTTTTTTTTTTTATTATTTTTAATTATATGTATTATGAATTATGTTCTTGGAGGCGGAGCCAGATCCCCCAGAACCAGAGTTACAGGAGTCTGTAAAACCATCTGACGTGGATGCTGGAAACTGAACTTGTCTGTTGGAAGAGCAGTACATTCTCTAAACCACTGAACCATAGCTCCAGCCCCACCCTCCAACTCTTACCAACACTGACTTGATGAAGATGTAACTGGCACACTTTGCTGGGCATATTAGGAATTCTACAGTAGAGAACAGGCACTGGACCATTCATTTCCCGCAGAAATTTTAGATCTCTATGGTCTGTCCTTTCCCTCCTGTTACTGTCAAGGAATCATGTCCCTTCTCAGTTTCATTCATGTACTGTTGTTGGCTGTTTTTACTCTTTTTTTCTCTTTGGGGGGTGCCCACCACCTAGCTCCCAAATAAATACATGGGGGGATTATTCTTTCTTATGAATGCCAGGCCTTAGCTTGGCTTATTTCTAGGCAGCTTTTCTTAAATTAATCCATGTACCCTTTGTCTCTGGACTTTACCTTTCTGTTTCTATATATCTTTTCTTTCCTTCTGATTCCATGTCTGGCTGTGTGGCTGTGTGACCGGCCCCTTCTTTTTCTCGTTCCTTGATCTTTTCACTTCCCAGATTTCTCCTCCTATTTATTCTCTCTGCCTGGCAGCCCCACCTATCCTTTCTCCTGCCTAGCTATTGGCCATTCAACACTTTAATAGACCAATCAGGTGTTTTAGACAGTCAAAGTAACACAGTTTCATGGAATTAGACAATGCAGCATAAAAGAATGCAACACATCTTTGCATAATTAAACAAATATTCCACAACATAAACATATGTAGCACATCTTCAACTAATATTCTAGAACAATGTAGTCTAGTTGTTTTAGGTACTTGGGTCAGGCCAAGGCACCGAGCAGATTAAAAAAAAAAAAAGACCAAAAGAGAACTTACCCTGTGGAAGGGGAAATCATGCCCATAGTAGAAGATAACTTACAAAATGAAATAATTCAGGTGAAGCAGAAACTCATGTGGTGATCCGAATGATCTTTTCTGTATTAGTTACTTTTCTTGTTGCTATGGAGATACCTGACAAGTATCTTATGGGAAGAAGGTTTTATTTCTGCTCACAGTTTTAGGGAACACAACCCTCCATAGCCAGGAAGGCCTGGTGGCAAGAACCAGAGGCAGCTGATCTCTTGTCAAGAAGGGAGAGGTGGGCTAGCCTATTAAACCCTAAGGGTGGACTTCAGTGACCCATCTTCCCGGAGAGCGCCACCAGCCAGGGACTAAGTGTCAAACAAACACCAGTCTTTGTCTCAGTTTCTTTTCCTGTTGCTGTGATTGTTAATCCCACGGATTGAGAATAAGCCTACTACCACAGTTTAAAGCCAAATTTGAAGCAAGCTTTAATTAAATACTGGTCAAGTGGCCAGGTTCATACCCCCTGTCCCAGGAAATGACCCAGAATCACAGTTTGTAATGGTTTAAGAAGGAGAATCCATAATTCTTTGCACTTCCCATCAAGTCCACTCAGGGGCAAGCACACATCCTGACATACCTCCAGCCTGTGAGCCTCCCGCCTACATGTGATCAAGCATATCCAGTGCAGATGGGTCAGATAAACTTGTTTAGGGGAGTGAAAACATGTGGCTTGTTATCGCCCATAAATAATAGCCTCCAGCCTTTCAGGAACTATCTGTCCTTGGCTAGGGACTTGCATATCAGAGGCATTTTTGTTTCATGGATCTCTTAGGCATGGTAATTGTTACTGCACATGCACAGTTCAGGAGTTAAGCAAAGGGTCTTGTGTCTTACATCATCAGTGTACGCTGGTGACTACGTGCTTGCGGAGTGGTCACGCAGTGATCACGGAGTCAGCGCATGCGTGGTGTAGCTCTGTAGGCCCACTGTAGGCCCACTTGTGCCTTAAAGAGCCGTGACTCAGACCCCACCCTCTCTCTTTCTGTTCTGTCTCTTCCCCCCACCATCTTTCCCTCTCTCTGCACGTACTCCTTTCCCAGGCTTCTTCCTAATAAAGCTCTACTACTAAATAGTCGTGGCCATTGCTCGTGACTTCCATTGGTAACCAGTGCCACCACCACCGCCGTTTATCATTCTTTCAGTAATTAAAATGTAACTTTGGCTGTCAGATGATAAAAGGCTCCGACAAAAGGAATTTAAGAGAGAAAGAGAATGCAGGGAAGCCAGGGCACCAGCAGCACGCAGTAGCTGGTCATATCATTGTCACATTCAGGAAGCAGGGAGTGGTGAATGCACACTGTGGCTCAGATTCCTGTCTCTACTTACACAGTCCAGATTCTCAGCCAGTCAATGGTGTTACCCACAGTGGGTAAGTCTCCCTACCTCAATTAAAGCAGTCAAGGTAATCACCCACAGATATGACCAGAGGCGAGTCTGCCAGGTGATTCTAGATTCTGTTAGGTTGAAAATTAACACTAACCAGTGTATCTCCAATGCAAGTCTCTGGAAAGAAGGAATGAGATATCTCTCTCTCTCTCTACTAAGCCACAGCCTATCACCTCTGACTTTTATACCATGCAAATGACATCATACATATTTGGTTAGATGTTTACAGTTATTACAGGTATAATAACTTTTTTAAAAGTTTAGATGATTTCTAAATGTTTCTAGATAATGAATTACATTAACTATGTATGTCTAAGTAAAATGCTTTTATAGATTATTTCATTGTATAGTTAGAGCAACCTTATGACTTAAGCCAGGAAGAGAGCTTTATTGGGTCTTTCTGAATGTCTTAAGGAGGGTTACTAGATGAATAAGAAGGAGAAAAGCATGGACTGGAACAAGACCATTCCCCCAAGTCTATCGGTCTTTATGTTTTACTCAGTCCTATTAGGTGTAGAGGCCTTCCTCTGTGTTTCCATCTTCTTAGAGAAATATTCTATAGTTAAGTCCTACATTCTTAGGGTGCACATAGGTAGGTGCTTAAAAGAGTGGGGCTACCAAGTGAGTTACAGGAAAGGCGCAAAGCTACACAGAGAAACCCTGTCTCGAAAAACCAAAAAAAAAAAAAAAAAAAAAAAAAAGAGTGGGGCAGAGAATGTTACAAGAGAAAGCAGAAAGTCACACAAAGGTTGACTTTAGGAGAACCGGAGAATTTTAGTTTGTTGTCCAAAATGCTCTATCCTCCATTTCCTGTCAGCCACTTGACACACTACCAATCTCTTGAAAATGAGGACAAAAACAGCGTATGCTATCAATTCCTATATATCGTTTAAAGCTTTTGGGTTAATATCTTAGAGGCCACATGTGACCCAAGTCTTCTATATGAATAAAACAGGTCATCAGGAAACTCGGATTCGGCTACATCCATCCCACGAACTTGGGCGACCTTGAAGCAGTTCTCAGAGACTGCCTTTTTCTTCTTTATGGAGTGTAATCCAAAGTGTCGTCTCACGGGGTTTTGTGAGAATACTAAACGCTAAGAGGGCACACCGTGACCAACTTTAAGGTGCTTTTATTTCGTTTTGCAATATTGAGACTGGCGCCCTGAGCTCCGAGCATCGCACACGCCCTAGGCAAGCAGGGTCTGGCGCAGCAGCCGCCGCCGCAGCAGCAGCGGCAGCAGCGGCACACTCTAGGAGGTGGGAGAGAGGACGAACCCTTCAGTTTCAGCCCGCCCCATCAACCTGACCGCAAGGCCAAGACTCTCACAGCTTACGGTCTCCAGGGCGCTGGGGTGGGGTGGGGGTGGGGCTTCCCCCAGAGAGCGCGCCGGCGTGGCGTCATCACTGCGCGCCGCCTCGCGTTGCGTGCGCAGCTCCGCCCGAGCCTGAGAAGGCGGAGCTCCCTCCTGTGTAGGGCTGAGCGCGCTTTCCTCCTGCGCCTCCTGTGACTGCCTTGGGTCCCAGGGAAGTGAGACGTCGAGAGTCTCTTTTCCCGGAGGAGGGCGTCTTCCTCGAGGGCTTCCGAGCGGAGACTCAGCCATGCCGAACTCGAGGCCCAGACCCCGCCGCGGCGCCGGGGGTGGCGCAGGGGCGGCCGGCCGGGACCGGCTGGTGGCGCGGTCCTTGCAGAGCGCTGAGCACTGTCTGGGCGCCCAGGACTTCGGCACTGCCTATGCCCATTACCTGCTGGTGCTCAGCCTGGCGCCGGAGCTCAAAGACGACGTGAAGGTGAGGCCTTCCTTCCCGGAGTGCCTGTCAAACCCTGCGATCTTAACAGTGACAACAGGGTGGTGTGTGTGTGTGTGTGTGTCAGAGACAGAGAAACTTCAAGCATCTGACTACTATGGGAGTCGATTCCCTCCTGGGCTCTCCTGCAGCCAGGTTTTAGTAACAAGTCAAAAGTCGTCTCACATCTGTTTCAGAATTTCTGCCTCACTTAAGGCTCCAAAGGCTCTTTAAATGCTAATAAGACTGGATAGTCCTTTCTCTCTTCCAGTATCTAATCTAATTAGCCCTGCCTTGGAGGCTTTGTATTATCCTGTGTAGAAGGAATACTGTTCGTCCTGGAGTTGGATAAATTGTGCAATCCTAAAGGACTCTTTATTTGAAGATCCATCTTATGTGCAACAGTTACCCTGTTGAACTACTGTACATTTTCATGTATTAGAATGTCAGTGTCAAAAAGCAATGTAATTGCACATTCAGTTTAAGCTGTGGACGATCTTGCTTTGTTTAGCCCAGAATTTCTCAACCTGACACTGTTGACATTTTGCACAAGACAGTCCTGTGTCTTCCTTCATGTTTAGCAGCATGGTCTGTCCTCTGCCCACTAGATGTCAGTAGCATTAGGCTTTTGTAATTCACAGACATTTCAGGACCTGTTGGTTTACCTCAGAATATGATAGCATTCTGGGTAGTTTGCTCCTGTGTACACATTTTTTTCTTTGTGCAGTTCTAGCTGCTGCTTCTGTGAATGAAGAAGATAAATAGTGGATGTTGAAAGTACACATAAAATTTGGCTGTGAGTGTAGATCATTGGAGGAGTGCTTGTGTTGGTAAAATTCTTATCCAGGGGAAGACATAAGCCATATCTGCCCTTCTCCCTAAGATCCCAACAACAAACCGAGGTCTCTGGGGAACCAGTGAGTTCATTGGACTTACTTACAGAGCATAGATGAGGGGTTACTTATTGGATGTGGGTGCTCCCCTCACAAAAGGCTACACTGGAAAGCCTTTACCCAGCAGGGATGATAGCCTTCTCATAGCTCATTGCTGGACTCCCCGCCACCTTCCACTGTCTTCCTTGGTTTATACACTCTATACCAGAGGTTCTCAACCTGTGGGTTGTGGTCCCTTTGGGGTTCGAATGACCCCTTCATAGGGGTCACAGATCAGATATCTGCATATCAGATAATTTACGTTATGATTCATAGCAATAGCAAAAGTAGTTATGAAGTAGCAACAAAAATAATTGTATGGTTGGGGTCACCACAGCATGAGGCCCTGTATTAAAGGGTTGCAGCACTAGGAAAGTTGAGAACTATAGCTCTAGACTCTACTTGAAGCCATGCAGTTAGAGCAGTGTCGCATACAACAGGTGGTATGAACCGCAGGATACTCAGTGAGGGTCTCATGACCCAGCCCGCCTTTCTAGGAGAGATGTAAACAGTCAACAAGTCCGTCTGGTATGATCTTTGCAAGCGGACACAGCTAAACTCCCCTCGAAGATGGCAGTTGTTTGGCTTGGAGGATAGGCCTGTACAACAGCTTGCCATGAATGGCCTTGAGTGTGATGCTCTGGGTTGCACTCCCAGCACAGAAAAAAATAAATGTAAAATTTGACTGTATGGCTGGAGACATAGCTCAGTTGGTGGATTTGTGCTCAGCACGTGTGAGGTCTAAACCTAGTGCAGCAGCACACATCTGTAATCCCAGCACTTGGGAGGTAGAGGCAGGAGAATCAGAAGTTCCAGGTTAGCTTCAACTACATGAATGAGTTTGAGGTTGTGTGTGACCTATCCTCATTTTCTATTAAAAACAAACTGGTGATGGCCAACACTCAGTAGGACTCAGTAACTGGCTTGTTTTATATGAAACGAAGTTTGTATTTCTCCAGCAATGGCGTAAGAGTGAAAGTAAATTACAAAAATAGAGAAAGGTAAAAGCCGAGAGGCAAAAGGCAGACAAGTTAATTTAAAGTTAAGAAAAGCTGGAAAGAAGCAAGCCAAGCTAAAGCCAGGCATTCATAATTAAGAATAAACCTCCATATGTGATTTATTTGGGAGCTGGGTGGCAGGCCCCCAAATGGACAAAGAGTAAGAAAACAAATAACATTAAACCACTTATGTTTTAAAAATTTTAAATTTAATATATATATGAATATTTGCCTGTATATATGTATATGTGCCACATGTGTGCAGTAAAAGGGACCAATATCGGCTCAGGACACCCCAAGACCAAGTTCTCAGTGCGAAGGAGATTTATTTGCCCCAGAGGGACAAAGGGTGGGGAACAAGAGACAAAGACAGGAGACAGAGGACAGGGAGAGGGGAGGGGACCAGGGAGAGGGAGGGAATTTATCCCAAGGGGAACATAGGACTGCCTCTGGACAGAGAGGAGACAGACGTGGCCCAGAGGCAAAAGGTGGTTTATAAAGGTAAAGGGGAGACCCTGTGTTAGGATGAGGTGTTTAGTTTTAATTGGACATGTTCATTAGGTGAGCCAAAGGGGGCTTTTGATGCTGAACTTCAATACTTTGATTGCTGGACCTTGATAGTCAGCCTCAGGAGGAGGAAGTGGCCAAATAAGGGAACAGACCTTGGTGACTAGTTTCAGGAATGTGATCTAACAGTTTTTAGCAAGGCAGAGGGAACAGGGAGAAGGGCAAGGCTTGCCAGAGCCATGCCTGCTATGCTCAGGCTGGCTAGAGTCTCTTCATGCAGGTGTCTGAGGAGACCAGAAGAGCACATTGGATTCCTTGGAACTGGAGTTATAGCCAGTTGTGAGCTACTATCTGGGTGCTGGGGAACTGATCCTGGGTCTTCTGCAAGAGTAGCAAGTACTCTTCTTTTTTTTTTTTCTTTTCCTTTTTGAGACAAGGTTTCTCTGTGTAGCTTTGGCTGTCCTTGAACTTGCTTTGTAGACCGGGCTGGCCTTGAACTGAGAGATCTGCCTGCCTCTGCCTCCCCAGTGAGTGCTGGGATTAAAGGTGTGCACCACCACCACCCAGCACAGCAAGTGCTCTTAACTACTGAACCATTTCTGGAGCTCCTTAGCTGTTTTATTTATTTACTTATTTTTGTTGTTACCAGGGACTAAACCCAGCCTTAAGCATCCTAGGAAAGAGTACTCAACCACTGAGCAATCTGTTAACCTAGAGAACTCTTGGTCCATTCATATTTCTAGATATCTAGAATATCTATCATATATATATAATAGAATCTCCTTCATTATCCTTGTCTTCCTAGTAAAGTTGTAGTTCAGTTTTGGATTAACTCTTAGGTGTAAAGTTTATTATCTTGAGAAGTGGAATGTCTGGGCCTGCCTTCTTTGCATAGTGCAATATCATGGAAAACAGATGCAGGAAGAGGAGACTGAGCTCGGTTGCAGTGAGAGGCAATTGCTGCACTCCACCAACTGACCAAGGGTCAGGCTAGGCTGTCGCAGTAGAGATTGTCCGGAAGTGGCAGATTAAAGATAGTGGAGTTAGGATGTTTTGTGATAAAACTTGGGGGACACAACGTATGTCTACTTGCCCCAGATAGGGATCCCATGACAGACCAAAATATGGATACCATTAAAGTCCAACTTAGTGAACCATTGAGTTTATTGGGGTTACTTACAGGGACAGAAATAACTTAAAGACAGCTGTGTCATCCAAGCCCATCCCACCGTGGATGACAACTCACAAAGCTGGAAACTAGAACACTCTGCACAACCTGTTGGCAGCCCACCAGACTCGAGAGCATCCTTTCCAAGTGACTCTGCTCTAAACCTGCTGGTTTCTGCTTGTTCCAGGCAGTTGGTGTGATCTCAAGAGTCTCCTTATAAGGAGACTTATAAGGCTTGTCTGAGTGACGCTCAGCACTATTATTGTTTATAATCATAACAATATTATGTAATTTTGTCATATTGGGGCGTAGTAAACCTGGTCCGTTTCAGGGACTTCCTGAAGCTATCTTGAGTTGTTTATCTTCTGTTTTTTTTTTTTTTTTGGGGTTTTTCGAGACAGGGTTTCTCTGTAGTTTTGCGCCTTTCCTGGAACTCACTTTGTAGACCAGGCTGGCCTCGAACTCACAGAGATCCGCCTGCCTCTGCCTCCCGAGTGCTGGGATTAAAGGCGTGCACCACCACCGCCCGGCTATCTTCTGTTTTTAAAGGAGCTTTTCTGCAGGATGGAATGTTTTCGCTCAGAGGAAACTTATACAACAGGGTAGCAGTAAATAGTGACTTTGTGGTTTGAGACTGAATGATATCTTTATAGCCTGTGAAGGGAATGTGGTGGGGCAGTTGAGAACATTTTGAACTTTTTAAAGATTGTTAAATTTCTGCCTACAGGATTCTGTGAGGATAGCAGCAAAATTCACGTTCATCATTGAGTATTAGTTCTAGTTCTTTGCTCATTGATTGATGAGATGACTGGAGATCCAGTGCCTGACTGGTAGAGACAGCCAGAGTCTGAGGGCCAGAAAACAAGGTCTTGAGTAGACATATACATGTTGCATCATTAACACATATGCGACAGTGCACTGTACACTAGGGCTGAGTAAGAGGGCCAGGGACACTCCTGATGCACAGCTACTGCAAATCACAGACAGGAGAGAGGCAGCTAAGAGCAGATGTTTACAGAAAGATCATACTGCCTACATACTTGCTTACAGTTCAGAAGTGCAGTCCACGGTCATCATGGTGGGGAGCCTGGCAGCATGCATGGCACTGGAGCAGTAACTTAGAGCTACATCCTGATCTGCAAGAAGGGAGGGAAGGAAGGGGTGTGGAAGAGACAGACAGACAGACAGACACTGGTCTGGACTTGGGCTTTTGAAACCTGAAAGCCCACCCGCAGTGACATGCTTCTCCAACAAGGCCACACCTCCTAATCCTCAAACAAGTGCCATTTGTTGGGGACTGAGCATTCAAATATATGAGCCTATGGGGCCGTTCTTAATTCAAACAGTCTTTCTAAAAATTAGCAATTTCAGGTCATCATTCATTTCTGCTATAGTTCCATTTGCTGGACTCTTCAGCTGGAATTGTGTGTTCTTCATTCTTGTTTACTAATTTGTACTTTTTTTCTTGTTTGTAAAGGAAACTTTTCAGTATACACTGTTCAAGTGGGCTGAAGAGCTTGATGCACTCAGTCGAATACAAGACTTACTTGGTTGCTATGAGCAGGCCTTGGAACTATTTCCTGATGATGAAGTGATTTGCAATAGTATGGGAGAGCATCTCTTCAGGTTTGTAGTGACTTAACTATTACGTGTTGAAGATTATTCTTTATCAGTCCAAAGCAAGTATAAATTATGCATTAACTTACTTTGGTTTGAGATGGAGTCTTACCACCAGCTCAGTCTGGACTGGAATTTGTGGGCTTACGTGATGTCTCAGCCAGATACTACATGTACACACCACTATGCCTGTAGATAGGATAATTTAAATAGGGAAAGTTTATTGTACATAATTAACCATAACAGGATCGGAGGAGTGAGTGATTAGTTAGTAATAAGGAGAACTCAAAAGAATATAGGAATAGTAAAGATGGTATGTAATCTGGCAATTTAAAATTAGGTTTATTTTGTGTGTGCACATGTGGGTATGTGTGCATTTGTACATGTGTGTGGGTAATGTCCCATGATTTGCATGTGGATGTCAGAGGACAACTTTTGGGAGTTGGTTCTCTCCTTCCACCATGTAGGCCTTGGGGACTGAACTAAGGTGTTCAGGCTTAGTGGCAGGAACCCTTACCTGCTGAGCCATCTTGCAGGGCCATGGCAGTTTTACAGTATATTATTCAAGAGTCATACCCCTGGGACTGAGGAACTGTCGAAGGGAGAGGTTTCTTTACTGGACTCAGATCCAGTCCTTGTTTGAAAAGGCACAGCTGTGGTTCACAGGATGCCTTGCCAGAAAACTGGTGTATCTGTTCTTTAGAACTTGCTAGAATTTTTCCTTTTGGGGTGCCAGAGAAAGCCTAATGGGGAAGTATAAATTTGGAGCGTACTGTTAATGAAACTCTGCTGGGTGGAGTCCTAGGTAAGCTGCCATCACTGCTGCTGGCGCCATGCCCTGGGATGCTGTTGCCTCCCATGCACACAGGGAGCCCTGAGCACAGGGGACCAGAACACTTCCCTTCTGCGGTGTCTCCTGCACCTTGTACTGACTGGTGGCTGTTAAAGGCCAGATACGCTTTCACATTGCAGGCGAAGTGGGTGCATTTGGTAGTAAGTCAGGAACTGGTTGTCTTTAGTTAGTTTGATTGGAAAGCAACACTAGCAGAAGGAAAGGGAATACAGGGCAAGTCGGAAAGAATCCAAGAGCAGTCTTCTTCGGTTCCTTTCTGAAGTCACAGTGTACATTCCCACCTCCGCAGTGAGTCACGTGCTTGCAGGCTGGGAGCTCTAGTACATAGGATTGTTTTTTTATTTTAATTTTTTATTTTATTATTTTTTTTATGGGAGATAACAAGCCGAATGCCGTTATTGAAGGAAGAGGAGGTCTTAAATACAGGCTTACAGCACAATGGGAGAACCCCGGAGGGCAGAAGTTCGCTACAGATGTTTTATAATCTTGCATCTAAGCTGTTAACGCCCATAATGCGGGATACACAGACAAAGAACTTCCCTTAAGCATTTAGGAGGGTGGAACCCAGCAGGGAATTAGCATAGGGAGGATGTCAAGGTCAAGGTCAGCAAGCAAGGCAAAAGTTACCCAAAACGGGGGCCAGGGTCCTACAGGTCCCCCTTTTACTAAAAAATGAGCTTCTGACTTAGGTTGCGTGGGATGTCAGCAGGTCACCTTACCCATCATGGAGATGCCTGCCCAGGCTACACAGGCGCTCTGTCTTAGGTTGGTGAGCGCCCCCTAGGTATTACCGGTCTCTGAATACTCATTATCATACAGGCTCAATTGTGTGTGAGCTGCAGAGTTAACTGCTGCCAAAGATCTCAAAGTGGCGCTGGGCTTGCAATCTGGTACACAGGGTTTTTATTGGAGGTTGCATACTTAGTCTCCACCTCCCTGTGGTGCATACCCAGACTCTAGACTCCCAGACTAAAAGCCATATGCAGCATAAGTCACATTGCTTATATAAACATTGAGGCACATTGGATCCCTCATTATCAGTTAAAACAATGAAAACTCTCATCAGTCTAAGTACCCACGTGACAGTCAAAGGTCAGCCTTGGAAGTAGTTTCTCAAAGGGCACCCATCAGGCCTGCCATGTGAACTCTGTGCAAACCAGCACACCATACACATTCCTGAGAAATTACAGGACTACAATGAAAAGTTAGCATTGCGTGTGAATTTGGAAGTTGTAAAGTAATGGGGGAAAGAGCATGGTTCTGCCAAATTGGCAAGTTGCAATTTCAGATTTAAGAATTTAATAAATGAATCTCATTTTATATTCCTTCTAGATGTTCTCATGCATTTCTGTACCATTGTCTTCTCTCAGGTCATTGATGTTAGTAATGAGCTGAAAAGTGCCTTAGTGCCCACAGAATTTCTCTTATATACCTAGAGTCTGTTAGCCGGTGATAATTATTTTAGTTAGATTTTCTATTGCTGTGAAGAGACCCCATGACAAAGTCAGCTCTTATAAGAAAGCATTTAGTTGGGGCTGGCTTACAACAGGTTCAGTCCCCTGTCATCATGGTGGGACATGGCAGTGTACAGGCAGACATGGCGGTGCTGGAGCTGAGAGTCCTACATCTTGATCGGCAGGCAAGAGGAAGTGAACTGAGACACTGGGCATGGCTTAAGCATATATGAGACCTTAAGTCCACCCCACAGTGACACTCTTCCTCCAACAAGGCCACACCTACTCTAACAAAGCCACACCTCCTAACAGTGCCACTCCCTGTGAACTTACGGGGGCCAGTTACATTCAGACCAGCACAATAATCAACCTAGTAGTTTTGTCTCCTACTCCCAAGGGCTGTGCAGGGCCAGGGCTCTGGAGAAGGGAGTGTGTACAATCTCTGCGGTTCTGATAAAGTAAATGAATTCAGCAGTAGTCTTCCTTGTTACACATCTTGGTTCAGCATGGTGAGGCTTGTTCACATTAATACCATGTGTTTTCTTCTGTGATGTGTTGTTCTGTGCAGTCTCAGAATATAAACAAGATACCTCTCCCTTCGGGGTAACAAAGAAGTAACGTATACTGACCTTAAGTATTTTAATTTTAAAACATGAGTGCCTACAATCTAACCAGCATCTCCCTTTTGTTACTTGTCCCATTTGTCTTAGCCATGCCTAGAATGATAGTCACGATGAAGCTTCTCTAGAATGGATGGTGACTAACGGTGCTTGGGAAGAACCGAGTGAGAATTCTACTTGTTCTGCTCTGTTGAATGTGTGCTCCGTCAATTCCTGATTCGTGCCAGCTGTGTAGAGAATTTGATAGTAGTAGAAATCCATGTCTGCTCAAGTGAGAGCTCATAGGGTGAACAAAGTAGAGACCAGTTTGGATGCTGCTGAAGTCCGATGGGATGTGAGAAGTGTCTAGTCATGGGCAGTGCAGTCAGCCTATGATTAACTGTTTTAAACAGTGATGAGGAGGTTTTCACCACAGTTTGAGAAGCAGCATTCAGATGACTTAATAGTATTTCCCCTTTGTCTTTTATTTTTCATCTGCTCATACTCAATTCAGAACAAGTTAATGCCTTTGATGCCCCATTTCCACACACAGGCCCTCTGAGATGCCTAGGTAGAGATTCATAAAAGAAGTCAGGAGAGTGCCATACTCACAGAAGGAGAAAGTTTTGCCTGGGGGTAGACTGCTCTAGGATCTGGGGTAGTGAGTGAACAGAGGCATTGTAATTGGCCACGTAGAGGTGAATGTATTCTTTCATATCTTCCCCTAGAATGGGCTTTCAAGATGAGGCAGCTGGGTATTTTCATAAAGCAGTGAAGCTCAACCCTGATTTCAGTGATGCAAAGGAGAACTTTTACCGTGTTGCAAACTGGTTGGTGGAGCGCTGGCACTTCATCATGCTTAATGACGCCAAGAGGAACAGGGTTTATAATGCAGCCATCCAGAAGGCCGTGTGCTTGGGCTCCAAAAGTGTTCTGGATATTGGCACAGGAACTGGAATACTGAGGTTTGTTGTAATTATTCTTTCTTTATTATATTTACATGACAGAACAGTTTTGTTAGAGAGCAAAACTGTAACATTGGTATATAAAAATGGCAATTGTTTTTTCATAATTGTTAGAGTTATTCATGTAACTATTCTTTTTTATTTTTTGAGACAGGGTTTCTCTGTGTAACAGTCCTGGCTGTCCTGGAACTAACTTTGTAGACCAGGCTGGCCTCCAACTCACAGAGATATCCCTGTCTCTGCCTCCTGAGTGCTGGGATTAAAGGCACATGCCACCACTGCCCAGCTTGATGCAACTATTAGTATTGTACTTTTTATTATGATTTTACTTATCAAAAGTTCAAGAAAACTAAGAAAAACTTGGGGTTATTGAAATTCTGAATAACGAATTTTAGAGTATTTTTTTATATTAACATTTTGGTGGAATCTAGAAAGCCTTTGAGCAAACTTCTTGCCAGTTGTGTCTTAATTGTGTGGATGCTGAGCTGGGTGTGGTAGTACATGCCTTTAATCCCAGAACTTGGGACGTAGAGGCAGGAGGATTTCTGTGACTTTGAGGCCAGCTTGGTCTACACAGTGAGTTGCAAGACAGCCAATGCAATGTAGAGAGACCCTGTCTCAAAAAAGCAAAAAGCAAAACAAAACAAAATGTGTGGATGTCATTTTTTATTGAATGGTTTGTTTTTAAACAAGTATGCTAGTTCATTCTTTTTATTTATTATTATGATGATGCTTATTACTATTTTTCTTTTTTTGAGACAGGGTTTCTCTTTGTATTCCTGGCTGTCCTTGAACTCCCTCTGTAGACCAGGCTGGCCTTGAACTCACACAGATCTGCCAGCATCTGCCTCCTGAGTGCTGAAATTAAAGACGTGCACCGCCATGCCCAGCTTCATTTATTATTATTATTTTTTAATCTTGATTTTTTTTTTTTTAGACCTCTTTGAGATAGTGTCTCACTATGTATCTTTGGCTGTCCTAGAACTTGCTATGTAGCTGACCTTGAACTCACAGAGATTCACCTGCCTCTGCCTCCTGGGTGCTGGGATTAAAGATATGCTCCACAGGGGGCTGGAGATGGCTCAGAGGTTAAGAGCACTGGCTGCTCTTCCAACGGTCCTGCGTTCAATTCCCAACAACCACATGGTGGCTCACAACCATCTATAATGAGATTTGGTGCCCTCTTCTGGCATAGAGGCAAATATGCAGGCAGAACACTGTATACATGATAAATAAATAAGTCTTTTAAAGAAAGATGTGCTCCATCACCGCCTGGCCTAATTAGATTATTATTAATCTGTATGTACGTGTGGTGTATTTTGTGTGTACATGTGCATGTGCAAGCCTGTGCACCACAGTGTGCATGTGCAAGCCAGAAGTGAACTCTTAGGAGTCAGTTTTCTCCTTCCACTGTGGTCTCAGGGATTGAACTTGAGTTGTCAGACTTGAGTGGCAGATGCTTTACCCGTTGAGCCGTCTTGCTGGCCCTAATCTTTAATGCAGAAGAGATGATGGTTGTATTGAGGAAGGGAAGGAAGACCTCGTGTTTGGAGTCCTAACTGTAGACGTTGGAAGTATTCACGGTGGGTTTTCTTCTCTTGCAGCATGTTTGCTAGACAAGCTGGTGCGCACTCCGTGTACGCCTGTGAATTGTCCAGGACCATGTATGAGCTCGCCTGTGACGTCGTGGCGGCAAACAAGATGGAGACTGGGATTCAGCTCCTCCACATGAAGTCACTTGATATAGAGATTCCAAAACACATTCCTGAAAGGTGTGTTTATAACTCACCAAAACATTAAGATGCATTTCCAGCTTCTTATGTTAAAAAAAGTATTAACATCCTCGTTTTGTGGTACGGTTATCAGCCAGTTTAATAAGATACAGGATTTTATAATAACATACTTTTTAAAAAGTATCTAAAGAACTCAAGAAAAATTGATACTGAGGAAGTTAGCAAAAACCCTTCTTTAACACATCACATAAACTCATGCTTTTTTGTCCATAAAGGTGGATAGACTTCCTGTAGGTCAGCAGTGTTAAGTAACTGTTTAAAGTGTAAACAGTTCACACTGAGCAGACATCCCATTTTCATCACTATCCTTGATTAAAATGAGAGTTGAGAAGTGCCAGTTGACAGAGTGTTTCCTGTGGCCTTCAGATACTGGATGTGCAGTCTGAGAAGCCTTATGTTTTCATCTGCATCTCACTGTGGGCAGGAGAGCAATGGAAGATTAGAACTAGAAGGGATTTGAACGTCATCTGTCCCATCATTTTAAAGCTTCCCTTTTTAAAAAAATTTTTCAAGACAGGGTTTCTCTGTGAAACAGTCCTGGCTGTCCTAGAACTCACTCATTAGACCAGGCTGGCCTTGAACTCACAGTCACAGAGATCCACCGCCCGGCTGAACTTTCCCTTTCATAACGTAACACTTGTGATGTAACTGCCCGTGCTGTCTGTCTTTTGGCTTACTTAAATGTAGTCTACATGTGAAGAAGTTTTTGGTACTCTATTGTTATTTGAACTCTGATTTTTAAGACGACTTCTAGTTTTAGTAATGTGTGCATGGTACTTACACTTGTCAGTGGTCTTTGTTAGAGAAGAAGTGTATCAGATTGTCAATGCAGGTGTATACTCATTTTAGACAAAACAGAAACGTTGTCCTAAGTTGTCTTAGGAGCCCAAGGTCACAGAATTTAAACAACAGGCGCATAATTTTTCAGGTAGGTTTCCTCCTGGCTGTAGTTGGCCACCTGTTCTTTGTGTCCTCGTGTGACCTTTCCTGTGTGTGACTTAATGCAAGTGTTGGTTCTTTCAGTAGGACACCAGTCCTGCTGGACTAGGACCTCATGTTGGTGACTTCATTTAACCTTAATTGCCTCCTAAGGGCTCTGTCTCCAGGTATACGATTAGGGCTTCCACATAAGATTTGGACTGGCATGAAGCTGAGGTTACTGTAATCCGTATTTTCCTCACAGAGTGCTTTTGAGGCAGGTGAAATAGATATTTCAATTCAGACTCTTACTTGTTCACTTTGACAATAAGCAGATTTCTGGACTAAGTTGTAGGACTAGACGATTTGAGGTGCTTTTCATATTCTAAGTGTATGCGGTTATAAATATTGAATGTTTTCTGTCTGTAGGTATAGTTGGGTCTAGGTACTGTGGAGGATACCCAAGTCATCCCTACCTCTCAGAAGCCTCCACATCTGGAGAGGAGCATAAGGGCCATTTATGACATTTTTGTACATCTTTAGATACAGAAGTGAACGGTGCCGGCAGTGAAAGCTAGAGAAGTTCAGAGAAGGGGAGACCTTCTTTCTGAGAAAGAATGAATGACTGAGGAAAGGAGCGGACCTCTGGGGTAGGTTTGTGAAGACTGGAGAAGGGGTAGGAGAGGCGCAGTCAGATACGTGTAATGTGGACGGTCAAGATGGAATTTTGGGAGGGAAGGTGCTTGTCAGCATTAAATGTTATTTGCATATCAAATCATGACTGGCAAGGTGGCTCACTGGGTAAAGACATTTGTTGCCAAGCCTCATGACCTGAGTTCAGTCCCTCAAATCCACAAGGTAGAAGGAGAGAACCATCTCAGACATCCACACGTGCATTATGGTACACCTGTACCCACAGAAATAGTGTGTACATGTATTCACACACAAGGTAGAAGGAGAGAACCATCTCAGACATCCACACGTGCATTACGGTACACCCGTACCCACAGAAATAGTGTGTACACATATTCACACACAAGGTAGAAGGAGAGAACCATCTCAGACATTCACACGTACATTACGGTACACCCGTACCCACAGAAATAGTGTGTACACATATTCACACACAAGGTAGAAGGAGAGAACCATCTCAGACATCCACATGTGCATTATGGTACACCCGTACCCACAGAAAGAGTGTGTACATGTATTCACACACAAAACAAACATGTTTTTTTTTTTTTAAAAAAAGACAGCTCAAAAAGAAAATTCCTGCTGGGGTGGTGCATGCCTTTAATCCCAGTACTTGGGAGGCAGAGGCAGGAGGATCTCTGAGTTTGAGGCCATGTTGGTCTACAGTGTGAGTTCCAGGACAGCCAGGGATACGCAGAGAAACCCTGTCTCCAGAAAACAAAAACAAAACAAAAATTCATTTTGAGAAGGGTCATTGATGGTAGAGAATCTGGATGTATTCCCTCCCTGATTTGCTTTTGCTTTTTTAGTGCAGGGTTTCAAGTAGCCCAGGCTAGCTTCAAACCCACGACATAGTCAAAGATTACCTTTAACTTCTGCCTGATCCTTTTGTCTCCACATCCCAAGTTCTGGCTGGGAGAAAAACATTTGTCTGGAGTGTTAGAAGCTCAGTGTTTGATGTTAAGGAAGGGACTAGTAAAGATGTGGGTACCAGTTACTCTTAAGGACTTAGGCAGTGAATGAGAGTCTGAGAAGGCAACCCCTTTATACCTAGAGCAAGGAAAGGGAGCTGATGTAGAGGAGAGGAGCCCAAGGGACACCAGGATTCGGGGGAAGATACTAAAATAAAATGTATCAGAAAAGTTTACATAGGGATTTTCTATAACATGTTTGCCTTTTTCTCTTGTCTTGACAGCTTTATATAAATAGCATGTCATTTTACTTACATGTATCTTTAAAACATCATTCTATAGAGTGTCCCTAGTTGTAACAGAAACTGTGGATGCAGGTGTGTTTGGAGAAGGAATTGTGGAGAGTTTAATTCATGCATGGGAGCATTTACTTCTGCAACCAAAGGTAAGCTATGTGAAAACACTCAATTTTCAAAAATCTGATTAAGAATTTATTATTTCAAGAGGCCCAAGAATGTTCGCAAGACTGGAAATATATCAGAGTATGTCTGTGTACCTGAAAAGAAACCAGAGAAAGCATTCAACAGCAGTGTAACACAGTTCGCACCGCATGCACCAGTGAGGTACAGCGGTGTAACACAGTGCGCACCGCGTGTACCAGTGAGGTTTACGGATAAGAGTTCAATGAGAAGGGAGTCGTATGAATGAAGTTATTTGTGGAGGGAATGACTAAAATTCTTGAGTGTAGTTGTTGGAGAGGGAAGTACTTTGAATCTTACAGTGTTAATGCTTGGAATTTTGGCAAATCTCTAGAAAAGAGGGTAGTAATACTAGCTCGGTAATATTTTAAGGTACTCAGTGAGTTAAGGCTACTAGACAGAACACTGAACTCCTCTGCTATAGCCCATGTGCCGTATGTATAGTACAGTTCATTCACTGTATACATTGGCTGTATCAGGGGACTTGAATAAAATCCACTGTTTATAGAAGATGATATGTATTTAACATGGAACAGCAGTTTATTTTTCAAATAGATAATGACCTTGATGTTTTTCTTTTTTCTTGAACTTGGTGCCTCACACATGGCCAGTGTTCTCTACTGCTGAGCTCTATGTCATCTGCTTTTTTTTCTCCTGTTTTTTGAATATGTATTTACTTTTCTGTTTGAATGTTTTGCCAGTGTGTGCCTGTGGAGTGTGTGTGTGCCTATTGAGTGTGTGTGCCTGTGGAGTGTGTGTGCCTTTTGAGTGTGTGTGTGTGTGTGTGTGTGCTGTGGGATGGTCTGTATGTCAAATGTGTTGCTGATTGGTCAATAAATAAATCACTGATTGGTCAGTGGCCAGGCAGGAAGTATAGGCGGGACAAGGAGGAGAATAGAGCTGGGAAGTGGAAGGCTGAGTGAGAGAGACACTGCCAGCTGCCATGATGAGAAACAGCATGTAAAGATGCCGGTAAGCCACGAGCCATGTGGCAAGGTATAGATTAATGGATATGGATTAATTTAAGCTAAGAACAGTTAGCAAGAAGCCTGCCACAGCCATACAGTTTGTAACCAATATAAGTCTCTGTGTTTACTTGGTCGGGTCTGAGTGGCTGTGGGACTGGCAGGTGAGAGAGTTTGTCCTGACTGTGGGCCAGGCAGGAAAACATTAGCAACATGTGTGCCTGTGGAGTGTGTGCACCTATTGAGTGTGTGTGTGTGCCTGTCGAGTGTGTGTGCACCTATTGAGTGTGTGTGTACCTGTGGGAATTGTGTGTGCCTGTTGAGTGTGTGTGTGTGCCTGATGAGTGTGTGTGTGCCTGTGGGATGTGTGTGTGTGCCTGTTGAGTGTGTGTGTGTGCCTGTGGGATGTGTGCACACCTGTTGAGTGTGTGTGTGCCTATGGGATGTGTGTGTGCCTGTTGAGTGTGTGTGTACCTGTGCAATGTGTGTGTGCCTGTTGAGTGTGTGTGTGCCTGTTGAGTGTGTGTGCCTGTGGGATGTGTGTGTGTGCCTGTTACATGTGTGCAGTGCTTGTGGAGGTCAGAAGGCATTGCATCCTGTGGGCCTGGAGCTAGAGATGGTTGTGAGCTGCTTGTGGTGCTGGGAATTGAACCTCGGTCCTCTGCAAAAGCATCCAGTGCTCTTAACCTCTGAGTCATCTCTCCAGTCCCTCCATTTTTGTTTTTGTTTTGTTTTCAAGACAGAATTTTTCTATGGAGCCTGGCAGTCCTGGAGCTCTACCTATAGACCAGGCTGGCCTTGATTGCAGAGATCTGCCTGCCTCTGCCTCCCTAGTGCTCGGATTAAAGACATGTGCCACGATCACTGGGCTCTTTTTTTTTTTTCATTAAATTGTATCCTGAACTGATACAGTTTTACACCTCTCTACCTCTTTGTACTTGTATTCTAAACATTAAATAACATATGTATTTATATATACACACACAAAACAGTGAAAATACTTTTTAAAGGAAAAATTCCTTAGCCTGCACACACACACACGCACGCACGCACGCACGGACACACACACACACACACACGCACACAGTCGCTCTCTCTCTCTCTCTCTCTCTCTCTCTCTCTCTCTCTCTCTCTCTCTCTCTCTCTCTCTCTTCTTTCTCTTATTTGTACATGGAATGATGTGACTTTTGTTATATTTTCAGACCAAAGGAGAAAATCGAAATTGTGGACAGTATGGGAAAGTTATCCCAGCAAGTGCTGTTATATTTGGGATGGCAGTAGAGTGTGCAGAGATCCGAAGACACCACAGGTGAGTGGCTAGAGGGACACTCTAAGCCGGGCAGTGGTGGTGCATGCCTTTAGTTCAGCACTGAGGGAGTGCGGGTGCTGGCAGAGGCAGGTGGATCTTTGATTTCGAGCCCAGGAACTTACAGAGCAAGTTCAGGACAGCCGGGGCTACACAGAGAAACCCTGACTCAGAAAGCCTCCCTCCAACCCCCCCCCCCCCAAAAAAAACCCCAAAACTACTACTTCAAGACTTAGTGCGTGTTTATGTTTAGTCTTACTTATTTTAAGAAGAACTCCAGGATTAAACCCAGCTCGCTCGCCCTTCCTTCCTTCCTTCCTTCCTTCCTTCCTTCCTTCCTTCCTTCCTTCCTTCCTTCCTTCCTTCCTTCCTTCCTTCTTTTCTTTTTTTTTGGTTTTTTTGAGACAGGGTTTCTCTGTGTAGCTTTGCGCCTTTTCCTGGAACTCGCTTTGGAGACTACGCTGGCCTCGAACTCACAGAGATCCGCCTGCCTCTGCCTCCCAAGTGCTGGGATTAAAGGCGTGCGTCACCACTGCCCGGCCCAGTTTTTTCTAAATGGAAATTGTTTTCATACAGCTCACTGTCGTTTAACTGTGTGAGAAGTTTGTATAGAAAAATACTAAGTTCAGATTGATTTCAATTGAAGGATTCAAGTAAGGATTTCCAGTGTGAAGATAAATTTTAGTATTGGTTTTCTTAGTAAGTTCATTAATGCAGTGATTGGGCAGAATGGAATTTTAAATCATTCAAAGATGTCTCCTTCTTGTGTAAAGGTAACATAAAGATATTTTAGGTAGTGTTGATGAATAAAGGAAAGAAATAAAAATCACCCTGAACTGATTAGCAGTCTATAGCTACTGCTCATCTTTGTTGTGAATTGTTCATTAATCTTTGTTCATGTTACAGGGCAATAGTAAAAATGGTTAGAGGTTGGTAGGCACAAGGATACCAGACAGACAGACAGACAGACCCCAGCTACCAAGTTGTTTGAAGGGGGATGTACTGGTTGACTGTCAACTCTATGTCTATAAATGCCTCGGTGTGTCAATTTAATTCATTAAAGAATACCAATAGATACAGTCATGTGAGACAGTGTCCTCAGTCACCCTGGCTGTTGACTGCTCCTATTGTGGGGGTGTGGCATGTAGTGTGGTTTTGATTTCATTGCTTTGGTGATCACTGATGCTCTTATGTTGTTTGGTTGTCCTCTTGGGTGAAGTTTCGGTGTTTGTTCATTTTTGTTTGTCTTCTGTTAACCTGCTGGAATTCAGGTGTACATTTGAATATGAATCGTTGGTTGACTATGTGTTGTAAATATTTTCCTTTTTAAAGTTTTTCAGTCTTTATTTATGCATGTGTGTTTGTGTGACTGTCTGCCATGTGTATGTGGTGTCTGTAGGACATAAGAGTGTGTTACATCCCCTGGGTCTGGGGTTACAGGTGGTGTGTGCTGGGAGTCAGACTGGGAGTCAGGACCTCTGCAGGAACAGCAGCCGTCTCTCCGTCCTGCAAAGCTGTTCATTTTAATACAGGCTTCGTCATTTGTTCCTCACGTGATTGTGTGTGTTTATAACTGAAGAGATCTGCGGCTTTGCGGGCTTACTTCACGTTTATATTTTCTCAACTGTTAGATAATGATTGTGATAATTAAAAAAAACAGCCCATCTTTTACCTCTCCTTTTCTTACACTCTTACCAGGGTGGGCACTACGGACATTGCTGGTGTCCATTTGCCAGCAAATGTGAAATTTCAGAGCCCAGCCTACTCTGCTGTAGATAGTGGAGAAGCAGTTGAACCATATACAACTGAGAAGATGAGTCGGATCCCTGGAGGGTATTTGCCTCTGACAGAGTGCTTTGAAATTATGAAAGTGGATTTCAACAGTCTTCAGGTAAAACAAATCAAGAAGTTAATTCTTTGTCTCTTCTCCACCCCCCATCCCAGACATGGTTTCTCTGTTTAGCAGTCCTGGCTGACCTGGAACTCACTTTGTAGATTAGGCTGGCCTGGAAATCATAGACATCCGCCGGCCTCTGTGGTGTGCTACCATGCCCGGCCCTTAATTCTTACTTTCAAGAATTTTAAGAATTTCCTAAATTGTTTCATGTAATGTATGAAGTCTTACCTTTTTTTTCCCTTTGAAGTGTTACTTTTTGTTTTGTTTTGTTTTATTTTATTTTTTTAAATTTTTTTCAAAACATGCTTTCTCTGTGCAGACCTGTCCTGGAACTCCTGCTGTAGACCAGGCTGGCCTCGAACTCAGAGATCCACCTGCCTCTGCCTCCGCCTCCTGAGTGGGTGCTGGGTTAAGGGTGTACGCCATCACCAGTACTGCCCAGCTGTGTCTTACTGTTTGAATGTACATGAAGTTCTACTTAAGAAGAAATGATTAGCAGCAAGTTAAAATTCCCGTTTGAAAAATTCTTTTTAAATGCATGGGAAAAGCTCTCTAGAGTTTGTTGAGAGTCTGCTGTGCTGTGTGCTTTACATGAACATTCACTGTGACCGTAGAAGTAAGATAATGTGTGCTCTTTAGATGAAACTGCTTGCAGTAATAAATTCTGCCATGTTATTATGTATGTAAGTGCAGAGGCAAAAGTTCCAGCCTAGATCATTATTTTTCTCTTTGTCATGGTATTTTCTCAAATAAATGGTTTTCCTTAAAATGAGCAATAATCTAAACCCAATAATCTAAATTTCAGATTAAAGTTGTTAGGGCAGTGTTTCTCAACCTGTGGGTCACGACCCTTTGGAGAGGTGTTGAACGACCCTCTCACAGGGGTCACCTAAGACCATCGGAAAACACAGATATTTACATTACGATTCATACCAGTAGCAAAATTACAGTTAAGATGTAGCAACGAAAACAATTTTATGGATGGGAGTCCACCACAACGTAAGGAACTGTATTAAAGGGTTGCCGCATTAGTAAGGTTGAGAACCATTGTGTTAGGGTAATGGCATATCCCATTTCACCAAGAGCTGAAGGACTCCTGAGACAGAGACATTTACGTCTTTTGTTTTGGGGATGCTAGGGATTGGACCTAGAACCTGGCGTATGCTAGACAAGCCTCTGTACTGCCGAGCTACACTTCCTGCTCGGGGTTTGCCTTTTAAAGCCAGAACAGGCCTGAGGAAGGCCGCCAGGTAGACCGACCTAGTTTGTGTGTGCGTGTGTTGGGGATGATAGGAAGATGTGTGTAAAGTGTCCGAAGAGAACTGTAAAATACATCCCTTCCTACGGTCTTGAAGAAAGAATGGCGTTCATGACATGTGTTCTAGGTTGCGCCTTTGTGAGGTGGGGTGGCAGAAGACTGAAGGAAGGGTGCTTCAGCATGAATTTTGAAAATGGAGTCGAAGCTTCCCCTTTAATTCCCCTTTTCTCGAGGGTGGTGTGCAGCTGTTTTAAGTTTGGTTTTGCGACGTTGAGAGTCCTGTGTTCTAAGGTTTTTTCTAACCAGACACAGTGGTTCAGGGAGTAGTGGGAGTGTGGCTGTTATGTACCCCACAGCTGTTCTTTTACTTACTTTAATAGTTTTTATTTGTTTTTTTCCTTACACACACAAACCTGTGAAGGTTTTAGCTTTAAAAACAGTGTCTGTGTCTTTAACACTTTGAAGGAGGACAGAACAGAAATGCAAAGGCCCCAGTGTCACCTTCTGAAATGGTGTCTCTTCCTGTATCGCTTGTTTGAAGTGTGTGTTCCGGGCTTGCTCTTCTCTCCGTATGTGTGCGTGTGCTCGTGAATACTTTTCCCGAATAAAATGACCCCGTTCTTTGCTGCATGTTTTTGTCTTCCGGCACTACATCACTGGTGTGTTTTCGTCAGTAGTGTGTGTGTGTGTCTGCTGTATGTTTAGCAAATGTGTGATAGTCTGTGATTCCCTAACTGGGCAGGGCGAGACTGGTGGTGATATATTGTGAACCCTAATAAAATTGACTGAGGATCAGAGGACAGAACAAGCCACTAGATTAAACATAGAGAGCCAGGCAATGGTGGCACACACCTTTAATTCTAGCACTCGTGTAGGACGAATTGCTAAACTGTCTTATTAATAAAAGCTCTGAAGCCAGATATTGGGGTAAAAACCTGGGAGATCAGAGGAATAGGAAAAGCCACAGACAATCTCACCTCACTGACACCTCAGTCTCCAAAGAGACCTACTTCCTGTATACCCACGCCTATATGCCTTTCTGCTCTGCCATCTCATTTCCTCTCTCCGCCCAGCTATATCACTTCCTCTTCCTGCCCAGCTCTGTCACTTCCTGTCTGTCTGTACAGACCTCTAAACCTTTATGGTAAGTGCTGGGATTAAAGGTATGTACCACCAAGCCTGGCTCTGTTCCCAGTGTGACCTTGAACTCACAGAGATCCAGATGGATCTCTGCCTCCTGAGTGATAGGATTAAAGGTGTGTGCTACCATTGACTGACCTCTATGTTTACTGTAGTGGCTGGCTTTTTCCTCTGATCCTCAGATAAACTTTATTAGGGTGCACAATATATTGGGGA
The DNA here is from genome assembly GCF_007827085.1 of Peromyscus californicus insignis. Lineage (NCBI taxonomy): Eukaryota > Metazoa > Chordata > Mammalia > Rodentia > Cricetidae > Peromyscus > Peromyscus californicus. Next base: position 128,846,108 of record NW_026294606.1, read on the forward strand.
CACAATACATCAAAACACACTCAGGAGGCAGAGATCCATCTGAATCTCTGTGAGTTCAAAGCCACCCTGAACTACATGACATTGACTCAGTCTAGGAGAGAAACAGAACCAGGCAGTGGTGGCACACACCTTTAATCCCAGGACTGGGAAGCACACACAGCCTTTAATGGGTGGGCGGAGAAAGGTATATAAGGCATGAGGAGACAGGAACTAAAGGCTTTTTGGCTGGAGTTCTTTCAGCTGAGGACGCAGAGGCAAACAGTCAGAGGATTTATGGAATTATCGAGGTAAGGTTGGCTGTGGCTTGCTCTGCTTCTCTGATCTTTCAGCTTTCACCCCAATATCTGGCTCAGGGTTTTTTGTTTTAAGAACATTTAAGATTCAAACAAGAAAGACTGTGAACTTTGAGAATCGGTTTCAGGTATGACATTGAGGGAAATACATATTCGATTTATAAAACCTTCTTATTCTTTTTTATCATTTGAATTTTTTGGCTCCTTACTAATTTCCTAAACTCTGTTCTCTTACCCATTTTACATTACTGTTCAGGAATTAAAGGGTCTTGCAGCTAAAGAGCCGCATCCTCTCAGCATTCCTGCTGTTAAAGAAGGCCTGCTGGATGCTGTTATGGTTTGGTTTGTTCTCCAGCTGGATGATGAGCACAGTCTGTCCACAAGTCCTGGTGAGGAGACCTGTTGGGAACAGGCTGTTTATCCAGTACAGGCCCTTGCAGGTAAGTATTATCTCATTAAAAAAATTGGGGGGCTGGAGAGATGGCTCAGTGGTTAAGAGCACTGGCTGTTCTTTCAGAGGACCTGAGTTCAATTCCTGGCACCCACATGGCAGCTCAGAACTGTCTATACCCATAGTCCCATGGGATCAGAAAGCCTCTTCTGATGTGCAGACATACATGCAGACAAAATATCCATATATATTTTTAAAAAATGCATAAATAAATCTTAAAAAAAATTTTAAACCAAACCCCTCCCCACCAAAAACCAATTAAACAAAATTTGTTGCTTTAATCTAAGTAACTGAGTCACTGACCAAAGAGAAATAAAGAATCCTTTGCAGATGAAATTTTCAGCAAAAGAATATTACTTAAATATTTCAGAATTATAAATGTCTTTGCTCAAAAGTAAATATAAGTAACTAATACATAGTTAAGAAGAGAGACTAAAGCCAGCTGTGGTGGTACATGCCATTAATCACAGGACTGGAAGGCCTCAGAGGCAAGCAGACCTCTGGGAATTCACGGCCTGTCTGGTCTATATAGCAATGTCTAGGCCAACCTTGGCTACACACTGAGACCCAGTCTCAAAAAATAATAAGAGAGAGTCAATCATTACCCGGGAAGTGGGAGAGGGCCTGAGAGTTCCTGGAGGTGGGGTTGAGAGTGCATATGATCAAGAAGTGTTGTTTATGTGTATGAAATTGTCCAAGAGTAAATAAAAGATATTCTGTTAAAAAACAAAAATAATGTGTACAGAGTCACACACCTTTAATCACAGCACTCTGGAGCCAGTTCAGAGCCAGCCAGGTTTACATAGTGAGGCCCTGTCTCTAAAGAAATAAATTAAAATTTAAAAATTCCTCTGTTGCATGCTCCTTAGCTGTAACTCTCATTAATCATCTCATAGTTTTAAGTATTAGTTGTCAGTAGATGAAAGAAACTTTACTTTAAAAAACAAACAAACAAACCAGAAACGAATCACGTCACGAATTTGCCTGTCGACCTTGCTTAGAAACCATGATAATTAACGTTTGAATTTTATTATAAGTGTTTCTCAAGTGAGTGCTGCTGCTGCTTCTCCTCCTCCTCCTCCTTCTTCCTCTTCTTCTTTTTCCTCTTCCTCTTCTTCTCCTCCTCCTCCTCCTCCTTCACCTCCTTCTCCTTCTCCTCCTTCTTCTTCCTCTTCTTCTTCCTCCTCTTCTTCCTCTTCCTCTTCTTCTTCCTCCTCCTCCCCCTTCCCCTCCTCCTTTCTTCTTCTTCTTCCTCCCAAAAGGGGTTAGGAAAGTATTAAGTGAGGGAGTACTTAACTCCTGGTAACATTTGTAGAGCTATTAAGTAAGGGAGTACTTAACTCATAGAGAACCCGATGACATTTATAGAGCCCAAGTCCTAAGAATGTATGTTGTAGGCTGGAGAGAGGCTCAGTGGATAAAGGTGCTTGCTGCCAGTCCTGATGACCTGAGTTTGATTTCTGGAACCCACACAGTGGGAGAGAGAGCTGACTCACCCAGGTTGTCCTCTGATCATGCCAGGGCATGTGCATATGCCCTCCAGTAAACACATAGAGACATTAAAATCTACACAGTCCTGCAAGTACAAAATCTTGCACTTTTAAGAGAATTTGGAGATCTGCAAACTTCCCTGGGGAAAGTTTATATTAAAGGTATTTTCTATTTAGGAAAAGAAAACGGTTTATAGCAGTTTGATGGGTTTCCATGTTTTTTGCAGTTAGATACATAGAAAACTACCCATTTAAAGCAGTAAGGAAGTACATGTCTGTGTAGTCTCTATCAGGGATCTGATTCACCAGGCCAGTGAACTGTGAAATCTGTAGTCTGAAGATTTGGATACAGATCTTGGTTCTCCTGTTGAATGACTTTGCTGGCAAAGCTCTTTTATTGGGTCATATCTGAAACTAGGACAATGCTGTCTACCCTAGAGTGGTGGAGGAATGATAAGACATGGAAGTGAAAAAGCTTGGCTCTCAACAAGTTACATTTTAAAATCTGTATTCATTTATTTTCATTTTCTTATGGTAATTTAAATATCCCTTCAAGGATCCTCAGGGAAAGGCTATTTAAATGCTTAAACATAAAAATAACGACTTTGGTTTTTCATTTCTAATTGTTTGTAGTCTGTCTGTGATGTTTGAGGTGTTTTGGGGGAGTGCACTTGCATGCATGTGTCAGAGCACAACTGTTTGCTTCTACTCACTTGATTTCAGGCATTGAACTCAGGTAGTTAGGTTATGAAGCAAAATTTATGGGCTCAAGCAATCTTTCTGCCTCAGCTCCCCACTATCTGGTGCTATGGGTGTGTGCCACCACACCTGGGTGCAGACTGTGTTTTCTTTTCTTTTTTTTTTTTTTTTTTTGGTTTTTCGAGACAGGGTTTCTCTGTGTAGGTTGGCGCCTTTCCTAGAACTCACTCTATAGCCCAGGCTGGCCTCGAACTCACAGAGATCCGCCTGGCTCTGCCTCCCAAGTGCTGGGATTAAAGGCGTGCGCCACCACCGCCCGGCCGAGACTGTGTTTTCATCTGGCTCTAGGGCTGAAGAGACGAGTGGCAGTTACACATGGTGGCTTAGCAGTGGACCACGTGGAAACTCAGAAAGGAGCCCAGTACAGTCCTTACTGCAGGACTTAGCCTTCCCTTAAACTGGGACCTTCCTAAACATGCAAATTTCCAAATGCTTGACGACTAGCAGATACCATTGTGCCGAATGCTTTCGTTCTTTTGGAAATTACCTTTAGAGAAAAGAATGTCTCTTTAAGAATGTCTATTTAATGAGGCTAGATATTGATCCCCGAATTTCATCTATCTTTGCTTATAGACAAATCCTCTTTCTATCTCCATGTTTTCCTCAGTTTGGCAGTACATCTACTGATCATAGTAAAAACAAAGAAAAACTAAGAAGCTGGGCTTTGTAGTACATGTCTGTCATCCCAACACGTAGGAGGTAGAGGGAGGAAATTCAGGAGATCCAGGTCAACTTTAGCCACAGGGCAAGTTTGAGGTACGGTTCAGTTGCAGCAAGGGACCCTAGCACTTTGGAGATGCCAGTATCATGGGATGACTGCCAAGAACAGCAGCAGCCATGGAGTGGACCTGGTCAGAGCTTAAGTTGACAAGGGGACAGTTGTGTTTTATGTCAACGTCACATAAGCTAAAGTCATCTGAGAGGAGGGACCCTCAAATAAGAAAATGACGCCTCCATAAGATGGAGCTATAGGTGACCCTGTAGGGCATTTTTATAATTAGTAATTGATGGGGGAGGGCCCAGTCCATTGTGGGTGGGGCTACCCCGGGCTGGTGGTTCTAGGTTCCATAGAAAGGAAGTTGAGCAAGCCATGGAGAGTAAGCGGTTAAGCAGCACCCCTCCATGGCCTCTGCATCAGTTCCTGTCTCCAGGTTCCTGCCCTGACTTCCTTCAATTATGGACTATAATGTGGAAGTGCAAGCCAAATAAATGCTTTCCTCCCAAACTTGCTGTTGATCATGGTGTTTATTACATACAGCAATAGAACCCCTGACTAAGACAATCAGTTATGTATATTTTTCTTTCTTACTAATGCAGACTACTGGATAAAGCCTGGGGACCATGTGACAATGGAAGCATCTTGTCAGGACTGTTACCTGAGAATCCAGAGCATCAATATTCTGAATTTGGAACATGAAATGGAAGTTATAAAAAATTTTACCAAGAGTGAAGACTTGCTCTCTCTAGGGAATGAGGCTCTGCTCTGCAGTGCTCTAGCTAACCTTCAGACCAGTAGAGCAGATGCTCTGGAGCAGACCTGTGTGTTAGAACCTACAGAGATTGCTTTGCTCAATAACATTCCATATCATGAAGGCTTTAAGATGGCGATGAGGAAGGTGTTGTCTTCACTGGCCCCAGAGAAGCTGTGGCAGCCTGTGGATCCTCCTGGTCAGGATACTGAGATGAACTCTGGAAGTGGACAGAGCTCAATTGCGCCGAGCACCTCTGACCCTTTCTATGTGTTGGATGTGTCTGAAGGCTTCTCTCTTTTGCCTATAATTGCTGGAACACTTGGTGAGGTTAAGCCCTATAGTTCTGTGGAGAAAGACCAGCATTGTGTCACTTTGGACCTCATATCTGAAGCCAATCACTTCCCTAAGGAAACACTTGAGTTTTGGCTGAGACATATAGAGGATGAAGCTGCTGTGTTGCAAAGGCCCAAATCAGACAAATTGTGGAGCATAATTATATTAGATGTCATTGAGCCATCTGGGCTCATTCAGCAGGAAATAATGGAAAAAGCTGCAATATCCAGGTAAAACAAAAACCATAAAATTGAATGGGGGATTTTGGGTTCAAAAGTCACTTTTTTTTTGTTTTGTTTTGTTTTTAGTTTTGTGGGTGATAGGGGTGAGATGATTGTCTTTCTGTCTAACTGTTCCTGACATAGGAGTTTGTTCTGCTGAGGGCTTCTGACAGGTCTGGGGTAGAGACTAGTTGCCAGGTTAGATTTTCCTCTTCTGAAATGGAGTTAATGACCAGTGACTAAGACCTCGGGGAGCTCTGTGTGTCCCTCTCCCATAAGGAGCTATTTCTTCCTCTCACCCATCTTTTGCTCTGGTACTCCTGATGACAGCTATGCAGGCACTTACCCTACACTGTACCAAGCAGTTCCCCAGCAGACACTAACTGGGTGTTGTTTAGTTCTGTTCAGTTCTGGTCCTGCTCTCTGGAGGTAGGCAGAACCTACAGGACAGCCACAACTTCAGAAGTCAGGTGCATCTTGTAGGTTGTCATCTGTATTTCTAAACCACCAGGTACAAATTGAAGGTCCCCTCAGTTTATAAAACCCTCTTCAGATTTGGATGAATTTGCTGTAGCAGCTCCTAGGACTTAGGAAAATGTTGGCTTAGATTAACTTATTCTAGAGGGTGCAGATGAGGAACCGGGAGAGCTGCAGAGGGTGCGGCCCATGGAAGGTGCAGAGTGTCCATGGTCTTCCTGGACATGCTGAGCTGCACAGAGGCTGTCAGCGCTGTTCCTGTGGGTTTTGAGGGCTCCATGTGTATATGGGCATCACTGGGTATTAGTGATGATTCAGCCTGGCTTTGAGGCCAGGCAGGGAAGTGAGAGAGTCAAGGCCGACCCTGTAGCCACTCCTCCTCCTCCTTCCTAAGAACAAACCCGAGACTCCAGGAGTCCCTAGCCCCTGGCGTGGCCTTGGTATACAGAAGATACTTTCCTGTTCCCTTGACTGTGAGAAGACTCCGTGTTTAGGAGCTTTGTACCAAAAAACCAAGAGAGCAGCAGCACCAAAGCCAAGAGGAGATCAAATACAGAGTTAGTGTCAGTCACCTTTGCCCGCGCGTGTCTCCTGTCGGCCGTTTCTGAGTGGGTCTGTCTGTCTTTCAATTTTTGTTTGTTTGTTTATTTTTCCGAGACAGGGTTTCTCTGTGTAGCTTTGGTGCCTGTCCTGGATCTCACTCTGTAGATTAGGCTGGCCTTGAACTCACAGAGATCCACCTGGCTCTGCCTCCCGAGTACTGGGTTTAAAGGCGTGTGCCACTGCCGCCCAGTGTCTTTCAAATTTTTTTAGATGTGTTTATTTTAAGTGTGTTTTGCCTGCATGTATGTATGTGTACCACATGTGTGCCTGGTGCCTGGAGAGATCAGAAGATGACATTGGATCCCCTGGAACCGAAGTTAACAGATGGTTGTGAACCACCACATGGGTGCTGGGAATTGAGTTCGGGTCCTCTGCAAGAGCAGCAAATGCTCCTAACAGCTGAACCATCTCTCCAGCTTCCCATTTCTGAGTTTTATCCTTTGTAGTGAGCCAGTACATAGAGGTAATAGGTTTTTTTGTTTGTTTGTTTGTTTTTAGTTCTGTGAGTCACATTAGCAAATTATGAGATGCTTCCCTCAAAGAGGGAATTGTGAATACCACATGTATATCACTGGGTGTGGGATTTAGGATTGGCATCTGAAATGGGCAGCCAGGTGGAACTGAACCCTTTCACTTGTATGATATGGGTAGATAGTGTTAGAATGGACTGGAATCCTAAGATACTCAGCTGACGTTGGAGAATTAATTAATTGGCTGTGTTTTGGAGAAGCCCTCCTTCCAGTTTGGTGTGAGAAGTTTTAATAAATAAGGGAAAGGACTTGTTAAGGTAAAAGTCAAGTTTATGGGCTGGAGGTATGGTTCAGTGGTGGCCAGCTTGCTCTGTTATCCCGGCACTTCAGAGAGAAACTTAATACGATGTCAAGCGCCTGCTAAATGAGTCATTTAAGAACAGTTAAATAACAAGGTAGTGTGCACTGTTATATCATTCTTAGAACTTTCCTTGAGCATCAAGTTTTGGAAAGTTAAAGCAAATGGGCAGAAAATTAACAAGTAAATAAGCCTCTCGTTAGCAGCTCACAAGCTGATAGGAAGGGTTTTGTTGAGGGCTGTGTCACTTTGTAAGAGATAGTTATGTCACTAATTGAGATGGACTGCTGACTTTCCCTCAAACCCAAACAAGTGGTCAGGAACGGCATAGGAGAGCATAGGATCAACAAGTCACAGGCACCTAGATGTAAGGGCAATCAGACGGGTAAGGGTAAGTCATGACCTTGAACTAGGCTGCCCCTCTACTCACTGTGTAAGCACATGGTCGTATGAGCCTAGAGTAAGTCCTGTGTACATGCTTCAACCTAGGAATGGATGCTACCCTGCTCTTCTGTATCTGTCTATAAGTGTTGAGTGTCTTCCTCATTTGCTCTTCACTTTGTTGAGGTAGGGTGTCTTACTAAACCCACAACTTGCTTATTTGGCTAGTCTAGGTTTTGAACTTACACCGAGGATCCCATCTCTACCCCGTCAGTGAGTGCTAGGATTACGGGCAGGCTGCCGTTTTACCTGGGTGCTATGGATCTAAGCTCTGGTCCTCACATTTGAACTGCAGGTTCCTTATCCACTGAATTGTCCCCTGAGCCCCTAAATCTTAATGATCTATTTAGGTAACTTACATAGCAAACATTGAAACATTTATGCACATTATTTTTTAGATATGTACAAACTGGCCAGATGGCTAGTCTGTATTTTTTAAGTAGATCCTTACATCTTTAACTTGGGTGTAAAATTTACTGTGAAAGATACTTGAGGTGATCAGTGCCCACCTCTGTGTAGTCCCTGCTCTGGAAGTTCAAGTAGAAGACATCCCAGAATACTCAGTAAAGACAAGGTTCGATATTTGAAAATGTGACAGATGAGGAATAGTCTCACTGGTCTTAAGACCCTACATTGTCTTATGTTTCTGCTTCCTCTTTATGGCTCAGGTATGAGAAACAAGACTCCACCATAGTTTAAGTGCCCCTAACTCATGTCAGAACGATTTTGCCTTCATAGCTTCCAAATCCTTGGTACAGGAGCACCTGGTACCCCACACGCGGGAAATGCCAGTTTCCCACCAGTCACTTATTTTTTGCTCATAATTCTCTATCCAGGTCCAGCGTACTTAACAAGATACTTTTAAATAACCATAGGCAGTATTGTTTGTTAATACCGTTTTTGTGGGGTTCAAGGGAGAATGGAGTGTGGCAGCGTTAAGTGCAGTTGCATGAGAAAGGGTTTTGTTAACTTTTGTCTCTTTCCTTTCTACGATATTTCTTTCAGTTTACGTATATATTTGCGTTTGGAGAGCTTAATCCTTTACAGTGAATCATTTCAGAGAAGTTACGGAATAGTTCAGAGAACTTAACATTTACTCTGTGCCCTCATGTACTAAGCCATGTGTAGTGTGATATGTGAGACCTTCAGTGTGGCAGCTCTTCACACATAATGATAGCTTGTGGAGCAAGCTTAAGTCCACACATGAAGTTTATTCATGTTTCATATACATCTTATACACAGTCATAAAGCAGTCTGAAGTATTTTTAATGCACTTGTGTTCTGATGGTAGCCTGTTCATTTATTTGTTTGTTTATTGGTCTTTCAAGACAGGGTTTCTCTGTGTAGCCCTGGCTGTCCTGGAACTCACTCTGTAGACCAGGCTGGCCTTGAACTCGGAGATCCACCTGCCTCTGTCTCCTCAGGGCTAGGAATAAAGGCGTGCACCACCACTGCCTGGCTAAAAGTGCTGGATTTTGTATCATTTTGATTTCCACATAGGGATGGTTCCCTATTAATGATTGTGGTCTGTAACTAAGGACTTACCTTAGTCGGTCCAAATTTGACTTCTTGAGCAATTATTTCTAGTGGTTTAAATTTTGAACTACTAGTCAATAATGACAAAGTCCACTAGACTATATATCGTCTACCCTTCACTAATTCATAATTCTTATTATCTATAAAATGTAGGGAATAAAAAGGCTTTCCAATGATTTGCCTTTCTTCAGGTGTTTGTTGCAGTCTGGAGGCAAGATCTTCCCCCAGTATGTGTTAATGTTCGGGATGCTCGTGGAGTCACAGACACTGGTAGAAGAGAGTGCTGTTCAAGGAACAGAGCATACTCTCGGGTTAAACATAGCACCTTTTATTAACCAGTTTCAGGTAAGTGTCTAGAGAACTGTTCAGCCAAGCTGTTAAAGGTATGCACCACCACTGGGCTGTCTTGGCAGTTTTATGTTTTAGTCTGTTTACCCATTTCTCCTCTCTTACAATGATTGTCTCCTCTCTTACATTGGTCGACTACTAGATAACTGTGAATCAATGAAGCAAAATCAGAGGTTGTTCAAAGAATATAGTACATTAAAAACTATTCAGTAGGGCTGGAGAGATGGCTCAGAGGTTAAGAGCACTGACTGCTCTTCCAGAGGTCCTGAGTTCAAGTCCCAGCAACCACATGGTGGCTCACAACCATCTGTAATGAGATCTGGTGCCCTCGTCTGGTGTGCAGGTATGCATGCAGGCAGAACACTGCATACATATAAATAAAAGTTTAAGGTCAATTTGGGTTACAGGAGACCCTGTCTTCAAAATAAAAAGCAAAATTGTTTTTTAAAAAAACTATTCAACAAATGTTTATTTAGCATGTACTACATGCACTGTTTTATTATTTTTGTTTTTTGTTTTTTTTTTTTTAGATAGGGTCTAATGTAGCCCAGAGGGCCTCAATGCCAAGGATAACCTGTTTTTGTCTTCCAAGGGCTAGAATTATAGACACACGTCACCATTCCCAGATTACATGCATGTCTCAGTTACTAGTTCTACAACTTTAAAGTTCCTGACAACAGCACCTAGAGTACGGGTTTGCTTTGGCTCACAGTTTGAGAGAAAGTCTGTCGTGGCAGAAAATTTCCACCTCCATTAGCCTTCTATTAAAAATAAGGTGGAAGAGCAAGTGAAGAAGACACCCAGTATCTACCTCAAATCTCCACCTTTATCCTGTGTGACGTGTGTGCACGTGTGCAAGAGTGTACACATACAGAACTCACGGGCAGCTATGGAGGCCAACCCAGGCAGGCCAGTGCAGGCATGCTAGAAAGAAGCAGGAGCCCCGTGGGTGCTGCAAGTCAAGTACACAGGTGGCCTCAAATCCTCCCTGATGGTACACTCCCTCCAGGGAGAATGAGTCATGCTTCTATCAGTGACAGGCCTTATAGTCCTAATATGTCCAATAGACCACATTAGATTGGGTCAGGAATGTTTCCTTCATAAGAGGCTTGAACTAGAAAACTCAAGAATCTGCTGTCACCATGTACATTGCTGCCAATTCTATGCAAAACAGGTATCTCAATATAAATCAGAGGTGTATGATGGGAGCAGGACCTCTCCATGGACAAGAGATTAAGAGTATGGCCAGCATGATCAACCTTGAGGGGTCCCCGTATCCTCCAGGTGGAGCCATGACCAACGATTCAGCAGGTCTACAGCCAACCCAGAGATGATGGGCCTGGTGACATCAAGTTAACTCTAGCCACTCACATAGATAGCCAGGCAGGGAGATCCCAAGAAAGAATCCACATCCGTGCAAAATACTATTCTACTACAGCCAATGAGAAGACAACGTAAACTGTGTGAGCTCTTCAGGAAATTAATAGTCTTCAAGAGAAGGCAGTGTGCACCACGCGTTTGCCTGCTATGGATAGGAAACCTTTCAACTTCTTCTGTTGTCTCTGACTGTGAAGGAGGGTGGTAGACTGACTCAGGTCATCAAGAACAAAACATGGTGGGAACTTACAATGGGCATACCAGTCAGTGTTGTCAGCCCCTTAGAAAAGCAGTATACCCATAGTCTCTGCCTTGGAGTGCAAGATTAAAGGGCAGAAGACCTTTCACCAGACATTTTTGGAGCTGCTGAGTCCTAGAAGTGCCAGCCTGAGACCCATCCTTGCTTTCCTTCAGGAACACGGCCTATATGGGGACCACAGATTCATTCAACCAGCTGTTCCAATGCAGAAAGAGAGAGCACAAGACCTCCAACTCCAGCATTCACACCATACAGTCAGATACCTTGCTTGCCCTCAGGATCTAGGATGCTATTTCTGATTCCAGAAATGGCATTAAATGACTCCAAACCCTAGATAACTGTCCACTAAGAAAATCCCCAATGTGGTGTGGGTCATATCCCATGGGGCAAATAAGGATCCTTAGGTGGCATCAGAGAGGATTGAACAGTGGCATGATGAAACAACTTGCTTTGTAAAGATGGTTTTGGTGACTGTTAGGAATAGAACAAAGCCAGCTGAAGACACAGTCACAGTGGTGACGCCATGAGAGGTGGTGGCTTCCACTGCAGCCGGAGCCATGTGTGCTCCTGCATGTATTTTAAAAGTTGGAGTTTTAGAGATTGGGTGTGGGGTGTGAGAGAGGAACAGGAATGAGAGTGACTATTTATTGATGTGGGAAACATCAGAGTGATCAGCTGTATTTGTGTGTAGGAGGGGTGGATAAGGAATCAATGAAACTCTAGGCCTAGTTTGTAAATTTAACAGTATCATATAGATGGTATTTAAAACTACAAGACTAGATGGAACATGAGGGGTGTGCGCAAAAAAGGGTTGAGACCTGAATTTAGAGAGCTTGAAAGATGATTGATGGTGACAAGGAAAGCCAGGAGGTTAGGCTGAGAAACACAAGTGGGGAGGGACAGTGTGAGTAGAGCGAGAGGATTTCAGTCCCAGGCAATGAGAAGTGGGAGTGTAGGGTTCTCAGTCACTGGCACAAACAGGAGTAAAGGCAGACAGAAGACTGGAAGTGGTGTGGGCCCCTGAGCTTTTATGAAAGGTTGGATGATTGAGGGCCAGTCGCCACCTTTCACAGACAGGAGAGTAGCTTCTAAGCAGCACTGTCTTTTTCATTTCAAACAAGGAAGGGGCTTGAAAGTGTGAAAGACAGAGATGGATTGCAACTGAGATTGCTGTGTGTGGGGACTCTGAGAGCTTCAGAATCCTGGACCTGACCACAGGTTGGCATGGGGATACCCTGAGTAACTTGAACTTGCAGCCGAGGTTTTGGGAACCATTGCCTTGTAGGGAAGACTTTGTTTTTCAGGATGAATCTGTTCAGATGAGTTTGTGCCCATCCCTTGCTGTTTGTTTGTTTGTTTGAGGCAGCATCTCACTGTGTAGCCTTGGCTGGTCTGAATTCACTGTGTAGGCCAGGCTGGCCTCTCATAAGATGCCCTTGCCTCTTGTCTTCCAAGTGCTGGGATTAAGGGCGTGTGCCACCCACCATGCCTGGCTAAATATTCCAAGTGCTGAGATTAAGGGCGTGTACCACCCACCATGTTTGGCTAAATTTGGCGCCTCTGATCAAACACATTAATATTTACCATTAGATTATTTGCTTATTAGCTCACATATTCTAGGTACAAATGTTTCTGGAATTGTTTGGCCACTTAAAAGTTTAGTGTGTTTTCATTGAGGAGAAAGGCCTGTAGGTAACAAACCGTAGCAAAGTGTTGAGCCTGCCTAAACCTTGGCTTGTTCATTCATCCTGAAAAACTGATCGTGAGGATTCATGCCTTAGGTTGATGCGTAAAATAAACGAGACAATGAAAAGCGTCCTGTCACAAAGAGCTAATTGCAGATAGAGCAGACCCGACTACAGATGATAAAAGTCAGCGTGTACTCTCTCTTCAGGTGCCTATCCGTGTATTTCTGGATTTATCTTCATTGCCATGTATCCCTTTAAGCCAGCCAGTGGAACTCTTAAGATTAGATCTAATGACTCCGTATTTGAACACTTCCAATAGAGAAGTAAAGGTAAGGACAACCACAAATGATCAAACTTGTCACATTCAGAACAATTTACCTTAAGTGAGGGACATCATATTTACATGGTCTATCATTTCCTTTGAAGATTTCAATCTTCTTTTCTAGACAACATGCAAAAATAGACTGAATAAATATTAGTGTCTAAGACTTAGTTATTAAGTTTGAATGGGTGGTTCAATATATTTTTAGTTTTTGTATTCAAATTGATTAAAAAGAGAAAGAAGAATTACTTGCCTTGATGAAATGTTCAAAATTCAATTTCCATAGGTTCGCATTTGTAGATCTGGACAAGTGACCGCTGTCCCATTTTGGTTTCATTTGTGCCTTGATGATGAAGTCAGGCTGGACACCTCAGGCGAAGCCTCCCACTGGAAACAAGCTGCCGTGGTCCTGGAAAATCCCATCCGGGTGCAAGTGGGGGAGGAGCTTGTGCTCAGTGTTGAGCATCACAAAAGCAATGTCAGCATCACAGTGAAGCAGTGAGTGAGACTCTAATCATAAAATGAGTGTGTAAAATCCTTGTCATGGTCAAGAATGGTTAAGGGTGGCTTAAGTAACCATGGCTAATAAAGCACATGGTGACAGCTTTAAAGTGTAGCCTTGTTCTTGCTCTCTAGAAAAGGGTATGTCTTCTGTTTCTTTATATTAGGAAGCCGTTTTGTTGGACTTTGTAGGGATTTAAAAGGTGTCTGCCTCATTGTCGTGTCAGTTAAGCAGATTTTTAAGGTTTTGAGATCTTGGCTTATAATAACTGGGCAACATCTAAAAGTAGGCTTCTACTGAAGGATGGGATGGTTGTGAACCAGAGCATTCTTCTGAAAGAGTGAAGGGCTTAGGAGGAAATGTCCTCAGGAGGCGTTTTTTTCTTCTCTACTTAGGCAAAAAGAAAACTAAACACTCATAGCAAAAAAAAAAAAAAAAAAAAAAAAAAAAAAAGCTTAAAAATGCTAAAGCAGGGGCTGGAGGGGCGGCTCAGCAGTTAAGAGCACTGGCTGCTCTTTCAGAGGAATAGGGTTCAGTTCCCAGCACCCACGTGGCAGCTCACACCTGTCTGTAACTTCAGTTCCAGGGGATCTGACATCCTCATGCAGACATATGTGTAGTCAAAATACCAGTGATCATTAAAAGAAATGCTAAAGCAGAATTTTTCTAAATTTTGATTTGAATGTCTTGTTGCAAAACTTTGTAATATGGGATTTTTTCTCCCCCTCCCCCCACCTTTTGTCGTGTGTCCCCCCCCCCCCCCCCCCCCCCGAGACAGGGTTTCTCTGTAGCATTGGAGCCTGTCCTGGAACTCACTCTGTAGACCAGGCTGGCCTCGAACTCAAAGATTCACCTTCCTCTGCCTCCTGAGTGCTGGGATTAAAGGCGTGCATTATAACCATAAGTTTCTCTGGTCCCGCCCAGCCCAAGTGATAGGTAAACGGCGCTGGTTACCGGTGGAAAAGTCACGAGCCACGGCCATGACTGCCAGAGTTCCAGAGAGCTTTATTAGGAGGGAAAGGGGGTTAGAGAAAGGGGAGTCAGGCCCGGGGGAGGAAGAGATGGGGGGAGCAGAACAGAGAGCAGGGCACAGAGAGCATGTAGGGTCTACATCTGGCTTCTTAAGGTGGCTACATGGTCGCCAGCGCCCCCTGATGACATAAGACGCAAGACCCCGAGCTGCGCATGTACAGGATCTTACATTCTAGACTTTTTGCTTATTATAAAAAGCGAGTGAATAGGAATAGAGGCATCGTTTCTTTCAGAAAAAACTCTTTCCAGCTGACTTGGTGGGTGTTGGTTGGCTCTTAGTGGGGGTAGGGAAGGGGGCCTTTTGATGCAGACAGGCGTCCTGGGATGATGGGCTGTCCTGCTGCCCTGGAGCAGTCCATCCCTCTTGGCTTGGTACTCTGGCCACTTTTGTGTCTGACAGGATGCTGGTGAGACAGAAAAAGGCCTGAAGTAGATCTGACCTGTCCAGATGGATTTAAGATGGTTTTTGGAGCTTGGGAAAAATTTTGAACATGTTATGAAGCAGCCATGAGAAAATTAGTGACCATTGTACTCTGCTTATATTGGTTAGTGTTAATGAGGGAGACAGAGAGATTGGAACATGTTAAGCTTTATCAGAGACAGATCATTTAAGGCTCCTGTTTCCTTTACTAGTTTAGCATCCAGGAGACAGGTGACCAATTGTTGAGAGCATTTAGCAGTAATAGATGGTTATATTAAAGTCTGTTTTTATAGAGCCCAGACACTTTTGGGTCTGGGGGTGCAAATACCTTTTAGCTGTTATAGTTTCTTACTTGATGATCTCTGGACTCCAGTTCTGTGGTGGTCCTGTACCATTAGCTGAGCTGTTAATTAGAAGAGGGAACTGAGAAGAGAAAAGCTTGTGGAATGAGAACTCATTTTTTGGAATTAGGGACAAGGCAGAGATCAGGGCCCTGTCTGTGTCCCTGTGCGTGAGGAGGAGAAGCACTGCTGACAGGTCTGGAGTGAGGCACATGGAGGGAGCATGAAGTGAAAGCTCCTACCTTAGCTGGACAATCTTTCTCATTAAGTAGCCCTGAAAGTGCAATTAAATCTGGTGAGGTGGGTAAGGCTGTCCTCCCTACCCTGACAATAGGGAAATAAGGAGAGATGGGACCCCAAAACTCCCAGGACTGGGTTAGTGACTCAGCTGCATTCTGGGTTCCCTGTGAATGAGCCTGTGGCCAAGCCTAGGTCTGCTGGAGCTCTTTGTCCCTCTGCCTCTTAGTGCCTGGTCCAGTCAGCTGACCGGTTGTCTTTCTAGGTGGCCCTCTGAACAAGGCTCAATTGATGGCCTGGCAGGGCACGCACTAGCCCACATGGCCTTTTTCCCCCCTGCACTTAAAACAGGGACCCAGCGGCTTTCAGGAGCCAGTGTGTGCCAGCACTTGGCAATTCTGTTCTCGGGCTTTGTCATCTCTCCCCTGGTACACCTTAAATGCCACAGATGAAACTTCCGCCTGTGGGGTCAGGAGCCTTGCTCTCCAGATGCTTAAGTTTTAGTCTTATGTCAGGGAGGTCTGGGGGACAACATACCGATTTTCCTCCGTGTCTTGAATTTTTTTTTTTTTTTTTTTTGATGTCTGCTGGCTTGAGGACAGCTTTAGGAAGACCCGCCAGGAGGCAGGATGTGAACTGATCGTAAACTTATTTGCATGTATCCTAGCCCAATTTTAGACCTGTCTGTGCCTCTCACGGCAGCTTGAGAACGAGTGGGAGGAGTTAGGGTGAGTTAAAGCCCACCCAATACCGGAGAGCAGAAAGCAGAAGTCAGATAGGCAGAAGTGGTTGCACATGACAGAGAAAGAATCAGAAATGGGGAGGGAGAGGGACTCCAGAGCTGTGGTAGAAAGCTTGGGGATAAGGTAACTTTTCATTTGCCTATTCGCTGGCAGAAGTTAGATAATTCCCATGAAGCTGTTGTGCAGGCAAATTTCCTGGTATCCACCCCTATGTCCCATGGCTGCAGCCAAGAGAGAGGAAAAAGAAAAAATAACGAACCAGGATCAGACTCCAATCCCAGGTGTCCCTGAGGTAGGAGAAGGATCTATGAATCAGCCCAAGTTACTCCCACCTTCATCAAGAGAGGAGTAAGGACTGGGAGCATATGCAGCACATGGATCCCCCAGGGGTCTGACAGCATTGACCTCGTCAAGAGAGAGAATGAGTTGGGGCCAGCATAGGCCGAGGACCCCCTGGAGGTCTGGCACAAGGAATATAGCTCAGACTGCAGTCGCTGAAACAGCAGGGGAACTCGCCAATCGCATGTGTAGTAGAGGGAGGAGACGCGGTGGCGGTCATGGCAGTGAGGACAGTCCTGACGTGGTACTCTGCGGTGGCAGTAGTGGCGGGCAGTCACAGTTCCTCAGTATAGGCTTCTGAATGCTAGCCCCAGACGCAGAGTGCACAGAATTTCCTATCCGAGTAACGGCAGCAAATGATAGGTAAACGGCGCTGGTGGAAGAAAAGTCATGAGCCACGGCCATGACTGCCAGAGTTACCGAGATCTTTATTAGGAGGGAAAGGGGGGGGAGAGAGAAGGGAAGCAGGCCTGGGGGGAGGAAGAGATGGCAGGAGCAGAGCAGAGAGAGCACTTGGGGTCTGCAACCGGCTTTTTAAGGTGGGTACGTAGTCATCAGTACTCCCTGATGACATAAGATGCAAGACCCTGAGCTGTGCATGTACAGGATCCTAACACCAGGTCTCACAGCCACTTATAAAATAATCATTCAGAGGCTTAATATTAATTGCAAATTATATGGCCTGTGGCTCAGGCTTCTTGCTAGCTAGCTCTTATAACTTAACTCAACCCATGACTATTATCTATGTATCATCACCATGTGTTCTGTGGCTTTATCTGTGCCCCATTACATGTTGCTCCTTGGACGACGGTTTGGCGTCTCTCCCCCGCACACACTCTCTTTTCTCCTCTCACTGTCTCTCGTGGATTTTCCCACCTGGCTCCATCCTGCCCTGCCATGGGCCAATGCAGCTTTATTTGTTAGCCAATGGGAGCAGCACACATTCACAGCATACAGAAAGAGATCCTATGGTAGTGCACCACCACTGCCCAGCTATGGGATCCCATTTTTAATTGTTGGCATTACTTCCTGAGTGATCCGAAAGTCTCTTCAGAAAGTCCTTGCCCATGTCTGCATCTTGAAGTGCTTTCCCTACTTTTCATCTTGCTCCTCTTTGTCCCCATCTCCTCTCTCTCTCTCTCTCTCTCTCTCTCTCTCTCTCTCTCTCTCTCTCTCTCTCTGTTTTTCTCTCTCTCTCCCCTCTCTCCTCTCTCTTCTCTCTCTTCTCTCTTCTCCCTCCCTCCCTCCCTCCCTCTCTCTCTCTCTCTCTCTCTCTCTCTCTCTCTCTCTCTCTCTCTCTCTCTTCTCTCTCTCTCTCTCTCTCTCTCTCTCTCTCTCTCTCTCTCTCTCTCTCTCTCTCTCTCTCTCTTCCCCCCCAGGGTTCAGAACAGATGCTACAAGCGGCTGAGGATTCTAATCTGAAGGATATAAATGAATCTGTGCACACTGAGTTCTTTAGTCCATTCACTTTATTCTTCTAAGTCAATTCTATCTACACAGTTTCTTTTCTGTTCTCATCCTTAGCTCCTCTCGGTCCCTCCTGCTCTCAGTCCCTTCTGCTGTTCTCTCATCCCTATCTAGTTCTTTCCGTCTCCGTCCTCATCTTTGTTCTTCTCCGTCTATTCCCCCAGTGCTCTCAGAGAACCAGTATATATACACATGCAGTAATTCTTTGGCAAAGCAACAGTAGTCTTGAAGATTTCAGGGTCGCAGAGAGAGGTGATAAGGATCCACACATAAAGCAATTAATTGTCAGCTTCCAATTACAACCCCAAAGAGGAGTGACTGAAGGGGAGTTCTCTGGTAGGGTCAACTGAAGGCTAAGATCAGTTAGGGAATCTAGGAATAGCACCTGGCTGAGGAGGAGTTAAAACTTAATTTGCACAAGAAAGAAGCTTGGTACCTATGCCAGCCTGGCCTTGATGGCAATCTCCTTGGGTCAGTGGGAAGTAACTGCCTTAACTCAGTAACTAGCAAATGGCTAAAACATCATCCCAGGAATGTGAGCAGTAAATCTCTTAAGTTAGGGTCTTGTATAAATAACCCAGGGTGAAGGTAAGGAGTTGAGGATTTAATTGCCAGTGGTTATTTTCTCTTATCTGTAAGTGAGATGAGCTAATGTTTATCTATGTGCAGTTTTGTCTTTGGAAAAAGGTATCTTTGCTGAAATACTTTTGTCTGGAGAATGGCCGTGGCCAGATATATGTTAGTAAAAATAAACACAGCTAGGGACAACTGTCCAATTACCCCAAATGTATAGGGAACGTTGTGCCCAAGATTGAGATGCAGTCATGAGATTACATGTACACATTACATGGAGATGCACGGTAAATGGGGAGAATCATAGATGTTATTACACAAGAGGTTTACAACAAGAGACAGCCAGTTCATTCCAAAGGCAGTAACTCCATAATGCCCGTGTGATGGTTTCCTCTAACAGAACCCTCGGTTCTGATAGGTTGACCTTCTGAACTCTAGTTGTCACTGCTGTTTACTCCATGGACTTTCGCTACCAGCCGCTCTCAATAGGATTAATTTGTGACTTTATTTGACTTAAAAATTTTATTTACATGTGGTTTGTGCATGTGAGCATGTATGTGCTTGTGTGCACACATAACATATATACACAAATGCTGAGCCTGATACTGGTGTCTCTCTCACTCTTCATTTATTGAGGTGTGTTCTCTTGCTGAAGCCAGAGAGCACCAATAACGAATAGTCTTATCTAGCCAGTTTGCCTTGGGGATCCTGGCTCTTCTCCAGAGTTTGGGGATTACAGAAAATCACAACTGTCTGGCTTGTTTGTGAGTGCTGCGGTTCAGTACTCTATCCTGCTACTTGTGTGGCAAGTACTTGATCCACGGAGCCAACTTTCCACCCTCTATTCTTTGACTTTACATCTAGTAGGTTTTGTTTAATGGAATGGGTGCACAGAAGTTTAGAATTGATAGATTGTTGCTGTCGATAAAATGACTTTTCTTATACCTTTTGGCTGTCTGGCTCTTGTTTATAGTTCCATTTGTTTGGAGCACCATTTCCACCCTCTCAGCTCATGGTACCATCTGTTTATACTGGTGGCACATTTCTTGGAAACAACAAATAAATGGATCCTTCCTTTGACCCCAAAGGGCTGGTCTGTGTCTTTGATTGTGGAATTGGGAACATGACTGTTCAGGGTTGTTATTGCGAGGATACACATTGATCCTGTCACTCTGTAGTGTTTGGTATTCTCATCTTATTTATTTGACTACATTCACAGTATCTGTATTGTCCATAGCCTCTTGGGTGTATTTATTTTCTTCAATCCAAAAAATTCTTTCTGGTGTCTTCTGTTAACCTGGCTTAGCAGTCTTGGGAAGCCAGGTCTGTTCATGTTGTGTTGTGCACATACACCCCTCCCCCCTACAGCAATAGCATTTTGACTTCTGTCTTCGGGTTCCTATTGCTGTGAAGAGACGCCATATCACGAGAAATCTTATAAAGAAAAACATTTAATTGGGGTTTGCTTACAGTTCAGAGGTTTAGTTCATTATTGTACTGGCTAGTTTTGTGTGTCAACTTGACACAAGTTAGAGTCATCAGAAAGGAAGGAGCCTCAGTTAAGGAAATGCCTCCATGAGATCCAGCTATAAGGAATATTCTCATTTAGTGATCATTGGGGGAGGATCCAGCCCATGGTGGGTCATGTCATCCCTGGGCTGGTGGTCCTGGGTTCTATAAAAAGGTGGACTGAGCAAGCTGTGGAAAGTAAGCCAGTAAGCAGCTCCCCTCTGTGGCCCCTGCATCAGATCCTGCCCTGATTGAGTTCCTGTCGTGACTTCCTGCAGTGATGGACAGCAATGCTGAAGTGTAAGCCTAATAAACCTTTCCTCCCCAACTTGCCTTTAGGTCATGGTGCTTGGTTGCAGTGATAGAAACCCTAACTAAGACAATCATGGCAGGCATGGTGCTGGAGAAGGAGTTGAAAGTTCTGCATTCTGACCCACAGCAGCAGGAAGAGTGAGTGAACCACTGGGTCTGGCTTGAGCTTCTGAAACCTCAAAACCCATGCCCAGTGACACACTTCTGTAGATGTAACCAACCGTCTTATTAAAAAAGAAACACAGAACCAATACAGAGATGAAAGCCAAGAGGTCAGAGCAATAGCTAAGAGCTAAAAACCTTACCCTTCACTGTCGCTGTTGTTGTGCCTCTCCGAAAGAGACCTACTTCCTGTGTGTCTGTCTTTATAAAGACTTTCTGTTCTGCCTTCTCATTGGTTGTAAACCCAACCACATGACCGCTTCATCACTGCCTGTCTATACAGACCTCCAGGTCTTCTATGGTTGGTATTGAGATTAAAGGCATGTGTCTCCAATGCTGGCTGTATCCTTGAACACACAGAGATCTACCTAGCTCTGCCTACCAAGTGCTGGGATTAAAGGCTTGCACCACCACTTCCCAGCTTTCGCTATGGCTTGCTTTATTTATAAACTTTATTTATTAACACACAAGTCACATTTCAGTACAAATAAAATATCACCACACTTCCTCCAATAAGTCTGCACCCACTCCAACAAGGCCATATCTCCTAATTCTTTCAAATAATGCCACTCCCTATGAGTCTATGGGGTCCATTTTCATTCACATCAGCAGACTGGGGACAGTAGTCTGAGATGGAAGTTACTGTCTTTCAGACCTTGAAATACTTCATTCTTAACTCTCCTCTTTTATAATTTGTTAAGGAATGTGCTATTTTGATGAGTCAGTCTTTATAATGTGACTTTTTTCTTTTGCAACTTTAGATATACTTCCTCTGTGTATTTTTAGTGTTTTGATACTAAGATAACATGGGAGGTTTGGTATTCTAAATGCCTCCAGTACCTGTATGAGCATCTTAGATATGGTGCAGTTTCTTGGGGCAATTTATAGAAAATTTTCCTGCACCTTTGACATGAAACTTAATCTGTCCGTGATTCATAGATTTGGTGCTTTCATAGTTCCTCATGACTCCTGCATGTTTCAAGTGTGCACACCCACACGCACACACGCATGCACATGTACACACATATATTTGGTTTCTCAAGAAAGGATTTCTTTGTGTAGCCTTGGCTGTCCTGGAACTAGCCCTGTAGTCGAGGCTGGCCTCAAACTCACAGAGATCTGCCTGCCTCTGCCTCTGAGTACTGAGATTAAAGTGCTGGGATTAAAGGCAACACCACCACTGCCCAGCCCAGGCATATTTTTTAAATTAATGTATCTTTGTTAATGAACATCCAATTCCTCATTGTCCTCAAGCTTTGATATTCTTGTCCTCTGCATGGTCCTTTGTGTTGCTGAATCTTTCCACGGATCTCTATTTGAATTATTGGAATTTTCATTTCCGTTTGTTTGGTTTTTCTTCAGTTTCTTTTACTAGTTTCCATTTCCATATCTTATGCTGACCTCCTTCTTTCATTCATTCTGCATGTTCTCTTGGAATTCAGGAGTTCATGTCTTCTTATTTTTTAATGTATTTATAATCATCTTTTGATTCTTGAGATTTCATTAATGTGCTCTCACCAGATGTGGTTACTGTGGGTTTGGTAGGTTTCACACAGCTGTATTGTCTTGGTATTCCAGTTTCCTGTGCTTTTGCCCTGAACTTAAACCTCTGTTGTTAGGTTGTTGGCTGATGGGGCTGGAGACTTGACTCAGCAGCTAAGAGCACTGGCTGTTCTTGCAGAGGACTCGAGTTCGAATCCCAGCACCTACATGGCAGCTCACAACAGTTCTAGTTCCCAAGGATCTGATGCACTCTTCTGGCTTCCATGGGCACCAGGCATGCACACTGGTGCATAGACTTACACGCAGGCGAGACATACATACACACAAAAAGTAAAGTACTAACTGGGAGATGGCCTAGGAATTAAGAACATGTGTTGCTCTTGCAGAGGACCTGAGTTTGGTTCCCAGCACCTGTTTATAGCTCACAGCCATCTGTAACTCTAGTTCTGGGGGATCTGACCCCCTCTTCAGATCTCAGGCACCAAGCACACAGGTGGTACACAGATGTACACTTAGGAGAAATTTTTTAAAATTACGTTGTGGGGGGCCATCACCCCCCCCCCCCACTTCCACAGAGTACTCTTGAGTAGAAGCAGCAGGAAATAGTAGATAGAAGTAAAGAGGGGAGAGAAACAGATCGAAAATACAAGATAGCCTCAGGAGGGCCTGGATCCTAATCCATCAGGGCCTGACTGTCTCTGCCCCAGGGTTTTTAAAGGAACACCAAGGGGCGGAGCAAAAGACCTCCCCCGAGCACAGCCAAGTGCAGACCATCTCAGATACCTGGTACTTGGGCCCGTGGTCCAGTCATCCTCTTTATGCAGACCTGCTGGATAAAGCCTAAATGGGCTCCAACATTACATCACCTTTATTCTTTCAGGTGAAAGTGTTGCAGTGTTAGAGGGATAAGGATGTGGTTGAGGTGTTGTTTTCTTCTGCTAGATTGCTGTTCCTGGCCTGGTCCCCAGTTCTCCTCTGACAACAGTGTCTGCTACAATAAATGCTATCAAGGGTAGGTCAACTGTGAAAATACTGTCACGGCCACATGAAAATGAGCCATCCCTTACACGCTCTTTCAGGAAGTCAAGGAGCACTGCTCGTACCTTGGACACCAGGTATGAGGGGAAGGAGGGAGAGTGAGACTAGTGTTTAGTGTTAGTGCAGCGGAGAAGTCGGAGAGGAGTAAGGAGCATGAGACGGGAGATACACAGATCAGATAACACAGCAGCCCGGCTCTTAGGAGGCTGACACAGACCCCACCAACCAGCGGAGCCTGGGTGCTTTGAGAAAGGAACAAAGAGTAGCTCTAGAACAACAAACTGACAGGATAAATGTGAAAGTGCTGGATGGTAACCATATGAAAGCCGTCTGTCCTGTTGTCGGGATTCAGTCTCAAGTCTAGACACGTTTGTCCTGGTTTCCAGAAGCTGACATGCTCTTAGGTATTTCACGGCTAGGACTTAGCTATTGGTCACAGTGCCCTGGGTGTCGTTCCCACCGCCCCCAAGGATCTCGTTTGGAATGCTGTTCCTGCTTCTGGGCTTCCCTTTTGCAGGCTGGGTTACAGACGCTGAGGTCTCACCTCTAGTTAAGCCTCCAGGAAGCTGTTGGCCAATGTCGACCCTGCTGTTGTGTGTCCAGTGTCCAGCATGCTGTTTAGAGCTTGTGTCTAAGCTCCCCCAGCAGACTCTGGCTCTATCCTGGTCTCCAGGTCACTGAATCCAGTGAGTTTTTGTTTCAAAGACTTCCATAGTCTAGAAGTATTCTACTGGCCAGGTTTTCAGTATGACTGACAGTTGATGAATTTCCTCAAGAGTATGGTTCACTGCGTGTCTTGGGTTGCAGAGACACAGAGGCAGCAGGGGGCCTTAATTTGAGGTAACTCTGCAGCTGCTGATCATGCCCGATCTTCACATTGTACTGGGCTGGGGCTGCACTAAAATCGGCAAGGAAGCGAGCCTTGATGTGGGACCTGGCTGGAGCCAAGTGCTCAGCTCTCAGTGCAGACAGAGTGAAGGTCTGGAGGGACGCAGTCCTGTGGTGTGGTGGCAGGAACATGAAGTGGCTTGTCATATTATGACCACAGTCAGGAAGGAGCAGACAGCACTTGCTGGCCACTTTTGTCTGCTTTATTGAAATGTTTGTTCAGGATTTTCCTCATTTGTAGCAGGGATGCTCTGTTACCGAGCTGTATGAGTTCTTTATAGGTATTAGCTTCTTTTAAGCTAGATATTGTTTGCAAGTCTTTTTCCCAGTAGGTAGGCTGCTGCTTGAGGTCACTGATATTTTTCCTTTGCTCTGCAGAAGGTTTTGATATAGTTGTTCTATCCTTAGGGGAGCTCTAGATATGGCAACTAAAACAGTGTAGGTGTTTTGTGTGGAAAGCAAAGACGAGAAAAGGTTGGTGTCCAGCACAAATGCCATCTTCCCAGGGCTTTGTGACCTAAGGCTGTTTGAATCTGTGGGTGCACATGTGGTGGTATTGTGTTCCCCAAAATATTGTGCACCCCAATAAACTTATCTGGGGTCAGAGACAGAACAACCACAATATTAAACATAGAGGATAGGCAGTGGTAGCACACGCCTTTAATCCTAGCATTCCAGAGGCAGAAATCCATGTGTTCAAGGATATAGCCAAGCATGGTGACTCACGCCTTTAATCCCAGAAAGCGAACCTTTAATCCCAGGGAGTGATGGCAGAAAGCAGAAAGGTATATAAGGAGTGAGGACCAGGAACTAGAAGCATTTGGCTGGTTAAGCTTTCAGGCTTTCCAGCAGCAGTTCAGCTGAGATTCATTCTGGATGAGGACTCAGAGGCATCCAGTCTGAGGAAACAGGATCAGCTGAAGAATTGGCGAGGTGAGGTAGCTGTGGCTTGTTCTGTCTCTCTGATCATCCAGCTTTCACCTCAATAACTGGCCTCAGGTTTGATTTTATTACTAAGACCTGTTAAGAGTCCTGCTACGTGCACAGGTGCCATCTGTTGTAGAATGTGGCAGATCAAGTCCTGCTGACTCATGTTTTGTTTTTATGGGCTAAACTTATGGTGTGATTTTAATTTAATTTTTTTTAGAATGTATTTACGACGTTTCTCCATTTCCTTTTCTCCCTGCAAAGCCTCCCATATATCCCTCCCTATTCTCCTTCAGATTCATGGCCTCTTCTCATTGTTATTGCATGCACATATGTACACATATATATTCCTAAATGTAACCTGCTCAGTCTGTATAATGCTACCTGTATTTATGTTTTTAGGAGCTGAGCATTTGGCACTAGACAACTAATTATTATGCTTTTCCATGGAAAAGACCATCTCTCCTACTTCCAGCTTTCCTCAGTTGCCTATAGTTCTTTGTGTAGGGTTGAGGCCTGTGGGGTTTTCCCTTGGTGTTGTCCTTGTTCAGCTCACATTTGGGCAGTCATGTTGGTGAGACTTTAGGGGTGTAGCTTCTGACATTACTAGGAGACACAATCTCACAGCAAAGTCCCTGATCCTCTGGGTCTTACAATCTTCCTGTTCCCTCTTCTGCAATGTGTTCCCTCTTCCACAATGTTCCCTGAGCCTTAGGTGTGGGAGTGTTTTGTAGATGTGTCCACTGGGACTGGGCTCCACAACTCTGCATTTGGTTATGGGATTCTGTAATGGTCTGTTGCAGATAAGTTTCCTTGATGAGGGGTAAAAACTACACTTATCTGTGGGTTTTCAGACAGATATTTATAGACTGTTGTTAGGGATTATGCTGGTTTAGTAAATTAGTGGTTGTAGATTCTCCTACAGTAATCACTGGCACTAAGTCGTTAGCCAGGTTTCCAGTCCCAGGCAGGTTTCCTCTTGTCAAGCAGATCTTCAGTCCAGTTAGGCTGTTGGTTACTGCCAAGGTGTGCATGCCGCTGTTGCGCCTTAGGGTCATCATGGCATGCGGGTTGTTGACGTGGTTCTTCCATCGCTGGGTAGGACTTTGGAAGCTTGCATGGTACCTTCTGGTGTGGTGTTCTGAAAGTCACTGGCAAAGCCAATGGTTCAGGGGCTTCTCTTAGTTTTGTTACCGGTCCCACATTTGTGTGCCTTGCACAGTGAGTCGATTTTGGTGTCTGGTGTAAAATAAGGGTTCAGTTTCATTCTCTGGGATGTAGAATCCAGACTTCTTGGGACAATCCCTGGGTGGAAGCTATTTTTTCTTAGTGTGCCCACTAGGTGCTCTTGTCAGCAATTATTCTGACTTTCCATTTTGTTCTACTTGTCTGGTTTTTGTTAGCGTCATGCTTTTTTTCCTTTAAACATTTTTATTTATGTGTTTGGGTGTTTGGCCTGTATATATGCCTGTGCACCAGTGTGCATGCCTGTGCCTGAGCTGGTCAGAAGAGGGCACTAAATTTCCCGAACTACAGTTACAGATGGTTTCGAGTTACCATGTTGGTGCTGGAAATCAATCCTGGGTCCTGTGGGAGAGCAGCCAGTGTTCTTGACCACTGAGCAAACTCTCCAGCCCACCACACTGTTGACCACTGAGGCTCTGTAACAATTCTTTCTTGAGGTGTGGGGTATGTGTGTGTTTCTCATTATGGTGCTCAGGCTAATCTCAAACACTGGGTTCAAATGACCCTTTTCAGCTTCCTATGCTGGGATGACAGGGGCATGAACCATGGCACCCAGCTTGTGTTTCAAATCAGGAAATGCCATGTGTCCAATTTTCCTCAGAAGTGGTCTGGCCTTTTTAAAAATATTTCTATATGAATTTTAGGACTGTTCTTTGCCTGAATAATGCCACTAGGATTCTGACTGCAGTTTCATTGGATCTATATGTTCCTGTTGGTAGTGTGGACATTCTGATAAGATTTATTTTCAGTCACAGGGTGTCCTTCCATTTAGCTTCATCTTCTGTTTCTTTGACCAGTGTTTTGTTTTTGTTTTTGGCATAGACTAGACTGTCCAGGAACTCCCCAAATCCCACCTGCCTCTGCTTCCTGAGTGCTGGGATTAAAGGTGTACACCATTAAGTCTAGCTCAAAAATTTAAGAAAAATGTGGACTTTTAATCAAGCAATTTTTGTTAAAGCATTAAGAATTTATGTTTAAAAAGTAAGACACAGCCAGATTGGTGGTGGTGCATGCTTTTAGTCCCAGCACTCAGATGGCACAGGCAGGCTGGTCTCTGTTTTGGTAACGAGACAAGAGACAGTGGGTCATTTGCCCCAGCAGAATGCCAAATGCCATTTATTGAAGGAGGGAGGAGGCCTTAAATACAGGCTTACAGCACAATGGGAGAACCCCGGAGGGCAGAAGTTCACTACCAATGTTCTACATTCTTGCATCTAAGCTGTTAACACCAAATGCAGGATACACAAACAAAGAACCTCCGGTGAGCATTCAGAAAGAAGGAAACTGGCCGGGAATCAGCATAGAGAGGACATCTGGTCAAGGTCAGCAAGCAAGGCGGCTGCTACCAAAAATGGGGAGCCATGGCCTTACAGGTCCCCGCTTTTTACTAAAAAATGAGCTTCTGACTTAGGATGCATGGGATGTCAGCAGGTCACCTTAGCCGTCATGGAGACACCTGTCCAGGCTACACAGGTGCTCTGTTTTAGGTTGGTGACTGCCCCCCAGGCATTACCCGTCTCTGAATACTTGAGTTGCAGAGTTAACTGCTGCCAAAGATCTCAAAGTGACGATGGGCTTGCAATCTGTGCGACACAGAAAAGACCAAGAGAAGTCCTAACCCACCCATAAGCCAGTAGGCTAAAGGCAATTGAGCCATTCCCTTCCTTAACAAGCTTACTGCAAATTGGAGTCCTTATAAGATGGTATCCCAAAAGCAAGTGGAACTTGAATTTTATCAATTTTATAACTATCAAAGCCAATTGAAATGTGTATAACTATTGAATAAAATTTATTATGCCAAATAGAATGAAAGATTAATTAACTGTGGTAGCTACTTTTGCTGCCAGGGTTTCCACTGTGCTAGCTGTAGTAACCAATTATGAAATAGCAATCCTAGAAACAATAGTGACAGTGGCCACCACTATTATAACAACAACAGCAGCAACGATGTCAAATTTTGTTTTGGAGCGTGTGAGTCATCATCTGTGTCTTACTGTCACGGGCCACTGGCATGGACACAGCTCCAGGAACATGAACCACCAAGGCTCATTTTTCTTGATTCCAGTACGACTTAAGCTGGCAGCTCTGTAAAGGAACAACTAAGAACCATAAAGGAACAAAAAATAACAGACAGCAAGCAAGGAGCAGAACTAATGGTCTCATAATGGCTACATTCAGGCTCACAAATTTTAAGTTATCTTTAAAGGAGGCTAGATGAATTTTAGGAGGCCAATAAAAGTTGCACAGAGCCACTCCTGAAAAGTAGGTACTACACCAGCTTGAAGAGGATTGCAAAAATGAAAAAGGCTTAGCTGGCATGCTACTTTTAACAAATGAAGGTCAGTGACCTTTAGGGTTATCCTTAATCTCCAAGGTGTCTGGGTGACTGTGGGGCATTTACCCACCAACCCCACAGTTTCCCAGAGTTTTCTTGAGTGTGACCAGCAGGAAATATTAGATAGAAAAATTTATTGTGGAGAATCTCGTGGAGATAAACAGATAGAAAATAAAGGATAGCCTCGAAGGGGCCTGGAACCTTTTCCAACGGGCCCTGACTGTCTCTGACCCAGGGAATTTATAGAGCTGCCAAGGGGTGAAGCAAAAGACCTCCTCCCCCAGCACAGCCAAGTGCAGACCATCTCAGACACTTGCACTCAGGCCTGTGGTCCTAATCATCCTCTACGCGGAATGCTGGGTAAAGCCACGAGGAACCCAAGAACGGGCTCCAACAGGTGACATATTCTCAAACACACTTGAAAAAGCAGTTACCACACATTACCTTCTGAAGAATCCAACCGCATGGCTACAGTTCCTAGGCTTACATTAATATTTGTCAAGGCTGGCCGTATTGGGTTCTCAATCCCCATTGGCATCAGAAGGGGAGAGGTTTTCACAAAGGCCCAATAGGTCTCTGTCATATTGGGATTTAGCAGCAGCCATCGGGCACACACAGCACTCAGGAACCCAAAGAGGAACCTCATTGTCCTGCAGAAAGACACAAAGAGATCCCTGGGCCCACACCAACACGGGATCCAGTCCCCTCCAAGTGCCAGTAGAAAGATCCTTCATGTAGATGTAGCCAACCATCTTATTAAATAAGAAACACAGAACCAATGCAAAGAAGAAAGCCAAGAGATCAGAGCTAAGAGCCTTACCCACATGCTGCAGCTAGCCTCTTCAGCCAAGAGACCTCTCCGAGAGAGACCTACTTCCTGTCTGTTTGTCTTTATATAGACTTTCTGTTCTGCCTTCTCATTGGTTGTAAAACCAACCACATGACTGCCTCATCACTGTCTGTTGGCTGTGTCCTTGAACACACAGAGATCTACCTAGCTCTGCCTACCAAGTGCTGGGATTAAAGGCATGCACCACGAATGCCCAGCTCTGCTATGGCTTGCTATTAGCTCTGACCCCCAGGCAACTTTATTTATTAACATACAAATAAAATCACATTTCAGTACAAATAAAATATCACCATATTTCCCCTTTTCTATTTTAATAAAAAGAAAAAAGGAAAAAGGTTATAACTAACATAAAAAATATACAAAAGTACAATAACTATATATAATATATACAAGTAATAAATACCTAAACAATGTCTAGTCCATTTGTATTTGACAAATTCCGAGAAAATAATTCCATTATCTATCTTATTTTGGTAAGTCCAAAATGTACCTAATTCACTTTCTATCCTAACTAGTCTTCAACTATAACTAATCTTCAACTATAACTAACTAATCTTCAAGTATAACTAATTAATCTACAACTCCCTCAGAGACCCAAGAAGGAAATAATATTACCTAACAAAAATAAAAACAGGAAGTGCATGCAAGCAACTTCCAAAAAATTTGTGAGTTGACAGAAACAGCCAGCTGCCTGGACAGTCACCTGAGTTTTCTCCGCAGTGTTGGGGCATCATCTTCAGCCTATAGGCTTAGCGTATCTGACAGACTCATTTGTGAAGTAGGATGTACACAAGGTCAACAGTTCAACCTCACATTGGTGAGAGCAGTCCATGTACCAGAAACACCTGAATTCCACTAGTGTCATGTCATGATTCAGGATTTTAAATTCTGAAAATTGTTGATGGTTTTTGAATTCAGCTGTCCATTCTTCCTGGTTGTGTATATATGGCTTCATCTCAGCATCCCATTCTTCTTCACATCCCTCTATTAAATGCCAGTCTACTATTGAGAGGCATGAGCTTAGTTACTCTTCAAGAATAACTGTTTCAGCTGCTGTTCCATTGCACATCAGAGGCCATCGGCCCACTGCCTGTTCAGCTGCCTTCGAAGAAAAGGGCACTGTACCTTTTCCGAATTGTGAAGGCCATTTCAGGGATGGTGCCATATTGTCCTGGCTTCAGAAGATGCCTTTTGATAAAGCCATAACCACACTTGTTTTGGCAAGAATCAGCAGTCCTTTGTTTCGTGTCCTGTTTGTCCTGTTTGTCAGTAGTTGATTTGAGGATACTTTGTTGTCCAGTAGCTAACTTTTGCCACAATGAAAGTTAACTTCAATTGCAGTTTCTTCAATGCCCATATTTTCTCTGAAGTAGATTGGTACTGCCAGGAGCCGACATGTCTCATAGTCATAAGAAAAAAGAAAAATTTTCTAAGTTATTAAAACATTTTAAATGCCATGTTCTGTAGATCTCTGAAGGGTTTGAAGATGACCTGTCTATCTAAAATATATCTGCTCAATTTTTAAAACATACCTAATATGACTACAAGTTCTATTGTAATGTCTAACTACTAACTTTCATTTCTTTATATCCTAATAGTTGGTAATAATAATATTCAAGGATCAGAAAATTGAATTATTTGTTAAATGAACAGTATAAGTACAATTAGAAATATACATATAGCATTTTCTAACAATATCAATTTCAATATATATAATTTGTATGTAATATAAAACAATCCAATCCAATGTAAAGTATTTAAAACTAGTAATTGTCTTTTTCTTTCTTTTTTTGTAAACAAGAATCTTAAATCTAATCTCCTTTGCTTAGCCCTTTTCCTAGTTCTTGACATCAACTTGTAACCAACCCCCCTAAACAATGAAAATTATCCCAGACCCAAAACCCATTAAAAGACAAAAAACCACCCTCCCCACACCACCTCTTTGGGAATGTGGGTGTCATATTCTTAAAATTGCTTCCTGCTGGGTATGGGCGAAGGTATCTTTATCCTGAAAGAAAAATTTTAGGTTAATTGTCAAATTCTAGGAAAGGTAACTATATCCTTCATTATCCAGTCTGTGTATAATGCCAAAGTTCAGGGTTTATCTCAAGTCCTTATTCAAGTAGTCTTTGAGACTGGATCATCTCAGCTAGCCCTCTCAAAATTGCTCTGAGCACTTTGTAGTTCAAAGCTGATCTGTAGATGATGATTGTCAGCTTAGTGATATTATTATTGTCCATGTAGAATTGTTGTTGTTGTGGGGCCCCATCTTCTTCCTGGAGACTTCAGTTGATGTTAGGCCTGGCCATGATTTCCTGTAGAAAACTGATAAGAGACTCGAACACAAAGACATATATATGCAGCTAATTGAAGCCTTTTTTCTAGAATTAGTTAGTACTCTATATGTCCATTCATATCTTAACAAAGTTTAAAATATATATATATGTATATATATTAATGTTTTAAAATTGATATAAAATTTTTACTTTAAGAAAAGTTTAAAGAATCAGAATAGAATCAGAGTTGAGATTAGTAAAAGAATAGTCCCTTAATTAATTTGGCTTTTCTCCTGTCCCATAGCAGAAGATGGCTCTTTTCTTCTGGCATGATACAGGGAGTTTGCATTTTCCTTTTAACAACATGTTTGAGTTTAAAGAAGGAGAGAGCCACTCTCCAACTCCAAAGTCAGCTTTAAATTTTAATTGAACTGGGACTATTAGAAGACCAATAGTGTTAGATCTTTAGAGAAGAGCAGAAACAAACACTTAGGAAGACATAAAATTTTTTAGATAATATATACCCATATGCCATTTCACTCTGTTTCTTAGGATAGATGGTTTGTCTCTTTTCTTCAGTCGTCTCATTTGTCCAGTGTTCTTCAGATTCCTTAACCTTCATTCTCCTGAAAGACAAAAACAAAAACCTTTCCCCAAGACTAATTTTGGGGATGTTCCTTTTTGGCAAGTTATTATCTGATTAAATGAAAAGGCATGTGTTACTGGTATAAATTAGTTAAATTGGATGTTCATGCTGGTTGATGAACTATCACCTCCTCTAATTAAGAGGTCTCTCTTGTTCAAATCAAACCTTTATCAACTTTGATGGTACCCACAGCTTATCTTCTCCTGTAGAAACAAAAGCAAAACCTCGTCCCCAACGTAACACATACCCTGGTTTCCATTCTGAGGTCAGCACATCCTTAAAGTATATAGGCTGATTTAATTCTGTAGTTTTTTCTATTATCCAATGTCTCTCTGCAGCTGTTGTTCCGTTCTCATTGGCATTGAGAAAATTCAAAGTTAATAGAGCATTATGCAGTCTGTTTCTGGGGGTTTTTGTTACCCCTTTCTGTTTATTTAGCATATCCTTTAGAGTTCTGTTTGATCTTTCTATAACTGCTTGGCCTGTAGGATTATGTGGTATACTTATAATATGCTTTATATTGTAATAAGCAAAAAACTGTTTCATTTTAACAGAGACATATGCTGGAGCATTGTCAGTTTTGATTTGTGCAGGTATACCCATGATGGCCATAACTTCTAGCAAATGAGTGATGACAGAATCAGCTTTTTCAGAACTCAAAGCAGTTGCCCATTGAAATCCTGAGTAAGTATCGATGGTATGGTGTACATATTTCAATTTTCCAAATTCTGCAAAGTGAAACATGTCCATCTGCCAGATTTCATTCCTCTGAGTACCCTTGGGTTACATCCTTCTGGTAATGGCGTTTGATTGTAGAAGGAACAAGTAGGACATTTCTTTACTATTTCTTTGGCTTGTTGCCAGGTTATGGAAAAATCCTTTTTTAAACCTTTACTATTGACATGATGTTTTTTTATGAAATTCTGAGGCCTCCAGCACATTTCCTATCAATAATTTATCAATCTCATCATTGCCTTGTGCTAGAGGGCCTGGCAGACCAGTATGGGATCGGCTGTGAGTTATATATAAAGGATGACTCCTTTTACTGATTGTATCTTGTAATTGAATAAATAGTGAAGTTAATTCTGAAGCATCAGGGATAAATTCTGCAGTCTCAATATGTAATACTAATCTTTCAGCATACTGAGAGTCAGTTACTATGTTGAGAGGTTCTGAAAAATCCATTAATACCAACAGAATAGCATACAATTCTGATTTTTGAACTGAATTATAAGGACTTTGAAGCACTTTACTTAAATTTTCTGATTTGTACCAGGCGGTGGTGGTGCACGCCTTTAATCCCAGCACTCGGGAGGCAGAGGCAGGCGGATCTCTGTGAGTTCAAGGCCAGCCTGGGCTACCAAGTGAGTTCCAGGAAAGGCGCAAAGCTACTCAGAGAAACCCTGTCTCGAAAACCCCCCCAAAAAAAAAATTTTCTGATTTGTAACCTGCTTTTCCTTGTTTGTTGGCATCTGTATAAAATGTACCAACTCCAGATATGGGTTTTTCCTGTACAACTCGAGGCAAGATCCAATCAGCTCTCTTTATAAGATCAATTCTATTGCTTTTGGGATATTTGCTGTTAATTTCTGCCAAAAAATTACTGCAAGCTCTTTGCCAAGGTTCACTTTCTGTCCATAATTTTTCAATGCCCTCCTTAGTTAAAGGTATGACAATTTCTGCTGGGTCTATTCCTGCTAATTGACAAAGTCTCAATTTTCCTTTCCAAATCAAGTCAGAGATTTTTTCCACATAAGTTTTTAATTTTTTATTTGGTTTATTTGGTAAAAATATCCATTCTAATATAATATCTTCCCTCTGCATTAATATTCCTGTAGGAGAATGCCTAGAAGGTAAAATAACCAAAATGCAATCCAGCTTTGGATCAATATGATCCACATGCCCTTCATGTACTTTTTTTCCTACCAAGGCCAATTCTTTCTCAGCTTCAGGTGATAATTCTCTTGGACTATTTAAGTCCTTGTCACCTTCTAAGGTTTTGAACAAATTATTCAGTTCATCATTTTTTTACCCAAATAATAGTTCATAGATGAGAAATATCTCCAAATAATATTTGAAAGTCATTAAGTGTCTGTAGTCGATCTCTCTAATTTGCACCTTTTGGGGTCTAATTTTTTGTAGCTCTATTTTATATCCTAAATAATTAATAAAATCTCCTCTTTGTATCTTTTCAGGAGCAATTGTAATCCCCAGCAAGGCAAAATTTTCTTTACTTCTTCAAACATTCTTTCTAAAGTATCTGCATTTGAGTCAGCTAGTAAAATATCCATATAATGATAAATTATAGATTTAGGAAACTTTTTACGTTTCACTTCCAATGGCTGTTGTGCAATATATTGGCACAGAGTTGGGCTATTCAACATTCAATGTGGGAGGACCCTCCATTGTAATCTTTTAACCGGTTGAGAATTATTATAAGTAGGCACTGTGAAAGCAAATCTTTCTCTGTCTTTTTCTTGTAAGGGTATTGAAAAGAAACAGTCTTTTAAATCAATAACTATGAGAGGCCATCCTTTTGGTAACAGAGTAGGCAAAGGAATTCCAGATTGTAGAGAGCCCATTGGCTGAATTACTTTGTTAATTGCTCTAAGGTCTGTTACCATTCTCCATTTACCAGATTTCTTTTTAATAACTAATACAGGAGAATTCCAAGGGCTGGTTGATTCTTCAATATCCTGAGCATTTAACTGTTCTTCTACCAGCTCTTCTAAAGTCTGGAGTTTCTCTGTTGTTAAAGGCCATTGCTGAACCCATACAGGCTTGTCTATTAACCATTTTAAAGGTAGAGCTGTTGGTGTCTTTGGAAGGTCATCAGTTGTTGTACCCTGTTCTTGTATAATATGGATGGCTGGTGACCACTCAATAGAATAATATCTTCTAATATTTCTCTCAAAAACATGTGCTAGTTTATGATTTGTTTCTGAGATTGGAGGAATGTTAATCTGAGTATTCCATTGTTGCAACAAGTCTCGACCCCACAGGTTCATAGCTATGTTAGCCACATATGGTTTTAATTTTCCTCTCTGTCCTTCTGGACCTATATATTTGAGCCATCTTGCATTCTGTTTCACTTGAGATAATGTTCCAATTCATAACAGTTGTACGTTTACCTCCTGAAGAGGCCAAGTTGGATGCCAAAATTCTGGTGCAAGTATGGTAACGTCCGCACCGGTGTCTACCAGACCAGACCAAAAAAAAAACACCATTTATTTTTATCGTTAATTTTGGTCTTTGTTCATTAATAGAAGTTTGCCAAAAAAATTTATGTTTTCTCCTGAATTTTCTGTTCTCTCTGTTTCATCATCCCAACCAGCATGATTTATTCCAATAGGCATTTGGTTATTTAATTGCTCTGAGTAGGGGTTTCCTCTACAACTGCAGGAAAGGTTTGAACTGGATTTGCTATGGGGGCCTGCCTGAGGCCCCTCTGGGAGTTTCCCAAAGCCCAAGGCAAAGGATTACCTTGCCTGTCCCTTGTTGATCTACATTCGTTGGTCCAGTGTTTTCCCTTACCACACCTTCTGTATACTCCAGAAGGAAGGGACATTCTGTTGCCATTGTTCCTTGAAGAAACATTGTTTCTAGGAATGACCTGTTTACAGTCCCTTTTCAAATGTCCTTGCTTTCCACATCCAAAACATCTAACATTCCTCAAACCTTTTGAAATTGCTTCTCCTACCCACATATCATCATGGTGATGAGCCTCAACATTAACCGTGTCTCTAATCCAATCTTCCAAAGGTGCAGATCTTGCCCTAACGGCCTGATTATTCTTTTGCATGCTGCATTCGCATTCTCAAAAGCCAAAGATTCAATTATTATCTGACTAGCTTCTGAATCCGGGACCATTCTCTTTACTGCTGAAGCCAGTCTTTGTAAAAAATCTGTGAAGGATTCTTTGGGGCCTTGTATAACCTTTGTAAATGACTCAGTTTTTTTCCTGGTTCCTCAACTCTGTCCCATGCATTCAAGGCTGCCATTCAACATAGAATTAGGATTTGGACATCATATAAACATTGTGTTTGTGCTGAAGCATATTGGCCTTCTCCAATAAGCTGATCCTGGAAGACTTGTATTCCTTTATCCCTCCACTGTTTTTCTATGTTTTTAGCCTTATCCCTGAACCACATTTGCCACTGGAGCCTTTGACTGGGTTCCAGAACAGCCTGTGCCAGCTCCCGCCAGTCCTGTGGTATAATCCTATTATATGTTGACCAGGAGTTTATCATTTGCTTTACATATGGGGGATGCATGCCATAAGATACTATTGCCTCCTTAAACCTTCATAAATTTAACATTTCAATTGGAGCCCAAATATTTTGTGTAGTCATTTGATTAGGCAACTGCTGTATGGTTACCCGATAAATTAAGGGTGATTGTGTGAAAACAGGCTTTCTTTCTGTAACCTTATGATCCAATCTTGAAACAACTTCACTGTTAATTTCTTCTGTCTGAATTTGAATTTCTCTATAATTCATTTTAACAGGTTTAATAGGTTTTTCTAAAACTTTTAACCTGGCACTTAAATTGACTATCTTTTTAAATAGTAAAATGAGGATAAGCATCGTAATAAACTGCATAATTCGATCAACATTAATCTTCTCATACAGTTGTTCCATTGTCAGGCTGTGGCTTCGGCTTTGGCTCTGCCCGGTGCTTGGGCTGTAGTGCCAGCTCCTGCCCGGGCCTGCTCCATCGCAGCTCCTCCTCCCACTGGCGTGTACCTGTCCACCCGCCACTCTGGGCCATCTCGTACAAGCTTGCACGCGCCTTTGTTCGCCACATTGGGTGCGCGCACTCTCACCACGCATTCCCGTTTAAGCTTTCTCTTACTCCCATGAAGGGACTACCTTAATAGTGAGTTATTCCCACCATAAGGAAAAAACAGAAAAACATTTCCCACTAAGGGATCCTAAATATTGAATTATTCCCATTCTGAGGGAAAAACAAACAAACAAACAAACAAATATTTAAACCAAAATAAGCAAACAGACAGCAAAACTTTAAGCTCTGGGCTTGGTCGTTTTTTAGCCAGCAGCAGTGAGCCTCACCTGCCAACTCTTGGTAATTCGGGTGTTGGCACTCTGTGCTGGCAGGCAGAAAAAGCTCAGAGTTTTAGCTATCCTGAAAATTTTGAAATTGGAAAGAGCCTTTTCTTTTTCCATTACCATTGGGAAGAGGCTTTTTTTCTTTTCTTCATCCTTTTTCTATAGGGCCCCAAAATCTTTAGGCCTAGTTTTAAATTTTTTTCCTTTTTATTGGGAAAATTCTTTTTTTTTTTAATTAAAATTTTCTTTCCTTTTCTAACAGGAAATTTCCTTTCCTTCCCTCTTCTCTATTGGGAAGATTTCCTTTTTTATTTTCATGAAATCTTTAGCTGTCTTGCCCTATCTTAACTTCGGTGCCCTCCTGCTTCAACAGTCCAATCAACTGACTGTGAGCTAGCTGCACCCATTTCAATTCACCCTTATCTTTTCTTTTTTCTTTAAATTGCTGGCCAGCCTTACTTGAGTGTCCATCAGCTACG
This sequence comes from Peromyscus californicus insignis, assembly GCF_007827085.1. Lineage (NCBI taxonomy): Eukaryota > Metazoa > Chordata > Mammalia > Rodentia > Cricetidae > Peromyscus > Peromyscus californicus. The sequence continues at coordinate 128,883,900 of NW_026294606.1, forward strand.
TCCCTTCTTTCTTGGATCTTAGTGGGACTTCCATTTGTTATGGTAACACCCACACTACCACCACCCATTCACCATGTCCGAGTGAGGGGCTGTGGATTAAAAAATAAAGACAAGAGACAGCGGGACATTTGCCCCAGCAGAATGCCAAATGCCATTTATTGAAGGAGGGAGGAGGCCTTAAATACAGGCTTACAGCACAATGGGAGAACCCCAGAGGGCAGAAGTTCACTACCAATGTTCTACATTCTTGCATCTAAGCTGTTTACACCAAATGCAGGATACAGGAACAATGAACCTCCGGTGAGCATTCAGAAAGAAGGAAACTGGCAGGGAATCAGCATAGGGAGGACATCTGGTCAAGGTCAGCAAGCAAGGCGGCAGCTACCCCAAATGGGGGGCCAGGGTTCTACAGGTCTCTATGAGTCAAGGGCAGCCTGGTTTACAGAGGGAGTTTCAGGACAGCCAGGGATATACAAAGAAACCCTGTCACACAAAAAAAGAGAAGAGTAAAAGAGTAAGACATGTAAGAGTTTCAGAAAATGGTATTGCATTTATTGAAAGACATGTAATTGAAGTATAATTATATAAAATTAAATGGTACATGATTATGATTAAATTAAATTAATATTAATCTTATGTTTACATTTTCAGTCTAGACAGAGCATTACATTCATGCAGTGATAAGAAGCACTGATTTTGTTTTCAAATGTCCATCCTCGTGAGAAATGCAAGTATTCAGCTGAAGTAGTTTCCTACTGTTTGAATATGTGATACCCTAACAGTTTAAAAAAGCCAAAGCGTAGGAAATGTAAATGTTATTTGTGATATATAAAACATACAAATATATATATATACTAACATATGTGTATTAGTATTATATGTGTGTGTATATTATATACAGTAGTTATATCTGGTTTTTGCCTACCTTTGAATTTTTCCAACATTTTGAACTGTCCAGATTTTGAGCCTACACACAAAGAGGATTGTGGAACCTTTAAGAATGCGTTGATGGGTTAGGGGGCTCTTTCTACTCTTTGGGGATATCTGTCATGACATCTTCACAAAGCTTGGCCTCAGAAAGTGTATCCTATGAAGCAACTATGTCTTCCAAGTCTTGATGTTGGCCTGTATCAGGAGGTTCCTGCTCTTCTGGAACATCAATCACAATGTCTTCACATAGCTTGGATGCAGCAGCTGCATGATTACTGTGAAGTAATCATGTGTCCAAAGTCCTGATATTGGCCCTGGGGTGAGGATGGCTTTGAATCTGCAGAAACTGCATCTTGTGACGATGAGGAAAGCAGACCTGTGTGTTCAGTATGCTCTAGGTCTTCAGGAAACATTTTTTTTTCTGATACCCTCGCATTGTTCTCCCTTTAAGATAATATAAATTTATTAGCCAAAAGTTATTTTTACCATTCTAAAAATAGTTCTCTTTTTGTTCTCCCAGATTTGAAGAGCCTGTATCATGGTACTGTTTTAAATATGTTCTTATTTCTTAAATTACTAGAAAATGTTGTGTATTTGGGTTGGGGTGATACCTCAGTCTGTAAAGCACTTGCCACACAAGAATGAAGACCTGAGTTCCATCCTCAGCACAGGTCCCAAGCTGGGCATGCTTGCAGTCCTGTGCTAGTGAGACAGAGTTGGATCCTGGGGCCTCTGGACAGCAATCCTAGCTCAATCTGTGAGCCCCAGGACAGTGAAAGACCCTGTTTCAAAACCCAAGTGCTGTGGGATGGTCTGTATGTCAAGTGTGTTGCTGATTGGTCAATAAATCACTGATTGGCCAGTGACCAGGCAGGAAGTATAGGTGGGACAAGGAGGAGAATAAAGCTGGGAAGTGGAAGGCTGAGTCAGAGAGACACTGCCAGCTGCCACGATGACAAACAGCATGTGAAGATGCCAGTAAGCCACGAGCCACAAGGCAAGGTAGAGATTAATGAAAATGGATTAATTTAAGCTGTAAGAACAGTTAGCAAGAAGCCTGCCACGGCCATACAGTTTGTAACCAATATAAGTCTCTGTGTTTACTTGGTCGGGTCTGAGCGGCTGTGGGACTGGCAGGTGAGAGAGATTTGTCCTGACTGTGGGCCAGGCAGGAAAACTCTAGCTACAAATGGCGTCCAATGTGGTGGCAAGAGTTTCCACCTAAAACCTGAGAATAAAGATTCTAAAACGGAGCTAAAAACAGTTCCTATTGTCTCTCTCAAATGAGCAGCAGCTGCCGGTTTGAGCTACTAGTGGGTTCCAAGCATGCACGCTTGACCTGCAATATGGCGGGAATGAGGCCTCTGCAAGTGGCACATTAAACTGCGTGGTGGATTTAGCCTTTGCTAGTACAAAACGAAAAAAGAGATTTCTGGCCTACACACTGCTTGGATAAAAGCATAGACCCATGATAGCTCCCAGAGCTGGTGGAAAACCTACCACCACCATGCTGGGAAGCTGAGGTGGGCGGAGCCAGCAGCCACAGCTGCTGCAGTTTAAAGCAATAGATTCACAATAAGACAGATTCAGATGTAATGGTTTACAATGTGTGTAAAAATGTATGTAGGCTTGAAAGAGAGAGAAAAAGGAATATATACAGTTATATAAAGAAGTAAATAGTTTTTAAAAATAAAGTCTTTAAAGAGACAGTAAAGATAGTATAAAAAATAAGCCAGGTAAAAATGGATATTACACAGAGAATCTGGATTGTGTTGTCTTTGGGATTTTTAACTGCAGAAAAACATTTGAATGTAAAAGCTGTTGAGTTATGCCAAAATGTATATGTTAAAGGTACCTTGACTTCAAAATTTGGATATAAGGATATGTTGCTTTGGAAAGGAGACTCTGCTTTTGTTTCCACAGAAAGCCAGAGGCTATGGATTTGTTCCAGATTAAGATACATCAGGTTTGACCAGCCAAGACCCCCTGAAAGGTCTCCAATGACACCATGGCCCAGATTTAACATCCAGAACGGTTTCAAGGCAACTGGCTCACACAATACAGCCTCACGGACTACCCCATAAGCCTAAAATTTTCTTTCTGTCCCCATAAGATACAGCGCCCACCTCCACCAGGAAGTAGTAAGAGAAGCTACGCCCAAATTCCAAAATTATATGTAATTTTACTTTGTTAAGGTTAAAACCTTCCTTTTTGAAAAAAAAAAGGGGGGGGGAAGTGCTGTGGGATGGTCTGTATGTCAAGTGTGTTGCTGATTGGTCAATAAATAAATCACTGATTGGCCAGTGGCCAGGCAGGAAGTATAGGTGGGACAAGGAGGAGAATAAAGCTGGGAAGTGGAAGGCTGAGTCAGAGAGACATTGCCAGCTGTCACGATGACAACCAGCATGTGAAGATGCCGGTAAGCCACGAGTCACATGGCAAGGTAGAGATTAATGAAAATGGATTAATTTAAGATTAATATAAGATTAATATAAGAACAGTTAGCAAGAAGCCTGCCACGGCCATACAGTTTGTAACCAATATAAGTCTCTGTGTTTACTTGGTCGGGTCTGAGCGGCTGTGGGACTGGCTGGTGAGAGAGATTTGTCCTGACTGTGGGCCAGGCAGGAAAACTCTTGCTACACCCAAGCTGAACAGCTCCTGAGGGGCCACACCTGAGGTTCACCTCTGATGCTACCTGCACATGCAGACACTCCCTCCCATATACACACTCACACTAACAAAAGTTAAACAGCTATTACTTACCCAGGCGTCTTTTCAGAAATATCATCTCTGATATCTGACACATCCCATAGCCAGGAAAGAGTCAAAGCATGAGAATTCCTCTGCCTCTTGTACGTAGGGTTTATAGGAGAATGAATAATGATGGGCAATGCCACAAGGAACATTTCAATGCAGACAGTGAAATCCTAAAACAGCCACATAAATATCCAACATCTTTGGCCTTAGATCTAGTTTTTCAAACTGCTAATATTTTCAAAGTTACTTAGGGTGTCAATAACTTTTTAAAATGTAATCCAGATTATATTCGTTTTTCAACATTTTTTTATGCACTTTAAAACATGACAAGCCATGATTTACATCTCTTGCCCTCCCTCGGTCAAGTATTTAATCCATCACCCAAAGACTGAAAGGAAATGTGCATATATATGTGGACCAGGAATAAAACCATTACCAATCAGTACCTATGTGCCTTTTCTCTAGGGTTCCCGCTCCTCACCTCGGAGTAAGCTAACAGTCTTGCCCATGGTTTGCACGATGGCAGGTTTAGGGCAACACTGTGTCAAACAGCTTAAACAGTAAAACCCCCTGATTCACTGACAGCACTACTTACCTTCAGGTCTGTGGCCACAGCTTCCATGCTCTGCCATTCCCATAAAGGCTTTTCAGAAATCACTCCTGCCTTCACCAACAGTGCTATAAGGCCTGCTTGCCTGTAAGTCAAGAAAAGGAAAATGTCAAGTCTAGATCATGAAATGACCAACTGTTTATGGAATTAGGGGCTCGGGAGGGGGCTCGGTGTATAAAGCACTTGCTGCACAAGTGTGAGGACCTGAGTTAGAGTCACAGAAGCCAGCGAAGGCTGGCACGGTGCACATCTGTAAACCCAGTGCTCCTGCAGTGAGCTGAGAGGTGGGGTAAGAGAATCCTGGGAAGACTGCAGGCCGGCGATCCTGATGTGTGCAGAGTAACAGTTAAGAAACCCCATCTCAAATGAAAGTTGAGGACCGATACCCAAAGCTGTCCTCATTTCCATATGCACATATGGCATGGACATGTCACCACTAACACAATAAACACATACATATCATATACACAAAGAGATTAAAATGTGCACCTAAAAACAGTAAAGGCCTCAACATACCCCAGGACTCCCCACTGTTCTGCCTTCAGGGCATATTTCCAAACAAGGTCTGCTTATATTAAATATACTCACCTTGCCTCACAAATTTATTCTACTACCTTCATAAGATGAATTTCATTATGAATTCTCAGACCTTCATATTTGGTTCAAATATCTTTTGCTTTGAAACCATGTAGAAATAATTAGATTCTAACAGCTTGTAAGTAAAGGCCTGATACTATGATGAAGAAAGCAGACCTGTGTGTTCAGTATGCTCTGGGTCTTCAGGAAAACTTTTTTTCTTTTTGATAGCCTTCCATTGTTCTCCATTGAAGACAACAGCTTTCATAGTTCCCATTGAGAAGTCGGCTGCTTTTCTGCTGGTTTCCTTTTTATGTCATTTGTGTTTTTGTCTTGGAGATTTCCATACCCTTTTGTGTTCTGTATACTTAGTTTGTTAGTTGTTAGTTGTGATATATCATTGGGAATTTTAGTTCTAGTCTTGTCTATTTGGTGTTCTATGTGCTTCTTGAATCTGTATGGTATGTCTTTCCTTAGTTTGGGGAAGTTTTTTCCTACAATCTTGTTGCAGATCTGGTCAATGCCATTGACTTTAGATTCTTCTCCCTTGTTTATGCCTATAATTTGGAGGTTTGGGTTTTTCATGATGTCCCACAGCTCCTATATATTCCTTTCCTGTATTGATTTTTTTCCATATCCTTGGCTTATTTGGTTTAGATGCTCCACCTTATATTTGAGTCATGATATTCTATCTTTTGCTTGATTTATTCAACTTTCCTTTGAGTTTTAGAGTTGAACTATTGGGTCTTTAAATTATATCTTCATCTTAGCTTGAGGCCTTCCAGCATTTCTATCTCCTTATTGAATTTCATTCTCAAGTTTTAGATGGTCCTTGTCATTTCCATCAGCCTTGTGTTTGTGTTCTCTTGGCCATCACTCAGATGTTTATTCTCCTCAGTCTTTCTCTCATTAATTTCATCCAGCTTTGTTTTGTCATCTTTAACTCCTTGACCCTGTTGATGATGTGTATGACTGTTCTTTTACATTCTGTGTCTTGGAGTTCAACTAGGAAATTCTCACTGTCAAACTTCTAAAAGACTCGTGGGTTTGGAGAGAAGTTGCCAGGTCAACCTTTCACCTTGTTGGTATTATTGCATTGAAATCTGGGCATGTGGATTATTTTGTTAGTTTTCAGTCTGATGTGGATAGAGCAGGTTGAGACAGAGAAGAGGATGTGAGGGTGGGCTAGGCTTAATTGTTGGAAATGGATGGGATGAAATGAAATCAGCTTTCACAGAGGGCACAGACCTGATGTACAGGATGTGCCTCCTTGTCCAAGACTGGAGTATGTGAATGGACACACTGGGTGGGGAATGGATGTGTCGTGGGAGGGCCCTGCTGGTTTGGGGATAGGGTGTGGGGGTCCTGGAAAAGGTAGGTTGCAGTACAGGCGGGGGTGACCAAACTAGGCTAGAACATTGGATAAGGGTCCCAGGCTAGATCTGGTGGACTAGGGAGGTGTGACTGATCAGTCTCACAAGGCCAGACCCTGCTGAATGACATGGAGAGTTGGCTGGGAGGAGAGTTTGGGTGGTTCAGAAGAGACCTATGCGTGGTGGCAGGTAGCTAGTGGTTGGCTGCAGGTAGCAGTGTTCAGACTAGGTCTGGGGTAGATGCTGTGGGTTTGCAAGAAGGGTGGATGGGGAGGGTCAGGGAGACTCACCAGAGTAGAGTCTCAAGGAGGATGTGGGAGGTCTGGCTGGGTGGAAAGGTTGGATTCAGTACAGATGGGACCTGACAATTTCTTAAGAATAGTTTCTCTTTGTAGTAGGCTCTACAGTGTTTTGTGTACATGCCCAGGAGGGGTGTGTGGTCCATGTGGCCGTTCTACTTCTAGCGTCTGGAGATTGATTTCCAGCATGTCTGCAGTGGTGTACATCTCTCCCCAGCTGTGTGCAAGCACTGCTCTTTCCTCACACCCACCCCAGCATGTTCCCGTTTGCATTCCCAGTGACGAGCGGTCTGATTAGCTCAGATGGAATATTAGTAGAGTTTTAGCCAAATGTCCCTGATGGCTAAAGATGTTGAACACTTTTGAAAGAGCTGATGAGCCACTTGTTTTTCTTCCTTTGAGAATTTCTGTTCTTTTCCATAACTCATTTTTCCAGATTTTTTATTGTCTTGATGCTTAATTTTTGTGGGCATCATGTATTTGGGGTATCTAAATCTGTAAATCTGTGTTCCTGGGCTGTGATGACTTACAGTTGCTCCAGGATAAACTGTTTAATTCTTTTGAAGAGAGAGCTATGTTTTTGTGTCAACACAGCCTTACTGTATCTCCTCAGAGGGATAAGCCACATCCACACTATCCTCCTGGGTAATTACAGCCCACTCCTGCCCCCACTGGGCATGCCCCATTTGTCTTTTAATCAGCTTGATCAGCTGCCAAGCTCTTTCCCCTCCTGAGATCTAGATCTCCAACGTGTCTCCTTTGATCTATCATTTCTGAACACTGTTTCCTCATTGTAAGTGTGAGCGTTGCCACTGACCCTGTCTGTAGTAAGTGTGTATTTCTTCTCTGTTCTTCAGAGCCTCCATGTCCAGACAACCATCTTCTGGTACTGACTGTTTCTTTCAAGGAGTTGCCATCACATGGCTTTCCTAACTGAATTCTGGTTGTAACAGTCAACAACTTACCAGAAAATATCATGACATAGCCTCCCGAGTAACTACCTGAGACTTCCGCCATCCTGTGAGACAGATGAAGACTCACTCCACGGCGGTGTGTGCAGTAGAAGTAGAGACTTAGGAAGGAAAGACGCAAACACAAAGCAGGCTGACGGGCCAGAGACTGGTGGTCCATAGAAAGAAAGAACTATGTGAAGTAATATTTAGAGTAGATGTCTCTATTTCCACAATATAGGATATTGTGTGTTACCATTGTCAGCCCTGCTTGTTCTTATCAAATGGTTTTTAAATAAATATTGCTTTGGGGACATAAACATTGGGTTAATAGAACCTGGTAGCAGCTAATGCATATGCTGCTTTCACAGCTTAAAGTAGGACTTGCTGATCACAAGGATAAGGCACGTATGCTCTGGACATTAGCAAGATCCCCCTCATGACATCACTGCTATTAGTGTGCTCAATGTTAGAAGGTGTTCTAAACATCCGTCCTAATATATAGGTCTGCATGATAGGGCACATATTTATACTTGCATCATTAACTTGTGGCCAAAGTGACAGAAACTCCATAGTTCTACCTCAGTTTAGTCCTTTCTCTTCCTGTGTTATATATAAAAGCAATATATCCATAATAGAAAATGGTGACTATCAAAAGAAGATGTCACTGGTGATAAGCACAGAGCTCCATACCAGACCAGCCCAAGGAGTTCTTTTCAGAGACCTCCAGCCAAGAAAACCAAATTCCACGACTTCAGCAGAGAAATAAATGGACTTTCTGAACAAGCCAAATACAAAACAAAGTTGGATACATCTGAAACAGGAAGCACTAGTCTTCCCCAGGAAGAGCACACCAATTCAGTATCCAATATCAAGTGGTTAGCCCTGAAAACATACGTACAAGTAACATTTCACATCCTGAACAGATTGTGTTTGTATTTTGAGGAAAGAGAGAGAGAAAGAGAGAGAGAGAGAGAGAGAGAGAGAGAGAGAGAGAGAGAGAGAGAGAGAGAGAGAGAGAGAGAGAGAGAGAGAATATGACTGATTGAAGAAGAGGCCTTGAATTAGAAAGAGTGGGAGGTGGGTGCATGGGTGGTTTGGGGGAAGGAGAGGGAAGGGGGAAATGATGTGATTTTGTTATAATCTCAAAAAATATTTTTTTCTAAAAGGTCTTAATTTCTTTACTGCTTTCCTACCCCCACTTTGGCAATAGCTCCTTTTTACTTTCCTGGTTTCTGCAGTTATTTCAGGATATGTTCTCACATCTGAAGATTAATGTCTTCTTTAAGTTTCAACTTTTCCAAGGGAGCCATGGGAAAATAATATGGAGTAGAGAGCTCACAGGATCATTGTCTGAGGGGATTCTGCAAGAAAAGATAGTCAGGACATCAAATCACATAGGCAACACACCATGCAACAAATTGTTATGCCCTATCATAAAATTTGTGCCCAAAATGTCAGGGCCTTTTCCCACCAGGAGATCCCTTAGAACCATGATGTTCACAGTAAGCTATGAAGGCATAAATCAAAATCTGATATAGATTTAATTTGAAGACTTAAGTCTTGGAAGACTGAGCACACATGTCAATAATCAGGGATAACCAGGCCACTCTACTTTAAGATTGGTACAGGTTCTCTCCACATTGCTGCCCACATGTCAAGGGTCATCTGTGTCTGAAAGACTACTGTGACAGTTGTCCTTGCCATTTCTCAAAGATTGTAAAAGAACATAATAATTATTGCAGGTTTATATTATTTGAGTTCAGATATTATTAGGGAATTTTGAGCATCATTCTAAGAGCAGCCGTCATTAGAGCTGAAGGCTCATCACCCCTTGGGAAGATTGGCCATTCTCCTCCATGGCGATTTTCTGTTTATTATTTACGTCTGTGTGTGTGTGTGTGTGTGTGTGTGTGTGTGTGTGTGTGTGTGTGTGTGTGTGTTAGCATGACTGCAGATGCCCACAGAGCTGGAGTTCCAGGTGCTGTTACCCACCAGTATGGGTGTTGAAGACCAAGCTCTGATCTGCTGTAAGAGTAGTAAGTGCTCTTATTCACAGAGTCATCTCTCCAACACCTAGAAAACAATTTTATAAGATAAATTTGCTCTGTGATAAAAATCCAGAAAACTAAATCTAAGATACCAGTACAACAACCTAACAGTCTTAGAGGCATTATTTATTCAATTATTAAGTGAATTTAACCAATGGATTAGATATTTAAGTCATTTTATAGCAGATACTAGGAAACTTCTTTGCTAAAAGCATTTATTTTTATTTTGGGCTCAACAAAGGCAGGACAAAACTTTAGCATCTTGATCTTTAGTACATCTGAGGGAAACTTGGAAAGCACATAGACAAACTAGAGACTTAAATCTGTCCTTTTCCAAAAACACAGTTTTAACCTGGATAGCCAAAACAACCCTGAGCCAAAGATCAATGTTGGAGAAAATACCATTTCAGATCTTAAAGTATATTACAGAGCTATGGTAATAAAAACAATATGGCATTGGCACAAAAGCAGACATGTAGACCATAGAACAAAATCGAAGACCCAAACATGAGTCTATGTTACTTCAGCCATTTAATATTCGACAAAGATGCCAAAAACAAACTGTAGAAAAGAAAGCATCTTCAACAATGGTGCTTGGAAAATTGATGTCCACATGCAGAAGAATGAAATTAGACCTGTATCTATCACCGTGCAGAGAACTAACTCCAAATGGAGTAAGCCCTAAACATGAAACACTGAAATGACTAGAAGAAAAGATAGGGAGTGCCCTACCTGATATAGGTACAGGAAAGGACTCATTTACGCTAGAGTTAAGGCCAACAATTGACAAATGGGATTTCAGAAAACTAAAAGGCTTTGGGACAGATAAAGAAATGATCAATCAGATGAAGAGGAAACCCACAGAATGGCTGAGAATCCTTGTCAGTACGTCATTCATAGAGGATTAATATCCCGAATGTATAAAGAACTCAGAAAACAAAGAGCCTACCCCAATAGTCATCAGAGAGGCATCATCCAGCAACTGATGGAAACAGATGCAGATCCTCAGCCAAACATGAGGCCGAGCTTGGGGAATCCTGTAGAAGATGGGGAGGAGGGATTATAGGGACCAGAGGGGTCAAAGACAGCACAAGAAAACCCACAGAATCAACTAACCTGGACTCATAGGAGCTCACAGATCCTGAACCAACAACCAAGGAGCCTGCATGGGACTGACCTAGGCCCTCTGTGTATATGGGACAGTTGTGTAGCATGAACTTTTTGTGGGACTCTTAACAGTGGGAGCAGGGGCTGTCTGTAACTCATTTGATGGCTTTTGGGACCCTATTCCTCATACTTTTGTGTCTTTGCCCAGCCTTACTATTAGGGGAGGTGCTTAGTCTCACTGCAACTTGATAGGCCATGTTTGGTTGCTCTCAGTCGGAGGCCTGCCCTTTTCTGAACAGAAACAGAGGAGGAGTGAGGAGAAGTGGGGAGAAGGAGAAGGTCTAGGAGGAGAGGAGGGAAGGGAAACTGAGGTTGGGATATAAAATACATAAATTTAAAATAAAAATTTAAAAAGCCCCCCAAACAAACAAACATAAAAACATAAAAACAAAACAGCAAAGCAATCACCCATTTTAGAAATGGGCCTATGTCCTGAATAGAAAGTTCTCAAAAGAAGAAGAAGAAAAATTGCCTAAGAAGTATCTCAGAAACTGTTCATCATCTTTAGTAATTTGGGAAATGCAAATCAAAACAACTTTGAGATGTCATCTTACCCCCATCAGAAGGGCAAAGATCAATAGAACAACCTACAACAAATGCTGGAGGGGATGCAGGGACAGGGGAACATTCGTTCACTGGCGGTAGGATTAAAAACTGGTGCAGACACTCAGAAATCAGTGTGGAAAATTCTCAAGGAGCTAAAAATATGACCCAGCTATACCAGTCCTTTGTGTGTGACTAAAAGACTTGACATCCTGCTCCGCAGATCCTTGCTCAAGCCATGACCATTGCTCCATTCTCAACAGTCAGGAAATAGAAGCGACATAAATGACCTACAACAGGTGAATGGATAATGGAAGTGCTGACTGAGGTAAGCAAGACCTGCAAAGGCAAACATCGATTGTTCTCTCTCATCTGAGGCTTCCAGCTCCAAATATTCAGATGTGAGTACACAACCCAGGGCAACTGCAGAAACCAGGAAAGTGAAACAGGAGCATTGCAGGATAGGGGAGTTGGGGAGCAAGAGAGGGGGAGTAGCAGGGTGTAAGTAATCTGATCAAGGAGGTGGAAGGGGCCTTTTTTGGGAGGATGGGGGAGGTAAATACAGAAGGAGGGAAAATAACAATAAGGATTCCTGAAAGAACTACAGAGAATCACACTGTAGGTGTCACAGCTCAGATGGAAAGTATCCTGGCAGCCGGGAGCCAAGGAATACCACAAAGTCACGCTGCACAACAAACCTCACGTAAGAGATTTATTGGGAGGTAAAAACAGAAGTGTGGCTGCCCCTGCTCCAGTGAGAAACAGCAGGGAACTGAGAAGAACGTAGATTTATACAGAATTTCTTGGGAAGGGGGTGCAACTTTTCAGGGTGGAGATTGGTGTAATTTCATATCCAGAGACTGAGCTTTTTACTCTGTAGGGTGGGGTCAGGGTCCAGCAGTTAGGGCAGTTAGAGAATTCTGTGGGTAGAACCTGGTGGTGACAGGCCCTTGGGGGAGGGCCTGGCCACTCATGTGACTAGAGGGGCTTACACTCACTATGAACTATTTACCTAAAAAAGCTATAATACACAGAATCCTTTGTATAAATATGCATATAAAGTTTTAATCAACTATTCTCATCTTGCAACTGGTGCTCCCTCCAAGAGCCAAAGATCATAAGTCTTAGGGTTTCTATTACTGCGATGAAACACCACAACCAAAAAGCAAGTTGGGGAGAAAAGGGTTTATTTGACTTACACTTCCATATTGCTGTTCACATAGCAGAACATCATTAGAAATCATTTCATTGACTTTTTTTTTCTAGTCATGGTTGGTTATATCCTAGGTCTCTGGGCCATCCAGCTTCTGGTTTCTGGCCCTCAGGGCAGTGTCAGGCATGGGTACCCACTCATGGCAGTGGCATAGGTCTCAAGTTGGACCAGTCATTGGTTGGCCACCTTTACCCCAGAACATCTTGCAGGCAGGACACATTGTAGGTCAAAGGTTTTGTGGCTGGGTTGGTGTCCCAGTCCCTCCACTGGAGGCCTTGCCTGGTTACAGAAGATGGAGGCATTTTCTTAATTGAAGTTCTCTCCTCTCAGATGACTAACGTGTATCAAATTGACATAAGACTATCGAACACACCACATAAAAAAACCCAATAACAGGCATGAGAAGCTCCTTTTGAGTTGTTGGCCTGGGCTCTTGCACAAGACTCCCCAAAACATATAGGCTATAGTTGTCGACCTTGGTTGACCCCAGAGGTGGAAGGTAAGTAAGTCCCTATTATTGAAGATATCATGCTCTTCAGAAACAGGCCTCAGAGACCCCTAGAGCTGGAATTGACCTGCATACCTCCTCCCTGAGGACTAGCTTCCATGCTATAGGAAGACTCCATGTAAACGTCCAAAGAAGGGAGGCAACCAACACTCATCCCCAGCCATGATGAGCATGAATCACATCAATGACCAACAGGTCACAGTAACCCTAAGGGTGCGGTAGTGATACACACCTTTGGGATAAGCAACAGCTCTCCAGTTAGATTCAAGACCTGCTCAACAAGAGGGAAACCAATCTGACACTTGGATCCTAAGGAACTACTCAGTGCTAGTGACATCATGGTTCTTGGAGGAGAATTTCCAACCACTATGTTACTAAACCAGCATACTTCTTTAACAACAATGTATAGCCTTGCAGTGGTGGTGCACGCCTTTAATCTCAGCACTCAGGAGGCAGAGGCAGGGGGAATCTCTGTGAGTTCAAGGCTAGCCAGGTTTACAGAGTGAGTTCCAGGACCACTAGGCATACACAGAGAAACCATGTCTCAAACAGTCAAACAACCTACAAAACAAAACAAACAAAAATCTTCAACAACAATATAAATATTTTCCCTTATACCCACAGATAAGAGTAGTCCTTGCCCCTCATCAAGGATATTTCTCTTTGCAACAGACAGAAACCATTGTAGAAGATCCTAACTGCTGGTGGCCATGTCAGAGGAACAGCAGTCAGCCATGGAGCTCATGGTATACAGCCCACCAGATAGCAAAGCTACTCTGGGTCCATCCTGGAGAGGAAAAGGCCTGGGGGAATTGTTTCCAGAACGCCCCTTGCTTCTGTGCTTCCTCCTGCTTGCTGCTGCTGTGTCCTGCTGGTTTTGGAATGATGAGAGCATCCCACTGTATCTACTATAGTGTGACTGTTTCTTGGGAAAACCTCACTCCTCACTGGGCAATTTACCTGCAGATCATGATGAAGATGACTTTTATAAGAGCAGTGATGATTAGTTAGATCTATGATGTACTTGAACTTTCTGCGTTAGCCTAACAGATACAGGTGGTTAGAACAGTAAAAATGATTAGAGAAATGGTTTATGTTATTCTGCCAATTGCTCCAATAAGAGATACAGAAAAGGTAAAAATAGGCTAGAAGTCACCTTCCCCTTTGTTAGATGTGAGACTTGCAGAGGATGGAAAACAAGAACAAGGGCATTTCATGCACTGTAGACCCATGAATTCTGCCTGTGGAAAAACAGGCTGATGATCAAAGAAATCAATTATATCCCTACACCCAAGGTGAGGCCTGAGTTCCTTTGTCATGTAGCTTACAGAATTAATCACAGGAAATTAAATGACCCTATTGTGTGTAAAAAAAAATAGATGGTTAGCTGACGGTTTGTTTAAAGTTTTTGTGGAGTAAAACAGAAGTCCACAACACTGAAACCACAATCAGCTGCTGCCAGCACAAAGGAAGCTGCCAAAGTAGACTGGGCTTGCTTAACACTTGGTTAATGCATTATAAAACAATCGTTGCTTTGGGGTGAAGATGTTATGGTGGGAAAAGTAATACAAAAATGTTTAACTACTTGTGGAATTCTAAGAAAAACGTGTAACTTGTGATCATAATGTGATTTGTTCCTGTGTAAAGGTTTTAATTTGTTTTTGGAAAACATGTAACTTGTGGTTGTGAGGTAATCTTTTCTTGCATAGAAATCTTTCTCTTAGAAGGTATAACAGGGATGAGAGAAAAATAAGAGAAGAAAGGGAGAACACCAGGGAAGACGTAGAAGGAAAACACCAGGGTAAAAGAACAGAACAGAGATGGGAACAGAAAGAAAAGAATAAAATGAAGAATTAAACTTTGGCCCTCAGAAAAGTCTCTCTCTCTCTCTCTCTCTCTCTGTGTGTGTGTGTGTGTGTGTGTGTGTGTGTGCGCGCGCGCACGCGCACATGTGTGTGCGTATGTGTGTGTGTGTGTGCGCGCGCGTATGCGCGCGCGTGTGTGTATGTGTGCGTGTGTGTGCGTGTGCGTGTGTGTATGTGTGTGTGTGTGCGCGTGCGCGTGTGTGTGTATGTGTGCGTGTGTGTGTGCGTGTGTGTGCGCGCGCGCGTGTGTGTGTGTGTGTGCGTGTGTGTGTGTGTGCGCGTGTGTGTGCATGTGCGTGTGTGTGTGTGTGCATGTGCGTGTGTGTGTGTGTGTGTGTGCAGTTGTGCCAACCAGTAGTTTGCCTACCCTACATCTCTTCTCCAGTTTCCTCTGACCTGAATGAGAGTTGGCTCTCTTGGCATCACATGATGCCCAAACAGGGACCCTGAAGAGTTAGTTTACTGAGAGCTGTCCAGGGAAGAGGCAGTTCTCCTTGGGGGGTTGTCCAGAGAGCAGCAATTCTCCTGAGGGTTGTCCAGGAAGAGGGAAAGCTCTAATGGTCAGTGTGGATAGGAGTCTCACATAGGTTGCTGCAGACCCCCCACCCTCGCCCTGACTAGTGAGTGCTGGGTTAGGACAGTCATCTTCAGACATCTTGGAGCTGCCATCCACTCTGCCCAGAGAGAAATTCATACACTTCATTTAACAAATTTAAAAGGGGGAGATGTTGGGAGTCATGTGAGAGAAACAGCAAACAGCTTTGGAACTCACGGAAAATGGCTCATCTGTTAGCATAATCACTTTGGGTGAGCCTTGGAGAGGCAGAGCCCCAAGGACGACATTTCCTAAGGATCTCACGCTGTTATTGAGCATAACCTATTGCTCTCCCAGTAACCATGTCCTTCATCATCTATGGGCTGTGTGACAGCTCTAAGGGTTTTCGAGCCCCTCACTGGGCAGTGTCATTGGTATGTATAATAATAGTGATTGACTTTTTTCAAGCATTGCTGCTAGAGCAGATTGAAGATTCAATCACCACCCTTAGGACAAATTTAGACATGTAGACTGTTAGTAAAGTTAGGTTAAGAAGTTTTTGTTAATGAAAATGAAGAATTAATTTTGACCCCCTCAGATAAAGCCTCCTGTGTGTGCATACAGTTTCACCAACTCCACACCTCCTCTTCAGTTTCTCTAACCTGCTTAGAGCTTTGCCCCCAGCACCTGGTGCCAAGAGCGGGGGCTTGGAAAGGTAATCTCACGACTGTACAGGGAAGAGGCAATTCTCTAACGGTTTGGTGTGGATAGGATCTCACTCAGGATGCCTCAGACCTCCCTGAATAGAGAAGTGTCAGGTAAAGACAGGTGAGTCATCTGATTTTCCCCCTTGTGTTTGTTTTTCCCTCAGGATGAGTTAGAGAGAGTCTAAGGATAGACTGTTCTTTACTGACATTAGTAAACATATACTTAAGAAAAAAGGAATTAAAGTTAGCAGTGGTCAGCTGACTGATTTTCTCCAGTTTGGGCAAATAGTCAGCCTCTGGTTTTCAGACCAGGGAGCTTTAGATGCAGAAACATGGAATACAGTAGATATTAAAAATTGGTACACAAAAAATTGAGGTAAAGACACAAAACAAAGAGCTGTGGAGCCCAGTCCCAGTGGATAAATCTACAAAGTACTCCCATATCCAAGGCTCAGTGAACATTGCTGAGGGGGGCGGGGTGAGTGTAGAAAGATTGTAAGAGCCAGAGAATCAGGGAGTTTGCTATTCGATTGTGTCTCCTGTAATGTCAGAAACTACGCCCACAACTGCCCAAATATGAGCTGAACAACAATTATACCAAGGGATATGCCACAGTGGGTGGAGAAAGCCTACAAGGCCCCAGTCCTACACCAAGAACTGTGGGCAATTGAGGAAAGCTGGTAATGTGGTCTTACCTAGACCACACCAATTGGTTGTCCATTGCCAAATGATTGGTCCTGAAAACAGACATACCAGCAACTGTATATGAACCAAGCAGGTTATATTTAGGAATATATATGCATGTGCATATACATGTATGCCTGTAATGATGATTAATGAAAAGGACCATGAATTTGAAGGAGAGTGTGGAGTTGTATATGGGAGGGTTTGAGGGAGGAAAGGGGAGAGAGGAAAGGGAAGAGAGAAATGTAATTATATTATAACCTCAAAAATGAAAAAGTAAAAAAATCCATAGTGTTATTAAAATGTAATTACATTCCCCCACCCCATTCCTTTCCTCCCTCCAGTCCTCCATGTCTCCTCCCTTCAACATATCCCATGTTTCTGTGCAACAGATGGAACCAATCAACATGCAATCCCTCTCAAATTGATGGCTTCTTTTTAAAAAATTACTGTTGTTGCATATACATATATTTACAAATTTATATATTTAAATACAAGTACATTTAAATACAACCTCCTGAGTCCATTTTTGTTGTCTGTATATGATTTCAGGGCTGACCACTTTGAGAAACAGAACTTCATTAGCCTACTCCAACTGAGGGAAAGTCAGTGTATTTTATTAACCATTAAGGGACATTTTAACTATTCACAGAATCAAAACTGAGACAAGTATTGACCAGGTAAGAAAGCAAACAGATCCCACCTGATGAAGGATAACAAATTATGTGTACTTAAAAGAGTCATAATTAGATCCCCCCCAAACAGAGTTTCTCTATGTAGCCTTGGCTGTCCTAGAACTTGTTCTATATACCAGGCTGACCTCAAACTCACAAAGATCTGCTGGCCTCTGCCTCTGAGTGCTGAAATTAAAGGTGTGCACCACTACTCCTAGGCAAAATAGGCAATTTTTTCTTTCTTTCTTTTTTGGTTTTTCTTTTTTCTTTTTAAAATCTCTTTATTCTTTGTTCTTCTCTCATACAATACATCCTGACCACAGCCTCCTCTCCCTCCATCCCTCCCAGTACCCCTCCTACCTCCTGTCTCCTCCAGATTCACTGCTCCTCAATCTCCCTTTAGAAAAGATCAGGTCTTCCAGGGATATCAGGTGAACACAGCATATTACAAGATGCAACAATAATAAGCACAAACCTTCATATCAAGGCTAGAGGAGGCCACCCATCAGGAGGAAAAGGGCCCCAAGAGCAGGCAAAAGAGTCAGAAACAGCCTCCACTCCCACTGTTAGGAATCCCTCAAAAACCCCAAGCTAAACAACCACAATGTATATGCAGAGAATCTATCTCAGACCCATGAAAGCCCCTGTGATTGTTGCTCCCGTCTCTGTGAGCTCCTATGAGCCCTGTTTAGTTGATTCTGTGGGCCATTTTCTCCTGGTTCACTTGACCCCTCTAGCTCCTACAATCTTTCCTCCCCCTCTTCCATGGGGTTCCCTGAGCTCTGTCTGATGTTTGACTGTAGCTGTCTGCATCTGCTCCCATCAATTGCTGGAGGAAGCCTCTCTGATGGTGATTGGGCTAGGCACTGATCTATGAGTGTAGCGGAATTGCTGTGGGATGTTCTGTATGTTAAATGTGTTGCTCTGATTGGTTAATAAATAAAACACTGATTGGCCAGTAGCCAGGCAGGAAGTATAGGCAGGACAAGGAGAGAGGAGAATTCTGGGAAATGGAAGGCTGAGGTAGAGAGATGCTGCCAGCTGCCGCCATGAAAAGCAAGATGTAAGGTACCGGTAAGCCATGAGTCATGTGGCAACTTATAGACTAATTAGATATGGGTTCATTTAAAGATATAAGAACAGATAGCAAGAAACCTGCCATGACCATACAGTTTGTAAGCAATATAAGTCTCTGTGTGTTTACTCAGTTGGGTCTGAGCAGCTGCGGGACTGTGGGTGAGAGAGATTTGTCCTGACTGTGGACCAGGCAGGACTGGAGAAAACTCCAGATGGCACCCAATGTGGGGCAAGTGTTTCCACCTAAAACCTGAGAAAAAAGATTTCAAAACAGAGCTAAAAACAGCTTCCTAGTTGTCTCTCTTAAGTTAGCAGCAGCCTGCGGGTTTGAGCTACTCTATGGCGGGTTCCTGGCGTGTGTGTGGGCTTGACCGTCGCTATGTTACACGAGGTGTCTCCAAGCTGCGCACTATGCTGTGTGTTGGATATAGTTTTTGCAAGTTAAAAAAAGAGGTTTCTGGGCTACATGCTGCTTTGATAGAAGCATAGAACCACTGTTTCTAAGAGTT
Organism: Peromyscus californicus insignis; assembly: GCF_007827085.1. NCBI lineage: Eukaryota > Metazoa > Chordata > Mammalia > Rodentia > Cricetidae > Peromyscus > Peromyscus californicus. Next base: position 128,902,931 of record NW_026294606.1, read on the forward strand.
GAAGGCTCCCAGAGCTGGCAGTAAATCTACCATGGCCATGTTGGGAAGCTGAGGTGGGTGGAGCCACCAGCCAAGCTGCCATTTCAGTCCTGGTAATGCTGCAGGTTAAAACAATAGATTCATGATAAGACAGATTCAGATGGAACAAGACTTCAAATGCTTTACAATGTGTGTAAAAATGTACATAGGCTTGGAAGAGAGAGAAAAAGAAATATGTACAGTTACATAAAGAAAGAGATAGTTTTTAAAAATAAAGTTTTTAAAGAGACAGTAAAGGTAGAATAAAAAATAAGCCATGTAAAGATGGATATTACACAGAGAATCTGGATTGTGTTGTCTTTGGGATTTTTAACTGCAGAAAAACATTTGATTGTAAAAGCTGTTGAGTTAAGCCAATATGTATATTTTAAAGATACCTTGACTTCAAAGTTTGGTTCTAAGGATATGTTGCTTAGAAAGGAGACTCTGCTTTTGTTTCCACAGAAAGCCAGAGGCTATGGATTTGTTCCAGATTAAGATACATCAGGTTTGACCAGCCAAGACCCCCTGAAAGGTCTCCGATGACACCATGGCCCAGATGATCCAACATCCAGAATGGATTCAAGGCAACTGGCTCAGATGATACACCCTTATGGATGACTCCATAATCCTAAAATTTTCTCTGTGTCCCCATAAGATACAGCACCCCCCCCATCCAGCAGGAAGTAGTAAGAGAAGCTATGCCCAAATTCCCAAATATACCAAGCTGGCTTTGGAGATGGAATTGGCTCACTCCTTCTCTAAACCCAAACATATTGCTAAAAAGAAAGGTTGAAAGATTCTTTTGTCCCATATCAGAAGAGCCCTCTGGTGTGGGACAGAAAAACCAATATTTTTATTTAAAACAGGTTGATTATAAATGCTATCTCTTTCTAAAGAAAAAAAAAGGGGTTAGTTTAGATATGATAGGATGAAAAGGTAGATTAATGAACCTACTTTTAAAGAGTAACAACTTGTTTAAAATGTTTTACATTGTTATGGATTTTAGTTTATTGATACAAGTTTAAACTTAATTTTGTTATACTGTGTATATATTTCTACTCTCATTGGAGGTATTATGATTATGTAACTCATTTAGATTGTAATGGATAATTAAGAAATATAGATTAATAATTAGTCTTCTATGATAGTCAAACTTATAGTTATGTTGTTTTCTAGGTATACATACATATAATTCAGTTAGGTAGGTAATCTTGAACACTTCAAAAACCTACAGAATATGGCATTTAAAATGTTTTAGAAATTTAGACTTTCTGGAGAGTGAGACATGTCTGCTCCTGGCAGCACCGATTTACTTCAGAGAGGAGGATGGGCATCAAAGACACTCTATATGGAGTTTATCTTCTTCTTGGCAAAAATAGCCATTTGGGCAAGAAACTATTCTTGCCTGGACTGCTTGATCGACTGGATATGCAGGACCCATAGGAAGGTGACCACTGAACTTTGCATGGCAAAATGGACCTTCAGGTTCCTGCTTTGCAGAGGAAACTGTCAGACATTCTACAAGACGCAGAGAAAAGTGACTGAGAGACTCTAGGCCTGTGGGCTGAAGACAGATGCCCCAACTTTACAAAAGAACGTTAGGTGACTGTTGGGCTGCCAGCTGTCTCTGTCTACTCTCGCAAGACTCCTGAAAGTTGCTTGTGTTGGTGGACCATTAGGCCGTCTTCCATGGAGTCTGTTGTCTTGACTTCTTCAGCAGTGAAAGCATATCAGCTCTTGGTGGCAGAGTTTCCGTCCTTTCTAGCTGTTTCTCCTCACACCACCATAATTCCATATATTATCACTATTGGTTGAGCTTGTGCCTGATGCTTAAGGGCTTGGGGTCTTAGTAAGCTCAGCTGGAACTTGTGACCTAGGTAGATGGCCTACAGGATTTTGGTCTCTTTAAAAGAAAACTGCAAATCTCAGAATGGCACCACTTTCCTTAAGTGATATCTAGAATTTAGAGATAAAGTTATCAAGGTGTGTGTGTGTACATGACTGGAATGACCAAGAAGTTCAATTTAAACTTAAGAGATCATGGGCCCAAGGTGGATTTAACTCTTTAGTCCTATGGAAAAATAAGAGGAAGGATCAAATGCCAGAAAATGCAATCTAACATCCTTGGCCAGTTTGTTCTTTGAGTGTGAAGGGTGATGTTTGTTTTCTATTTAAGGATTTTACATTATTTATCAGGTGTGTGTGTGTGTGTGTGTGTGTGTGTGTGTGTGTGTGTGTGTGTGTGTGCATTCCTGTTGGTGTGCACAGGGCCACTGCATGGATATAGAGGTCAAATGATAACTTGCAAGAGTTAATTTTCTCCTTCCACCATGCTTGTTCTAGGGACCAAACTCAGGTGTCCAAGCTTGACAGCTCACACCTTTACCCACTGAGCCATCTTGCTGACCCTTATACTCATGACTTTTTGATACACAATGATCTTTCTGTTTGTAAGTCGTCTGTAATCTGACCCCAAGTAAGTAGAGTACACTATTCTTGAAAAAAAAACAAGACCTGAAGGTTATTTACCTAAGGCTGAGGTGCTGTCTACAGATGTCAGGGAACTTAGTCTTCTAGAGTTAAGGTTGCATACGTATGTGTTCTATTCTCTCCTGACAAAAGCAATCAGTACTACAAACGATCATGAGGGCAGAGTTTTAGCATTAAATGTACACTCAACACAAGTTCTTCTACTCATCAGTAGGGAAATCATTTTAGTTCTCTTAGTATCAGTTTATTACCTACAAGGTTGGACCATAATGCATGCTTCTCAAGGCTGCTTTAAGGTACAAATGAAGCAACATTTTAAAGGAATTTCATACAGTACAAGCATAAACAATTGACATATTAAAGGGATTCATAGTAGGGGTTATAAGTCCAATTCCTTTTCATGAGCCAACTATCAAGGCCAGAAGACTGAGGTAATTATCACGCAAAAGAAAAAAAAGTAATTTAATGACTACATAAGTTGAGTTTGCTTTAATACTCATTTTCTTCAAGCTCTATCCTTACAATGTCTCAGGCTTTAAAGATACAGAAGAAGTGAACTTGACTAACACCCTAACAGAACGCTGTAAAATGAGCAGGCTTCTGATGGGAGATTCCTTTCCTTTTTCTTATTTCACTGCCTGGAAGGTATATACCACTAATCTTCATCACTGAAGAACTCATTTGTGGAAGAAAAGGAAAAGAGGAAGAAAAAAATGAATTCAGAAACCTTCATTCACAAGCAGACTGTGGAAAGGGACATGGATAGACACCTATACTGCTGTGTTCCATTTGTTTCCCAGTCCTTCATAGAGAGATAAACAAAACCTCCTTCTCTAGTTCTGGTACCCAACACAAGTGGGCCCCCAAGTCACACAAAGAGCAGACACTGGTGATGCTGCACAGGGTTTTCCACTTGGTGAATGTTGAGTAAAATATGTTTTAAACTTTGACTTTTCCCAGTGGGTAAAAATTAGAAAAGGTAGCCTTATTCATTAGATACATTGATATCATCAGCACAGAGTGATTCTGAACAAAAACTTAAAGAAATCCCAAATTAGTTGTTTCGTGACTTTCTCATGAGAGTATCAATTGCCTATATCATATGCACCAAACTTTGACTGGTAGTTGTCCAATTATCTCATTAAAGTTGTAACTTAATTGTATGGAAATAACACAATTCAGAAATTATTCAGAAAGAGCACAACCTAGGAAAAAACCACTTCTCAGGTGCATCAGAGAGGGTTCCCTGGGGGACAGAGTGGCTAGGGTGCCCTGCACAGTAGGGACTGACTGCGTAGTCCAATAATGGCTATGTGCATGTGGCTGAGAAGCTGAGAACATTTATAGATGCTCATTCCATGAGGCTGATTTCTCAGCAGCCAAAAAGTTTGCACTAAAGGACTGGAAGGTCTCTGGATATCCACTTGTCCTCTGTCTGTGACCTCTGTCCTTGTCTTCCATCTGTGTCCTCTGTGTGGGATTCTAAAGCAGCCACAGCAACAACAAAAATAACAGACACAGATGCAATATGGAAAAGCAGGCAGGCAAACAACACCCTTTTCCTCAGACCTCTTTACATCTGGGCTACATGTTGAAAGGTCTGTTCACTCTGAGGGAAGCTCTCCCCCTCAGCTAATCCCTTCTGGAAATGTTTTCACACATCTGCCCAGAAGTATGTGTCTTAGCTGATTCTAGATCCTATTTGAATTGACAGTTGAGACTAGCCACAACACTGACTCCATGTAGTATTCTTTAGTGGACAATAATTCATGTCACCAAGGCAAGAAATTGTGTGTTTCTGAAGTCTGTATTGGAATGAGGGAAAAACATTCTCTATTTCTGAGCACAGTGCTCAATTGCTTAGTTATTTCCATCTTGAGAATTTCCCTCTGTGTCCATTGCTCTTAGTTATTTGAAAAAAGGCAGGATACAAATTAGCATTGTCTTAGGGTAACTGCTCTTCCTATAACTCTGTGGAGAGCTGATTTGAACTCTTTGTTTCTTAAGCTGTAGATCACTGGGTTGAACAATGGAGTTAGGATAGTGTAGGATACGGATATCAGAGCGTCCTGGCTTGAGGAGTAGCTGGACTTGGGCCTGAGGTAGATAAAGGAGGCACATCCGTAGTGGACTATGACAACAACGAGGTGAGACGCACAGGTGGAAAATGCTTTGTACCTGCCTAACGTGGAAGGGAACTGGAGGATGGCAGAAATGATGTGAATGTAGGACGTCAGGATCAACAACAGAGGGATAACCAGGACCAAGGCACAGAGCAGGAAGATGGCGATCTGAGTGAAGTGGGCGTGGGGGCAAGTCGCCTTGAGGACAGGGGAGATGTCACAGAAAAAGTGACGGAGTTGGTTGGAAGACTGGAAGGGCAGGTGAAACACCAAGGATGTGATAATCTGTGCCACGGTGAAGCCGCAGACACAGGCAGCAGCTACTAGCCCTGCACACACTCTGTGTCCCATGAGCACCGTGTAGCGCAGAGGGTGGCAAATGGCCACGTAGCGATCATAACCCATGGCTGCCAGCAGGAAAGAGTGGGAACAGCCAAGGAAGAGGAAGGCGAACATTTGGACCGCACAGCCGAGGAACGAGATGCTCTTCTTCCGAGCCAGCAAGTCAACCAGCATCTTGGGCACGATCACAAAGGTATAGCAGGTCTCCGAACAGGAGAGGACAGAAAGGAAGAAGTACATGGGGGTGTGGAGGGCTCTGTCTAGCACAATGGTGGAGAGAATCACGGCATTGGTGCTCAGAGTGAACAAATAGAGGAGCAGGAAGATAACGAAGAGCAGCAGCTGCAGCTCAGCCAGAGCCGAGAAGCTGAGGAAGACAAACTCCTTCACCACGGTCTGGTTTACACACTCCATGGAGGACCTGCCATCAGAGTGCAGTCCCGGGCCGGGTCGGGAGGAAAGACATCCTTACACGTCAGCAGAAGCACGGGAGATGGGTCGGGGCACTGCACGTGCCTCCAGGCTTTACTTCTAACCTGCCATTCCTTCGCCTTCCTGTTCCACAAAAGGGAAATTCACAATCAAGCTGTTGTCTATCAGAATCGTCTTCACAGGAGTTCTGGTGACACAGCCCCAACGTTCTTAAGTTTATGACTAAATTGTGCTTCTATATTCATTCTGTTAATAAGGCCCGTGTTTGGATCCTTGGGCATGGTAGCACTCGTCCATCTGGCTGACTTGCGTCCACACACTCTCTGGGAACTCTTTACAGCTACAAAATAAGCTCCTGGAATCCCCGTGCTTGTCTATGGTTCATGTAATGCTCACTGGTTTTTCATTCTCTGTACATCTAAACTCCTACTCGTGATTGTAATTTTTTCATAACATGTACCTACATATTCTCTATTGTGTTTGCCTCATTATTTTATAGTAGGAGCCATAAATTCTGCCATCTCATACTTTTATCTGGTGATCCTTTCTTTCGTATTTTTATTCTGCTCCAAAGTCAAATTCTGGCACGTCTTTTTCTTCTTCTCTCTATTCATCCATTCCAAGACAGAATATTCTAGGCACACTTCAGCACTTGTCTGAATCCTTTCTCCCTCAGAGAGAACCACAGTCTTTCTAGAGGATTCTGGCCATCACCACCTCCCTCCGTTCCACTCGGTGACTGTCTTTTCTGTATGTCGTCACCACAGTGTCCCCCTGAGGGCAGACTAGTCTTCTTGTATATAAGATAATATAAATATAATATAAAAATATTACATTACTCCTCTCACAAAAATTGCATTCATGGTTACTGCATGGTTCCAACTCGTTACACATTTCCAAGTGTTTCATTTGAGAAGGCAAAAACTCTGCTGGCCACGCTGTTCTGAAGACATGTACCCCATAGGACAGGAAAGAGGAATGTTGTGCTTTCTTGCCTCTATTATTTAAGTTAGCTTATTCATATTTTTATTTATAGACACTTTGTAGCTAGGCTTTATTCAAATCATACATTTGGGGAAAATTTTTGGCAATTTCTGATAAAAGGAAATGTTTCTTCCTTAGAACTCATGTAAGATGTTGAATGAAAATTTAATATGACATTCCCTTAATTTTGGAATGCTGTATTGCATTGTTATCATAGCTTTCTTCAATACGTTTGTACCTTTGAGAGAAAGCTGTGAATTTGACAAACGTTGAACTCAATTTTCCTGCATGTCTAGGACCACATAAAACACCAGCTTCCCATAAATCATTATTAACTATTCTGCAAGGCTAGGCTGTTGCCATTGGCCTCAGTTCTGGATGGGCTCTTATGAGAACCCAGAGTCATGGCATCCTCAGGGCTATTTCTTCCTGGGCATGAGGATTGCTTACTATCATATTTTAAGGATTTCTGTGCCAAATGGTCTAGATGTCACCCATGTAAACCTTAAAGATAAATTTAGTTTAAAAATTAGGGAAGCTGGGCAGTGGTGGCACACACCTTTAATCCCAGCACTCAGGAGGCAGAGGCAGGCTGATCTCTGTGAGTTCGAGGCCAGCATAGTCTACAGAGAAAGTACAGCCAGTGCTACACAGAGAAACCCTGTCTCAAACAAACAAACAAACAAACAAACAAACACCAAAAAGCCCCCAAACCAAAAATGGACCAACAACCAAAAACCAAAAACCAACCAAACAAAAACCTCCAAAACAATAAACATTAGGAAAAGGAGGGGCTGGAGAGATGGCTCAGTGGTTAAGAGCACTGCCTATTTTTCCAGAGGACTCAGGTTCAATTCCCAGCACTCAGATGGCAGATGACAACTGTCTGCAATTCATCTCAAAGTGATTTGACACCCTCATACAGACATAAATGCAGGCAAAACACCAATTCTCATAAAACAAAAATAAATAAGTCATTTTAAAAAATGAGGAAAAAGAACTGAAGAGAATCTGCATTTGGAGTTGTGTTGTCTAGAGTTATTCTAAGCTTGAGTGCATTTGCTGCTCTCTGGAACATAGGAATCCAAGGAGGTGAGAAAGGTATAACAAATATATGATTATGTGCATCACATTTAAAAACAATTAAAATTATTACTTTAACTAATATTAATACTAATAAGTTTGGCAATGTAGCCTACCTTAGGAGAGATCTCAATGGAAACCATCAAATAGTAACAGGAAATACTAAACTGTGTGATTATAATAATTTTTGAGGTACTAGATGTGCAGTAGTAATAAATACATAAACAGGTTCCAGGCAAGACATCTATTTGCTCAGGGTTAAAGGGTAAGACATATTCAGTGGAAGAGATTATTGTTAAAGTTGTGATGACTGAAACATAGATACATATTAAGAAGCACTGTGTACATTCTTGGCAAACAATGTTTTCAACTTACCTTTGATTCTATTATCTGTTATATGACCAAAACACTTTGGACACATCATTCATGAAAATGAACACTATTTAGTATTTATAAGTCTAATCCAAGCAGACAAATAATTCTGGTAAACACAATGGCTTCTCCTTGTTTCCAGAGGAGCACTGTCTTGTCTCTGATGTGTTTTGTTTTTATAATTGTTCTTAGCTCTCCTCAGACCTAGGAAGGGACAGACATCTTCTTCTTCCTCCAACTTATTCTCTGGTTACTTGCCCAAAGCCTCAAATAAGGCATTTACTGACTAACAGTTTGGTAAATCCATTCTCAATTCTAAGTCCATTTTAGAAATTCTTGGCTTGCTAGTGAATTTCTGCATGCCCTCATGTGATGTTAGATAATGTAGGAATGAGACATGCTTTGATTCAGGCAGATGTCGGCTTTATTTTTGATTCTGGCTTGTTGGATGTAAATTCTATAACTGATTTTTTACTGTTCTGGTGAAGTGAGCAATTCCTGCTTCTCAAGGCTCATGGGATCAAACACACACACACACACACACACACACACACACACACACACACACACACACACGAAGCTAGTTCTATAATCAGAGAATTTTAAAGAAGGACCTATAAAGTAAATAAACATTGTGAGTACTGTAGCACACACCTATCATCCAAGCACACAGTGCAGTGGGGAGGCAGAGGCAGGAGGATCACTGCAAGTTCACAGCCATAGTGAGCATTATAGGAGGACAGCACAGGAGCACCATAGTGAGACCCTGGCTCCCATAAGGTTCACACCAGCTGAAGGTAAATTTGCCTCCCAGGTAGTCCTGCTTTGCACTGTGAAAAGGCAAGTGCTCTCACCATCCAGGACAATCCTTTGTCTGCTCAGATTCACACCTGCAGGTTTCTACATGTGCCAGACAACAAAGGAGGTTTCCAGTGTTTCTGTTTGGAGGACAGCAGATGGAGATAAACACTGAAGATCAAATTATAGATGATCTTGAACATACGTGCATATCAAGTTAGAGGTTTCTCATTCAGAATGGCTTATAATTATTAAACACATATCTTATGGACTATGTGTCTTCAACATTTTATGCACTTCTTCAATTGTGTATGGAGCTTCTAAAATTGGAGCAAATTATCTAATAAATACATTAGTTTATTATCACCTGACCTATCATATTATAGAGGTAGATATTAATTAAATTGGTATTCCTTTCTCAGATAAAAGAGAGTACAACTATAAATATTGTAAGATAGAGTATTATAAACATTTAAAGAAGTATTTCAAGACAAAATTCCCTGAATTATCTCGAGAATACCATATGTAGTTTCATAACTGGCAGTGAGCATGCAGACATTTTGATTGAACCACTTAACCATTTCATTATTGTTAACTGGTCACTGAAGTTAAAAAGTACTCTGATGTGTTGCTGTGTACACACAGAAACAGTAGATTTACTAAAGAGACATAGATTGATACAGGCCTGTGAGACGAGAGACAATTTTCTCCCCAATGTTTTTCTATTTCCTTTTAGTAAACTTCACGTTGAGGTCCTAAAGTCACAGTAAGCATCCATAGTGTATTTTGGGAAGTGCTAACAGTATTATTTCCATCATAAAAATGAAGCTATGTGAAGTGGTGTATGCTAATTATCTGAATTAGCTACTCCACAATGTGTGTATACTTCAGGCTATCCTTTTTGTGCGTGATACAATTTTAGCTTTCAGCTCACAAAATAAATAAAGGTAGGCGATGTGGCACACTCCTGTGATCTGGGGAGACAGGCAGAATGGTTACTTCAAGTTCAAAACCACCCAGAGCTATGTAGTGAGACCAGGTGTTAAGAAAGAAAGAAAAAGAAAGACACACTAGCCAACAAGTAAATAACAACAACAAAACCTCAAAATACTCAAAATATGAGTTCAATCACATCTCTGGCAAACATCACCCAAGGCTATCAATTTATCAATATTGTTTTCAATGGTTCTAGAAAGAAAAATTATAGGACTCAATCTCGTTATCATTTTCTCTTTCCTTCTTTCATTCCTTCTTTCATTCCTTCTTTCTTTCTTTCTTTCTTTCTTTCTTTCTTTCTTTCTTTCTTTCTTTCTTTCTTTCTTTCTTTCTTTCTTTCTTTCTTCCTTCCTTCCTTCCTTCCTTCCTTCCTTCCTTTCTTTCCCCCCCTCCCTCCCTCCCCCTCCCTCCCTCCCTCCCTCCCTCCTCTCTCTCTCTCTCTCTCTCTCTCTCTCTCTCTCTCTCTCTCTCTCTCTCTCTCTCTCTCTCCTTTTTCGTTTTCGAGACAAGGTTTCTCTGTGTAGCCCAGGCTGACCTGGAACTCGCTCTGTGGAGCAGGCTGGCCTCAAACTCACAGAGATCCACCTCCCTCTGCCTCCTGAGTACTGGGATTAAAGGTGTGCACCACCACCTCCCAGAATCATTTTCCTAACCAAGATTTGGATCTATCTTGCAGCCATGTAACAGAATTAGTGTTTATGATGTAATCTCGCTCGGTCCTCACAACAGCCATGTGCTTTCGATATTGCCACTGTACAGAGAAGAACTTTGAGAATCCTAGGTGCTGGGGACTCCATTCAGGTTCACTCCCAAAGCTAGCGGAACAGGGTCAGACCTCTTTGTATTTTGTGAGTGGCTCTGTGGGGGAGGGGACAAGGATGAGAGGGCAGCATATCCCTTCACTCTCTTTGATTATATTCAGAGAAAAGAGTACCCGTGCAATCTGTTGAGACATCATCTCATCCATTCTACTTTGAAAGTTAATGCATGCTGGAGCTGGCTGGGGCTAGGGTCCAAACAACTTTTAGCAAATGTCCTTTTCTATAAATACCTCCATCCAGAAGGATAGTGAAAGGATTCTGCCTTCTCATCCAGACAAAATTCCAGCATGGAGAGGGGAGGTGGGCCTGAAGCCCCACCCCTAGCCAAGGAGTTATGGGCAATTAATACTTTCTGGGAAAGGAAGGGTCAATTTTCTTTAAGAGTGTGGCCCATGGTGGGTTGACTACCCTCCAGAGACAGTCACACATCCGAGAGTATTTGGGCAGCCCAAACTGAACGTGATGGATTAAAAAAAAAAGGCACAGTTGAGTGGGTTGGGAAGAGGAGAGAGATTGGGGGAAGTGGGATAAAGAGTTGAATAAATCAATATACTTTGTATGAAATTCTCAAAGAACCAATAAAAGGTGAGAAAGGGTGGCAGAAGGCTAGCTGATGGTTTGAGAGTAACTTGCACATTGCTTTTTGCATTTCTATTGGTGTAAGAAATAAAACTGTCAGGATAAGCTTGGTGATCATTCTTCACACCACTAGCTAATCCTCATCACTTACCCAAAGGGTCTCTAGGAACTTAAAGCTGTAAGTGTTACATCCATGAATGATCGTAAGGGTCTAGCCTAGTAGACTCTGCTGACAGAGAGCAAGGCAGGAAGCAGAGGTGAACATTAGCAACAGCACAGGCTGCTCTGTGCTTATTGCTCAGCACGATATGGGCTCTTGGAGACAGCTCTTTTTACACAACAGTTTCTCTTGTGCTCTACAATTTATCTCCCTGTTCTCTATGTGTTTCTGCCAGTGTTCTTGACTGTAGTTTTATGTTCCCAGGATGCAGGATTTCCTTGCACCTTTCAGCTACAATTATTTGTACATTTACTGTATTATCAACTCTGTGTGAAGTAATGTAATTTTTTCTAAATCTTACCTAGTAGCTCTTAGTTTTGCAGAAAGTCCATTATTTAACTTCCTACAGTTAGAATGCTATTGAATGACTTGCTGAATTTAATCAGAATTGAATGAAGAGATCTATGTACACTTGGGCAGAGCAACAATTAAGTTAATTTAGAACAGGAATGAAATGTGCATGCATAACTTTGTAGAAATTCCCTTTAATGTTAACTATTCCGCCTAACAGTGTTTGGAACCTGCGTCCTTCAGCGGGGCTTTCCTTTTTGTTATTGGCACTGCTGTAGGTTGGACCCACCAGCCTTCCCTGATTCTTACCTGAGATATGAAAACCTATGTGCTGTTGGAGGTAGATGTTTACTCTTGTTTCCCAGTGTTAATAGTGTCAGTTGAAGGTAGACGTCTGCTCTCCATGGGTAAGCTCCTCTTTTCTTTTTTCTGTTCTGAAGAAAGGTTGGAGACACAGGAGCAACAGAATGGGAGTCACATTAAACTGCTAGAAGTACTGAAGTAAGTTAAAGTCTGGTGTATACTCAGATATGTAATCTTAGTGTACAGTCTGTGACCCAGACCGAAACCAAACGTAATCAACCTTCTCATGCCCTTTTATATTAATTAACTAACTATCTCAGTCACAGCTAATAGTGACCATAAAGTAGTTACTTCATTTTTGGTAGTACAAGGTCTTCAATGGGTCTCCTGATGCCAAAGTCATTGCCATGGAGATGCTGCACTGGGTTTAATTAACAGCTTGGTTGATTGTAGAAAATGGATACAAGTCACCAAACACTAAGTTACTCAAAATTGGGCCCAGGCAATAGGGCTCAGGGCATAGAGTCCTCTGAGCCACTGCCAGATGCGACAGTGTTAGAAAATTTGATCAGTTTGATTTGCTGTGTTTGTAAAGCCACAGAAGAGAGTATCTATGCCTGTAATGCACCATTCGGACCTCCAAGTTAATATTATTACTCTGCTCCATCAGACAAAAACCAATTATGTGTCCTTGTATACAGGAAACACTAAATGTGTGCTGAGTGATGGAAAAATAGGTGGTTACAGGTGGTGATATAATCTTCTCAATGACATAAACATCCCTAGTTCAAGCATCTACGTACTGTCTTGCTGAGTCTGATCCAGGACTCTAACTTCATGCCACTCTTGTCCACTCCAAGCCTCCAGGTCCAGACTCAGGTGGAGTCACATTTGCAAGCTCTCACCAGGAGTCTGACTCAGTTCTGTCTTCCCATGCTGCCCAGCCACACGTTTGGTCCCAGTTAGGATTCTTTCTTTGGAGCTGAGGATCGAACCCAGGGCCTTGTGCTTGCTAGGCAAGCACTCTACCACTGAGCTAAATCCCCAATCCGCCTCCCCCAGTTAGGATTCTAGCTTAGGATCTTCATGCTGTCATCCAGCCATGTCTCTCCTCCAAGCCCAGATAGGAATCACGTGTGTGAGCTCTCTTGCCCAGGCCCAGCCTGGAGTCAGATCTGTGTGCTCTTTGCCTGAGTCTTACCATGGTCTTGGACTTCTGCTGCCCTCCAAGTTTTCCTTGTAGTCATCTACCACCTTTGGATCTCATAGCCTTTCTGCCTCCTCTTCTCCAACAAACCCTGGACCTTTGGAGTAGGAGTATAGTATGTCTGTTTCATTCAGGGTTGAACATTCTGTAGTCTCCTGTTCCTGGCCAGCTGTGGGTCTCTGTTAATTATCATTACCTGCAAACAAAAGTTCCTATGATAAGCATAGAGATGTGCTTTAATCTACAGATGAAATGATAAGTTGTGAGGAGTTGGTTTAATATTTATGTCCATTTAGCAGAGTAATAGTAGTATATTATCTTCTAGAGTCTGTTATCTGTCTAGGCATAAGTTCTTGGCCCAATAATGGTGCCAGGCCTGGGTTTCATCTTGTGTAGTGGACCTTGAATATGACCAAAATGGGTTAGTTCCTTCCACAACAGCTAAGCCGCTATTGTACCAGTGAACAAGTCTTGCCAGGCCAGTCCTATAGCTCACAAGACTCACATCTGGGTGTAACTGGTGATTACGTTTCTCCTCTGGCAGCATGCATAACACATTCCAGCACAGTGAAAGCTACCCAATGAGAGGAAGCTTCCATTACAGTTCTGATCTGATTTTTCCACATCTCTGACTCAGTATGCCGAACCTTCAGCAATATGGTCTTAACTATCAAGTTCTGGACAGTAACCAAGAACACTGGTAATAATCTGTAATGTTTGGGGGTCTTTGTGAATTCATTGAATTGTATTGAGAATACAAAAGAAACATCTCGTTCCCAGGACTGGGATTTTTATTTGTTAGGCTCTGTTGTCTAGTGAACACACTGTAGTCACGTTATTGGATAACTGAATTTTTATCTTTTTATGTGCATGGATAGAGCTATTCTAAGGTACTTGTGTAGTAGTTTCCATGGGACTTTTTTGAAAAGTCTTCAGTGTTACTTCACCCTTTCAGTTCCCCTCTTCTACCCTGTCCTCTCCTCCCACGCACCAGCTCAGCCCTTCCTGTTTCACAATCCCTTCCAACCCTTCACACCAGTGCATCTCTCCTCCTCAAAAGCCCCTTCCGTAGCCCCTCAGTGAGGTCATGACCTCTGTGGCTATTCCAAATCCAATATCACATATCTAAAGAGTCAGAGCTAACACTCACAAATGAGAAAAAGCATGGAATTTCTGTCTTTCTGGGTCTTGGCTACCTCACTCAGACTGAATGTTTCTAGTGCCATCCATTTTCCTATGAATTTCACACTTTCTTTTTTTTTTAATAACTGAGTAATTGTATAAAGGACATTTTCATTATCGATTCATTAGTTAATGGAAATCTAGCTGTTGTAAACAGAGCAACAACGAATGTGGATGAGCATATTCCATGCTTTCCAGTCTGTCACATCTAGGGAATCGGTCTTGTGTGGATCCTTGATTTGTTTGGAGTTGACTTTTGTGCTGGATGAGAGATGAGGATTAAGTTTTATTCTTCTTCTTGTGACTATTCAGTTTGACAAGCACCCTTTTTTGAAGATGCTGTCTTTTCTCCAATGTGAGTTATTAGCTTCTTGTAAAAAAAAAAAAGCAGCTATAGGAGTCTGGGTTTATATGTGGTCCTTCAGTCGTATTCTGTTGGTACCATGGGCTTTTTATTTATATAGTTCTGCAATATAGCTTGGAATCTGGGATAGTGAGAGACCTCCATCAGTACTATGGTTTTTCAGAACTGTTTTGTAGCTGGGCGGTGGTGTTGCACACCTCTAATCCCAGCACTCGGGAGGCAGAGGCAGGTAGATCTCTGTGAGTTCAAGGCCAGCCTGGTCTATAGAGCAAGTTCCAGGATAGCCAGGGCTACACAGAAACCCTGTCTCAAAACAACAACAACAGCAGCAGCAGCAGCAGAATTGTTTTGTCTATCCTAGATCTTTTGTGTTTTCATATGAAATTAAGATTGTTTTTCTGTTGAAACTGATTATCAAAATAGAGCTTGAAATTTTTGTCAAACCATGAACTGATACAAAAGATTTGACATATTGAATTTTGTTTTGGAGTGGGTGACTTAAAAGTGATGTTATTTAAGTGTTAAAATAAAAGTGTTTAGACTTTGGATTTGAGTAAAACGACCACTTTCAGAAATAAACATAATAAAAATAATTAATCTTTTCAGGATATCATGTACACACTTATGCACACTTAGAATACATGCACATAAATTTTGTTTGGTCTACAAAAATAGACTAGTTTTGAACAAACAGAACATAACTGGGAAGTTAAAATGAGTAAATGAAATGAAGATGGGAGGCAGAGGACTGGGACGCTGGACTTTCCAGGTGAATGCCAGGATAAACCAGGAGCAGATTTACTAGACAGTAAAACTGAGTTTATTACAGTATGAGAAATAAATCTTCATATTAAAATAATTTTCTAACTTTGAGATAATATACATTTGAAAGACATGCACCATATTTTGCTTGCATTTGTTAATATGTTAAAGGTTTTCTTTTTCCTCTGATGAGAAAACAGTCATTAGTTTCTATGGACCACCCTGTGCAACCCATCAAAGACTCAGAAAGGAATGGGATTGGCTTATATTGTGACTCTTCTCCTCCTCCTTGTCGTTGTCGTCATCGTCCTCCTCCTTCTCCTTCTTCTTCTCTTTCTCCTTCTCCTTCTCCTTCTTTTTTCAAAACTGGGTTTCTCTGTGTAGCAGTCCTGGCTGTTCTGGAACTCACTTTGTAGACCAGATCTGCCTGCCTCTGCCTCCCGAGTGCTACACAGAGAAACCCTGTTTCAGACAAAACAACAACAACAAAAAACAACAAACAAACAAAACCCCCCCAAAATCAAGTGGTTTTGGTTCTAGCAGCATCTCTGAACTTAAGCTTGACATAACATGCTAATTAATGAAGCAGCGATGATGATAAAATTTTTTTTAAATTTTAAACCAGGCAGGATGACTACAGATCTTCTCTTCTCCCTCTGTTTCCCCAGATCCAGTTCCCTATCTTATCCCCTAATCTGCATCAGAGCACCCATGGCAGCTTTCCCTGCCCCTCATCTCCTGTGGATTCCACAAATCTTCCCCTCCTAACCACCCTCCCCTAACACATTGCTTTGTCCTAGACCCCAACCCCAGCAGGCACCCCCTGATAACCCAAGGGCCACTCCTGCCAGGGCAACGAATAGGCTGAAGGCAGATCCACGCTTCCCCTTCTGCTCCTGAGATCCAATTCCCCAGTCTCATCCCTAGCTCTGTAGCAGAACACCTGTTGCCGTCTCCCTTTCCTCTCTGACCACATCTCCAACAGATCGCAAAAATCTTTCCAAACCTTCCTTCCCCCACCTCGTCCCAGCTTCCTACTATTGTTATGATATTGTGCGTGGGGGATCCTGGCTGGCCAGGCCAGCATATCCCACTCATGCCGGGAAACATGGTGGGCAGATGCAGCGGCAGGTGGCAGTGTGTGAACAGTCAGTCACTCATACCCTAGGTACTGCATCCACGTGAAAACAGGTTTATTATAATAAAGAGATAAAGAGAAAGGGAAAGAGGGAGGCAGAAAGACAGAGAGAGAGAGACAGTGGGGGGAGGAGAGGGGTCAAATGAAAATGGAGAGGGGGGAGGGGCAGTTCTCTTTTTCAAAGGGGACTTTATGTCAGGACACTAGGCGGGTCTCCAAGGGGCAGGTCTCCAAGGGGCCGATCAGAATACTCCATTTTGATTATTATAAAAAGGTGAGATATGGATAGCAAGTGGGGGAACAAGGGTGCTGAGTCCTCGAGGCTGCTTCCTGCTGACAAGGGGCGAAGTGGGGAGGGGAAGCTAGGAGTTGAGATCTCAGGCATCTGTTCCTCGAGGGAGCTGAGAAGGCAGGTTGCAGCAGTGGTATTCCGGGAGCTTGGGGGAATGGCACACCAAATCAGGAGCACAGAAGCCATGGCGTCTGCTGTTTCCCTGGAGGTCAGGCGGGAGGAGTGAGTCTGCAAGATATGCTGGAAAATGGGTGGGGTCAAAATGGGCTCTGGAGGTGGTTAGTTTTCATCAGACCAGATTCTTGATGCAGTAGCAGAACTTTCCCCAGGAGCCTGTAGGCATCTGTAAGACAACTGGAATAGATTTATATCATAGCAAAAGGGTTAAAAATCCATAGAAATTTAAGAACTCTTAAGAACTCTTTGTAGTCAATGTTCTATCAGTTTATCAAAATTGCATTTCTCAGTATTAAAACTTTGAACCTCTGGAGTTATATCTGAAGCCAGTCTATCCTATACCATGAAGTCTGTGAATGAGGCATAATACCTGTCTGTATTTTTTTAACAGAAAACTTATTAATGAGCTATCAAGGTGCTTGTAGTCTTGGGATTGGGGCTGTTAAACTGATACCCTAGTCATCAAATATCATGAAATCTGAGAAGGATAAATTTGGATACATTTTAGAAGAAGTGAGACAGCTTTCCAGCTACCTAGGCAGCAATCCCAAGTCTCTTCATGGTTGTTGGGGAAGAAGCCCCAAAGGCAGCACTTGTTCAGCTTATAGGCCCAGAAGATCTGACAGATGTTTTCTGTGAAGTAGAAGTTTGTCTTGGCAGAGGGGACAATCGATACCTATTGTTCTTCTTATTCACAGTCTGGACAGGATCTCAGCTTTTTGCTGCATGGCCAGTCTTGCCATAAGCTTCCAAGTGGAAGTTCTTCTGTGGCCATCTATCTTCTTGGAGAAGATACAGGATGCTGCCAGGAGCTGACATGTCTCTCTATCATCAAAAGCTTTTATATTAAATGCCATATTTTAAGATCTCTAAAGGTGTTTGAAGACTGGGAGAACAAAATCTGTTAGATGTATAAATTAAATCTGAATATACAGGTTTCCCAATTAGTTACAGCTTAATGAAGTTAGCAAGGACAGGGAGGTTCACATTCTTAAGCCTGAATAGACCTTGAGTAAGGACAGACATTTTTAAAGCTGCTGGCAGTGATAATATCTGAATCTACTACCATTTTTTAAGGCCCTGTAGCTGTAGTTTTGTTCTTTGGGTACAGCCAATTTATAATCCTGAATGATTTTTATAGAAGTAATTATTTCTTAAGGTCATATAATACCTCCCTGGTTCTGCATAAAGATGGTCAAGTGTCTTATGTTATTGCAATACTGAGTCCAGTTTCCTGGTATTTCAAAGGGCATTACGTGGCTATTCGGTTCCCCAATGCCAGGGGTTCCACCTTTAACTTAGCTCTCTAGCCTGTCCTGGGAACAGAGAACACAGGACGATGCATTCTCCTCCATAACTGCTTCAAGCTGAAATGGGACACAGATGTTCAGGACTCTGGCTAGTCAAAGGTAAGGAGGGAACCCAGGCAACAGCATATTTATCAGAAGCATGTGGTCATCTGACCTATCTGTAGAGACAGGAAATAATTATGTTTGGCTGGACTGGTCCACATCAGTCTTCAATAAGTCCATGTGTCACAGGTTGTAGTCAGTAGCTGATGCCTGGATGTGTCAGTCAGTCAAATGGAAGCCCACTGAAACAGATATAGAGTTAAAATTTATGAATTTATTTGGAGCCTTTTGGCCCATGGTCTTAGTAATTGGAAAAAGAGAGACCAGGAGGGAAAGAAATATCATCCTCAGGAATAGACAGGTGAGGAAACTCATTTATCTGGAGCTCATTTGGCCTCTTTGAAGTGGATCCAATGATTTCTTTTGATTCTGTGAAGTTTATATGAATTTGTGACCCAAACAGTATCAGAATTTATTAATATTGAAATTTGAAATTTTAAAATCTTAATATAAAAATATTATAGAAAGGGAAAGCAGTCAGAAGCATTTAAATCATTAAATCGAGAGACCTAGTAACTTTAAGTAAGGCCTGATTTAGTGTTTTTAAAAATGAGATGGTAAGTTGGCTCTATCGACAGCCTGCGGGAGGGTAGGCCTGCCCACCCGAGCCTGAGAGCGGCCGCTGGGGAATGCCAAGGCCAGGCCAAGACCGGAGGACTCTCCTCGGCCCAGTAAAACAATGCGTGGCATGAGACGATTACCTGACCACCCCCATACAGATGGTCTGAGCGCCGCAGGGGGGCCCACCCATGCTTGAGTCATGGACAAGAAGTGACTTTTTGCTATCTTAGTAAAGTTGGTGGTGAGGTCATATGACCTGTCTGTTTTGACCTTATTTAAGATGGCACCTGACCACATGATCATGTGTTTTTTTTTTTTTAAATGAAGACAAACTGAACAGATAAGGAACAGACAAATTGAAGCATTTAAAAGTTAGTCAGAAACACATTTATGTGGTCATCTCCCAAACCCATTAGCAGCAGCAGCAGCAGCAGCAGGGGGAAGGCTTTGGGGTCTGTGTGTAAGGTCTGGAGGATGTCTGAACTGATGGACAGCGCCTGGTCCTGAGGGAGGGTGAGGTGGTTGTTTAAGTAGAACCATCCATCCTTTGTCTGTGTGGCCCCTTTTTTTCCAGGAGTTTGTCCCTCTCCTCTGGTTGATAACAGGGCTGATAGGAGGGTGTCAGAAACAAAATATGTTCTGTTGGTCCAGAGGCGCTGGAGGCCAGTCCCCGGGCCACTGAGTCAGCCCTGGCATTGCCAAGGCCACTGGGTCCTTGGAGGACTGATGTCTTTGACAGTGGATTATGGCTACTTCTGCAGAGAGCTGGAGGGCCTCCAAGAGCGTGCCTATAAGGGACCCGTTAACTATGGGTGTGCCCTTGGTAATGAGGAAGCCTCTTTCCTTCCAAAGGACAGAATGGGTATGGGCTATTAAAAAGGAATATTTAGAGTCAGTATAGATGTTAGCTTATTGACTCTTAGCTATTTGGAGCGCTCTAGTCAAGGCGATTAATTCAGCCTTTTGTGAAGAGGTCCCCATTGGCAGGCAGGTCACTTCAACTGTTTTAGTGGAAGTGATCACTGCATACACTGCCTGGTGGTTTCCTGATCTGTCTATAAGAGAGCTTCCATCAACAAAGAGGGTGAGTTGGGGGTTTGTGAGGGGTTGGACTAGGAGACCAGGCTGGGGTGAGCATAAGGCCTTCACAGCTTCTGGGCAGGAGTGAAAGGGGGTACCAGAGGAGGAAGGGACAGGAAGGAGGGTTGTAGGGTTTAAGGTAGGGCTGGAGGCCAAGGTAATTTGGGGGTTTTCTAGAGACAGTTAATGAAAGACCTGGACCCAAGAGGTCCAAAGAGGGAGAGAGAAGAGTGACTCAGGTCTGAGAGGCTGTGGGTGGAGTAAGCAGTGATGACGGGCTTGAACAGGGTCTCCCCATCTCATCTCTGGGGGCCAGAAAAGTCACCCAGGAATGTTTTTCCCAATAAACCTGATCTTTTATTTTTAATTCAGCTTGATTTGGCTTACTGTGTGGGATGAGAGACAATATCAGGGTATGGAAACCTTTCACTCATGTGTGTGAAAGAAACACTATTACAGCTAAATCATATATTGATCCTCACACATTGATAGTGGGAGACTTTAGTACCCTAATCTCACCAATAGAGTAGTTATCCAGACAAAACCTAAGCAGATATATGCTAGAGCTAACAACATTATAGACCAAATGTACCTAACATCTCTACAGAACATTTCACCCAAACACAAAAGAATATAAAATCTTCTCTGCACTTCATGGAACTTTCTCCAAAATTGACCACATACTCAGACTCAAAGCAAGTCTCAATAGATACAAGAAAGTTGAAATAACTCCCTTCATCCCATAAGATCATCACAGATTAAAGCAGGAAATCAATGACAGAAATAATATAAAAATATATTGGGGTGACTCTAACCAAGCTAGTGAGAAACTTGTATGATTAAAACTTCAAGTCTTTGAAGAAAGAAAGAGAAGAAGACACTAGAAGATAGATTTCCCATGGTCCTGGATCAGCAGGATTAATATAGTAAAAATGGCCATCCTACCAAAAGCAATCTACAGATTCAATTCAATCCCCATCAAAATTTCATAATTCTTCACAGATCTGAAAGGAGAATTCTCATCTTCAGATGGAAACACATACAAAAATCCAGAATAGCTAAAGCAATCCAGAACAATAAAAGAAATGCAGGAGGTCTCACCATTCCTGATCTCAAGTTGTACTACAAAGCTATAGTAATAAAAGCCACATGGTATTGGCATAAAAACAGACATGCTGATCAATGGAATCAAACTGAAGACATAGACATAGAATTACTACACAACTATGGACACCTGATTTATGATAAAGAAACCAAAATTATACAATGGAAAAAAAGAAAGCATCTCAACAAATGGTGCTGGTCTAACTGGAAGTCTGCCTGTAGAAGAATGCAAATAGATCCGTAATTATCACCCTGCACAAAAGTCAACTTCAAATGAATCAAAGACCTCAACATAAAACCAGACGCACTCAACCTGATAGAAGAGAAAGTGGAAAATAGCCTTTAATTTATTGATACAGGAGACAACTTTTTGAACAGAACACCAATAGCCCAGGCACTAAAATGAACAATTAATGAATGGGACTATATGAAACTGAAAAGCTTCTGCATGGCAGAGGACACCATCATTTGGACAAAGCAGCAGGCTACAGAATGCGTAAAGATTTTTATGAACTCCACATTTGATAGAGGACTAATATCCAAAATATATAGAGAACTCAAGAAACTTGATGTTAAAAAAACCAAATAGCCAGGTAGTGGTGGCACAAGTCTTTCATACAAGCACTTTGGAGGTAGAGCCAGGCATATCTCTGTGAGTTCAAGGCCAGCCTGGTCTACAGAGCAAGTTGCAGGACAGCCAGGACTGTTACACAGAGAAACTCTGTCTCAAAAACTGAAAAACCAAAACAACAGCAACAATAAACCAAAAAAAAAGAAACCCAAATAATCCAATTAAAACAGATCAAAATAGAGAATTCTCAATAGAGGGAACTCAAATGTCTGAGAAATCCAAATTGAGACTACTTTGAGATTCCATCTTACATCTGTCAGAATGGCTCAGATTAAAAATATGAGTGACACCTCATCCTGTCAATGTGGAGCAATCCACACATGATGGGAGTATAAACTTGTAACAGCCACTATGGAAATCAGCATGGCAGTTCCTCAGAAAGAGAGGAATCAATCTACCTTAAGATCCAGCTATACCACTCTTGGGCTTATACCCAAAGGACTCTCCATCTTACCACAAAGACACTTGCTCAACCATGTTCATTGCTGCTCTGTTCATAATAGCCAGAAACTGGAAACAACCCAGATGTCCCTCAATAGAAGACTAGATAAAGACAATGCGGTACATTTACACAATGCAATATTACTCAGCTGTTAAAATATGATGTCTTGAAATTTGCAGGCAAATGGATAGAACTAGAAAAAAAATCATCCTGAGTTTGATAACCCTGACCCAGATAAATATAGTATGTATTTGTTCATATCTGGTGTGATGGTTTGTGTAAGATTGGCTCCCATCGGCTCACAGATTTGAATCCATGGTCATTAGGGAGTGGTGCTACTTGACAGGCATTAGGTAGTGTGACTGTGTTGGAATAGGTGTAGCCTTATCGGAGGCAGTGTCATTCATTGGGGTGGGCTTTGCAGTTTTAAAGGCTCAAGCCAGGCCCAGTGACTTTCTCTTCCTGCTGCCTGTGCATCAGGATGTAGGACCCTCAGTTCCCTCTCCAGCACCATGCCTGTCTGCATGCCACCAGGCTTCCTACCATGATGGTAATGGACTAAACCTCTGAAACTGTAAGCCAGCCCCAATTAAATGCTTTCATTTGTAAGAGTTTCTGTGGTCATGGTGTCTCTTCACAACAATATAACATTGACTAAGAAGACATCTGGATATTAGCCATTAAATAAATGACAACAAAGCTACAACCCACAGACCCAGAGAGGTTAGACATAGAGGAAGGGACTGCGGGGATGGGGCACATGGATCTCCTTGGGAGGGGGAAGTACAATAGAATTTTATGGATGGAATGGAGCCAGGGGTGGGGATCCTGAGAATGGAAGGATCAGGTGGGACCAGGGAGGACTGAGGGGAGAGACAGATGGAACTGAAGGGCATTGGAGTGGTGGTATGGAAGCCTAGTGCAGTGGAAAGGGACAATAAAATGACTCCTAATGACATTCTACTATATTCATAGTTGAGTGCCTTATTCAGTCATCAGAGAAGCTTCCTCCTGCAGCAGATGGGAACAAATACAGAGACCCACAGCCAGCCATAATTCAGAGAGAGAGAGAGAGAGAGAGAGAGAGAGAGAGAGAGAGAGAGAGAGAGAGAGACAGAGAGACAGAGAGACAGAGACAGAGAGAGAGGGGGGAGGGAGAGAGAGAGAAAGAGAGATCAGTTTGGGACACATGGCTCTAAACAAGATGTTTCCATCAAATCCATCCCCTCGAGCTCAGGGAACCAGAAGGAAGAGAAGGCAGAAGGGGTCGGGGAGACAGAGAGGACACCAGGAGAACAAGGACCTCTAAGACAACCGAGCAAAGCTCATTTGAACTCAGAGAGACAGAAGCAGCATGCACAGGGCCTGCACGGGTTGCATCAGGTCCCTGTGTATATACTGTGGCTTCAGTTCAGTGCTTTTATGGAACTCCTGAATATGTGAACCGGTTGGTCTTTGATTCTTGTGCTTGCTCTTGGGGCTCTTTTATTTTTCTGTTAATTTGTCTTGTCCAACTTCTATGTGATAGTTTTTGTTTTATCTTATTATATTTTATTTTGTCATGTTTGGTTTTTATCTCTTAGAGGACTGTTCTTTTCCAATGAAAGACAGAAAGGGAGTGGATTTGGATGGGAGAGGAGGTGGGGAGGAACTGGGGGAGTAGAGGGAGAAAACTGTATTCAGATTATAGTGTATTAGGAAAGAATCTATGTTTAGTAAAAGGGAAAAAAGAAAACATTTTCATGCAGTATGTTCTGATCATAGTTTCTAGTTCCTCATCTCTTTCCAGATTCTCTCACCTTCCTCCCCTTACAACTCCATGCATTCTTTCTCTCTCTCTTTAAAGAACAAATAGAAAAAAAAAACTCAGAATAAAACAAAACAAATAGAAACAACCCTGAAAGGGTGACACACACACACACACACACACACACACACACACACACACACACACACACACACACATGTTAAAAAAATCTTCAAAATAACATTGAGTTTGTTTTGTGTTATTCATCTACTGCTGGGCATGAGGTCTGCCCTCAAATGTGGTTTGTATACTCAGTGAGACACCATCGGATAAACTAATTTTTCCTATGTGAATGGTTGTAAATTGGAGATAGTTTCTTGGTTAGAGATGGAAGCTTATGCCTCCCCCTCCCCACCACATCTGGCTTGTGACCCCATCTGGCTTGGGTCTGTGCAGGCTGTGTGCTACAGTCTCTGTGAGTTTAAATGAGTTTTGCTCAGTTTTCTTTTTTCTTTCTTTCTTTCTTTTTTTTTTTTTGTTTTTTTCGAGACAGGGTTTCTCTGTGTAGCTTTGTACCTTTCATGGATCTTGTTCTGTAGACCAGGCTGGCCCCGAACTCACAGAGATCTGCCTGGCTCTGCCTCCCAAGTGCTGGGATTAAAGGTGTGTGCCACCACTGCCCGGCTGCTCAGTTTTCTTAGAGGTCCTTGTTCTGCTGGTATTCATATGTGCCTTAGTTTTGTTGTATCTACAAACACTTTTCCTTGGTATCATCCATTACCTCTGGCTCCTACAAATTTTCCACCTCCTCTTCTGCAAAGTTCCTTGAGCCCTGAGGGGAGGGATTTGATGGAAACATCCCACTTAATCGAGCATTCCACTGTATCTTACTCTCTGTACATTGTCCTCTTATGGGTCTCTGCATTAGTTCTATTGCTGCCAGAGGAAGCTTCTCTGATCCTGGCTGAGTGGGACACCAATCTATGAGTATAAGAGAATGTAGTTAGGAGTTGTATTAGTCAGGGTCCTCTAGAGTAACAGAACTTAGAGAATAAAACTCCGTCCTCTCTCTCTCTCTCTCTCTCTCTCTCTCTCTCTCTCTCTAGAGATATATACACACACATATATACATATATCTCTCTATATATAGAGATATATACACACATATATACATATATATAAATATATACATATATATGTATACACACACACACACACACACACACACACACACACACACACACACACACATATATATATATATATATATATATATATATATATATATATATATGAATTTATTAGAATGACTTACAGGCTAATCCAACAGTGGCTGGTTGTGAATGGAAAGTCCAAGAATCCGGTATTCAGTAGATTCTTTAATCCCGAGGAAGTAGGCTCTAATGCAGTGAAGGGATGGACTTGCTCTCAAAGCAAGAGCAAGCAGGCAAAGAGCAAAAGCTTCCTCCTTCCTTGTCCTTACATAGGTTGCCAGCAGAAGGTGTGATCTAGATTAGAGGTGTGTTTTTCCAGCTCAAAAGGTTTGCATTAAAGGCATATCTTCCTAACTTAAAGATCTGAATTGGAAGTAGATCTTCCTACTTCAAATTAAAAAAAAAATCTCTCACAGGCATGCCCTGTATTTTTGGGTTTTAGTTAACTCCAGATGTAGTCAAGTTGGCAACTAAAAACAGCCAACACAGAAGTTATATTATTGCTATGTTCCTTTCGCAGAACAAAAGTATTTCATTTCCCCTAGATCTACAGCCTTGTCTCAGGTTCTTGACTATCCAAGGAGTGTCAGACATGGGTTCCATCTCATGGAGTGGCCCTTAAATCTGATCAGATAGCGGTTGTTTTCACAACTTTTGGGCCACTATTTCACAGGGTACCATGCAGGCAGGTCACTGTTGTAGATCACTGGGTTTATAGCTGTATTGGTGTTTGTCTTTCTCCTCTGGTAGCATGCAGAGTGTCTTCCAGTAGCATGAACATTAGTCAGTAGGGGTGACATCTCTAGTTAGGCACCAGCTTAACTTCTCCATATTCAGTGAGTTATGTAGGTGTTGTCTTCAGTATGAGAGCATTCGTATCAGTTTGTGGATGCAACCAATAGCCTTGGCAATATCCAGAGGTGTTTGGGGCTTTTCATGGGGCTCCTTTGACCAACAACCCAATTAGATGAAACTCATTCCTAGAACTGGAGGTTTCAGTTGGTGATGAAAGATGTCTAACTGAGGCTTAGTCTCCCCTGTTATTTGGTGACACCACATAAAGATATGTGTGTGTGTGTGTGTGTGTGTGTGTGTGTGTGTGTGTGTGTGTGTACCATTTTAAGCCTCTACTGTAATAGGTCTTCATATGGCCCCTCAAATGACCCTTAGTGCCAGCTATCCCTCCCTATATTCCTTCCATTTCCCCCTTTTCCCTTCCCATCTCCATTTAATCCTCACACCCCAATCATCTCCCCCATCTCTCCATAACTAAATATTCTTAACAGTCTCTTCACTCTCCCCTAGTCCTTCATTATATACCTAGCCTCTGTGATTATATGGATTATAGTATGCCAACCAAAGACTCAAATCTAACATCCACATATAAGAGAATATAAGACAAATATATTTGTCTTTTTGGGTCTGGGTTACCTCACTCAAGATGATTTTTTTCTAACCCCATCCATTTACCTGCAAATTTTATGATCTTTGTCTTTTTTTTAAAAAAAACAGCTGAGTAATATTCCATTGGGTAAATAAACCACATTTTCATTATCCATTCATGTGTTGATGAACATCTAGGCTGTTTCCAAGTTCTAGCTGTTATGAATAGAACAGCAATTAAAGAGGGAAGGAAGTCTGGGGTCAATTCAGAGTTTATTGACAGACAAAATTAGTACACTACACTTATAATACACAATGAAGCCTTGACACCACTGTCTCTCCATTCCCAAGGGAGATGGGACCAAACTGCTATCCACACTTCTCTGTGGCTCTCTGCCAGCTCCACACAGCTCAAGAGAGGGAGCACCTCCTCTCCAGGTTTCTAATCGGGTCATGTCTCTCCAGAAAAGACCACACCCATTGGGCCAAGCCTCTCCTTTCCATTGGCTAACAGACCAGCATCACAATTCTGGGAACATTTCCCCCTTTTTGTCCAGTTAAGGAAAGTTCTAATCCTAACATAATAAAAACTATATACAATAAGAACTATTATCAAGTATTGTCCAGAGGAAGGAAAGGTAATAATGAAATAAATGAAACAACAGGAACAATTATACAGTAATAAACACATTCTAGATGTCTGGACCATACGTAATTGGCAATTTTATAGAGGTTACTCCAATAGCTGTCCTTTCCTGAGGAGTTTAGGCTTGTACCTAATATGTCTTTAGCTAAAATTTGGGGAATCACAACTGTAACTGTCTAGTCTTCAATCCCATCAAAGATCTGGGAAGGAAAATAATATTACCTGAGTAAGCAGGAAGTGTAAGCAAGTGACTTCTACAAAAATTCAGGAAATCACAAAAACAGCTGGCTGCCTGGATAGTCGCCCAGGTTTCTTTGTGAGGTTGAAGCACTGAACTTTGGCTTATAGGCCTAGAATGATCTGACAGACCTTTTTCAGAAGCAGGAAAATTTGAAGGACTTGTTCTACCCTGTCTTGGCAAAGTTTGGCAGTCTCTTTTCTTGGTGTCCTGCTTCATGTCCAGACTGGACAGTGTACTTACTGTCAGCAGTCGAGGCGAGGGCAGTTTCTTGCCCAATTAGGCCAGTTTTGCCAAAGAAAACAAACTCCATATGGAGTGTCTTTGGTGCCTGTCATCCTCTCAGTGTAGATTGGTGCTGCTAGGAGCAGACAAGACATGTCTCATGTCAAAAGAATCCTAAGTTATTAAAACATTTTAAATGCCATATTCTGTAGATCTTTGAAGTGTTTGAAGATCACCTATCTATTTGGAAGGTATCTCTACATGGTTAACATGACTATAAGTTTGACAAACATGCGTGACTATTAGCCTGCAATTCTTAGTAACCTGTATAGCTTAACAACTAAAGCTTCACATAATAAAAACAAACAAGCTGTAGAGGTAATACCTTATGAAAAAATAAAAATATGTGCATAGTATAAGTACAATAACCTCAAAATTGTACAAAATTATCTTAACCAGAGTTAGAAATGTATAATGCAATATGACAAAATAACCTTAATTTGTATCAATATACAAAAATATCCTAAACAGAAGGAGAAACATATATAATATAACAAATAATTTTGAATTTGTATCAATATACAAAAATATCTTAAACAGAAGTAGAAACATATATATAGTATAACAAAAATAATTTTACAATTGTATCAGTATATGAGTCAACACCAACATAAATTATTTAAAACTGTTAGTTGCATTTTTAGTTTACAAGTACATTTAATAATCTATGTTTTTATCCTATTATATCTATTCCCCTTTTTTTTTATTCCAAATGAGATCCCTGAGTCTAATCTCTTTTGTTCTGCCCCTTATCCTATAACAACTTATAACCAACCCCCCTCCCTGACAACAATTATCCACAACCCTGAGAAAGACCAGAAACCATCCACTCCACCTATTGAGAAAGTGGGCATTGTATTCTTAAAGTTACTTCCTGCTATCTGTCAGGGGCATGGCCTCTCTATGGGATCCTGTAAAGACCAAAACAATGGTTACGTCTTAGGAGAACTAGATGCAACATTTGTGGCCAGTCTCTGAGTAATGGGTAAGACTTACCTAAAGTTCTGGCTGGAGTGGCGCAAGAGGGTGGATCATCTCAGCTAGTCACCTTGGAATTGTCCTGAGCAGTTTGTAGTCTAAAGCTGATCTTTGGGTAGTGTTTATCGGCTCAATGGCATTAATACAATCCAGGTAGAATCATTGTTGTGGGGCTCCATCATCCTTTTGGAGACTTCAGAGATTGCTGTTAGGAAAGTTTGTGGTTTACTGTGAAAAACTTAAAACATTATTAATATCAAAATGGAAAGTTTAAATTTTAAGATAGAATTATACCTGAAGAAAAGTTCTAAAGAGTTGAAATAAATTTGAGGGGAAAGAGATTTGTGACAACAATAGTCTTTAGATTTTGTTTTTCTTTTGTCCTATACCAGGCAGCTCTTCTGATATGAGACAGACTCTGAATTTTCTTTTAACAACATGCTTGGGTTTAGAGAAGGAGAGACTCACACTCCAACTCCAAAGTCAGCTCTGGTTTATAACTGAGTTGGGACAACAAATATTTAGAGAGTTAAAGAGATTTTACCCTGTAGGAAGTAATTATACCATCATGCCAGATTGTTTCTTTTCTTGATAATTTTTTTTTCCATACAGTTCTCCCTTCTTCTTTAGATGTTTATCTGTCCAAAGGTCCTTGACATCCCCAAGATTTATTCTCCTGTAAAGCCAAAACTGAACCCTGCCCTGGCCCTAGTTTGGTGAGTTTTTCCTTTTGACATGTTGAATCACCACCTCAGTTCTATTCGAATCTAATCTTTATTGATTTAGATGGTATCCACAGATTTTCTTCTCCTGTGGAAACAAAAGCAAAACCTCTTCCCCAATGTAACACATATCCTGGTTTCCATTCTGAGGTCAGCACATCTTTAAAATACACAGGCTGATTTAACTCTGCAGTTTTTTCTATTATCCAATATCTCTCCACAGGTGTTGTTCCTTTCTCATTAGCATTTAGAAAACTCAAAGTTAATAAAACATTATGTAATCTATTTCTGAAGGTCTTTATTACCCCTGTTTATTTAGCATATCTTTTAAAGTGTGATTAGATCTTTGTATCACTGCTTGCCCTGTAGCATTATGTGATATAACTGTAATATGCTTTCTATTGTAATACCAAAAAAAACTGTCTCATTTTACTAGGCACATATGCTGAAGCATTGTCAGTCTTAATTTGTATAGGTAACCCCATGATGACCATGACTTCTAATAGATGTGTAATTACAGAATTATCCTTTTCAGAACTCAAAGCCATTGTCTATTGAAATCCTGAATATGTATCTATGGTATGGTGTACATATTTTAATTTTCCAAATTCTGCAAAAATGAAGAATATCCATTTGCCAGATTTCATCCCTTTGAGTACTCTTAAGGTTGCTTCCTACAGGTAATGGAGTTTGATTATACAACGAACAAGTAGGATATTTTTTAAAAATAATTTCCTTGGCTTCTTGCCAAGTGATGGAAAAATCCTTTTTCAAATCCTTGCTATAGACATGGTGTTTTTTTTTAATGGAATTCTGAGGCCTCCAGCACATCCTATCAATAGTTGATCAGTTTCACCGTTACCTTGTGCTAGAGGGCCTGGCAGACCTATATGGGATCTGATATGTGGTATACATATGAGATGATTCCTATTTCTGATTATTTCTTACAACTGAATAAATAACAAAATTAATTTAATCAGAATAAATTCAGCAGTTTCATTGTGTAAAACAACTCTTTCTGCAATATTGAGAGTCAATAACTATATTAAGAGGTCCTGTAAAACCCTTTAATACCATGAGAATAGCATATAATTCTGACTTTTGGACAGAATCATAAGGGCTTTGAGTCACTTTACTTAAATTTCCTAATTTATAAACTGCTTTTCCTGATTTATTACATCAGTATAGAATGTAGTGGCCCCAGATATTGGTGTTCCCTGTACAATGTGAGGAAGGGCCCAGTTGGTTCTTCTTATGAATTGAAGTCTCTTACTTTTGGGATATCTGTTGTTAATCTCTCCTAAAAAATTACTGCAAGCTCTTTGCCAATGTTCATTTTCTTCCCATAGATAGAAAATTTCAGCATTAGTAAAAGGTGCTACAATTTCTGTTGGGTCCATTCCCATCAATTGACAAAGTCTTAATTTTCCTTTTAGAATCAACTTAGAAACCTTCTGCACATTGTCTTTAATTTTTTTACTCTGTGTGGTAAAAATATCCATTCTAAGATCATATCTTCACTCTGTATTAAAATCTCTGTAGGGGAATGTGTGGAGGGTAAAATAACCAGGATGCAATCAAGCTCCAGATCCACAGTATCCACATGTGTATCCTGAAATTTCTTTTCCACCAAAGCCAATTCTCTCCCAGCTTCAGCTGACAATTCTCTTGGACTATTTAAGTCCTTGTCACTTCTTAAGGTTTGAAACAAATTACTCAGTTCTTGAGTTGTTACCCCAATAGTAGCCATAGATAGGTAATATCTCCCAGCAATTTTTAAAAGACATTAAGCGTCCACAATTGATCTCTCCTGATTTGTACCTTTTGGGATTGAAATTTTGTAGACCTATTTTATATCCTACATAATTAATTGAATCTCCTCTTTGTATTTTTTCAGGAGCAATTTGTAATCCCCAGCAAGGCAAAACGTCTTTACTTCTTCAAAATTATTTTCTAAAGTATCTACATTTGAATCAGCTAATAAGATATCATCCATATAATGATAAGTTATAGATTGAGAAAACTGTACACAAATTATTTACAACAGTTGTCACATAAAATATTGGCACAGGGTGGGGATACTTAACATCCCTTATAGGAGAACCTTCCATTGATATCTCTTAACAGGCTGAGAATTATTATAAGTAGGCACCATGAAGGCAAATTTTCCCTATCTTTTCCTTGTAGAGGTATAGTGAAGAAACAGTCTTTTAAAGCAGTAACTGTAATAGACCATCCTTTAGGTAAAAGAGAAGGCATAGGAATTCAAAGCTGTAGAGAGTCCTTCATCTGAATTTATTTACGGCTCTCAAATCTGTCAGCATGCTCCATTTTCCATATTTTTTTTAATAACAGATGCAAGAGAATTCCAAGGGCTGGTTGACTCTTCAATATGTTGAGTATTTCCTGCTCCTTTACTAGCTGTTCTAAGGCCTGTAATTTTTCTGATGTCAAAGGCCATTGTTCCACCCAGACAGGTTTGTCAGTCAACCGTTTTAAAGGTAGGGCTGTTGGTACCTTTGAAAGATCAGCAGCTGTTGTGCCCTGTTTTTGTACAGCCTGAATGGTTGGTGACTTCTCTTTATAATACCTTTTAATATTTTTCCCAGAAACATACATTGGTTTATGGTCTGTTTGTGAGATTTGAAAAATGTTAATCTGGGAATTCCATTGCTGTAATAAATCACAACCCATAAATTCATTGCTACATTAGCCACATATGGCTTCAACTTTCCTCTCTGTCCTTCTAGCCCTATACATTCAATCCATCTCGTGTTTTGTTTTACCTGACATAATGTTCCAATCCCTAAGAACTGAACATCTACCTCCTGAAGGGGCCAATTCGGATGCCATGATTCTAGTGCAATTATAGTTACATTTGCCCCTGTATCCAAAAGACCCTCAATTACAATGTCATTTATTTGTACCCTTAGCTTTGGTGTTTGATCATTTATAGAAGTCTGCTAAAATATTTGTTTTATGGCTTTTCCTGGAATTTTTATTTTATCTTCTAAGGCTATTGTATTATCCAGAGCAGTACGGCTTTTTACCATAGGCACTAGATCCTTTAATTGCTCTAGGGAGGAGTTTTCCCCATGATGAGAGGGAATGACTGAACCAAGTTCAGTGTAAGGACCTGAGAGAGGCCCCCCAGTCATTTCCTGATGGTAAAAGGTTGCCTTGCTTGTCCCTTTGATCTGCATTCATTAGCCCAATGTCAGCTTTTGCCACATCTGCATAATCCAGAAGTTTGGAGCCTCCTGTTCAGGTCATTTCTAGAAGAAACATTGTTTCTAGGAATGCCCTGCCTACAATTTCTTCTTAGATGACCTTGTTTACTACAATTAAAACATTTGACATTTTGATTTTTCCTTAAGCCTTTGGAAATTACCTTTCCTACCCAAGCCTCATCATAGTTAAGAGACTCAATATTGACCATGTGTTAGATCCATTCTTCTAGAATTCAGTTAAGAAAGCCATGTGATGGCAGCTCCTTGAAAGAAACAGTCAGTACCAGAAGATGGTTGTCTGGACATGGAGGCTCTGAAGAACAGAGAAGAAATGCACACTCACGACAGACGGGGGTCAGCGGCAACGCTCACACTTACAATGAGGAAACAGTGTTCAGAAACAATAGTTCAAAGGAGACATGCTGGAGAACTAGATCTCAGGAGGGGAAAGAGCTTGGCAGCTGATCAAGCTGATTAAAAGACAAATGGGGCATGCCCAGTGGGGGCAGGAGTGGGCTGTAATTACCCAGGAGGATAGTGTGGATGTGGCTTATCCCTCTGAGGAGATACAGTAAGGCTGTGTTGACACAAAAACATAGCTCTCTCTTCAGAAGAATTAAACAGTTTATCCTGGAGCAACTGTAAGTCATCACAGCCCAGGAACACAGATTTACAGATTTAGATACCCCAAATACATGATGCCCACAAAAATTAAGCATCAAGACAATAAAAAATCTGGAAAAATGAGTTATGGAAAAGAATGGAAATTCTCAAAGGAAGAAAAACAAGTGGCTCATCAGCTCTTTCAAAAGTGTTCAACATCTTTAGCCATCAGGGACATTTGGCTAAAACTCTACTAATATTCCATCTGAGCTAATCAGACCGCTCGTCACTGGGAATGCAAACGGGAACATGCTGGGGTGGGTGTGAGGAAAGAGCAGTGCTTGCACACAGCTGGGGAGAGATGTACACCACTGCAGACATGCTGGAAATCAGTCTCCAGACGCTAGAAGTAGAATGGCCACATGGACGACACACCCCTCCTGGGCATGTACACAAAACACTGTAGAGCCTACTACAAAGAGAAACTATTCTTAAGAAATTGTCAGGTCCCATCTGTACTGAATCCAACCTTTCCACCCAGCCAGACCTCCCACATCCTTCTTAAGACTCTACCCTGGTGAGTCTCCCTGACCCTCCCCATCCACCCTTCTTGCAAACCCACAGCATCTACCCCAGACCTAGTCTGGACACTGCTACCTGCAGCCAACCACTAGCTACCTGCCACCACCCATAGGTCTCTTCTGAACCACCCAAACTCTCCTCCCAGCCAGCTCTCCATGTCATTCAGCAGGGTCTGGCCTTGTGAGACTGATCAGTCACACCTTCTCCCCAACCCACCAGATCTAGCCTGGGACCCTTATCCAATGTTCTAGCCTAGTCTGGTCACCCCTACCTGTATGCCTGCCTATGTGTGGGTCTTCAATTTGATTCCATTGATCAACAAGTCTCTTTTTATGCCAGTGCTGTGCAGTTTTTATTACTGTAGTTCTGTAGTACTACTTGAAATCAGGGATGGTGATTCCTCCAGCAGTTCTTTGATTGTTTGGGATTGTTTTGGCTGTCCTGGTTTTTTGTTTTTCCATATGAAGTTGAGAATTGTCTTTTTGAGGTCTGTAAAAACGTGTTGGAATTTTGATGAGGATTGCATTGAATCTATAAATTGTTTTGGTAGGATGGCCATTTTTACTATATTAATCCTACCAGTCCATGAGCATGGGAGATATTTCTTTTGTCTGTTATCTTCTTCAATGGAATAGTCCTCCACTTCTGGTATGGGAATGCAAACTTGTACAGCCACTATGGAAATCAGTATGGTGGTTCTTCAGGAAGTTGGAAATCACTACTTTATGGCCAAGCTATGCTACTCTTGAGCATATATCCAAAGAATCCTCCATCCTACCACAAGGACACTTGCTCAACTACGTTCATAGCAGCTTTATTTGTTATAGTCAGAAACTGGAAACAATCCAAACATCCCTCAATCAAAAAATGGATAAAGAAAATGTGGTTTATTTACACATGGAGTATTACTCAGTTGTAAAAAAAAAAATGACATGAGATTTTTTTTCAGGCAAATGGATGGAACTAGAAAAAAAATCATCCTGAGTGAGGTAATCTAGACCCAGAAAGACAAACATGGTATGTACTCACTCATAAGTGGATATTAGCTCTTAAATAAATGATTATCAAGCTATAGTCCACAGACTGAGAAAGGTTAGTTAAAGAGGAGGGCCATGGAGGGGGGATGCATGGGTCTCCCTGGGAAGAGGAAATGGAATAGATTTTACAGCAGGACCAGGAGTGGGTGGGGAGTGGGGATGGGAACAGAAGGGTTGGGGGTAAGTGATAGAGGGAAAGATATCTGGAACTGGGTGGTGTGGAAACCCAGTGTAGTGGAAATTTCCTGGAATCTATGAGGATGGCACTAGAGAGGACTCCTAGCAATAGAGGATAAGGGAATTGGCACTGGCCATTCTTTGTAGCCAGACAAGGCATCCAGTGGTGGGAGTGGGTTGTTTTGGTTGAATTTTTGGCCAACTGTGTCCTGTGGAGAGATCTCTAAACAACCTAGGCTAATGCTAGGACAGAGGGTCACTTTCTGAAAACTAACAGGGGGCTCCTTTGCCAAGTACAACATCCACACAGCTCACTGAACATAGAGAGGTCAAGCAGGTGCCTGCATGGAGCCTTCATCCCTACATTCTGGTGTCTTTGGCATGGGAATGTACTCTGCAGGCTACAGAAAGAGAAACCTGGACACCAACCCAGCCATAAACCTCTCTACCTACAATCTGTCCAGCAGGGAAGATGTGCTGGGGCAATGGTGGCACAGAACTTGTGGGAGTGGCCAACCAGTGTCTTGTTTAACTGGAGACCCAAGCCACAAGAGGGAGCCCATGGCCTATACTACCTGGATGGCCAGAAACCAGAGACTGGATATCCTAGAGGCCCAGGGTAGAACCAAATACAACTAGAAAAAAAAGTGAAATGATTCCTAATGAGATTCTGCTATATGTAGTCCAGTCATAATCAGAGAGGCTTCTTCTGGCAGCAGATGGGAGCTGGTACAGAAATCCACCAGTCAGACATTATGTGGAGAGATAGTCTAAATTGGAGGTCTCCATTGGGCCCCTCCCTTCAGACCCCAAGAAACCTTGTGGGAGAAGGGGAAGAAAGATTGTAGAAGAAAGAGGGGATAAAGGACACCAGTAGAACACGGCCCACTGAATCAACTAAGCAGGGCTCACATGGGCTCACAGAAACTGAAGCAGCAAGCACGTGGCCTGTGTGGATCTGCACCAGGTTCTCTGCATATATGTCATTCATGGCTGTTAGTTTGGTGTTTCTGTGGGACTCCTAACAGTTGGGGAAAGTGTGCTTCTGACTCTTTTGACAGCTCTTGGGACTCTTTTCTTCATATAGGGTTGCCTTATCTAGTCTCTATTCGAGGGCTTTAGAATTGTCTTATCGTATCTTATTTTGTGTTGTCTGGCTGTCATCTCTTGGAGACCTGATCTTTTCTGAAGAAGAAATAGGGGAAGTGGATCTGGGGGAATGAGGAGGTGTGGGGGGGGTGTCTGGGAGGAGTGGAGGAAGAGGAAACTGTGGTTGGGATGTATTGTATGAGAGAAGATCTATTAAAAAAAGATCAAGCTAGTATCTTTTCTCCAAAGTCCACCAGTGCTGTAGAAATGTTTGAAATTGAGGAATTTTGAGTTGAGTCCCAGTGTAAAAGAACAACCATTAACTTCACCAAATAATATAAGGAGTTTAAAGAATACAGAGAGAGAGAGAGAGAGAGAGAGAGAGAGAGAGAGAGAGAGAGAGAAAGAGAGAGAGAGAACAAAAAAAAAACAGCTCAAGGAAATTAAGGATAAGGAGCACAAGAAGAATAAATGCCTGAGTGATGTCCAAGGAAACACAAATGTGAGGCTGATGGAAATGACAAGGACCATCCAGGGCTTAAAAAATGCAAGTCAGTAAGGAGATAAAAATGCTGAGGAGGGCTAAAATTGAAATTAAGATGGAATTAAAAACCCAATAGCTCAACTCTAAAACTCAAAGGAAAGCCTTATACATAGAATAAATTAAGTAGAAGACAGAACATCAGGACTCAGATATAAAGCAGAGCATCTAGAGCAAATAAGCAAGGAATAGGAAAAAATCAAACACAGGAAAGGAATATGCAGAAACTGTGGAACATCATGAACAAAAAACAAGTCTTCAAAATAGATGAGTGAGGAGAATCTCAAGTCAGTGGCATAGACAAGATCTTCAACAATATCATAGGAAAAAACTTCCTCATATTAAGGAAAGACACACCATATAGATAGAAGAAGCACACAGAACACCAAATAGATAAGAACAGAAGAAAAGAAAACCAAAGGTATATTATGTTTAAAACACTAAGTATACAGAACAAAGAAAGTGTATGGAAATCTCCAAGACAAAAATGCAAATGACGTAAGAGGAAAAACCCACCAGAAAAACAGCCAACTTCTCGATAGGAACTATGAAAACTGGAAGAGCCTGGAGCAGTGAACTCCGAGTGCTAAAAGACCAACCTAAAGCAACATACCCCGACAACCACTCACCATAACTGAGAAAAAAGGAACACTTGTCTGTTTTAAACAATCTAAAAAGTTTACATCCCAAAATCCAAACATAAGGAAATAGGAAGCAATACTTGAAGCTGAAGAGAGGAAAGAGCAGAGTACAGAGACTGTGGGGAGAAAGACAAAGTCATAATCATTGAAACTCAAATTACCACTGAGAACACATCAATGCCAAAATCAATGGCACAATGACCACGCTTGACATACACACATTTCAATTATATTATCAGTAGTCTTAATTCTCCAGCCAAAAGAAACAGATGGATTAAATAGATGAAGAAATAAAATCTACCTGTTGAATGGTGATATTTTATTTGTACTGAAATGTGATTTTATTTGTATGTTAATAAATAAAGTTGCCTGGGGTTCAGAGCTAATAGCAAGCCATAGCAGAGCTGGGTGTTGGTGGTGCACACCTTTAATCCCAGCACTTGGTAGGCAGAGCTAGGTAAATCTCTGTGTGTTCAAGGATACAGCCAACAGACAGTGATGAGGCAGTCATGTGGTTGGTTTTACAACCAATGAGAAAGCAGAACAGAAAGTCTATATAAAGACAAACAGACAGGAAGTAGGTCTCTTTTAGAGAGGTCTCTTGGCTGAAGAGGCTAGCTGCAGCAGGCGGGTAAGGCTCTTAGCTCTGACATCTTGGCTTTCTTCTTTGCATTGGCTCTGTGTTTCTTGTTTAATAAGACAGTTGGTTATATCTATACCGTTGTCTGCAAGAAACTCATTTTAGCTTTAAAGACAGACACAGTCTATGGACAAAAGCACTCCAATCAAATGGGACTAGAAAACAAAGAGGGCATCAGTATTCTAATAGCTGACAAAACAGACCTCAAACTAAAACCAATCAGAAGAGATAAAGAGGAACATTTCATCACCAAATGGTGCTGGTAAAACTTGTGGTTGCGTGTAGAAGTGTGCAAATAGATCCATACTTCACCACCTATGAAAAACTCTACCCAGCTGGAACAAGGACCTCAACATAAGGTCAGATACACTGAATCTGATAGAAGAGATAGTGGGAAATATTATAGAACTCATTGTTACAGGAAAGGATTTTCTGAATCTGAACACAGATAGTGCAGACACTGACCAATAATTAATAAATGAGACCTCAAGAACTGAAAAGCTTTGGTGCAGCAAAGGACATCATCATTCTGAAAAGTGGCAGGCTACAGAATGGGAAAGATTTTTCTAACTACATATCTGATAGAGACTAGTAACTAAAATATATAAAGATAAAAAATCTTGGACATCAAAGAAACAAATAACTCAATTGAAAAACGGTACAGAACTAAGTAGAGAATTCTCAGAACAGGAAACTCAAATGGCTGAGAAGCACTTAAAGAAATGTTCAACATCCTTAATCATCAAGGAAATGCAAATAGAAAATACTTTGAGCTTTCATCTCACAGCAATCAGAACATCCAAGATCAAGAAAATAAAAGATAGCTCATGCTGGTAAGGGTGTAGAATAAGGGGAACACTCCTCTATTGCTGGTGGGAATGCAATGAGTGAAAGTGGAAATCAGTGTGGTTGATTGTAAGAAAGATGGTAATGGACCTTAAGGTCCAGCTATACCACTATTGGGTATATACTTTAAACTTAAAACTGACAGCAAATAAATCTCTAATAAACATAAATTCATCCTTTAATTCCAGCACTCAGGAGGCAGAGGTAGGTGGATCTCTGAGTTCGAGGCCAGCTTGGTCTACAGACCAATTTCCAGGACAGTGGGGGCTACACAGAAAAACCCTGTCTTGAAAAACAAAGCAAAACAAACAAAAAATAAATAAAAACCAGCAAACAAATAAAACAAAACAACACCACCCCACCCCACCCCGAAAACCCATACAAATTCATGGAGCGGTCAAAAATGAAATCAAGAAACAAACAAAGACTTCCTGGAACTAAATGAAAATCAAAACACAACACAACAAAAGCCCTGGGACACATAGAAAGCAGCCCTACCAGGGAAGTTTATTGCTCTAAGTGCCTACATCCAAAACTCAGAAAGAGCACAAATAAATGGCTTAATGATGCAATACAAGAATTTGGAAAAGCAAGAACAAACCAAATTCAAAACAAGTTGATGGCAGGAAATCATGAAAATCAGAGTAGAAATCATCAGAACAGAAACAAAGGAAATAATACAAAGAATCAACAAACTTAAGAGCTTGTTTTTGGAGAAGATAAAAGAAATGGAAAGACCCTTGATCCAAGTAACCAAAAGAAAGAAGGAGAGGACCCAAGTTAACAGACTCAGAAAGGAACAGGGAAACATCACAAGAGACACCAAAGACACTCAGGGTGTTATACAGGAGATTTACAATCCTGGGCTCCACTATTCTGGAAATCCTAAAGGAAATGAAGGAGTTTCCAGATTCAGCCAAACCACCAAAGTGAAACCAAGAAGAAGCCAGCAACCTAATCAGAGTGATAATAGATGAGGAGATTGAAACAGTTATAAAAGCCTCCCAACTGTAGGAGGTCCATGGCCACATGAATTCACAGCAGAACTCTACCAGACACTCAGAGAAGACATGAAGCAAACCCTTCTTAAACTATTCAAAAACAGAACCAGAGGGAGCACACCCAAACTCCTTCCGAGATGCTAGTATTACTCTAATACCAAAACCAGGTAAAGACACAACACAGAAAGAAAACTACAGGCCAATTTCTTGTAGTTGATGAACATAGACTCAAAACTGCTCAAAAAAATACTTCCATACAGAATACAGACATACATCAAAAAGATTATATGCTGTGACCAAGTTGGCTTTATCTCTGAAATGCAGGGATGGTTCAACATACACAAGCCAATAAATGTAATAGAGTGCATAAATGGACATAAAGACAAAAATCACATGGTCATCTCAATAGGTGCAGAGAAAGCCTTTGACAAAATTCATCATTTTGTCATTGTTAAGGTCCTAGAAGAATATAGGACTAGAGGGACCCTACCTCAACATAATAAAAACTATATATGAAAAACAAACAGGCAAATGAATGTCATTCTAAATGGAGATAGTCTTGAAGCAATCTCATTGGAGTCAGGAGTGTGACAGGGAAGTCCACTATCTCCAACTCCTTTTCAATATTGTGCCTGAAGTATTAGCTAAAGCAATACAGTAAGAGAAGGAAATTAAAGTAATACAAGTCTGGAAAGAAGTCAAAGCATCCCTATTTGCAGATGATGTGATACCATACATTATAGACTGCCAAAAATATACCAGAAAATGTCTAGAAAGGATAAATCAATTCATCAATGTTGCAGGATACTGACTTAACTTGTGCAAATATGTAAATTTTCTATACATGAATAATAAACATATAGAGAAGGAGATCATGGACACATTCCCATTCATAATAGTCTCAAGGAAAATAAAATATCTAGGAATATATAACCAAGAAACTGAAGGACCTCTACAATGAAAACTTTAAATTCCTGATGCAAAATATTGAAAAAATCACTATAAAACTGCAATATATCTTATATCCATATATTGCTAGAATTAACATTGTGAAAATGACCATTCTTCTAAAAGCAATTTACAGGTTAAATGCAGTCCTAATCAAATATCCATCTCATTCTTCATAAGAACAGAAAAAAAATAGCCTAAAATTCATATGGAACTACAAATGACCCTGAATACCAAAACCATCATGAACAAAACAACAGTGCTGGAGGGATTACCATTCCAGGTCTTAAGATGTGTTACAGAATACATAGTAATAAGAAAAATACAGTACTTGCACAGACTGAGCTGAAGACTAATGGATCAAAATCAGACCCAAACTAGAGTACATATAGCTTCAGCCACTTAATATTTGATAAAGATGCCAAAAATATAAGGTAGAGGGAAAAAGCATCTTCAATAAATGTTGCTAGGATAATTGTATGTCCACAGGTAGAAGAATGAAATTAGATTCATATATATCAACTTGCACAAAAATTAACTCCAAGTGGATCAAAGACCTAAATATGAAACCCTGGAACTGCTAGAAGAAAACATAGACAGTGCCCCACATGATCAGGTGTAGGAGAGGATGGCTCCATTTGCCAAGAATTTAAGCCAACAACTGACAAGTTGGAGTTCATGACACTAAAAAGCTTCTTCACAGCTAGAAAAAAAATCATTCAAGTAAAGAGGAAGCCACAGATGGCAGAGATTAATATCCAGATATACGAAGGACTCAAAATTAAAGAGTCCAAAAGATAGAAGACCCATTCAAGAAATATCCCTATGACCTGAATAGGGAGTTCTCAAAAGAACAAAATGGCCAAGAAATATCTCAAAAAATGTTTATCATCCCTAGAAATTATGTAAATATAAATCAAAAGAACTCTCTGATTTCACTGTATACCAGTAAGAATGGATAAGATCGACAAAACAATGGATCACAACTGATGGAGGGAGTGTGAGATCTGTTGGAATCACACTGTTGATAGGATTGCAAACCAGTGCATCCACCAAGGAAGACAGTGTAGAGAGTTTTCAGAAAGCTGAAAATAAATCTACCACATGACACAGGTACTCCACTTCTTGGTATAGCCCAGAAGCCTTGACACCCTGCTGAATAGACACATACTCAGCCATGTTCATCGGTGCTCTACTACAATACCTAGAGAATGGAAACAATGTAAGTGTCCTTCACCTGACAAATGGATAGTGCAGATGTACTGCACATACACTATGGACACCGCTGAGCTATAAAGAAAGATGTAGTCATGGACTGCAGATGTACTGCATGTACACTATGGACACCGCTGAGCTGTAAAGAAAGATGAAGTCATGGACTGCAGATATACTGCATGTACACTATGGACACTGCTGAGCTGTAAAGAAAGATGAAGTCATGGACTTTGAAGGCAAATGGATCAAGCTAGAAAAGAGCATACTGAGTGATGTAACCCAGACTCAGAAAGACAAACATCACATGCTTGTAGCTTAAGTTTTCCTGCCTGGCCCACAGTCAGGACAAATCTCTATCTCCTGTCAGTCCCACAGCCGCTCAGACCTGACCAAGTAAACACAGAGACTTATATTGGTTACAAACTGTATGGCCGTGGCAGGCTTCTTGCTAACTGTTCTTACAGCTTAAATTAATCCATTTCTATAAATCTATACCTTGCCACGTGGCTCATGGCTTACCGGCATCTTCACATGCTGTTTGTCATCATGGCGGCTGGCAGTGTCTCTCTGACTCAGCCTTCCACTTCCCAGCTTTATTCTCCTCCTTGTCCCACCTATACTTCCTGCCTGGTCACGGGCCAATCAGTGATTTATTTACCAAACAATCAGAGCAACACATGCTCTCTCTCATTAGAGCCTCCTAGCTTCAAATCTTCAAATGTGAGTGCATATTACCGAATAACTGCAGAAAGCAGGAGGGTCAACAGGGACCACTGCTGGTGTAGGGGATTAAGGGAATAATAAAGTGTGCAATAGCAGTGCACACATGATCTGACTAGGGAAATGAGAAAAATATGGGGGGGGTACTCTAATTATGGAGGGGGAAGGAGCTAACAGAAGGAGGAGGAAAGAAAAGAATAATAGCAAGGACCTCTGAAAAAGTCACAAGGAATCATTTTATTAAATTTTCACCTTAAAATGCATGTAAGTCTGTGTATAAATGTACACATACAGTATAAATAAAATTTTCTCCTCTGAGCTAACAATGCTCCCTCCAAGAGCAAAAGACTACCTAACAAAAACCCCAGCATCAAGCATGGCCAGCCTTCTGGGTTGTTGGTTAGGGCTGGTTAGATTGTTATTGCCCCACTGGAGGTAGAAGTCTCTATTGCTGAAAGAACCATGCCCTTCAGACATAGGGCTCAGAGGCCTCTGAGCTGGAAATGACCTGAATCCTCCTTCTTCAGGACTAGTTTTTGTGGTACTAGAAAGTGACATATGCTTCCAAAGGAGGGAAGCAAGCAACAGTCCTACCTGGCCATGGTACCTATGAACCACATCAAATTCCAGCATAGCACAGCAATCCTAAGAGTGCAGTAGTGGAACACATACCTTGGCAGAAACCAACAGCTCTCTAATTGGACTTAAGGCCCACTCAACAAGAAAAAATGCATTCCTGATACTGGAAACCCAGCCAACTACCCAGGGCTAGTGAAGTCGTGGATCATGGAGGAGAACCTGCAATCACTTTAGTAAGTCAGCACAATCCCTAACTATGCTCTAAATATTTGTGCTTATGTCCACAGATAAGTGTAGTCCTCATCCAGGAAACCTCTCTTTGCAACAGACAGAGACCATTACAGAAAACCACAACCAATCAGAATGCAGAGTTGTGGAGTCCTATCCCAACAGAATATATCTACAAAACAACTTCCATACCTGAGACTCAGTGAACACTGCAGAAGAGAGGGAAGAAAGAGTGTAGGAGCCAAGGGATGGATCAGAGTTATCTGTGAGATTGTGTCTACTAGTGATTTCAGGAACTACACCCATAACATCTCACCAACCTGACTGCCTAAAC
Organism: Peromyscus californicus insignis; assembly: GCF_007827085.1. Lineage (NCBI taxonomy): Eukaryota > Metazoa > Chordata > Mammalia > Rodentia > Cricetidae > Peromyscus > Peromyscus californicus. Next base: position 128,946,762 of record NW_026294606.1, read on the forward strand.
ATGACAACAGCAGACACACAAAAGTTGAGAGAAAAGTCCATGTTGTCTCAACCCTCCCCAAAGAACTGCAGGCGACTAAGGAATGCCTAGAAGTGGAGAGACAGTCTTCCCTAAGGAAGGGCACATCAGTTGGTTGTTCAATAATAAACAGTCAGCTCTGAAAACATACATATAAGTAACATGATACAGACTGAGCAGGGTATATTTAGGAGCATGTATGTATATGTATATACATACATATATACATGTAACAACAATACATGGAAAAAAAGACAATGAATATGAAAGAAGAAGAAGGGGTATGTGGGAAGGTATGGAGAAAGGACAGAAAGGAGAAATGATGTAATTATAATCTCAAAAACAGAAAAATAAATTAACTAAAATTTTTTCACTCCCCTCAAGAGCAATTCCCCAACACAACACAGAGAAACGTAATGGCACATGTCACAACGGAACAAAAAGCAAAACATAGTCTGCATTTTTTGATCAGTTTTGTTTTGCAATCCTCTAAAATTTAGCAATAACAAATACTTGGCTTCCCTGGGGGCTCTGCCTCTTGGTGCAGACCCAGCTTAGCACTTTGCAACAGATCCTCTCAGCCTTCCCTTCTAACCCATCTCTGTGTCAGCTGCCAATCCCCAGAAACACTTTCTACCAGGGACCCCAGTGGCCACACTGGGCTGGTATTCAAGTAGAAGATTCTCATTATCCTTCCTGTCCTCCAGATGCTCTGTGCAGACTCACAGTCTGAGATTCTCCTTATCCTTCCTGTCCTCCAGTATGCTCTGTGCAGAAGACTCACAGTCCTGTAGCAGCCTGCTTGCAGGAGCTCCTCATCCCCACCCAACTCTGTCTCCTGGGAACTCCACCTCTTGGTGAGGACCCCGGGTTCCTAGTCCTCTCCTCCCTGTCTCTAAAGATTTATTCTTTGTCTTATGGCATCCCTCTTTCAGGAGCCTCTCCTCCCACTAAACTTCCATTCCTTGGTGAGTCCTCAGTGTTAGATCCCCCTAGCTCTTTCCCACAGTCCTTCTCAGCCTTTACTCATAGTCCATCTCCATTACTTCTGCTACTGTCTGCTACACTTGCCTAGGATGCAGAGAGGTCAAAGCAACCAAAGAACACCCTCCCAACAAAGAAAAGATCAGCTATCAACACCAACAAACACCTCAAGCATCCTAACTCCAGATGTCTAGACCTCAGCCACAAAACACAAACCTAAACAACCAAGACAACATGTCTCCACTAGAACACAGTGAGCCTATTACAGTAGGCTCTGAGAATACAGCATATCTGAATCATAAAACAAGGACTTTAAAACAGCAGTGATGAATTATGAATATGTTCAAGAACCTTAAACATGACATGATTCAATCCCATAAAAGAAACAGTGAAAACACAAAAAGTAACAGTTGAAGGAATATTGGTGAAATTATTAAGGCCACTCCATGTAGTTAAAATGGAGGTTTATTTTGTGGGGTAACTTACAAGTGAAGGGACAGGTTACAGGGTCTGGGAAAGGTGTAGTGCAGTCCAGCAGTGTTCTCTGGAGAACTCTGCTCAGTCTACCTCCAGTGTCCAGGGTCCAGGAACCAAGAGAGATGGCCCATCTGGGTCTCAGGTCTTAAGGGCTTCTGTCTTGTCCCCACCTTGTAGGTGTGACAGTTACTGGAAGCCTCAATGGGGGTAGTACTTCCAGGTCAAAGCTGGAAGAGCTACCCACTACATCCCCCCCTTTTGTCTAAATAAGAAAGTTCTAACCTAATACAAAACTATGTACAATAGGAATGATTATCAAATATTGTCCAGGAGGAATAAGGAAGGGATAATGACCTAGACAAGATAGAACTACAACCAACATAAACAACATCAAATAAGAGACACATACTAAAATACTAAAATCCAGAAAAGTCTGGAACATGGGTAGATGGCACATTACAGAGATCATTCCAAAAGGTGTCCTATCCTGAAGAACCTGAATCTAATACTTAATATGTTTTAGCCAAGATAGAAGATTGTAACTGTAACTGTTAAGTCTTCAATCCCATCAGAGACCTGAGAAGGACTATAACAATACCTGAGAAATGGGAGAAGGACATAAGCAACTTTCAGGAGTCTTGCAAGCGTACACAGAGACAGCTGGCAGCCTGGACAGTCACTTAATGTTTCTCAGCATCATTGGTGCATTCAAATTGGCTACATGCCTAGAGTATCTGACAGATCATTTTCAGAAGCAGGAATTCTGAAAGACCATCTTACCCTGTCTTGGCAGAGTTCAGTAGTCACTTTTCCTTGTGTCCCGCTTGTCCAGAAAGGACAGCAATCGTACTGTCAGCAGTTGAGGCAAGGACAGTTCTTTGCCCAGTAGGCCATTTTGTGCCAAGAAGAAGACAAACTTCCAAATGGAAATGTCTTAGAAGCCCAACATTCTCTCGGGATCAAATTGGTGCTGCCAGGAGCAATTGTGTCTCATGTCAACAGAATTCTAAGTTATTTAAATGCCATATTCTCTAGGTCCATGAAGTGTTTGAAGATTACCTGTCTATCTGACCTATGTATCTGTAAATCTGGATAACCTAACATAACTATAGAGATGACAAGCATAAGACTATAAATCTATAAGTCTTATCTACTTAAACCTAAGGACTAAGGTGTAGCTTGAGTTTTCCTGCCTGGCCCACAGTCAGGACAAACTCTCTCACCCGCCAGTCCCACAGCCACTCAGACCCGACCAAGTAAACACAGAGACTTATATTGGTTACAAACTGTATGGCCGTGGCAGGCTTCTTGCTAACTGTTCTTACAGCTTAAATTAATCCATTTCCATTAATCTATACCTTGCCACATGGCTCATGGCTTACCGGCATCTTTACATGTTGTTTCTCATCATGGCGGCTGGCAGTGTCTCTCTGACTCAGCCTTCCACTTCCCCGTTTTTTCTCCTCCTTGTCCCGCCTATACTTCCTGCCTAGCCAATGGCCAATCATTGTTTTATTTATTGACCAATCAGCAACACATTTGACATACAGACCATCCCACAGCACTAAGGCTTCATGTAAACAAGGTAAACAGTGTGTAAGCAAATGTACGGTAAAAGGACAATGACTTCAAAATTGTGACAATACACAAAATATCTTTAACAGAGGTAGGAATGTATAGTGCAATATGTAATATGACAATAATCCTAAATACGCATCAATATACAAAATATCCTAAAAAGAGATAGAACATACATACAGTATGATAGATATAAATTTACATTTGTATCAATATACAAAATATTTCAAATAAGAGTAGAAATATATGTATATTACAACAAATATAGTTCTGTATTTGTATCAATATACAAATTATCTTAAGCAGGAATATAAAAATAGTTTACATTTGTATCAGTATACAAGAATACATAACAGTTCAAATTATCTAAGGCTGCTATTTTACTAAATTTGTTTACTAGTATATACAATAATCTACCATAATATCTTATACCCATCCATCCCACTTTTCCTTTTTCTTTTTTTGTTTTTCTTTTTTTGAGACACTCTTTCTTTCCTTAAGGATAATACTGAGTGTAACATTTTCTTCCACCCCCAACCCTATAACCATCATCCATAACCCTGAGAAACATGAAACCTTTGGGAGAAAGGGACATCGTTTTCTTAGAATTGTTTCCTGCTGTTCAGGGGGCGATGGTATCTCTGTTGGGTTCTGTAAGAAAGCTCAGATAGTTAAGTCTCAGTTGGACTAACTGTAGATTCTGCAGCCAGTCTCAGAGTAATGAGTAAGATTGTCTGAAATTCTGGCTAGAGGTGTAGTATGATGATGATTACCATGGCATCATTCTGGACTGGGTAGAGTTGTTGCTGTGGGGCCCCATCTTCCTTCTGGAGACTTCAGAGTTTCCTATTGGAAAAACTTGTTTTTTTACTGTGAAAAGCTTGAATATTATTAATGTCAAAATGGAAAGTTTGGATTTAAAGATAACATGACTTATAAGATAGGATTCCAAGAAATCAAGAATAAGCATGGAGAGAAGTAGAATCTTGAAGACAATGATCCTTTTTTATTGGTTTTCTTCTGTCCCACACCAGAGGACTCTTCTGATATGGGACAGAAGAATCTCTCAACCTTTTTTTTAGAAATATGCTTGGGTTTAGAGAAGGAGTGAGCCAATTCTAACTCCAAAGCCAGCTTGGTATATAATTGAATTGGAACCACAACTTTTCTAGATTTAAAGAGATATAGATGTTAGGCAGTGAGATTTTACCCTGTGTAGATTGGTCCCAATATATTCTTTCTTCTGCTATAGACATCTGGATATCCAAGGCCTTGTGATTTCTGGAAGATGGGTATTTCCATTATCCTGGAAAGACAAAAACAGAACCCTACCCCAACCCTTGTTTGTTAAACTTTTCTTACAACTTGTAGATATGTCACATTGGTGGATGAGCTTTTACTTCTCATCAAGGCGTTTCTCTTGTTCGAATTGAATTTTTATTAATTTTGTTGGTATCCATAGCTTTTCTTCTCCTGCAGAAACAAAAGCAAAACCCCTTCCCCAACATAGGACATACACAGGTTTCCATTCTGAGGTCAACACATCATTGAAGTAAACTGGTTGATTTAGTTCAGGAGTTTTTTCTGTTGTCCAGTGTCTCTCTACAGCTGTTGTTCCTTTCTCATCAGCATTGAGAAAATTCAAGGTTAATAAAGAACTATGCAATCTATTTCTAGGAGTCATTGTTACCTGTTGCTGTTTATTTAGCATCTCCTTTAAAGTTTGGTTGGATCTTTCTATGACTGCTTGGTCTGTGGGATTGTGTGGTATACCTGTAACATGCTTTATATTGTAATAAGCAAAAAACTGTCTCATTTTATTGGAGACATATGCTGGGGCATTGTCTGTCTTAATTTGTATAGCTATTCCCATGATGGCCATAACTTCTAATAGGTGTGTAATCAGTTAATATTTTTCTTAATTCTTTATCTGACACAACTTTTGTTATAGCTGTGGTCAGCCTTTATAAAAAATCAGTAAAGCATTCATATGGTCCCTGAAATATCTTTGTGTATACCTCAGTTGGTTTTCCTGGTTCTGGAATTTTCCCCCAAGCAATTAGAGCTGCTGTGTGGCATAGGGATATTGTATGCTCATCATAAGTGACTTGTACATTCCTGTCAGCAAAATGTCCCTCACCAAGTATTTGATCTTGGGAGATCTCAAAACCTCTGAGTTTACCTTGTTGCTCTAAATTTCTTTCCTCTTCTCTCAACCAGCTTTTCTACTATAACTGCTGGCTATATTCTAGAACAGCTGAAATTAACTGATGCCAGTCATCTGGAATGATTCTATGTGAGGCAGACCACAAATTTAACATCTGTCTTACATATGTCGAGTGTATCCCATACATAGCTATCATTTCATTCATATTTTTAAAGTCCCTCATTGAAATTGGTTGTAATGTATATGTCATATATGGCTCGAGGTGTGTATCATCTGCTGGCCTCTCCTGGATAATGACAGGATAAGCCATTGTATGAGAGACATCTGGAGATGTTACGACCTGTATGGTCTTGCCCTTCTGCTTATCAGGTCCCTTGTCATATTTACTAAGAGTTTCTTCCAGGCCTTGCAAATGAGCACCTAGGGTCTGTTCTAGGGAGTGAACCTCCTCTCTTGCAAGGGATTCCAGATTTCTCATGGACTCATGCAACTTTTTATGTTCTTCTGAAACACATGATTCCATAGACCTTATTTTATCAGTTAATGATAATCTTTCTTCCTTATATAGTATTTGAGTAGCTACAACTTCACCCTGGAGAGTTATTGTTCTATCCATTAAATATTCATATTTATTTTAAATAAAATCAATTTTGGCTATACATTTATTATTAATGGACTGAAGTTCTTGTACTAAGTTAGCAGATTCCAAACTAAGAAGCCTGTTTTGTAAATTTTTATTACTATTTTGTAAATCCTGGTTAGCAGATTCCAGAGAAAGAATCTTTTTATGTAAGACTTCATCGCTATCTTTTAAAGCCTGTATCAGTCCCAATAATGATTCATCTTTGTTATTATTATTAAACCAGCATTTGAACACTGTGTGAATTATTACAGTAAATGACAAAATGGTACAGGCCAGATACACCTTAGGAAGGTCATATATTTCCAGGATAATGTTATTCATCATACAGGAAAAAAGGTTTTTAAATTCTTGTGAGGTAATGTTTATGGCCATATTACAAGAATTACTCAAAATTTGTTAGTCAGTTTCAAGGTGTAAAATTATCACGTACTCTTCTTACCTGAAATAAAACACTGGCTTGCTTATCTTACCGTCCTTGCAATTTTTTGGGTGTAGTAGCGCTTTCCAGACAGCAGGTGGCGCTGGTATAGCTCCAAAGCAGGTCCCGCTGAAGGCCTTGGCTGGCAGCAGCTGCCAGCACTGAGCATAGGCAGGAGGCAGGGTAGGCAGTTCTTCCTGTGACTCCCTGGAGCTTCCGGCCATGGAGAGCTCCAGGCCGCTCCAAGCCCCTCTCAGTGCCTCTGCAGCCTAGGAAGCAGCACCCTGAGGGAGCTGGCCAGGGGACAGTGTGGCATCTATTTTAACCAGGTGATACTGTGGAAGCCTTGGGCTAGGGCAGGAGCTGGCACTAAGGGTGAGGGGAACTCCTCACTCACAGCGGTTTTTCACTGGTCTGGAGGCTAAGTTTGCTGGGGAAACTAAGACTGGACTTAGCTGCTCCCTTTCTTTGGGAATGGAACTGTGGAGGTGCTCCGGGTTATACAGAACTCTGCAGGCGGGTTCAGGTGCCTGCCAGCTGGGGAGGAGGAAGCAAAGGAAGAAAAGCAAGTTCTAGGAAAGGCACAAAGCTACACAGAGAAACCCTGTCTCAAAAAACAAAACAAAACAAAACAAAAAAGAGAAAAGAAAAAAGAAAAGAAAAGGAAGAAGCAGTACTGGGAGGTTACGGGCTGAATGGGTAAGTGTGTGGTCTCCAGGAGAGACAGGTAGGTGTGGAAAGCGTGCCACAGCAGCCACAGAGGAGGCTGAGGGTGGAAGCCACCCAGGCCTTTGGAGTTTGCCCCACATGAGCGCCAGATATTGGTTGTAGTATTAAGGCAACTCCACGTAGTTAAAAGGGAGGTTTATTTTGTGGGGTAACTTACAAGTAATGGGATAGGTTACAGGGTCTGGAAGAGGTAAAGTGCAGTCCAGCAGGGTTCTCTGAAGAACTCTGCTCAGTCTACCTCCAGTGTCCAGGATCCAGGAACCAAAAGAGCTGGCAAATTCAGTTCTCAGGTCTTAAGGGTTCCTGTCTCGGCCCTGCCTTGTAGGTGTGACAGTTACCAGAAGCCTCAATGGCGGTGGTACTTCCAGGTCAAAGCTGGAACAGCTACCCACTACAAAGGAAATAGTGAGGGCTGGAAAGATGGCTCAGTGGTTAAGAACATGTACTTCCAGAGAACCTGAGTTAGATTCCCAGCACCCATGTCATGTGGCTCATAACAATGTAGACCTCTAGTCTAGCTTCAGGGAATGTGTGGCCTCTGGTCTCCTTGAACACCTGCTCTCATGTGCAAATACCTGCCCCCTACACACACACACACACACACACACACACACACACACACACACACACACATAAAATAAAAAATCAATAATTGAAAAAAAGAAATAATGAAAATAATTCAACACTTGAAAGAAGAAATAGAATTGCTAAAGAAAACCAAACCTGAAATAAAACTTGGAATGAAAAATTTAGGATGTAAAAAATATTTTTTTCGGAGATAAGCCTCATCAACAGGTTACAAGACATGGAAGAATGCCTATCAGGTGTTGAAGTGAAGGTAAAAGAAATGGATAACCCAGTTAAAGAAAATGCTGAAGAGAAAAATCTAATCACAAAACATCCAAGAAGTCTGACACACAACAGAAAGACCAAACCAATGACTAATAGGGATAAAGGAAGAAGAGACCCAGGTAAAGTAATTTAAAAGAAATAAGCCATGTAAAGATGGGAAATACTCAGAGAGTCTGGATCCTGCATGTTATTGTGTTGTCTTTGAATTTTTTGGCTGCTAAGAGACATTGGATTATGGAAACTGCTAGATTAAACCAACCTATATATTTTAAAAACATCTTGACCTCAAAATTTAAGTTAAAAGATATGTTACTTTGGGGGAGAGGCTATGCTTTTATTTCCACAAGAATTGAGAGTCTATGGGTTCATTCTAGGTTAAGAAAAATCAGGTTTGATAGAGGAAGACACCCACTGCCCCAGATGATACAACATTTCAGAGCACCTCTGTTGCAGTTTCCTCTGAGTTCTGCATCCAGAACAGCTTCAAGGCTGCTGACAGAGATGATCCAGCCTCACAGACTACTCCAGTCAGGACTTGACCATAATCCTAAATTTTCTCAGGGTTCCTTAAAGATTACCAGTACCTCTAGTCATCAGGAAATAGTCTAGAGAACTACACCCACATTCCCCAAAATAAGTTATGAATGTTTGTCATTATTTATGGGGGTTGGTTATAAGTTGTTATGGATAATGGTCAGGAAAAAAGCTAAACAAAGGAGATTAGATTCAGGGATCTTGTTCTGAAAAGAAAAATCGGGGAGAGAGAAATGATAATATAAAAGGGCAGATTATTGAATCTACTTTAATCCAAAAAACAACTAATCTTACATATTAATTACATAAAAAGCAATTAATCTTACATATTTTACATTGGTATGGATTTTTGTTTACTGATACAAATTTAAAGTTAATTTTGTTATACTGTATGTATATTTCTACTCTTTTTTAAAGTATTGTGTTTATTCTGCTCATTTAAAAATTAATGTATAATTAAGAAATACAGATTAATAGTTATGTATTATAGTTAAACTTATAGTCAGGTATGTTTTCAAGGTCATACAGAGATATATTACAGATAGATAGGCAACCTTCAAACACTTCAAGGACCTACAGAATATGGCATTTAAAATGTTTCAAGAACTTAGACTTTTCATGACAGTGAGACACATCTGCTCCTGGCAGCACCCATTACTTCAAAGAGGATGATGGGCATTGAAGAAACTCCATATGGAGTTTATATTCTTTATGGCAAAAGCTAGCCATATGGACAAAGAAACTGCCCTTGCCTCAATTGCTGACAATTACTGTCCAAACTGGGCCAGCTGGCCATGAAAAAGGCTACTGCCAAACTTTTCCAAGACAAGATAAGACAGTCTTTCAGAATTCCCTGCTTCATAGGAAAGTCTGTCAGATATTCTAGTTGGATGCCCCAACGTTGTAGAGGAACTTTGGATGACTGTCCAGACAGCCTGATGTTCCTGTCATTAAGTAATATTTCAGCCTCTGGGACCCAGGCCCTGGGACACAGCCAGTCCCCAGGAACCCCCACCAACTCTGCCCCAGTTGCTGGCCAGCAGGGAAAACTCCCCACAGCAAGGCTCTCCCACCAACCCCCGCATCAGACCCTGCAATCTACAAGACTCATGCCCTACCCCAATACCCATCTGCCTGTGACTCCAGTAACTTCCTGAGAAAGAATCCACCAGCTCTCATTGGACCAAGAGTGGCTTCCTGAGACACAGAATCTGCCAGCTCTCACTGGATCAAGAGAGGCTTCCTGAGATACAGAATCCACCAGCTCTGACTGGACCAAGAGCCCTAATAAGACCAAGAGCAACTCCTTGAGTCACAGAATCAGCTAGCTTGGATTGGGCCAAGAGCAGCTCCCTGAGATTCAGAATTTGCCAGCTCCAATTAGACCAAGAGCTAAGATTGGACCCAGAGGGGCCCCCGAGACACAGACACAACAAGCACAGAGTGGACCAATAGCAGTTCGCTCAGACACAGGCACCTCTTACACCTATTAGAGGAAGAGATGGGCAGATGTCAATGCAAAAATACATACAACAACATAAAGAGCATTATGGCATCATCAGAAGCTAGCCCTCCTCCAACAGTAAGACCTGAACATCACAATGTAGAAGAAGCAGAAGAAAACGACCTTAAAAGTAGCTTCATGAAGATGCTAGAGGCCTTTAAAGAAAAAAAAATGAAAATTTTCCTTAAAGAAATTGAGGAAAAGACAAACAAAAATATTGGGAGAAATCAATATATCCCTTAAAGAAAGGCAAGAAAACCATGAAAAAGCAATTAAACATGTGAAGGAAACAGTTCAAGATCTGAAAATTGAAATAGAAACAATGAAGAAGACACAAACAGAGGGAATGCTGGAAATAGAAAATTTGAGTAAATGAACAGGAAACACAGATGCAAGCATAACCAACAGAATACAAGAGATGGAAGAGAAAATCTTTGGTGTAGAGGATACAATGGGGGAAATAGATTTGTCAATCAAAGAAAACACCAAAGCCAAAAATGTCATAATGCAAAATGTCCAGGAAATCTGGGACACCATGAAAAGGCAAAACCAATGAATAATATGGATAGAAGGAGCAGAATACCAACTCAAAGGCACAGAAAACATATGCAAC